>NC_135968.1:45067933-45701197 GCF_053455715.1 Rhinoraja longicauda
TGGAGACAGGCAGCACCTCTGGAGTGAAGGAATGGGTGACGCTTCGGGTCAACAGTCTTCTTCGGACTGGTTTAGCTAAATAGTAGATGAAGACTAGGTTAATTCCCAGAATGGTGGGACTGTCATATGTTGAAAGACTGGAGCGACTAGGCTTGTATACACTGGAATTTAGAAGGGTGAGAGGAGATCTTATCGAAACGTATAAGATTATTACGTTGGACACGTTAGAGGCAGGAAACATGTTCCCAATGTTGGGGGAGTCCAGAACTGGGGGCCACAGTTTAAGAATAAGGGGTAGGCCATTTCGGACGGAGATGAGGAAAAACTTTTTCAGTCAGAGAGTTGTGAATCTGTGGAATTCTCTGCCTCAGAAGGCAGTGGAGGCCAATTCTCTGAATGCATTCAAGAGAGAGCTAGATAGAGCTCTTAAGGATAGCGGAGTCAGGGGGTATGGGGAGAATGCAGGAACGGGGTACTGATTGAGAATGATCAGCCATGATCACATTGAATGGCTCGAAGGGCCGATTGGCCTCCTCCTGCACCTATTGTCTATTGTCTAAGATGTTTCCCCTCCCATTTGGGGCTGAGACAAACCAACGCTACAGAGAGATTAGAAAGTTCCCAATGTAACGAGGTTCCCCAAGTCACGGGGAAAACAAATCTGATTCTGCCAAAAGGAAATTGCTGCATAACAAATGCAGCATTAATTTTGTTTTTAAATTGGAAGGGGACAGCATAAGCTTGGCACCAGATGCTGGGAGAGAATCTCACTGTTCAGTCCAAGGTGAAGGGCAGGTCAGCCTCCAACACAATGAGTGCACAATTTTCCACTCACCAAGGAAGTGTAATGATCCAACGATTCACATTTTGATCTTAGTGCAGTTATTAAGAGGTATTATTCAGTTTGCTTTGTATTTTTTTGATTCAGTAATCAATTGCTAATTTCTTGTCTTTGGCATCTTAGAGGGGATCTTATTGAAGCATACAAGATTATTAAGGGATTGGACATGCTAGAGGCAGGAAACATGTTCCCGATGTTGGGGGAGTCCAGAACCAGGGGCCACAGTTTAAGAATAAGGGGTAGGCCATTTAGATCGGAGATGAGGAAAAAAGTTTTCACGCAGAGAGTTGTGAATCTGTGTAATTCTCTGCCTCAGAGGGCAGTGGAGGCCAATTCTCTGGAGGCTTTCAAGAGAGAGCTAGAGAGAGCTCTTAAAGATAGCGGGTATGGGGCGAAGGCAGGAATGGGATACTGATTGTGGATGATCAGCCATGATCACATTGAATGGCAGAGTTGGCTCAAAGGGCTGAATGTCCTACTCCTGCACCTGTTGTCTATTGTCTATTTGCAGAATAGATGTTCAGTTTAGTTTTAGCAGAGACTGTACAATGAGTTCAAAGTCTTTTCCAAGGTGGGTGCGTGAGTGATTAGGGAGGGGGTATGTGAGGCAGAAGAGGGAGTAAAGGTTGCATCTGGTGTAGATCTCCAACAGATTCATAATTATTGCATGCTTTAAATTAAAATTATTCACCATCAAAATCCGTGAAGCTGTTGTTAATTGGGAAGAGTAGTAATGAAGCCACAATTTCTGCTCTGTGTTGCCATATTCTGCCTCAGAGCAATTCCAATTTGGCCATCATCCCACTTCTCTTACATTCTTATCACACCCCTACAATCCATGATGCATACAATTCACAAGCTGCATTGATTAATCTATGCTCACCTGACCTCAAAACTCTTCCACATGCTCTATTCCTTCTTCCTTCCACTGCACAGAGATTGTTAGCCACACTCTCCAGGGTTTTAGCAAGACAGTGTCAACCATTCACTGCCTGAAAACGTATTCAAACCTCTCTTCGGTTATAATGCAAGGTAACTTCTCCCAAATACTGCTGCGCCACCGATCTGAACCCAGTTGAGCATGCCTTTCATATGCTGAAGAGAAAACTGAAGGGGACTAGCCCCCATAACAAGCAGAAGCTAAAGATGGCTGCAATACAGGCCTGGCAGAGCATCACCAGAGAAGACACCCAGCAACTGGTGATGTCCATGAATCGCAGACTTCAAGCAGTCATTGCATGCAAAGGATATGCAACAAAATACTAAACATGACTACTTTCATTTACATGACATTGCTGTGTCCCAAACATTATGGTGCCCTGAAATGGGGGGGGACTATGTATAAACACTGCTGTAATTTCTACATGGTGAAACCAAAATGTCTAAAAATGGCCTTTAAACATTATGGAGGGCACTGTAAGCAGTCCTAGTAACAATATTCGGGGAACTCAACTGTCCATCAACCAGTAGCCCAAAATAATAATTAGATCATGTTTATTTCCTATTCTGAAGCCATGTTTATATCCATGTGCTGCAATTTTATTAAGTAGTTTATTACAAGGCATTTAATAAAACACCTTTGCAAAGTCCAAGCACACATCAATTGCATTACAGTAAATATGTTACTTTTGCATAATTCGCCTGCCACATATTCCTGCTAGGTTTTCTTTATTAATCGACACTTTTGCAAAACTTGCACTTGCTGATATTTACATTATTTTTAATTAAAAAGAAAGAGCAGAGATAACTGGGTAGACACAAAATGCTGGAGTAACTTAGCGGGTCAGGCAGCATCTCGGGAGAGAAGGAATGGGTGATGTTTCGGGTAGAGACCCTTCTTCAGTCTGAAGAAGGGTCTCGACCCGGGACGTCACCCAACTCTTCTCTTCCAAGATGCTGACTGTCCCACTGAGTTACTCCAGCATTTTGTGTCTACTTTCGAGTTAAACCAGCATCTGCAGTTTTTTTGTCCTACAGAGATAACTCCTAGCTCTCAGACACCACTGGCAAATCTGGTGAGGATTTGAAACTCACTCATCCAAATCAGCTCGGCATTTAGAAGATTGAAGATTTAATTTAGAAGATTGAGGGGGGATCTTATAGAAACTTACAAAATTCTTAAGGGGTTGGAGAGGCTAGATGCAGGAAGATTGTTCCCGATGTTGGGGAAGTCCAGAACAAGGGATCACAGTTTAAGGATGAGGGGGAAGTCTTTTAGGACCGAGATGAGAAAGTTTTTTTTCACACAGAGAGTGGTGAATCTGTGGAATTCTCTGCCACAGAAGGTAGTTGAGGCCAGTTCATTGGCTATATTTAAGAGGGAGTTAGATGTGGCCCTTGTGGCTAAAGGGATCAGGGGGTATGGAGAGAAGGCAGGTACGGGATATTGAGTTGGATGATCAGTCATGATCATATTGAAAGGCTGGTGCAGGCTCGAAGGGCCGAATAGCCTATTCCTGCACCTATTTTCTATGTTTCCATGTTTCTATATTTAATATCTTAAAACACAAGACACACGCAGGCAATTGTGCAGAGGTTGCCTGAGAAATCCCAGTGCCTTTGGCTGTATTTGGTCGTGTGTAGTTTGCTGCCGCCAGCTGGCAGGGCACTGGCATTGTATCAAACTGCACTGGATCCCAGCTGACTGACAAATAAATCTTGGTCAGAGAGTGCCCCCTTCTGGGCAACAATGAAGTGCAGTCACCAACGTTGGAAAAATGGCACATCTGGGAAAGGTGCTAAAGGGAATTAACACTGCAGTTAATTCAGTCTGAAGAAGGGTCTCGACCCATTCCTTCTCTCCTGAGATGCTGCCTGACCTGCTGAGTTACTCCAGCATTTTGTGAATAAATACCTTCGATTTGTACCAGCATCTATTTTCTTATATTATATAACACTGCAGTCAGTCGGCAAAACAATGCCATTGACTTAAATACTTTTTTTTAAATGGGTGAGGGGGGAAAAAGGATAGGTTAAGACAAAGATCTAACAACCTCTGTGCCAAGCTTTATGATGTTTTTTTTAAAGGAGGCCGTTCAGTTCAAAAACGATGTATAGGAATGAACTGCAGATGCTGGTTTAAACTGAAGATGGACACAAAATGCTGGAGTAACTCAGCTGGGACAGGCAGCATCTGTGGAGAGAAGGAATGGATGATGTTTTGGGTAGAGACCCTTCTTTAGACTGCTCATTCCTTCTCTCCACAGATGCTGCCCATCCCATGCTGAGTTACTCCAGCATTTTGTGTCTATCTTCGGTTGAAAGACAATGGCAGCTTTCAGATAAATCCTCCACTTATTTCTTAGGAACCTATGTTCATTGACATGCCCATCAACTCCACACTTACTTTCTACTACAGACTCTTTCTCTAACCCACCCGTACCAATCCACATACAAGGCAACGTACAGAAGCCAATTGATCCAGCAAGTGGCATGTTTGTGGAGACAAGGAAATGCAGATGCTGGAATCTTGAGCAAAATAAAGTGTGGGATTAAATCAGTGGGTCAGGCAACATCAGTGAAGGGAATGAACAGGCGACATTTTGCGTTTCTTCAGGCTGATTGTAGTAGCGGCTGAAAGATGGAAAAAGGATTCTCCAGCAAGTTTGTGGATGTGCTGAAACGTGCCAGGGAGGAACTAAATAGAGGTTTTGCCAGTGTTGGCTGCCGAGATAGTGGAAGCAGAAATGTAATCTTCCAAACAATTGTAATCTTCCTCATTCAGAGAGGGAGACAAAAGTGAGCAAACCAAGGTCATTTAGCCCAACGTCTTTTGTTGGAAGCGTTTTAGAATAAATTATTAATAGCAGCACAATTGGAAGGTCATAATCCAACCAGGCAGAGTCAGCATGGCTTTAGGAAGGGGAGATCACATCTGGTTGTGTCTTGTGTTTTTGTACTGCTGGCTAAGTAATCTCGTTCTGAACGAATGACAAATAAAGCTATTTTGGATTTTTTTTGGGGGGATAAAGTTATTGCAGTCTAATGGATTCTTAACCAGATTGCATTAAGGGGAACTAATTGTGTTTGGACTCAGAGGCATCCAACAAGGTTCCTCACAGTTCCCCTCCCGCAACCTTCAGCCCAGAGGAAAACTAGCCCAAACTTTGCAATTGCTCCCCATAACTGAAGTCCTCCAAACCAGCCCGAGATCTTCGATTTCCTCCCACACTCCAAAGACATACAGGTTTGTAGGTTAATTGGCTTGATACAAATGTAAATTGTCCCCATTGTGTAAGATTGTGTTAGCGTGCGGGGATCGCTAGTCGGTGAGGACGATGGGCTGAAGGGCCTGTTCACGCACAGTATCTCCAAACTACACTACACTAAGAAATAAAAATACTGTTCTAAAGGGATGCAGGAGCACATGCATTTCAGACTGCATGCGCACAGTGAGTGAAAGCAAGAGGATGGAATGAGAAAGTGTTCACAGCTGATGGTATTCTGGGCTTCAGGAGGCAGAGTAATGAAAGCAGGGATGTTCGACTTTTACACCACATTGGTTAGCTTTGCCTGAAGTGTTCCATTTCTGCTCACTGCAATTATATGTGCAGTAGAGGGTCCAGAAAAGATGAATGGTTCTTGGGAGAGCGCCATAGTTGCAAAGATCGACAAGAGTGACTGGGACTTGTTTTTTGTGCAGAGAAGGCAGAAGGGGGATTGGATGGAAGTAAATAAAATGTTGTTGGATCTGGAACAGAGCAGGTAGTTTAGTTTAGTTTAGTTTAGAGATGCAGCGCAGAAAGAGGCCCTTCGGCCCACCGGGTCCGTGCCGACCAGCGATCCCTGCACATTAACACTATCCTACACACACTAGGGACAATATTTCTTTTACATTTACCAAGCCAATTAACCTACAAACCTGTACTTCTTTGGATTGGAGTAGACAATAGACAATAGACAATAGGTGCAGGAGGAGGCCATTCGGTCCTTCGAGCCAGCACCGCCATTCAATGTGATCATGGCTGATCATTCTCAATCAGTACCCCATTCCTGCCTTCTCCCCATACCCCCTGACTCCGCTATCCTTAAGAGCTCTATCTAGCTCTCTCTTGAATGCATTCAGAGAATTGGCCTCCACTGCCTTCTGAGGCAGAGAATTCCACAGATTCACAACTCTCTGACTGAAAAAGTTTTTCCTCATCTCAGTTCTAAATGGCCTACCCCTTATTCTTAAACTGTGGCCCCTTGTTCTGGACTCCCCCAACATTGGGAACATGTTTCCTACCTCTAACGTGTCCAACCCCTTAATAATCTTATACGTTTCGATAAGATCTCCTCTCATCCTTCTAAATTCCAGTGTATACAAGCCTAGTCGCTCCAGTCTTTCAACATATGACAGTCCCGCCATTCCGGCAATTAACCTAGTAAACCTACGCTGCACGCCCACCGTGCACGCCCTCGCAGAAAGAGGCCCTTCGGAGTGTGGGATGAAACCGAAGATCTCGGAGAAAACCCACGCAGGTCACGGGGAGAACGTACAAACTCCGTACAGACAGCACCATAGTCGGGATGGAACCCGGGTCTCCGGCGCTGCATTCGCTGTAAGGCAGCAACTCTACCGCTGTGCTACCGGATAGAGGGGGGTAATTTCTTTTAGTGGAGGCAAAGAGGACTAGACATCACAGGTATAAATTCAAGGGGAAGGAAGTTGAGAGTAATATGAGGAAAAGCTCTTAAAATGAACCGACTGTGGTTGGAGCCTAAAATGTACCAGCTAATGCAGAAACAATAGATTCCCTTCTGGCCTGCAAGAGGAAATTGAATAAATATGTTGGAAAAGACAATTTGCAAGGCTTCGAAAAAAGGCAGGCCAATAGTACTAGGGATGGAATACAAAGAGCTGGAGTAACTCAGTGGGTCAGACAGCATCTCTGTAGAGAAGGATTAGGTAACGCTTTGGGTCAAGGCCCTTCTTCAGACAGAGTCAGGGGACAGGGAAACGAGAGATATTGATACCACTGGGTTATAAGTTGCCACATAATAAGAGTGCTTCTCTCAATGAGCTGCACAAACACAAGGGGCCTAATGGTCTCCCACTTTGATTCTCGACTAAATACAAGGTTTGGTATTTTGGTTTATTTTGATCTTATCGTGTTTGAATAGACATCCTGCTTTTCTACGAGGAGGGGAAGAAAACAAAACAAATAAAATTAAACTAGCTTAAATATGCAAACATTTTAGCAAAAAAAAGATGCAGGTTGAAGAGCAGAATATTTCCGTCTTTCCGCTGTGAGCTGTGTTGGGAACCACATGAATGAAGTACAATTGTTTGGAGATAATTGAGACGGACAAAGGTCTGACCTTCTTTCAGGATCAACGAACCAGTCCCCTTCCCACTGCCAGCTTTTCGGGGGCATGAAGTTCTCCTTCTTCAGCTTGATTTTCCCAGTCACATCAGAAAACTTGTAGCGCCCCACAAGCCCACCAGTGCCCCATTTGCCCAGCAGCTGGATCTGGTTTTCATACTGCACACAAGGAGAAAAAAACAGGTAAAAAAAGACAAGTAGTAACACTAAACTACTACAGATGCCCCTCGACTTACGTTCCGATAAACCCATCGTAAATCGAAAATATCATGAGTCGAAAATGCTTTTAATGCACCTGATGGTGTGGCTGACTGGGAGCCGTGTCTCGCTGCCGTTGCCCGGCATCACGAGAGAGTATTATGACAAATAAAGCTCTGTATTCCTGTATTCTGTATTCCTGTATTCCTCCTGAGATGCTGCCTGACCCGCTGAGTTACTCCAGCATTTTGTGTCTGCCTTTGATGTAAACAGTGAACCTTGGGTTCTCCCTCAAGCTTAAACATCCACTTCACATCCGCCCTGCCAAGTCCACCTCTGGATCCATGTGGTTCAAAGCTAATCTCCTTTCATTGTGAAACAAGGACAACCTTTGTATCTGCCCGGAGGTGCTTCCCGATTTGTGGAGAATCTTAAGTACTCTGATTTTAGAACTGAAACCATGCTTCTGGCTTACCATTTCCGAAAATACACTGAAGTTTCCTTCAGAAAAGCTGTTGAATTTTTTCTCCAAGGCTGAAAGTCCAAGCCAAAATCGAACCCGCAATTGAGATGGTATTTTGGACCCTTTGCTCTTGTCTTCCAAATACTAGGAGAGAGATTAAGAAAGTCATTTTTTAAGCAAAATTCAACATTTAGATTTGCAAGTAATCGCCAGTAACCGCCCCCCCACACTCCAAAGATGCACATGTTTGGACGTTAATTGCTTTTGGTAAGGATTGTAAATTGTCGCTAGCATGTATGATACTGTTGGTGAACGTGGAACGCAGGTCAGCATGAACTCTGTGGGCTGAAGGGCCTGTTTCCATGCTCACAACTGAAAATACAAACAACGCGTGTTTAATGCAAGTGACAATTTGTCACTGGTTTTACCAAGTCAAGCTTTTCAGTTTGGGTTGTAATGGGCACCATATTTGGTAGGATATTGAAAAGCCTCTCTTCAATCACCAATTGCTTTAACTGTGTAGTTATTTGCTCTATCCTCCTTGTAATCAGACTCCAGAACCTTGCTTTACTTTCTGTTTACATCTTGAACTGAGGTAGAGGGTCAACAAAAATAAAATGTTCTGCAGCTGTTCCATGAGATCTTTGAACTTGGCACCTGGGTTGCTACATCTTCCTGAAATAACATTTGTGGCAACAGAAACACCAATCAGCTTCCCACCAACCTAATCTATGAGAAGTGCAGCTTTTATTCCTTCCGTCTACAACTCGCACAGCAAAGTCAATCATAGACTTAACAAAGGCCAACATTGAGTTGCTAAACAAGTTACATGATGACACTTGTGATCCATTGAGCCGACTGGACACAATCAGCCCACTGAACATTTCTTTCATTCCCGCCCTGCAGCAATTAACATGATCAGGAGGTTGTTTTCCTTTTAAAGATAGGTGCAGGAGGCCATTTGGCCATTCGAGCCAGCACCGCCATTCATTGTGATCATGGCTGATCATCCACAATCAGTATCCCGTGCCTGCCTTAAGTGTAGCTTGCATAGGGTTGTTTAAATTTGAAAGCAATGAACCTTGAAAATCAATTCTGAGGAACTGTTTGGTTCAGTTAAACCCCAGGAAATTATGTCAAAATAAATCTTAATACTTAAAAGGAAGCTATTATTGACTCTACTTAGCAATAATCTGAGCAGACGCCACATTTGTATTGTGGTTTGGTGTGTGGGTGTGGGGGAAGGAATCAGTTTCTGGTTGTGGTTCTTCAAAACAGGACATTTCACTCAAGTGAGTCCCGGAAGCGTTGTGGGATGTCAGTTCAACCCTACTTACTGATCTAACCTCAGGAACAGTGCGAGTTTAGCAATGTGCAAGAAGGAACTGCGGATGCTGGTTTAAACTGATGATAGACACAAAAAGCTGGCGTAACTCAGCGGGACAGGCAGCGTCTCTGGAGGGAAGGAATGGGTGACGTTTCGGGTCGAGAAATGTAGATAAATGTGAGAACAAGGAGGCAGATTATTATCGCAATGGTGTCAGATTTGGGAAAAGGGAAGTGCAACGAGACCTGGGTGTCCTTGTACACCAGTCACTCAAAGAAAACATGCAGGTACAGCAGGCAGTGAAGAAAGCTACTGGCTTGTTGGCCTTCATAACAAGAGGAGTTGAGTATAGGAGTAAAGAGGTCCTTCTGCAGTTGTACAGGGCCCTGGTGAGACCACATCTGGAGTATTGTGTGCAGTTTTGGGCTCCCAATTTGAGGAAGGACATCCTTGCTATTGAGGGAGTGGAGCATAGGTTCACGAGGTTAATCCCCGGGATGGCGGGACTGTCATATGAGGAAAGATTGGAAAGACTGGGCTTGTATTTACTGGAATTTAGAATGACGAGGGGGAATCTTATAGAGACGTATAAAATTATAAAAGGACTGGACAAGCTAGATGCAGGAAAATGTTCCCAATGTTGGGGGAGTCCAGAACCAGGGGCCACAGTCCAAGAATAAAGGGGAGGCCATTTAAAACCGAGATGAGAAAAAACGTTTTCACCCAGAGAGTTGTGGATTTTGAGGGCGTGCAGCATAGGTTTACTAGTTTAATTTCCGGAATGGTGGGACTGTCATATGTTGAAAGACTGGCGCGACTAGGCTTGCATACACTGGAATTTAGAAGGATGAGAGGGGATCTTATCGAAACGTATAAGATTATTAAGGGGTTGGACACGTTAGAGGCAGGAAACATGTTCCCAATGTTGGGGGAGTCCAGAACAAGAGTCCACAGTTTAAGAATAAGGGGTGGGCCATTTAGAACGGAGATGAGGAAAAACATTTTCAGTCAGAGAGTTGTGAATCTGTGGAATTCTCTGCCTCAGAAGGCAGTGGAGGCCAATTCTCTGAATGCATTCAAGAGAGAGCTAGATAGAGCTCTTAAGGATAGCGGAGTCAGGGGGTATGGGGAGAAGGCAGGAACGGGGTACTGATTGAGAATGATCAGCCATGATCACATTGAATGGCGGTGCTGGCTCGAAGGGCCGAATGGCCTCCTCCTGCACCTATTGTCTATTGAGAAGGCAGGCATGGGATACTGATTGTGGATGATCAGCCATGATCACAATGAATGGCGGTGCTGGTTCAAAGGGCCAAATGGCCTCCTCCTGCACCTATTTTACCATGTTTCTATGGACTAGAGTTTGAAGAGGTCGCACACCACACCATCTCAAATGCAGTTTGGGCTGAAAATAATTGTGTCTCCTTGCCAATGATGCCAATAACTCACAAATAAATTAAAACTTACTCTATTTAGCAAAGAAAGGGAAAACTTGAATATAATATTTCAAATTATTATACTATTATATCAGATCTTAAGAAAGCAATATTGAAATGATATTTGCAAAATTTGACAAAATGACAGCAAATAAATGCTTTAAGATCATCACTATAAGTAATGTTCGCTGTGACATTCCTGGTTACCTTCAAGACGATGGTCTGTGTCTTTCCACAGTATCTGCCACAGGCTTCTTCACTTGTGGTTGAGTAAAGCAGTTCATGAGCTGGAATCCGGGCAAAGGCAACCCGTTTCTCATCACATATCATCCATATGATAACATCAGGCATGCTGTTCTGTGGCTGGTGAGACAAATCAAAGGAAGGTCTTTACCATTTAATGTGGCTCGAGGCTTTTTCTAGCATATAGCCATTATCGGGACAAAAACTAAGCACTTCTTTTTTTAATTTCCTACTCAGAACATGGTATATGGCTTTTGAACGCTTTCTATTGCCTTTCAAAATACACATATGTGCTTTAAACTAGGTTTTTCCACAAAAAAGCAAATGCTTCAAAATGCAGGCTTTAACCTCGTACACACGACTCTCCTCCCTCTCCTGCACCAGCTTGCTCGTCTGACAAATTTAGGTTTTGTAGCAATTTCCTTCATTACAAACTTCTTAAATCTCCAAATTTTAACTATTCCAGGTCCCTCAGGTCGGCCGACTTGGGGCTACTGACTATCCCGCGGTCTAGGCTTAAGCTCAGGGTGACCGCGCTTTTGCGGTTGCAGCTCCTAGACTGTGGAACAGCATCCCTCTCCCCATCAGAACTGCCCCCTCCATCGACTCCTTTAAGTCCAGGCTCAAAACCTATTTCCACTCCCTAGCTTTTGAGGCCCTCTGAGGGGGCGCTGTGAACTGTTTATGTATGTGCTGTTATGTTTGTGTGCCATTGTATGTTCGTTCTTAGTACCTGAACTGATGTACAGCACTTTGGTCAATGTGGGTTGTTTTTAAATGTGCTATACAAATAAAATTGACTTGACTTGACTATTCTGTTCAGAACCGCACTTTTGGGCGGCACGGTGGTGCAGCGGTAGAGTTCCTGCCTTACAGCGAATGCAGCGCCGGAGACCCGGGTTCCATCCCGACTACGGGTGCTGTCTGTACGGAGTTTGTGACCTGCATGGGTTTTCTCTGAGATCTTCGGTTTCCTACCACACTCCAAAGACCTACAGGTATGTGGGTTCATTGGCTTGGAAAATGTAAAAATTGTTCCTAGTGGATGTAGGATATAGAGTTAATAAAAAAACAGGGATCGCTGGTCGGCGCAGACACGGTGGGCCGAAGGGCCTGTTTCTGCACAGTATCTCTATACAAAACTAAACTGGTGCAATGCTCTGCAGTTCCCACAAACTCACGGCTGAAACACTGGTCCAACCCACTGCTTTAACCTCAATCTTTGGATAAACTTAACATCACCTTGCTCTCCCGATTAGCTTTGGTATTAAATTGTACTCAATAGTATTTCTTTGAAGCATTCAGAATTGAAACACGCTACATAAATTAGATTTGCAGTGATCTTGCACTGATTTGCACTGATCTCCCGGTGGCCGAGCACTTCAACTCCCCCTCCCATTCCCAGTCTGACCTTTCTGTCATGGGCCTCCTCCAGTGCCATAGTGAGGCCCACTGGAAATTGGAGGAACAGCACCTCATATTTCGCCTGGGCAGCTTGCAGCCCAGTGGTATGAACATCGACTTCTCCAACTTTAGATAGTTCCTCTGTCCATCTCTTCCCCTCCTCCTTCCCAGATCTCCCTCTATCTTCCTGTCTCCACCTATATCCTTCCTTTGTCCCGCCCCCCCTGACATCAGTCTGAAGAAGGGTCTCGACCCGAAACGTCACCCATTCCTTCTCTCCCGAGATGCTGCCTGACCTGCTGAGTTACTCCAGCATTTTGTGAAATAAATACCATCGATTTGTACCAGCATCTGCAGTTATTTTCTTATACTATAGAAAGTTAGTTTTCAGTTAAATACAGATGTTACCCAAGCAATAATTTTTTTTGATGACTGGTGTAATGAACACTGTGCAGACATGAAGATGGAGGAGAATCCAAGATCTAGCAATTGGAAGTCTGACCACTAACCTCCTCAGCCAACGATTTGAGGTTCTCCAGCCAGCCTTCCATCTCAGGAATAGTTTCCTTGGGATCACTAGCTTCGTTTCGCAAGGTATTTGCAGAGTCAACAATAGCTGTCAGTGTGTTTACACGCAGCTTGTGGATTTGCAAATCGAGCTGGGTCACGTTAGGTTTCCCTTCAATAACTGGCAAGGGTTGGCTGAAATCAGAGGAGAGATTGTAACACAAAGCCCACCGAGAGAGACTGTCAACCCCAGCCAAGTAACCGAAGATAGACACAAAAAGCTGGAGTAACTCAACGGGACAGGCAGTATCTCTGGAGAGAAGGAAAGAGTGAAGTTTCGGGTCGAGATCCTTCTTCAGGCTCAGTCTGAAGAAGGGTCTCGACCCGAAACGTCACCCATTCCTTCTCTCCAGAGATGCTGCCTGACCCGTTGAGTTACTCCAGCTTTTTGTGTCTATCTTCGGTTTCAACCAACATCTGCAGTTCCTTCCACACATTTCATCCAGCCACCTATCTGTTAAGCCAAAAAAAAATCTACTGAACTTTTAAGAGTCGGGAAACAGCTTGTGCTTACAATGTTAATTAAAAACGAGTGGAATAATTTGAAGAAAGCAAACTTGTACTAGCAAATTGACCGTGCCAGGCATAGCAGTAGAGCTACTGACTTGCAGTGCCAAAAACCTGGGTTCGATCTTGACTACAGGTGCTGTCCGTATGGAGTTCGTACGTTCTCCCTGTGACCTGCGTGGGTTTTTTCCCCCCGAGATCTTCCGTTCCTCCCGCACTCCAAAGACGTACAGGTTTGCAGGTTAATTTGCTTGGTATCAATGTATAAATGTAAAATTGTCCCTAGTGCGTGTCGGATACTGTTAATGTGCGGGGATCGCTGGTCGTTGCAGACACGGTGGGCTGATAGGCCTGTTTCCTCGCTGTATGTCTCAAACAAAAAAAACTAAACTAACCCCATCTGTTAAACTATTACTTGGCACATTCGACCTTAAGACAGTATTGGATGAGGCACCGAAGTGAAATGCAACACTAGTTATGGCCCAATGCCTCCAGTGTTTATATATTTTCAAAACAGTAGATTGTATTCATGGCAAGAGTAATCTCAGATATATGCACAAAGATTTCTCCATTTCAAAATCATGTTTTGTCAGTTGCCCCATCAGCAGGCAGCACACAGCTTTCTAAAATTACTTTCATGACGCTGGGGAAACTTTAGTAATTTTACCTGCATTCTTCTATAATCTGTTCAACAACTTTGTACCAGAATTCAGCCAGTAGATCCTCTGCAACTTTGGCCTGCACAGCTGTCTTCAATTTTGTTAAGTTTATTTCCTAAAAGGAAAAATGTTAATGGAATTTTTTAGCTAACCGCTGAGCAAAGTTGAATAAAAAGCCAGGTTTAGATAAGATGGCTCCATACACATTAATGTTGGTGAACTCCCTCCAGAAGTGTTAATTATGATACCCATCTTTATTGCTATATATTAATCACATTATTTATATTGGGGTGTGGGGTGGAGAAAACACTGCTACAAAAGTCAAGGCAACTGTATGCAAAGGTTCTTGCATAGACACATAGAAAAAAGGTGCAGGAGTAGGCCATTCGACCATTCGAGCCAGCAGCGCCATTTAATATGATCATGGCTGATCATCTAAACTCAGTACCCCTTTCCTGCTTTTTCCCCAAATCCCTTGATTCCTTTAGTCCCAAGAGCTAAATCTAACTCTCCCTTGAAAACATCCAGTGAATTGGCCTCCACTGCCTTCTGTGGCAGAGAATTCCACAGATTCACAACTCTCTGGGTGAAAACGTTTTTCCTCGTCTCAGTCCTAAATGGCCTACCCCTTATTCTTAAACTGTGACCCCTGGTCCTGGACTCCAACATCGGGAACATTTTTCCTGCACCTAGCCTATCCAATCCTTTAAGAATTTTATATGTTTCTATAAGATTGCCTCTCATCCTGCTAACAAGGTCGCTCAAAGTTTGGAGAGAGTTGCTTTTTCACTAGGTGGCATTACTATTGATGGTACCTGTGCTTTACAGCAGCAAGAACAGTGTTGCAATTGCTTGTTTATTGAAGATTCAGTGCCACATTTAATAAGAAAGGGGCCAAGTACTTTGTTGGCACACTGATCAACACTCTCCATCAAGATTCACAGGTGGAAGATAACACACAGACAAGGTACATATGATGTGTTTGGTGGCACGGGGCTTGTACTCGCTGGAATTTAGAAGGATGAGGAGGACCTCATTGAAACTTACTGAATAGTTAAAG
This sequence comes from Rhinoraja longicauda, assembly GCF_053455715.1. Lineage (NCBI taxonomy): Eukaryota > Metazoa > Chordata > Chondrichthyes > Rajiformes > Arhynchobatidae > Rhinoraja > Rhinoraja longicauda. The sequence goes on from NC_135968.1 coordinate 45,082,947, forward strand.
GCTGCGATAGAGTGGATGTGGAGAGGATGTTTCCACTAGTGGGAGAGTTTAGGACCAGAGGTCACAGTCTCAGAATTAAAGGACGTACGTTTAGGAAGGAGATGAGGAGGAATTTCTTTAGTCGGAGGTTGGTGAATCTGTGGAATTCATTGCCATAGAAGGCTGGTGAGGCCAAGACAATTGATATTTTTAAGGTAGAGATAGATAAATTCTTGATTAGCAAGGCTGTCAGAGGCCATGGGGAGAAGGCTGGAGAATGGGGTTAGGAGGGAAAGATAGATCAGCCACGATTGAATGGCGGAGTAGACTTGATGGGCCGACTGGCCTAATTCTGCTCCTATCACTTATGAAGGTACAACTTGATAGCCAAAGGTTCTAATCGCAATTTGGAACGAAAGAAAAGCATTTGCATTCTTCAAAACAAAGTAGAGAATGTCACAGGAAATGAGGGGCCTCAGCCATGAAGCTATGCTTGCAGTGACAGCGAAGGAGATGAGTGCACCCAATCAAAAAGAAGTTGGCATATAGTATCTTGGTGGCAGAATGGACATGTTTTCATGTTTTCTGACATTCAATAAAGGATGGCTGAAATCTTCCGAAATTAAAAAATACAACATTCCATGATAATCTGATTTCATTGACCTTTAACATTCAGAGTAAAAATTAATCTGTAGGGGAAGAAAACACCAGGATTTTTTTCACGTTCATGAATGATAGGAGCAGAATTAGGCCATTTGGTCTATTCCATCATTCAATCATGGCTGATCTATCTCTCCCTCCTAACCCCATTCTCCTGCCTTCTCCCCATAACCTCTGACGCCCGTATTAATCAAGAATCTATTGATCTATCTCTGCCTTGAAAATATCCATTGACTTGGCCTCCATAGCCTCCTGTGGCAAAGAACTGTCATTTGTTTCATCACAAACTGATAAGTCTTCAAAAATATTTCTCAATGACCAGGGGCGGAAATGAGTGGAATGAAACGTAAATGCTCACCATCCGTTCAACCACTTTTAGCAGGACGTTCACAGAATCCAACCTGTGACTGATGTCCTCCCAGTAGGATGTCAAAGTCACTACAGGCTTTGTGCTCGACCACGGCAGAAAGTAGTAGTAGTTACCTGACAAAAAATAAAATAATGATTTAGGTACAAGACCTACCCATGTATTTCTGACACTGTGTCGCCAAGCCCATACTGCTGTCTGCTCTGATCCTAAACGCTGTTCCTTGACTCTCAAAGCTTTGCCATTCAGAGTGTACCGCAGCAACTTACCAAGGCTCCTCAGATAGCACCTTCCACACTCACGCCCGTTAACAACCGCAGGAAAAGAACTGCAGATGCTGGTTAAAATCAAAGGTAGACACAAAATGCTGGAGCAACTCAGCGGGTCAGGCAGCATCACGGGAGAGAAGGAATGGGTGACGTTTTGGGTCGAGTCTGAAGAAGGGTCTCGACCCGAAACGTCACCCGTTCCTTCTATCCTGGGATGCTGCCTGACCCACTGAGTTGCTCCAGCATTTTGTGTCTACCTTCCCTTTAACAACTGGATGGGCAAGGATTGCAAAAGCATGGGAACACTTCGAAGTTGTTCACCAATCTACACATTATTCCTACTTAAACTATTGGAACTAGTGGAACACTATTCTTTCCACTGACTAGTCGAAATCTTGGAACTTCCCCTCTCACATTGTGGGTATACCCACACCTCAAGCACTGCAGCTCAATACTAAGGGCAATCAGATGTTGCAAAGCCCACATCACTCAAATTAATTTGTGAAAAGGTATATACACAAATTTCATTCATTATGAGTCACACTGTCTCCAAGCAGCCAAAAGGATTTAAAATACAAGGTCATAGGGTGATACAGTGTGGAAACAGGCCCTTCGGCCCAACTTGCCCCAGCTCCACTAGTCCCACCTATCCCTCCAAACCTGTCCTATACATGTACCTGTCGAACTGTTTCTTAAACGTTGGGATAGTCCCAGCCTCAACTACCTCCTCTGGCAGCTTGTTCCATACACCCACCACCCTTTATGTGACAAAGTTACCCCTCAGATTCCTATTAAATCTTTTCCCCTTCACCTTGAACCTGTGTCCTCTGGTCCTCCATTCCCCTACTCTGGGCAAGAGACTCTGTACATCCAAGGTTTATTGGTAAGTATTCTAACTTAGTATCATCTAGTAGGCAGACACTTCCCAAAAACACCGTTAATTCTTGGTGGCAGGTGGAAAAGGTACAATATATTTGATAAGCTTGGGATTTGGAATAATCTTGGTGGGGTCGTGATGGAAGTGTGAACGATGTTTAACTGAGTGGAGAAACATATATTCAAACCAGGCATAACCAAAGATAATAGAGCAGAGCAAGATAGACCACTTGACCCTAAAAACCCGCAGTATGTCATGGCACCATTTTAGTAGACAGAAACATTTTAAAAGATTTTTTTTTAAATCTGTGAATTGATAATGAGATATATTCTGCATTTTTATGATATCATCACACAATCTGTTCCCCCACAGCACTGATTACACTGCGCGAGGCAGAGCGAACGGCGGGTTTTGCTTACTAAAATGGCGGCCGTTTCGCTCCTTTGCGTACTACACTTCAGTATAGGCGATTTCGACGGAGTGGTCCATCTTGCTCCTCTAGTATCTTTGGGCATAACTGTGTTATGGGACTCATTTACTGTTGTCGACAAATGTTGGGGCAGATGCTGCTATTATTTCTTCATGCAGGTAAAGAATGGCTGTGAGCCCAAACTCAAGGCAATTAATGTGAAAATGTTTATGCTGCAATGGGTATCATGAAGGAACAACATCAGATAAGTGAATGTCTTTTTAAACAGAATTCAGACCATACGGATTGATGTTACATTATGTCATAAGCACATCGTAGTAAATTACTATTACGTGTGACTAAACTCTCCAATACTGTACGAGAAACTTAATTCATCAGCCAATTCACATAAAAACACCGAGAGACATTACACAGCATCATAACAAATTATCAATCGACTTGTTTTTTGACTCCTAAGTAAGATTACTTCCTTCTTCCTTTCCCGTCAGTATTTACCCCTTCACACAATTCACATTTCAATGCAGGAATGGAGTCCCAAAATGCCAAAAGATCTTATCGTTTGAAAACTTTAAACCTGGGCCAAGTTTCTGTCTCTTCAGTTCTGGAGAATGCAAAGTATCCCAGAAGATTGTTCAAAAAGCAGGGAATTCGAGTCCTAACCAATACTTGTACTTCAACAACTGTCGTCTATCCAAAAGCTGCCAGGAGATTGCTCTGCTCATTGGCCTTCTATATTTTACTGATTAAGCAGTAACTGCACTTCAACGAAGGTAATTAATTGACTGAAGTACTTTCGACCTTCCCCAGGATCTGAAAGGCAGCATAGATTCAAAAGTGTTTTTCCTTCTCCACGTGCCTCCAGTAGACTATACAACTGATAACTATTCTCACTAACAGTAACAGACAGACATAGCGCTTCAAACAACATGTACATTTGGGCACGGTCTGAAGCACCTGCTGCCTTTGGCAGACCTCTCCAGTTTGGAAACGTTCAAGTCCTGGCAATGTGCTGAAGCAGATCCTATATGTGTACAGACGCATGTCATGTCACCACGTCTGTCATGGTTATGTCAGTAAACCCTAATGCAAGTCAGACATTATGTGTACAGAGCCATGTCATGTCACCATGTCTGTCATGGTTATGTCAGTAAACCCTAATGCAAGTCAGACATTATGCAAGGCAGAATCACCAAGAAACCAAGTTGAAGCAAAGAACTGCAGATGTTGGTTAATGCACAAAATGACACAAAGTGCTGGAGTAACTCAGCAAGTCAAGGCAGCATTTCTGGGAAAACACGGATAGGTGACATTTCAGGTCAGGACCCTTCTTCAGACCGATTCAGTCTGCTGAGTTATTCAACACCTTGAGTTGTTTCATCCTAAGTCTAGATGGCAAAGATCACCACTCTTCACCAGTGAGCCCTTCTTCACCCGGTGGCCGCGGCTCACATTGTAGCCTCTGGCCGATGTCGCGCCTTTCAGGCCACTGCTACTAACAGGTCACTCGGTCACCGTGGGACTCCCTCCCCTCTCACCAGCTGCAGCTTCTTCCTGTCGGCTGTTGCTTCCACCCCCCCCCCCAACCGCTCCTGCTTGTCCCCGAGAGTCGGCGACATCTTCCAGCTTGGAACTTGTCAATAACTGGCGGGGGGGGGGGGGAGGCAAAGGAGCAGGCAGTGGTGAAGCGGGAATCAGACAAGGCAACGGCTGACAAGGCAGCAGCAGTTGGTGAGAGGGGAGGAAGCCCCACAGTGACCATGCATAGTCACGGCACCAGGCGGAAGAGGGCTCTGCCCAGCCGGCTGCCTACCCCTTTTCTGGGGTTACGTCTGTGCCCGGGTGGGGTTAGAGAGGGACCACGCGCTGTCCACGGGCACCCTGGGGGATTTCCGGGACCGCTGGAGGGGGGGGGGGGGGGGGGGTTGAATGCATCCTGGACAAGGATTGTAACATAGTTGTATAGTGGTTCATTTAGTATATTTGCTTGTCTTGAACGGAGATGAGGAAAAACTTTTTCAGTCAGAGAGTTGTGAATCTGTGGAATTCTCTGCCTCAGAAGGCAGTGGAGGCCAGGTCTCTGAATGCATTCAAGAGAGAGCTAGATAGAGCTTTTAAGGATAGCGGAGTCAGGGGGTATGGGGAGAAGGCAGGAACGGGGTACTGATTGAGAATGATCAGTCATGATCACATTGAATGGCAGTGCTGGCTCGAAGGGCCGAATGGCCTCCTCCTGCACCTATTGTCTATTGTCTTGTATTATGGTGGTGAGTTCTGTTTTGTTTTAAGGTATTGTAAATATTATTTTAAATAATTGAATACATTTTTTGATTAAAAAAAAGGATTGTAACATAGTTGTATCGTAATTCATTCAGTATATTTGCTTGTCTTGTATTAAGGTGGTGGGTTCTGTTTTGCTTTATTGTGAATATTATTTTTAATTATTGAATACATTTTTTGGAGAAAAAAAGTGACCTTGCACATCCTGTTCGTGCCGACGGCCCTGAAGATCGCGACATCGGCCAGAGGCTACAACGTGAGCCGCAACCAGAGCCGTGTTAACCGGACGCTGCGGCCGCTGGTGAAGAATGGCTCACTGGTGCCCCTTGTGGAAGATGTCAACAACATGACTGGCAGTTGCTCTCCTTCTGCAGTTGTACAGGGCCCTAGTGAGACCGCACCTGGAGTACTGTGTGCAGTTCTGGTCTCCAGATTTGAGGAAGGATATTCTTGCTATTGAGGGCGTGCAGCGTAGGTTTACTAGGTTAATTCCCGGAATGGCGGGACTGTCGTATGTTGAAAGACTGGAGCGACTAGGCTTGTATACACTGGAATTTAGAAGGATGAGAGGGGATCTTATCCAAACGTATAAGATTATTAAGGGGTTGGACACGTTAGAGGCAGGAAACATGTTCCCAATGTTGGGGGAGCCCAGAACAAGGGGCCACAGTTTAAGAATAAGGGGTAGGCCATTTAAAACAGAGATGAGGAAAAACTTTTTCAGTCAGAGAGTTGTGAATCTGTGGAATTCTCTGCCTCAGAAGGCAGTGGAGGCCAATTCTCTGAATGCATTCAAGAGAGAGCTAGATAGAGCTCTTAAGGATAGCGGAGTCAGGGGGTATGGGGAGAAGGCAGGAACGGGGTACTGATTGAGAATGATCAGCCATGATCACATTGAATGGTGGTGCTGGCTCAAAGGGCCGAATGGCCTCCTCCTACACCTATTGTCTATTGTCTCCCTCATTAGCGCTTGTCTCTCCAGTGTCACACCCACAGTGGGCGAAACTGGAAGAGCAGCAAGCCCGAGCGAAGTTTTTATATCCATGAAGCAGACGGAAAGCCATCTCTATCCTCCAGAGTCTGAAGAAAGGTCTCGACCTGAAACGTCACCCATTCCCTCTCTCCAGAGATGCTGCCAGTCCGCTGAGTTACTCCAGCATTTTGTGTCTAACTGGCCTATTACACAGGTCAGGGCGTGCCTGTGGTAATATTGCAGTTCAATGTGCCACTGCTCAAGATAATGGCTGCTTGCACTGACTGACGAACGAGATGCTGATCTGCTGGTCAAAAAAAGCAAACTTTATTGGAGCTCCATAATTTAAATGCTCTGGTGATGAAATCCAACATTTCGAAGGGTATAATCCTTAATTATAATTCTGGACATTCCTCAAGTGCAAAAATAATAGCTATTACACTCAACCATTGCAGTAATTAAATAATAAAATGTGCTCAAAATGGGCGGCACGGTGGCGCAGCGGTAGAGTTGCTGCCTTACAGCGAATGCAGCGCCAGAGACTCAGGTTCGATCCTGACTACGGGCGCCGACTGTACGGAGTTTGTACGTTCTCCCCGTGACCTGCGTGGGTTTTCTCCGAGATCTTCAGTTTCCTCCCACACTCCAAAGATGTACAGGTATGTAGGTTAATTGACTGAGTAAATGTAAAAATTGCCCCTAGTGGGTGTAGGATAGTGTTAGTGTGCGGGGATCGCTGGGCGGCGCGGACTCGGTGGGCCGAAGGGCCTGTTTCCGCGCTGTATCTCTAAATCTAAAATCTAAAAATCTAAAATCAGTCAGTTAGAAACACCTGAAATTGATTACTAATACTGGGCATTATAATGGAACTATTAAATATTTGTTGCCTCGGATTCACACAAGTATTACTCACCATCAAAGACCGCTCTACTGTACTGAGTCGTGGAAGCCAAAGGCCTGCAGGTCTTGTCAAATTTATTCCCATAATTACCAATGCTGACTTCAAACTGAATGGCATCTCCAACTTCTTGCTGCATAGTTGCTGCATAAAAGACAGCGCAAAGACTGTACTTGCGTCGGCGTTGATATTTCTGAAACAGGAAGTGTCACAGAGACTCATGTCGGCAATTTTTTTAAATTAATAATAGAGAAGATAGGCAAAACGCTGGAGTAACGCAGAGGGACAGGCAGCGTCTCTGGAGAGAAGGAATGGGGGAAGTTTCGGGTCGAGACCCATCTTCAGACTGAGAGTCAGGGGAGAGGTGAAACCAGAGAGATATTGAAGGCTCCACAGCAAATGGAAGGTGTGTAAACAACAGCTCAAATAATAGAGACTTTGATTCAGAAATAAACCCTGGAAACGGGTCCTTTGGCCCACCATGTCTGCGCGGACCATACAGCACCCAAGTACCCTAACTCTACGTTAAACCTATTGTCCTTACATCCCCCCAACTTCCTCTCCAAACTCAATCCCTCACTTACACTAGGGGCAATTTGCAGCGGCCAATTCAACTGTTGATCCGCTCATTATTGAAATGTGGGAGGAAACGGGAGCAGCCAGGTTCAGGTTCAAGTTGGCAGGGAGTATGACAAACTCCACACAGGCTGCACCTGAGATTGGGGCCTGGTCTTTGGCATTGTGATGCCCCTGCTCTCTTGGCTGTACCTCCCTGCCGAAGGAGATTGCAGGGTAAACTGAGATGGAATTGCATGTCAAAAACTCATTCAAATACTCCAAATCAACAAAGAGCTCTCCCATCAGTTTTTCCAATGGATGCCGCGGCAATGAGACCAACTTAAACTTAAGGAAGGAACTGCAGATGCTGCTGCTTTACACTCAAGTATAAACATACATGCATAGATTTGAGGACAGAAGAAGTGAATTAAAGAATAATAATTTCTGTTACAGGAGATGATTAAAACAAGCAGACATTTTCCAGTTATCTTGGATCAAGTGAACTAGGAATTGAATGTTATATTATAGACAATAGACAATAGACAATAGGTGCAGGAGTAGGCCATTCAGCCCTTCGAGCCAGCACTGCCATTCATTGCGATCATGGCTGATCACTCTCAATCAGTACCCCGTTCCTGCCTTCTCCCCATACCCCCTCACTCCGCTATCCTTAAGAGCTCTGTCCAGCTCTCTCTTGAAAGCATCCAACGAACTGGCCTCCACTGCCTTCTGAGGCAGAGAATTCCACACCTTCACCACTCTCTGACTGAAAAGGTTCTTCCTCATCTCCGTTCTACCCCTTATTCTTAAACTGTGGCCCCTTGTTCTGGACTCCCCCAACATTGGGAACATGTTTCCTGCCTCTAATGTGTCCAATCCCCTAATTATCTTATATGTTTCAATAAGATCCCCCCTCATCCTTCTAAATTCCAGTGTATACAAGCCCAATCGCTCCAGCCTTTCAACATACGACAGACCCGCCATTCCGGGAATTAACCTAGTGAACCTACGCTGCACGCCCTCCATAGCAAGAATATCCTTCCTCAAATTTGGAGACCAAAACTGCACACAGTACTCCAGGTGCGGTCTCACCAGGGCCCGGTACAACTGTAGAAGGACCTCTTTGCTCCTATACTCAACTCCTCTTGTTACGAAGACCAACATTCCATTGGCTTTCTTCACTGCCTGCTGTACCTGCATGCTTCCTTTCATTGACTGATGCACTAGGACACCCAGATCTCGTTGAACTCCCCCTCCTCCTAACTTGACACCATTCAGATAATAATCTGCCTTTCTATTCTTACTTCCAAAGTGAATAACCTCACACTTATCTACATTAAACTGCATCTGCCATGTATCCGCCCACTCACACAACCTGTCCAAGTCACCCTGCAGCCTTATTGCATCTTCCTCACAATTCACACTACCCCCCAGCTTATGTGGATGTAACGAGCAGCAAATGCGGGTTTACAACAAAAAAAGAGACAAAACGCTGGAGTGACTTGATGGGTCAGGCAGCATTGCCAGAGAACATGGATAGGGACCCTTCTTCAGATCAATTATGGAGGGAGGTAAGAAAGCTGGAAGAGAGGACGGGCAGGATAAAGCCTGGTGGGTAATTGGTTGATACCAGTGAGAGAGATGGGAGGGGGGAGAGGATAGGCAGATGGTGGACACGGGCCAGAGATGAAAAGACACAAGGCGTGAGACAAAAGGGTTGAAGGGTGGTGAATTGTGAAGCTAGAGGAATGAAAATAAGGTGGAAGGGGTGGGGGAGGTGGTATTCCAGGTGGGAATATGTATTGTGGATCTTCTTGCCAGTATCCTGGTTCTTTATTATTTTCCCCATGAGAATGCTTTAAAACCAAAGGATATGCAGAATAACCATAATTAATCAAAGACAGGCACAAAATATTGGAGTAACTCAGATGGAGAGGCAGCATCTCTGGAAAGAAGGAATGGGTGACGTTTCCGGTCGAGACCCTTCTTCAGACTGAAGAAGGGTCTCGACCCAAAATGTCACGCATTCCTTCTCTCCAGAGATGCTGCCTGTCCCGTTGAGCTACTCCAACATTTTGTGTCTGTCTTCGGCATAAATTCAGCATCTGGGGTTCCTTCCGACATCGTTAAGCAAATTTCTGTGTTCAACCAACCTGAACGACCAAAACATCATCACTTGGTATGTCTTCCAGCTTCTTCTCTGGACTACCTTTAAGCTGTGTGTGGAGTTCAACTAATAGTCGGCCACGATATGAAACTCCCTCACCCTAAAAGTCAAAGGAAAGTGAAGATTTTTGGATCAGTTTTTCCAACAACTAAAATGCAGCTGTTAAGTTTGAAAGTCTGTGGCAATCTGGAAATTCAAACGACAGACTTCTAATGCCCTGTTGCTCCTTATGTCACTGTTACTTTGAACTGCATGTCACAAGGTGCTTTTGGAAATGGCAATGCTGAATAGGTTCAGCATTGCCATTTCCAAAAAGCATCTCGTAATCAAGCTACTGAATATGTAGTCTGTAATATGAATTGATGCTTACAGACACATAGAAAATAGGTGCAGGAGGAAGCCATTTGGCCCTTCGAGCCAGCACCGCCATTCATTGTGATCATGGCTGACCATCCACAATCAGTATCCCATTCCTGCCTTCTCCCCGTACCCCTTGATTCCACTAGCCCCATGAGCTCTATCTAAAGGGTCTGTCCCACTTAAGCGATTTTAAGGCGACTGCCGGTGACTAGGCTGTCGCCAACAGTTCGCCGGGGTGTCGCGGGCATGATCGTGAGGAGTCTTCCAAGAATCGTAGTGGATCTCGGCACATCGCTGAGAAATCAAACGGTTTGAAATTTCTCGGCGACAGCTGGCTTGTCGCCAGGTATCGTTGCTTATTGCGGGCGCTGTCGCATGCTGTCCCCAGGTTTGCTAGGTTCTCTTAGATGCATTTAGAAGCACATAATATTAAAATAAGTAAAGTAATTTCAAATTACCATAAAATGCTTGTGTTTAACCAATTTATTTACCGTCAGGACATTTGACAGGTAGATTGGAGGCGACTGTTTGACGGTCAGGTAAGTGTGGGAATTTCGCGATGTTTTTGTCCTCAGCCATTACATTTAAAGTGGGCTCCCAACCTAGATATGCAACCCAGAAACCAGATATACATCTCCCGTACATTTTGAAAGAATGCCCACACACTTTTCACAAAAACCCACTAAACCACTTTAAAAATTAATCTTTTTAACACAGCTGTTAGTAAACTGGAGGTAAATCCGGTTTATTCCTTGTTACAGTGAAGCTTGGTTTTTAAGTAACCCATACAAGATGTTATAGTTCAAAACTCTCAAGTACTTACCGACTTGTCAGTGATTTCAGCGAAAATTAGGATGCCGGAGAAGCATTGACAGCGTGGGAAATTTCGCGATGTTTCAGAAGACGCTGTAATCTCGACATGACTCGGCATTGTCGTGGTCATTGTCGTCGGGTAAAAGAAAAGTCCGGCGATCTGCTACGACTTTGACAGTCGCCGGCAGTTGCCTAAAAGATCGCCTAAAGTGGGACAGCCCAGCCCCTTAACTCTCTTTTAAATTCATCCAATGAATCGGCCTCCGCTGCCTTCTGCGGCAGAGAATACCACAAATTCACAACTCTCTGGGTGAAAAAGTTTCTTCTCATCTCAGTTTTAAATGGCCTCCCCATTATTCTTGGACTGTGGCCCCTGGTTCTGGACTCCACCAACATTTTTCCTGCGTCTAGCCTGTCCAGTCCTTTTATAATTTTATACAACATCAGATGACAAGAAGCCAATGGCTCAAGTTGAGTTTATTGTCATAGGCACAAGTTTGACGTGGTGCAGGTACAATGGAAAGTCTTGCCCCTGACGCTGTTGCAAGATTTCTTTCATTGTACCTGTACCATGCTTCAGCGCTGAAGACATTGATTTCTACAACAAAACACAAATGGGCACACCAACGCAAGAACCATTTCCGCTATTAAGTTATTGGATGCATTTACACACAGTACTTAAATCAGATGGCGAGTTACATTATTCTGACTAACCTTGCCATGGTTCAAGTGTTCGTAAGGATCAGGCAGGCCAGTAAATTCCCTGAGGCTCCCATAAAGGTTGATGAACGAAGGGCCAAAAGCTGGAAGAAACCCTAGTGATTCTTCGCCTGTTTCCCCTATCGAGACACAAAGTGGTCAGCAAACCGCCTCTTCAAAGCACTCACTACAGTTAGTGCAAGTTAGTCTGCTAGCATGTGCACAGATTGCATCACAAACACACAGCAACGGCAGAGTGCGACAAAATACTCCGTTGAAAAGCCATTAATTCTATGGTAGTGAGGTTAACGTTATTGTTCGATACTTTCTAGACAGCAACTATGATTTTCTTTCACCAGACATCAAGCCCCTACTAACTTGGATTTGCCAAGAACCAGACTATTTTCTTAAACTCCATTATATGGAATGAACAGTGGGAAAATGAAGAATGGAAGATACAGACATTCTCCCTTCAATGCCCACTGCAACCAAGTCTATGGACAATCTCCTGAAACAGACAAAATGGTGTTACATTATAATGTTCTAACACAGTTATGCAGCCGAACACGGAACCAACGACTGGCAGCCATTGCTTGGGGCTGTTTCAACTCCTATCAGAACGTTTCTCAAGTTGCTGAAGGTGGGCAGAGCAAAGAAGAGCAGAGTTTGCAGACGGGATCTGTTTTGTACAAATGACCATCCCTCTGCTCTCACTGTGTTCGTGTGAGAATGCATTGGCTCTGCAGATGAAATACAATAAAGGACTGAAGGCCCAGGGAAACCCTAAAGTAAAAATTAAAACGGAAAAATAGCTGCCATTAAATAATTTAACCAGTTCCCAAGTACCTTCATACAAACCAATATAAACCAAGTCTAACCATCTGAAGCCCCAAGTGGAAAAACTGAAGCAATAATATTTAAATTAAAAACCAAAAAAACCCCAACTGCTTTAGTGAGATCACTTAACTAGTAGCCAAGAATTTGCTTTAGGCAATATGCCCCAATTTAATAGACAGGGCATGTTATACTGAGCAATAATAAAAAGTCTTGTAATACCTCCACAGAAATAAATTACACAGAAGCATAAAGACTTAGACACACGTCTATTTTAAATTCTTTCAAAATGTGTTTTGATATCAAATTTAAATGTCAATTCCACATTACCCAGTTCTTTCATACACCCTCAGATAATGGGTCAGAATGTGTTTTCACAATGGGTCACAGTAAAATTGTAGGTGTTGTTGCCCAAGAATAGAAATAATCATGGAATTAATTGTACTTATTCAAACATGTTGTGCCAAATCCTGTCTGATATACGTAGTAAAGGGCAAGGTATTAAAGTATTGCAAAAATTAGAACACTGTCCAAGTCTACAAACATCTCTGTGCAGGCAGCATCTCTGGAGAGAAGGAATGGGTGGTGTTTCGGGTCGAGACCCTTCTTCAGACTGAGAGTCAGGGGAGAGGGAGACACAGAGATATGGAGGGGTAAGTTGTCAAAACGAGAGATGCAGACCTCCCGAGTCTACCAACAACAGTTGGAAACTAGAAACAAGAATGCACAGAACAGAAGGGCATGGAAATCAAGATCCCACTGATTGAGAATGATCAGCCATGATCACATTGAATGGCGGTGCTGGCTCGAAGGGCCGAATGGCCTACTCCTGCACCTATTGTCTATTGTCTATTGTCTATTGAAATCAGATCTACTGGAGAACCAAACTCATTACATTTAAAACTGGTAGTCAAAGGAATAAATGATGGCAGCTAGCCAGAAGCAAGGGATCAAGTTGGTCGTATTTCTTATTGTGATTATCTAAGAGTTACTTAGGGAAGACACCAACATGAACCTACAAGATCAATTATCTTTCAAAATGATAGAACAGCAAAAATGCCTTTAAAATATTTATCATCATCTACAATTCCCTTGTTTTATAATTTACCCATGTATAAAGATCAGAATTATTTGTTAATATAAATATATTAAAGAAAATAATGCAATAATTCAAAGACTCAAATTGGTCTGGCATAGTTTTACTTGGCAGAGACCACACCCAAAGCATTTTGGAAAGCAGTGAAAAACATTTCCATGGAAAAAAAGAATCAATGCATTCTTCATGGGAGTCTTGCTTTTAAATGTTACACTTCTGCTCGTGCTTGAAAACTGCTTCAAACTAATGATCTGAATGCTCTTTGTGTCAAGATCCCACTCTGCTTACTACAGGAGGGTCTAAAAATGCAGGAGGGAGCAAAGTTAAAAAGAGATTCTAAAGCAGAAACAGTGACTAAAGAAAGCAGCACAATCTGGAAATTTCATGGAAACAATGCATGATTGAATTGACAATTCCTTCTTTAATTAACAAACCAAATAGTAACTAGTAACTGTGTGTCCAATCTTGTGCTCAAGTGTGCTTTTCAAACAAAATAATCATTTAGCTTCTGTGGAAGAACAAGACTTAACATAATAACAAGCAGTTATTTCACACACGCAATGATTATGAGCAATTAGTATAGCTTGTGGCTAAAGCATGTAGGATCACTGTGCATTTAGTTCCATATTTCTAAATGGCCAATGCCAATAGTTTATTTTTTCTGATAATGCAAATTATTGGAAAAGTTAATTTAAAATATATATATGAATAAGTAAAATGAATTATATGAATAGGCTTAAAAATCTTGGCAGACAATTTGCAAGATGCTTCCAAAGTACCTATTTGGGACAACAATGGACGAGAATTATAAAGATGGACATCATTTGGACAAAGGTAGTATCAAACATGGCAATAAAGTGATCTTCAGTACAGTCCACATCATGCTCTGTTCACCAATCTCAGCTGAATTATCTTTGTACACCTTCCCCGAGCTAACAATGATCTGTTCTGCATTTTCCTTGATTTTCGTCCCCTTTCATCTCTCATTTTCACACCATATCCTTCCATATCGCTGTCTCCCTCTCCCCTGACTCTCAGTCTGGAGAAGAGTCTCGACCCGAAACGTCACCCATTCCTTCTATCCAGAGATGCTGCCTGTCCCGCTGAGTTACTCCAGCATTTTGTGTCGATCTTCTCAATTACTCCACTATTGTTTTTACATTGGAAGCATTCTTAAAGCAAAAAGACTGAAGTGGCCAAAGACGCCACTCCTGAATATTATGCAGCTGTCACTGTTGGAAGCGCATGTTGAGGAAGGGTTCACAGACAATAAGTGCAGGAGGAGGCCATTTGGCCCTTCGAGCCAGCACCGCCATTCATTGTGATCATGGCTGATCATCCACAATCAGTATCCCGTGCCTGCCTTCTCCCCATATCCCTTGATTCCACTAACCCCCAGAGCTCTATCTAACTCTCTTTTAAATTCATCCAGTGAATTGGCCTCCACTGCCTTCTGTGGCAGAGAATTCCACAAATTCACAATTCTCAGGGTGAAAAAGTTTCTTCTCACCTCAGTTTTAAATGGCCTCCCCTTTATTCTTGGACTGTGGCCCCTGGTTCTGGACTCCCCCAACATTGGGAACATTTTTCTTGCATCTAGCTTGTCCAGTCCTTTTATAATTTTATACGTCTCTATAAGACCCCCTCTCATCCTTCTAAACTCCAGTGAATACAAGCCCAGTCTTTCCAATCTTTCCTCATATGACAATCCCGCCATACCGGGGATTAACCTGGTGAACCTACGCTGCACTGCCTCAGTAGCAAGGACGTCCTTCCTCAAATTGGGAGACCAAAACTGGCTCAGTCTGGTTGATCAAAGTGCTGGAAAGCTGCCAATAATGGATTGCAAGTCACAGCCAGGGATGGAAGGAGGGCAAGGAGAGAAAAGCAACGAGATTATGGTCTTGTGGTGGACTGTTTAAAACAGAAAACTGCCAACCTATAATTTACAATTTCACTTTTCATCCCAAAGTGGTACTAAAGGGAAATATTCTGATGTTGCTACTTGACCAGTTAATGCACAGTGGGCCTACATTTTTCAGAGTCTATTACAAGTAGGGAAAAGGATTGTCAAGCCAGCTAAATAGCTCAGGTCTTGTAGCCATTATGTATGAATACATCCATTGCCAAATATCTTTGCATCGTTCATTTACAGAGGCAAATTTACCCAACTCAATGATAAACCTTGAATATACACTGATCAGCCAAAGCATTATGACCTGATGAGCTAAAACATTATGACCACCTGCCTAATATGCCGTTGATCCTCCGTGTGCAGCCCCATACACAGCAGGGTGCGATGCACTGTGTATTGTGACACATTCCTCCCGTGACCACCATTAACATTTTCTGTGACTTGTGCCACAGTAGACCTTCTGTCGGTTCGGACCAGACGGGATAGCCTTTGTTGCCCTCGCGCATCGATGAGCCTTGGGCGCCCAACACCCTGTCGCCGGTTTGTGGTTTGTCCCTCCTCGGACCACTGTCGGTAGGTACTCACCACTGCTGACCGGGAGCACCCCACAAGCCTTGCCGTTTCAGAGATGCTCTGACCCAGTCGTCTGGCCATAACAATTTGGCCCTTGTCAAAGTCGCTCAGATCTTTACTCCTGCCCATTTCTCCTGCATCCAACACATCAACTTCAAGAACTGACTGTTTGCTTGCTGCCTAATATATCCCACCCCTTGACCGGTGCCATTGTAACAAGATAATCAATGTTATTCACTTCACCTGCCAGTGGTCATAATGTTTTGGCTGATCGGTGTACAGACACTATAATCAGTACCCTGCTTTACCAGAATGTGTTACATTTGGCAGTGCATGTTCAAAGATTAGACCAAGAAATGAACCTTGAATTGCTCGAGAAGCCACAGTTCCCTCATCATCTGGATTGCCGGAAAACAAAAAATAGGTTAAAACATTTCAAAACAGGTTATTAACCAGTCACAATGTTATAAGTACCATACAGAGCCAGTTTCACAGTCAGTTTAATCTGCTTCATAACACCACAGTGAGTGAGAATCCCATGACTTTTCCCTTTGTGTGGCATGTTTCAAGTGAACCCCTGCCCCCTGTGGGGTAGTTTGGGAATGTGAGGTGTTGTGGACACCATGTTATGGACACAGACAGACATGAACCATATTACCTGACCCACTCTGCATAATGCCAGGAATTCTCAGGGACTCTGCAAAAAAACAATTAGAAAGCACTGTCTCCTGCAATTATCTGTTTAGCTAATTGGCTCTTGGTCTGCAGTTGGAACACAAAGCAGAGAGAGCGAGTGGTTTATCTTCAGACTGGGTCAGGAGTTACATTGAGGATGTCAGATGTCAGATGTCAGAAACCCCTCTTCATTTGTCACTTTGTTCAGTTACTTTGTTTGCCAGCTTCCAGTTCGAAGTGTAGAAAGCTAAATTATAACTCGGTACCTACCAACCTCGTCTACGTTTCCACAGCTAAAGAGAAAACATGTTTACAATGATTTTCACATGAGTTAACAAGGACGCGCGCAGATTCAGAAAAGCATGTTCAATTGTAGACAATCTGAAAATGTAATAGGTTCGTTCACAATGTCGCATGCAGTTTTCCATAAATGAAAGGAATTCTGCATTAATATTTGATAGAAAAATATGAAACCATGGGGGAAAAGCTTGCATTTTGTGATCTTTTCATTTATACATGACCACAAATAAACCTGTACCACTGGAACATTTCTCACAAGGAGAGATCACACTTCACGACTGGTAGGATACCAGGAAGAATTGAGGAACAAAGAGAGCTTGGTGTACAAATCTAAACGTCCCATTTGGTGGCAACACAGGTTGAGGTGGTGGTGAGGGCAACATACAAAATTCCAGCCTTCACTAATTGGGGCTTAGAGCAGGAGGCCAGGGTATAACTTTATAAATTGAGGGCACAGCTGGAACGGAGTACTGTTTTTTAGTTTTCAGTTTTAGAGATACAGTGTGGAAACAGGCCCTTTCGGCCCACCGGGTCCGCGCCGACCAGCGATTCCCGCACACTGACACAATCCTATACCCACTAGGGACAATTTTTACATTTACAAGCCAATTAACCTGTACGTCTTTGTAGTGTGGGAGGAAACCGAAGATCTCTGAGATGGGCAGCACACAATAGGAAGGATGTGATTATACTGGAGAACATGCAAAGGAGATTCACCAGTGTTACCTTGGAGGAATCATTTCAGTTATGAGGTTAGACTGGGTAGGCTGGATCTGTTCTCCTTGGAACTGAGGAGGGACCCGATGGAGGTGTATTAATATTGAGGGAGAAAGATAGAGGAGATATTAAGAAACCTTCCCCATGGTAGAGATGTTTATGAACAGGGAGCAGAAGAGTTAAAGTGAGGAACAGTAAGTTTCTGATTAGTATGGGGGGGGGGGGGGGGGGGAAATAGAGGAAGAATTTTATTCGCAACCAGAGGCTGTTGCCAGTTTGGAATGCACTGGTGGTGGAAGCAACAACATCTTACAATATTTCATCGGGATGATCACATGAATTGCCAAGATATGATAAGGTGCAGACCAGGCGCTGGTTAACAAGATGAGTGTAGATAGGTACTTGAAGGTAGACACAACATGCAGAAGTAACTCAGCGGGTCAGGCAGCATCTCGGGAGAGACGGAATGGGTGTCGTTTCGGGTCGAGACCCTTCTTCAGACTGATCTCGACCCGAAATGTCATCCATTCCTTCTCTCCCGAGATGATGCCTGACCCGCTGAGTTACTCCAGCATTTTGTGTCCACCTTCGATGTAGACCAGCAGTTTTTTTCCAACATAGTTGGTTGGGATAGTCACAGAACCTGCTTCAGTGCTTGTATTTCATTGGTAGTTCATCACAGTGTTCAATGACCAGTTTCCAACTAAAGCATTAAACTCTGTTGCTTTCCCTCGGAAGGCTGCCTGACCTGCTGAGTATTTTTAGTATTTAGTGGGGTTTTTGGGGATTTTCTGTATGTTACAGCTGTTTTAGTGTAATCCCCAAGATGGGACCAGGATATAAAGGTAAGGACGGAATTCTAAGGCCTTGTAAAGCATTGGCGAGGCCATGTTTGCAATATTGTGAGCAGTTTTAGGCCCACCCTATACTTGAGGGATATGCTGGTTTTGGAGAGGGTCCAGAGGAAGCCAACGAGAATGATCCCAAAGAAGATTGGGTTAAGGTACGAGTGGCGTTTGAAGGTTCTGGGCCTATACTTGCTGGAGAGGTGTGGGGGTGGGGGGGAGGGGGGAGGGGGGGGAGGGGGGGAGGGGGGGGAGGGGGGGAGGGGGGGGGGGGGAGGGGGAGGGGAGGCGGGAATCTCTTTGAAAGCTACCGGATAATGAAAGACATAGATCGAGTGGACAAGGAAAGGATGTTCCCAGTAATGGGAGAGTCCAGAACCAGAGGGCACAGCCTCTGAATAAAGGACATACCTTTAGAAAGGGGATGAGGTGGAACTTCTCTGGCTAGCGGGTGGTGAATCTGTGGAGTTCGCAACCACAGATGGTTGTGGGGGCCAAGACAGTTGGGATTTTTAAAGTGGAGATAGATAGCTTCTAGATTAGGAAGCGCGTCAAAGGTTACGGGGAAAAGGCAGGAGAATGAAGTTGAGAAGGGAAAATAGATCAGCCATGATTGAATGGCACGTAGACTCGATGGACTGAATGGCCTAATTCCACTCCTATATCTGATGGTCTTTATGTTTGTGGTTAAGACCTGCTCTTTTTACAACAAAGCCAAATATTAGAAATTAATGGCATTGAAAAATAATTCAGCTTGTTAGGAAGTACAGGGAACATGACTTACTTGAGCAAATTCCATGGTGACCTTTTGGACCACAATACAATATTAAACCGGAAATTAAGATTGCATTCAAAAGTCAAATAGTACACTTATTGTGTGATTGTAAAGTATACGGAACATATATCATATCATATCATATCATATATATACAGCCGGAAACAGGCCTTTTCGGCCCTCCAAGTCCGTGCCGCCCAGCGATCCCCGTACATTTACACTATCCTACACCCACTAGGGACAATTTTTACATTTACCCAGCCAATTAACCTACAAACCTCTGGTATTTTTCCATTTGAGAATGCAAGAGTGTTAAAAAACTAATTGTCCCAAAACAATGGCAAATTACTAATCAATTGTGCAAGGTGCTATTATCAGATCAGAACCACAAACACAGATTCCTTTCCCAACTTCTATCCAAAACTCATCAGTGGAAGCTTCCAATTGCAAGTCAATAGCAACATAACAATGAAGGGAATAAAGCACAAACCTTCAACTTCACCTCCGGATGAAGCGATCTTGGAGAGGTATAAATACGCTGTCCCAATTGCATCGTTTCCAGTCACCCGATCCCTAAAAGACGTTGATATATATATTTTTGTTATTGCTGCATATAATTAGGCCAAACCAGATCTTATCCTGGCAGTAACAAGCCAGTGGAAGGCCAACAAAACAAAGATGGAACATGACTTCCCAATCATTGTACCAACTTATCAGGTAAACAAGATGAGTCGCAAAAATACAGTAGTTTCTAATTTCATGCCTTGTCCACCAACCCCTGTAGCACATTCCAAACACTTACTGCTTCTGTGGAAAAAAAACATCTCTTTTAAACTTTGCCCCTCTCACCTTAAAGCTATGTCCTCTAATATTTTATATTTCCATCCTGGGAAAAAGGTTCCAATTATCTATTCCTCTCATATTTTTTTCTACTGCTCTCAGGTGTCCCCACAACCTCCAGCGTTCCAGAGAAAATAATCCAAGTCTGCACAACCTCCCCCTTCAGTTAATACCCCTGATTCCAGGCATTGTTTCCAGTAAACATCGTCTGCACCCTTTCCAAAGCTTCAACATACTTCCTGTAATGGTGACCAGAACTACACACAATGCTCTAAGTGTGGACTCAAAGTCCAAAATGCTGCATCATGACTCCCTGACTTTCATGCTTAATGCCCCGACCTACGAAAGCAAGCATACCATATTCCTTCTTTACCACTTTCACAGAGTTATGGACTTGGACCCCAAGATCCCTCTGTACATCAGTGCTGGTAGGGTCATGCCATTAATTGTACATTTAACCTCAAAAAGTGCAACACCTCACACTTGCTCAGATTAAATTCCATCTGCCATTTCTCTGCCCATTTCTGTAACCGATCTATATCCTGCTGAAACATTGGCAGCCTTCCTCACAGTCCGCAACCCCAGCAATCTTGGTGTCGTCTGCCACACTCACCAACCAACCCATCTGTGCTTATGTCCAAGTACTTTATATATATAAACATAGCACAAAAAGTAAGGAAATTTGTGTTTGGTAGATTATTTCTTTGTTGTAACAATGCTTCTTGGCAATAAATCTTATACCGTTGGAAAGCCTGTTTATTTCCCTTTTAAATGGTGCCACATTTGTAAGGAACATGCATTTGTGGGATGAGCAGCAGAACTGAGTATATGGGTTGCGCCCATGAAAAATTTGCCAAATCTTCTCTGCCAATGCCAAACAGTTTATTCTGCTGTTGCTATTGACTCTTGTTTTGAGCTTCTGGTACCCCCAGGTGCTGACAATCAGGTGCCTGATTGGCACCTGATTGGCAGCATCTGTGAGCATGGGCCCTGCTACAGTGGTCAGTAGGTGTCTGCTCCAAGAATCGGCATGCCACGTTTGACTGATCTGGATAGGGCCCGTGCGATAGGGCAACTTCAAGCTGGTGTTCCGCAAAACCAAGTTGCGGCATTATTTGGAGTGAGCCGTAGTACCATCTCCAAAGTGAAGGCCAAGTTCCATATAACGGGGGATGTCAGAGACAGGCCGCGAAGTGGGCGTCCCAAGAAGACGACACCCGAAGAAGACCGTTTCCTCACCCTGTCAGCACTTAGGAACCGTAGGCTGTCTTCTACAGATTTGCAGTCAAGGTTTGCAGGACGATATGGCCGACGGCTCTCTGCCCAGACAATCCGGAACAGACTGCACGCAGCCGATCTCCGGTCTCATAGGGCTGCCAGGAGGCCTGCCATGACTGCCCTTCACCGTCAGGCCCGTTTGCGCTGGTGTCGGCAACACGTGCACTGGAACCTGAACATGTGGAGGAACGTCATGTTCAGGGATGAGTCCAGATCCTGCCTACGGCAGTTGGATCATAGGGTCAAAGTGTGGAGAAGACGCGGAGAACGCTATGCTGATTGCTGCACCGATAGAGTAACATCTTTTGGTGGAGGCAGTGTGATGGTGTGGGGCGGCATCTCCCTCACTGGAAAAATGAGGCTTGTCATCATTGGAGGCAATCTCAATACAGTGAGATATCGAGATGAGATTCTGCAACCAGTGGCAATCCCATATCTCCACAGTCTGGGACCGAACTCTATCCTCCAAGATGACAATGCTCGCCCCCACAGAGCAGGGTTTCTCAGAGACTACCTCCAGAATTTGGGAGTGGAGAGGATGGAATGGCCTGCCAGCAGTCCTGACCTCAACCCCATTGAACACTTGTGGGACTTGCGACAAATGCTGGTTGAAGAATGGGATGCCATCCCACAACAGTGTGTGACCAGGCTGGTGACCAGCATGAGGAGGAGGTGCCAGGCTGTTGTGGCTGTGTATGGTTCTTCCACACGCTACTGAGGCTCCTGTTTATTAAATGAATAAATTGTTAAATTGCCAATATGTCTTGTTTCTTCAGACTTCAATCATCCAATCCACCAAACAACACCGAACAAGAGTCAATGGCAGAATAAGCTGTTTGGCATTGGCAGAGAAGATTTGGCAGATTTTTCATGGGGGCAACCCACATACTCAGCTCTGCTGCTCATCCCACAAATGCATGTTCCTTACAAATGTGGCACCATTTAAAAGGGAAATAAACAGGCTTTCCAACGGTATAAGATTTATTGCCAAGAAGCATTGTTACAACAAAGAAATAATCTACCAAACACAAATTTCCTTACTTTTTGTGCTATGTTTTTTATATATATCACAAAGAGCAGAGGTCCAGGTCAGATCCCTGCAGAACTCCACTGGTCACGACCTCCAGCACGAATATTGTCCTCCACCACAACCTTCTGTCTAACAGTAAGCCAGTTCTATACCCATATGACCAAATCACTATTAATCCCATGCGTCTTAATCTTCTGGATCAGCCTGCCAGGCGTGACCTTATCAAATACCTTATTGAAATCCACGTACACAACCCCCACTGCCCGATCCTCACTAATCATCTTTGTTATCCCCTCAAAAAACCTCAACTTAGTGAAACATAAACTGCTGTGTGCAATGCTGACCGTCACTAACTAGCCCATGCTCTTCCAAATAGGAGCAAATCCTGTCGCAAAGAATCCTTCTTAATAGCTTGCATCTGCACTTAAGCAATCTGTGGACTTGCAAGTGACCAGATCCCTTTAGAATCAACTAGACCAAGTGGGCCCAAGTTGGGCCCAAACCTCTCCTGCATTGGTGCAGCACCCTGTCCTCCCCCCCTCCCCTCTCTCCTCAACCCCTCTCCCCTCTCCCTTTTCCCCCACTCCCCCTTCCCCCCTCCCCTCCCCCTCCCCTCCCCCTCCCCTCCTTTTAAACTTTAAAATGTGAATAACTTTAAAAATATAACATCGATTTCAATAAAACTACTTGCATTATCACTAAAGTGACAATGGTGAGTAAGGTGGGCCTAAAATTGTCGCGCCATCGTGTACCGTTTTGGCTGAAGTTCAGTCACAAACAAGATAACAAACGAGAGTTTTAGTATATAGATGGCTTCCACCAGCATGAATCAACTTTATTTTTAAAAATGATTTGGTACTTGAAAATATAATTTGAGGATTTTGCAATGCAGTCAACTGAATTGTTACAATTTGAAGGAACAAGAACAATTAGCAAGATTTGTGTACAATATTAAATATTGTTTCCCCCTCCAAATAGCATACATCAATCATTCTTTTAAGTCACATTCCTTCGACCACTGCAAATGTATTTGCTTTATGATTGTCATTAAAGAAAAATGGAGCACTTCACATTCCATAATAAGTTACATTACTGAAAGATCAGTAATGAAAAAACCCCACACTGGATAATGTACAGAGATCCTGCGCACTGATCCTGGTAGGATGCCCTTTGCGTCTTGCTAAATCCAAACATATCCAAGTCATAACCACCTGCTAAAGCAGGAAACCTTTCTATTGGGGCAAAGCTACTTTTTAGTAAATGCACCCAGGTAGTTACTAAAGTGCAGTTACTCTCCCTTAAACGTGCAATTTCCTGCCTCACATCTTTGCTCCCCTGAACTTCAGCATCAACACCAAGGTGACTTTGTCAAAGATGACACGACCCCAAGCTCAATCATATCTAGGAATTAACTACACTTACCCATTCACAAAAAAACAGTAAATCAAATCAATATTCAGGGAGTCAAGGCTTTTGCTGCATACTTACCAATCAAAAACAGTCAGGCGTAATTTCTCACACATTGATGGAAACTGAAAGAGGGCAAGATGAAAAAATAATCATTTATTCTATATTTATTATTGCCATGCAGAACATAGAAAGTTTTAACAGGCAATTTAATCAAGCCTTTTCAGATACTGACAAAGCAACCAATTAATTGTACAAACACCTTAACTCTCAGCAATGTAGTAGTACTGCAGTAAGCAATGTATCATCATCATATATCTACAGCCGGAAACAGGCCTTTTCGGCCCTCCAAGTCCGTGCCGCCCAGTGATCCCCGTACATTAACACTATCCTACACCCACTAGGGACAATTTTTACATTTACCCAGCCAATTAACCTACATACCTGTACGTCTTTGGAGTGTGGGAGGAAACCGAAGATCTCGGAGAAAACCCACGCAGGTCACGGGGAGAACGTACAAACTCCTTACAGTGCAGCACCCGTAGTCAGGATCGAACCCGAGTCTCCGGCGCTGCATTCGCTGTAAAGCAGCAACTCTACCGCTGCGCTACCGTGCCGCCCACTAATGTACCACTAACTTGATTTCTAAGCAGGTTTATTACTGCACTTTGCACATTTTAAGACTACTAGAACTCGACATATGAAAGTCGAATGGTCACAGGTCACCATTGGTAGGGAACTTTTGACCCCTGCATCCAAGATTTCAATAATGATTCTGCTTCTCTAATTTCACGAGCCCAGAGTGTTTAATTGTCATACGTACTGAAAAGGAACAATGAGATTCTTACATGCAGGAGCACGACAGGTTTGTATACACAGTAATCAATAGATAGCACAAGAAAAAAAAAAACACGTTCAACAAGTAAAAAAACTCAATATACTGTATTGCGAAACAAAACATAGCCTAAAGTCCCTGGTGTAACTAAGATAGTTCATAGTTCAAAGTTAATAGACAATAGACAATAGGTGCAGGAGGAGGCCATTCGGCCCTTTGAGCCAGCACCGCCATTCAATGTGATCATGGCTGATCATTCTCAATCAGTATCACGTTCCTGCCTTCTCCCCATACCCCCCTGACTCTGTTATCATTAAGAGCTCTATCTAACTCTCTCTTCAAAGCATTCAGAGAATTGGCCTCCACTGCCTTCTGAGGCAGAGAATTCCACAGATTTACAACTCTCTGAGTGAAAACGTTTTTCCTCATCTCCGTTCTAAATGGCCTACCCCTTATTCTTAAATTGCGGCCCCTGGTTCTGGACTCCCCCAACATTGGGAACATGTTTCCTGCCTCTAGCGTGCCCAATCCCATAATAATCCTATATGTTCCATTGCCGTTTGTATTGTTCAATAGCCTGATGGTTGTTGGGAAGGAGCTGCTCCTGCATGAAGGTCACTGTTTTCAGACTCCTCCATCTTCTTCCCGATGGCAGGAGGGGAGTGAGAGCGTGGCCAAGGTGGTGGGGGTCCTTCATCATGCTGACTGCTATTCTGAGGCAGTGCCTCCTGTGCTGCCTCAAAAAATCCTTGTGCTACTGTTAAATCATCCTCTATTTATACCAATGTGAGCCCTAGACCTTAACTCCTCCAAACGTGAACAGCCTCCACTATCCACTTTATTCAGATCCTTCATTACTCTGTATACTTGATGGAATTTGATGTCATCTCTTCTCCAAAGAATGAATGAATGAATAATTTTATTGGCCAAGTATGTGCATATACAAGGAATGTGCCTTGGTGCTCCACTCACAAATGACAACACAAACATACAGTTAACAATGAAGAATAAAGCATAAACACATCAAAACAATAAGGATACACCATTACGGTCTAAACATGTGGGTGAAAATAAACCAGAGCCAAAAAAGAGACTACAGACTTTGGTTATTGAGCAGAACTACCACTCGTGGAAAAAAGCTGTTTTTATGTCTGGCTGTGGCTGCTTTGACAGTCCGGAGTCGCCTTCCAGAGGGAAGTGCTTCGAAGAGTTTGTGGCCGGGGTGAGAGGGGTCAGAGATGATCTTGCCCGCTCGCTTCCTGGCCCTTGCAGTGTACAGTTCGTCAATGGGGGGAAGGTTGCAGCCAACAACCTTCTCAGCTGTGCGAACGATCCGTTGCAGCCTCCGGATGTCGTGCTTGGTGCCTGAGCCAAACCAGACCATGATGGAGAAGGTGAGGACGGACTCAATGATAGCAGTATAGAATTGGACCATCATTGCCTGTGGCAGATTGTGTTTCATCAGTTGCCGCAGGAAGTACATCCTCTGTTGGGCCTTTTTGACTGTGGAGTCGATGGTGGCCCCCCATTTAAGGTCCCTGGAGATGATGGTTCCAAGGAACTTAAATGTCTCCACAGATGTGACTAAGGTGTTATTGATGGTGAGTGGGGGGAGGGGGGGAGGGGGATCTCTTCGAAAGTCTACAATTACTTCCACTGTCTTGAGAGCATTGAGCTCCAGGTTGTTGCGATGGCACCAGGATGCCAGCTGTGTCACTTCCCGTCTGTAGGCAGATTCCTCCCCATCCTGGATCAGTCCAATCAGGGTGGTGTCATCCGCAAACTTGAGGAGCTTGACAGAGGAGTCTGTGGAGGTGCAGTCGTTGGTGTAGAGAGAGTAAAGGAGAGGGGAGAGTGCACAGCCTTGCGGTGCTCCTATGCTGAGGGTCTGCGGGTCCGAGATGTGCTTTCCCGGCCTCACAGGCTGCTTCCTGTCCGTCAGGAAGTTGATGATCCACTGACAGAGGGGTTCAGGCACAGTCAACTGGGAGAGTTTGTAGTGTAGTAGCTCTGGCACAATGGTGTTAAAAGCAGAGCTAAAGTCCACAAACAGAATCCTGGCATAGGTCCCCTTGTGGTCTAGGTGCTGGAGGATGAAGTGCAGGCCTAGGTTGACTGCGTCATCCACCGATCTATTGGCCCTGTATGCAAACTGCAGGGGGTCCAGCAGGGGGTCCGTGATGTTTTTCAACTGGGCCAGCACATGTCTTTCAACGGTCTTCATGACTACAGAGGTCAGTGCGACAGGCCTGTCATCATTAAGACCAGTGATCCTTGTCTTTTTGGGTACAGGGACAATAGTGGAGACCTTGAAGCAGGCAGGGACAGTGCAGGTTTGCAGGAACTGGTTGAAAATGTCTGTGTAGATCGGTGCCAGTTGTTCAGCACAGAGCTTGAGGGTAGAGGGGGGACAAAGAGTCTCATCTCTCTAATCTATTCTTGCACATATAGTCCCTTATCCGAGTAACCACTCAAATCTTTTGCTGGAAACTCTCCAAAACCTTCACGTGGTGTTGGTGTTCTTTTCTGTCTTTTAATACCTTTTCTTCCATTGATTCTCAAAAGCAGTTTCTCAGCCCTAGACTGATGAAAGGACATTGGCCCAAGGTGGTCCACTTTCTATCATCACGTATGCTTGCTCACCTGCTGAATATTATGAGTTTTAAAAATAAATCATATTTCCAGTACCTGCAGCATTTAGCTTTTGGTATTGCAGTCAGTATTCAGACAATTGTTGCTGGAAAACGGATTCATTTAAACTTGGCAGGAATCATTATCAATTTTAAAGGCAGCAAAATACAGCTGCAATAGCTAAACGCAGACAGTCAGTCAGAGGGAAAGATACATTGACAAGATTAATTAGGAATCACACATGTCAAAAGTGATCAGGTGAATTTGATGAATGGGTTATCCATTACCATTTTTTAACATTTTTGCCAAGTTCCTTCCACAAGCACTTGAATCAAATATAGTTATCTTATTCTTAAAAAAGACACACTTGGCTTCTCTCTACATCTCTGTGACTTGGGGTTAATTTTGAATGTGGACCCTCTTATTCTATAGTATTATACATCATGCGAACTTTAGGTACTGCCAAGTACCGAGTCAACTTTTGTAGAATAAGAGGGTCCACGTTCAAAATTAACCCCAAGTTACAGAGATGCAGAGAGAAGCCAAGTCATTGTACCCACCCCACTACTGGATGAGTGGGGGAGACCTCCTGTCATTACTGTTCAACACATTACTAATTATGCCCATGAATGATTTAACCAACATTGGTGGACCCTCCTGTGTCCTTGAAACATCATGACCCAGTAATGATAGAAAGGAAGAGATATCTAGAGCATGCAATGCACATTTAGTAATTATCCAAGGAAGTCAAAATGTATCCATTCAGCAAAAAAGGTTTTCCATCCATAACATTCCATGCTGCTATTTGACTTCCTGTTGTGACATTTGTTACATCTTCTCCAAATACACAAATCTCAAACTTTATTTACACTTTTAAAAGAGCAATGAATTCCACTGATTCGCCACCCTCTCACTAAAGAAATTCCTCCTCATCTCCATCCTTAAGGTACGTCCTTTTATTCTGTGCCCTCTGGTCCCAGATGCTCCCACTAGTGGAAACATTCTCTTTACATCCACTCCATCTACGCCTACCATTATCCGGTAGGTTTCAATGAGATCCCCCTTATCCTTCTAAACCAGCAAGTACAGGCCCAGAGTCTTCAAACGCTCTTTGTATGTTAACCCATGCAACCTTGGAATCATTCTTGTAAACCTCCTCTGGACCCACTCCAAAGCCAACACATCCTTTCTCAGATGTTGTTGATGTTATTGTTGTTGTTCATCCTTCGGGTTCGAAGATGACCATGACTTCACTTTCAGTTGGAGGATTGGTGACTGAGGGTCCTGAAGTGACTGGTGAGGCCAATCCGGGCCCGCAAGGCACGTGTCCCACACGTAGGACACAAGTGGATGGGTGCTGCAGTGGAAGTGGAGGTAGCCCGGGCCTTGCGTGCGGTGCGTTTCCTCTGGGCCTCTGCAGTGCGTCTGTTCTCTGCTGCACGGGCTCCTGTGGTGAGCTTGCTACACCAGGTTGGACGGTCCAGAGCAAGAGACTCCCAAGTGCTGAGGTTGATGTCCAAGTCTTTGAGGGACACACTTTGAGGCAGTCCTTAAACCGTTTCTTCTGTCCTCCTACTGAGCGCTTGCCCTGACACAGTTCTCCATACAGAAGCTTTTTTGGCAGTCGACTCTCGGGCATTCTGACGACATGGCCTGCCCATCTGGCTAGGGCTTTCCGTAGGAGGGTGTGCACGCTGGGGGTTCCGGCCCGTTCCAAGACCTCTGTGTCGGGAATTTTGTCCTGCCATCTGATGTGGAGGAGACTGTGTAGGCAGTTCAAGTGGAAGTGGTTGAGCTGTTTGGCATGTCTGCTGTAGACAGTCCAGGTCTCACTGGGATAGAGAAGAGTGGTGAGCACCACTGCACGGTAGACCTTCAGCTTGGTGGTAAGGCTGAGTCCTCTCTGCTCCCAAACATTCCCACGGAGTCGCCCAAAGGCAGCGCTGGCCTTGGCAATCCTTTCTCAGATATGGGGCCAAAGACTGCTCACAATACTCCATTTGTGGCTTCACCAGCACCTTATTAAGCCTCAGCATTACATCCTTGCTTTTATATTGTAGCCCAGCTTGAAATTAATACTAGTGTTGCATCTGCCTTCCTGACCGCTGGCTCAACCTGCACATCAACCTCTTGTGAACCCACCACCAGCACCCCCAAATCCCTTACCTTCCATTTTCAAATCCTCTCCCCATTTAGAAGTAGTCTATCCCTTTATTCCCTCAACCAAATTGTATGACCGTACACTTTGCTACTCTGTATTACATTTGCCAATTCTTTGTAAACTAATCGCACTATAATATGCTGTTCTTTCATGACAACATATCAATGTTGGGCAAGTAAAAGACAAGAAATTCATAACATTTTACATATGCAGTTAGTGGTGTAAATATGAACAGGGGAGTTTATGCTAAAGGAAAAAAAACATTCAGATAATAATCTGCCTTCCTGTTCTTGCCACCAAAGTGGATAACCTCACATTTACCCACATTACACTGCATCTGCCATGCATCTGCCCACTCACCCAACCAATCCAAGTCACCCTGCAACCTCATAGCATTCTCTTCAGAGTTCACACTGCCACCCAGTTTTGTGTATTCCGCAAATTTGCTAATGCGACTTTTAATTCCTTCATCCAAATCGTTAATATATATATTGTAAATAGCTGTTTTGTTTTCATTGTTGTTGGTGTCATAATGTTATCATATCTCTTTCAGCACTTGGCACTGTAGCAGACCAAGTGAAAAATAATTATTAGGATTTAATTCCAGTTTCTGGTCACTTGATTTTATAGTATATCAACAATTTCCTAAACATTTTTGTGGACAGAAAGCATTAGATCAAGACAGAAAATATATAGCTCAGAATGGACTGGAAAGAATAAGCGGAAGATCGTGGCCACTGACTCAATATTGCCATAGCCAAAACAATCTTAGATAATGAAATGCAAGCAGGTCCTACCTTGACTTGAAGGTTGATAACTTGGTTCCACTCCGGGTTTGCATTCTTTTCTATTATCTTTGTACAAAGCTTAAAGCAGAAGAAAGAATCGGTGTTACATGTGGAGGGCAATTAGTAGCATGCAAGAATTCCACACACAAGTCATTGGAAAATGGACATGGGTAGATTCTCACCTTTTTCCCAGCGAAACTAACTTCCACGTATGGATCCACCAGGTTCTTCTTGTCTGTGCCTGCTCCAAAAATCGACTTCACACTTTCTACAAAGGCATCATCCACTAAAGGGTAAAACAAGAAGAAAAGTCACCACAACTTCTGGCACTTGGGGGGAGGGGAGAGGGGGGGAGTTGGGAGGGGGGAGGGAAGGAGAGGGGGGAGGGGAGAGGGGGAGGGGGGAGGGAGGGGACAGGGGGGAGAGAGGGGACAGGGGGGAGAGAGGGGGGGATGGGGCACGGGAGAGGGGGAGAGGGGGGAGGGAGAGGGGGAGGGGGGGAGAGAGAGGGGGAGGGGGGAGAGGGGGAGGGGAGAGGGGGAGGGGGAGGGGGAGAGGGAGAGGGAGAGGGAGAGGGAGAGGAGAGGGAGAGGGAGAGGGAGAGGGAGAGGGAGAGGGAGAGGGAGAGGGAGAGGGAGAGGGAGAGGGAGAGGGAGAGGGAGAGGGAGAGGGGGGAGGGGGAGGGGAGAGGGGGAGGGGGGAGGGGAGAGGGGAAGGGGAGAGGGGAGGGATAGGGGGAAAGAGAAGGGGGAAGCGGAGGGGAGAGAGGGGAGGGGGGGAGAGGGGAGAGGGGAGAGGGGAGAGGGGAGAGGGAAGAGGGGAGAGGGGAGAGGGGAGAGGGGAGAGGGGAGAGGGGAGAGGGGAGAGGGGAGAGGGGAGAGGGGAGAGGGGAGAGGGGAGAGGGGAGAGGGGAGAGGGGAGAGGGGAGAGGGGAGAGGGGGGAGGGGAGAGGGGAGAGGGGGGAGGGGGAGAGGAGGGAGGGAGAGGGGGGAGAGGGTGCTGCACCAATGCAGGAGAGGTTTGGGCCCAACTTGGTCTAGTACAAACTAAATCCTCGGCTCAAAATCAAAAAAATCACAAAATCGATCGTTATCTACAAGAGGAAATGTGGACTAAAGAAGGGTCGGCAACTGAATGACACATCCATAAACTGTGAAATGGGCAAATGAGATAATACCATGGATTAGAGTTTAGGGTTAGAGATCAAAGGCAGCACCTTACAGTTTGGCCGTGTGAGTGGTAGAGGGTTAGACAGAGTATGATTGAACATACAAAGTAACATTAACTTGATACAACTACTCATGGTTGGATTTTCTTTGCCAATATTAAAGCAAATGGAAGAGTCGAGGAAAGATTTAAATCTCTCCTCAATCCTTTCAGTCACTTTCCTGGTGGAGCACATTTGAAAATCTAGGCAAAAATGCAGCAGTCGCTGAAGTGCAAGGAAGGGCCTGATGTACAAAAAGATGGGGGGGGGGGGGGGAGGGGGAGTACTGGCGGAAGAAATGCTCAATATCAACCAACACTGCAAGCGTAAAGGTCATTACTGGATGGTCGAGAGATGGGTTGTGGCATTTAGAGGACAAATATGAAGTAAATTGGTGTCATGGAGTCATTGATTGATACAGTGTGGAAGATCATAAGATCATATGTGATAGGAGTAGAATTAGGCCATTCGGCCCATCAAGCCTACTTCACCATTCAATCATGGCTGCTCTTTCTCTCCCTCCTAACCCCATTCTCCTGCCTTCTCCTCCCCATAACCCCTGACACCTGGCCCTTCGGGACCTGAAGCAGGCCCTTCGGCCCAACATGCCCACACTGGCATTTCATGAAGGTGATCATTATAACTGTGATAATGTTAAGACCAGCTCTGGGATAGGAAGCTTATCAGAAAGTCAAACAGATTAAGTTTAGAATGCTTTTGAGAACAAATGCTCAAAGTTAGACACTGCTAGATCCAGAATATAGGCAAATGCCATCTGAGCACCAATGTTCGTGGTCCTTTGGAGTAAACAAAATCTGCATTACATTTAAGGGCAAGGGAACACAAATAGCTTGGTCAGGTGTTCCAATGAACATAATTGAAAGCATAATTAACTACAGATAGTCCCTGTTTCCCTCCCTTTCCCTTCCCAGTTCTCCCACCAGTCTTCCTGTCTCCAACTACATCCTATCTTTGTCCCGCCCCCTCCCCTGACATCAGTCTGAAGAAGGGTCTCGACCCGAAACGTCACCCATTCCTTCTCTCCAGAGATGCTGCCTGACCTGCTGAGTTACTCCAGCGTTTTGTGTCTACCTAAAATTGAAAGCAGGTAGCTGAAGATAAAATGGTGCGTCTTAGAGAGGACCTCTCTTGTTACAACATTCATCCAAGATGACCACGTTCTTCTCTCCAGCCCCCAAATCCAACTTACTCTGTGGAATGTCTTCTGCTCTGTAGATCTTCAGAAGGAATGTCACCCATCGAAGAGTAAGCCCTGCGGGAAGCAGCAGGTTGCTTTCAACATCATCCATGTCTTCATTTTTCCCTTTTTTCTCAACCTATTACATGGCATTCAAAGAAAAATAAATGAACATTATTAGAAAGCGACTTTTGCAAAGCACAATATTATTCAGCAGTTTCTGCCACTTTTGCCAACTTTATAATGTGGTCCATTACAAGATGTACTTGTGAAGAGGAGCTCCACTCTGATATCAGTGTTACTATTACCATTGGGTATTGGATACCCTGTTGTTCAAAACCTCCATCCCCAGCAGCAGTTTAATTTTCTTTTACTACAAACCTCAGCTTGCAGTTTTGGTCTGGAAACCCCCCCCCCCAAATTGTTCTTTCTCTCCCTCTCATTGGTACGAGTATGCTCGGATGAAGCAGTCAAAACCCGGATATTGCTATCCAGCAATTTATTTTGATTGTGTAGGAAGGAACAGCAGATGCTGGTTTAAAGTGAAGATTGACACAAAATGCTGGAGTAACTCAGCGGGTCAGGCAGCATCTCAGGAGAGAAGGAATAGGTGACGTTTTGGGTCGAGACCCTTCTTTAGATGAGAGTCAGGGGGAAAGGGACACGGGAGATATAGAGAGGGATATAGAGAGGTATAGAACAAATGAATGAAAGGTACACCAAAAAGCAACGATGATCAAGGAAAGGGGCCATTGTTAGCTGTGGGCGAGGTGAAAACGAGTTACAGACAATGAAACTCACCAGGATGACAGTGAAACCAGTACAACGACTAGGGTGGTGGGGGGGGTGGGAGAAAGAAAGATAGAGAGAGAGATATATATATATATAGAGAGAGATATATATGTATAGAGAGAGAGATATAGAGAGAGAGAGAGATATAGATATATATATATAATATATATATATAGAGAGAGAGAGATATAGAGAGAGAGAAAGAGAGCGAGAGGGAGAGGGAGAGGGAGAGGGAGAGGGAGAGGGAGAGGGAGAGGGAGAGGGAGAGGGAGAGAGGGGGTGCAAGGCTTACTTGAAGTTAGAGAAGTCAATATTCAACCACTGGGTTGTAAGTTGCCTAAGCAAAATATGAGGTGCTGTCCCTCCAATTTGTGTTTGGCCTCTCTCAATTTCTTTTGATTTCTTATTTTCCCACCATTATAAGTCGATTCCTCTAAAACCTTGACAAGCTCTGTCTTGCTTCCAGACGTCTTGCTTCCAGGTGATCAGCATACAGTATGGCCACAGAACAAGGAAGCCACCGCTCGCTGCCGGCCACGTGATCAGGTGTATTAAATGCATTTTGACGGAGGATAATTTTGGTTTACCATAGGTTTCTCAGAACGTAACCCCACCATACGTTGAAGAGCTCCTGTACTGCAATAAACCGGTTATCTAAAACATCACAGCTTTCACTTTGCCCACTCCAGATGTACCAAAGAAAATGATAATCATCTGTCGACTATTCCTCAACATATCCACCTTGTGATTGTGATTGACATACAGTCAAGAATTGTATGATTGATTTTGTTCATCACCCACACAATATGTGTGAAGTTCATAACCAAGTGTTTTCTGAGGGTCATGGTGTGTATTTTAATGAAGGGTGTTTGCAATGCTAAGGATCACAACATCTCAGAACTCAGAGGCTGAGAGTAGTTCTGAATATGCTCGAGATAACGCGTATTTGGCGAAAGACCAAACTCTCACATCAACCACAAAACCATTACCGGAGGGTCATCACCCGTGGCCAGGACAAACATGCTGACTTTCAGGTATCCTTTCGATCCTGTACTGGTGTCTTCAGGATCATGAAGTAGGAGCCATTTTCTCAAAACAGCGTGTCCTGTGGGTAGCAGAAATTTCAGCTTCAATGTTCAGTTTGTTTTAGTTTAGTTTAGAGATACAGCGCAGAAACAGACCCTTCGGCCCACCGAGTCCGCACCGACCAACGATCCCCGCACATTAACACTATCCTACACGCACGAGGACAATTTACACTTATACCGAGCCAATTAACCTACAAACCTGTAGGTCTTTGGAGTGTGGGAGGAAATCGTAGATCTCGGAGAAAACCCACGCGGTCACGGGGAGAACATACAAACTCCGTACAGACGGCACCCATAGTCAGGATTTATTCTTCACCAGACACAGGGAACTGGCCAGCAATATACACAGAGCTGAGGAGGGTCCGTTATATTCTCTCTGGGAAACATTCATGCAACATCTTTATAAAAAGAATCTGAACTGGGGCCAGTTTTGGTGCAGTTAAAATGGATATCATAATTTTAAGATTATCACTATCTCAAGGCTTTGTGTTGTGTGGGTTAACACCAGGAATGCAAGCAATTTAACTTAGCAATTCAAAGTCACAAAAGGATTTTAGTACCACGTACAAGATGAAGTGAAAGATTCATTGTGATTTGCCAAAGGAGGAGAGGCTCCTTAGTTCCTGTGCTTTGAAAAAGGAGTTTCAAATCAAGACATGTTAACATAGACAATAGGTGCAGGAGGAGGCCATTCGGCCCTTCGGGACAGCACCGCCATTCATTGTGATCATGGCTGATCATCCACAATCAGTAACCCGTGCCTGCCTTCTCCCCATATCCCTTGATTCCACTGGCCCCTAGAGCTCTATCTAACTCTCTTTTAAATTCATCCAGTGATTTGGCCTCCACTGTGGCAAAGAATTCCACAAATTCACAACTCTCTGGGTGAAAAGGTTTCTTCTCACCTCAGTTGTCAATGGCCTCCCCTTTATCTTTATCCCCTTTATCCCCTTTGTTCCGTCTGATTGTCTGCAAGTTATACTTAAAGCAGTGTCCTTTGTGTCCTTTAGCATGTAAACATCATTGGGCCAGTGTGGCTATACATCTGCACCCAATGGAGCCATGATATGTTCTGGGCACTGATTGTCCACAAGGAAACTGGAATCCCACCCACTAAAGGGAGGACATGCAACCTCACTGAAATGAGAAGCACAACAACAACAAAAAAACGCACCCAGGACTACATAAACGTAACTCCATCAAACGTTGGTCAAGTGTAGGAAGGAACTGCAGATGCTGGTTTAACCCGAAGGTAGACACAACAAGCTGGAGTAACTCAGCGGGTCAGACAACATCTCTGGAAAAAAGGAATAGGTGACGTTACGGGTCAGAAGAAGGGTGTCAACCCAAAACGTCACCTCATCCTTTACTCCAGAGATGCTGTCTGACCCATTGAGTTACTCCGGCGTTTTGCGTCTATCTTACATTTTGGTCAAGGTTGAGCAGAGTTAAAGTGGCCACGAGGGAACTACTGACAATCTTCACAGCCCCATGCAATGTGACAGCAGCATTATTTGCAACTACAAAGCTTCTCGCAATCAACACTGGATATTTCAAGCAACTCTAAACCTTAGTTATCTAGGGAGAAAGACGGTAAAAGAAAGACAAGGATGTCGGAGGCAGGAGATTGGATAATCGCAGGCAAAATTGAGCAGTGGGAATAAAAGAAAAGGGAAGACTGAATATTTTCTCAACACCAAATGACAGCTGCAGCAGCAGATCAATTATGAAAGGCAAAAGACACCATATATTTAAAGTGTCTAGCAGCTTTGTGAACGTGATCCCCGCTTCTATTTACAAAGAAAAGCACTACTCACTACTTACCAGTCTCATCATATACATATCCAATGTCCAACTACAAAACAAAATGGTTAATATTAAGTGAAGTTTAATTCCATACTTTTCAAACAATAAAGTGTATATGTCTATGAGTCACATATCACAGGCTGCACAAATTGTTGGAATAACATGTTGCGGATGTGGCTTCCTTGAAGTTTTCCAATATTAGTCATCTTACTATATACTTACTACATAGTTTAGCAAACATCCCTTTCAGATGTTCCTGTGCTTTGAAGAATGAGTTTCAAATCAAGGCATGTGGGAAGAGAATGTCTCCAATGATCGCAGTGATGGGAAATAAACCGGTCCATTTAAAATAAGGAATACCACCATTCCCCATTATTTAAACATGACTGGCAAAAAGCTACTAAACTTCAAGGATAATGATGAAACAAACTCCCGAAATCTGTTGTTTGGAATAATAAGGATCGTTTATCCTTCACTTCAATATTAAATCTCAGAAATTCAGCCTTCGCTATGTTTATTAACAATCTAGAAAAGCAAAATGACAAATATTCTTTTTCATAATAACTGCAATCACACAGATTGATGCACGATCCAGTCAACATTCTACAGACTGGCAAAAAATAATATTTCCGGTACCTATTAAGAAGTTTTAAAATGTCAACTAGCTGAAGAAACAAATAAATACTGGCATGCAGTGCTTTCTTTGTAGACTACTTTGTAGGTTAATTGACTGGGTAAATGTAAAAATTGTCCCTAGTATGTGTAGGATAGTGTTAATGTGCGGGGATCGCTGGGCGGCGCGGATTCGGTGGGCTGAAGGGCCTGTTCCTGCGCTGTATCTCTAAATCTAAATCTAAAAAAAAGGTGTGGGTATGCATGCCATTCCTTACTGTTGATGTACATGGTGGATCATCCTCCCATTAGGTGCTTAAGGTGTTTAAGGGCCTGACCGCATCAATTAAATAATAATTTTTAAATCTTTTATGATATTAAAAATGTGAAAATCTAGTCATTCGCTTTTAGCTTTTTAAAGAGGTGCCGGTACTGGCGTGGACTGTCACAACAAGTCATTCTTTCATCATATGACAGTCCCGCTATCCCGGGAATTAACCACATGAACCTACGCTGCACTGCCTCAATAGCAAGAATGTCCTATTTGAACAGTAGTTTGGTGGTAAAGGGAAGCAAAATAATTACCTGCAGAGCTGAGCATGGGGATGGGGTTTAGGGACTGAATGAATGAATGAATACTTTACATGTTTAGTTTAGTTTAGAGATGCAGCGCAGAAACAGGCCCTTTCGGCCCACCGGGTCCACGCTGACCAGCGATCCCCGCACACTAACACTATCCTACACCCACTAGGGACAATTTTTACATTTACCAAGCCAATTAACCTGCAAACCTGTACGTCTTTGGAGTGTGGGAGGAAACCGAAGATCTCGGAGAAAACCCATGCAGGTCATGGGGAGAACGTACAAACTCCGTACAGACAGCACCCGCAGTCGGGATGGAACCCGGGTCTCCGGCGCTGCATTCGCTGTAAGGCAGCAACTCTACCGCCGCGCCACTGTGACCGCCACTGTGCCAAGTCGCTGTGAAATTCTTTGTTTTGCATACCCAGAGTTGCAGGTATAAAGGATGCTGATAAAGTTCCAAAGTACACCCGCACTGTCCTCCTTCGTTCTCCCCCCCCCCCCCCCCCCCCCCTGCTCCACACCCCCCCCCCTCGCACCACCCCCCCTCCTTCACAGCAATCCACCCACGCCGGGTCCTCCTTTGCAATGGCTGGTGTAAAGCTCCCTTCAGAGACCACATTAAGGTTACCATTATCCCACAAGATTTGTAACAAAATCCAGCAATTCAGGAAAAGGAAGAGCTAGATAATATTAGCAACTCCAAAAAGTACAGTGCATATTAATCGCTGGGTTTATCAGATCCGTTATATCTCCAGATCTCCAAATTTGAGGAAGGATATTCTTGCTATTGAGGGCGTGCAGCATAGGTTTACTAGGTTAATTCCCGGAATGGCGGGACTGTCGTATGTTAAAAGACTGGAGCGACTAGGCTTGTATACACTGGAATTTAGAAGGATGAGAGGGGATCTTATCGAAACATATAAGATTATTAAGGGGTTTGACACGTTAGAGGCAGGAAACATGTTCCCAATGTTGGGGGAATCCAGAACCAGGGGCCACAGTTTAAGAATAAGGGGTAGACCATTTAGAACTGAGATGAGGAAAAACGTTTTCAGTCAGAGAGTTGTGAATCTGTGGAATTCTCTGCCTCAGAAGGCAGTGGAGGCCAATTCTCTGAATGCATTCAAGAGAGAGCTAGATAGAGCTCTTAAGGATAGCGGAGTCAGGGGGTATGGGGAGAAGGCAGGAACGGGGTACTGATTGAGAATGATCAGCCATGATCACATTGAATGGCGGTGCTGGCTCGAAGGGCCGAATGGCCTCCTCCTGCACCTATTGTCTATTGTCTATTGTTAGTTGTATAAGGCTAATAGCCAAAACACATGGATTAAATAAAAAAGCTCACCTTGAATTCTCCCATTAACGAATCTGAACGCAACGAAAATGAATTGTACACCTAAAAGGAAAACAATAAATTAAACGTGACTTGGAAGCTACCGGAAATCGTTGTAATTTATTGTAATGTCATGTGAAACTTACTCTAATTTGGATTGTGTCATCAAATAGCTCATCTGGTGTCCGAGTTACGTTGAAGAAGAAAATCTGCCAAGATGAAAACAGCAGTTAGGGAGGGTGGGCAGGAAGGGTTGGCAAAGTCTGTTCAAAATAGCCAGACATCAACATCACTGGCAAATAATTCTTGTGCTTCAAACTGCACAAGAACTCCAGTCAACCTGTGCTTATCCATGGCCTTCAACATTCATAAGGACATAAGTGACAGGGGTAGAATGAGGCCGTTCGGCCCATCAAGTCTACTCCACCATTCAATCATGGATGATCAATCTCTCCCTCCTAACCCCATCCTCCTGCCTTCTCCCCATAACCTCGGACACTTCTACTAATCAAAAAATCTATCTATCTCCGTCTTAAAAGTATTCACTGACTTGGTCTCTACAGCCTTCTGTGGCAAAGAATACCACAGATTCACTTCTCAGACCTCAGACTAAATACCTCAGACTAAATAAAATTCTCCTCATCTCTTTCCTAAAAGAACGTCCTTTAACTCTGAGGCTATGACCTCTGGTCCTAGACTCTCCCACTAGTGGAAACATGCTCTCCACATCCACTCTATCCACGCCTTTCACTATTCTGTTTGTTTCGATGAGGTCCCCCCCTCCCCCCTCAATCCACTAAATTCCAAGCGAGTACAGGCCGAGCTGACAAACGCTCATCATAGCTTAACCTACTCATTCCTGGGATCATTTTTGTAAACCTCCTCTGGACCCTCGCCTGAGCCAGTGCTTTAGAGCCTCAGCATTGCATCCCTGTTTTTTTATACAAGCCCTCTTGAAATAAATGCAAGCATTGAGTTTGTTTTCTTTACTACCGATTCAACTTGCAAATGAACCTTTATGGGGAATCCAGCACCAGCACTCCCAGGTCCATTTGCACCTCCGATTTCAGGATTCATTCCCCATTTAGAAAATAGTCTGCTCCTTTGTTCCTACTATCAAAATGCATGGAATTTAGAAGATTGAGGGGGGATCTTATAGAAACTTACAAAATTCTTAAGGGGTTGGACAGGCTAGATGCAGGAAGATTGTTCCCGATGTTGGGGAAGTCCAGAACAAGGGGTCACAGTTTAAGGATAAGGGGGAAGTCTTTTAGGACCGAGATGAGAAAGTTTTTTTTCACACAGAGTGGTGAATCTGTGGAATTCTCTGCCACAGAAGGTAGTTGAGGCCAGTTCATTGGCTATATTTAAGAGGGAGTTAGATGTGGCCCTTGTGGATAAAGGGATCAGGAGGTATGGAGAGAAGGCAGGTATGGGATACTGAGTTGGATGATCAGCCATGATCATATTGAATGGCGGTGCAGGCTCGAAGGGCCGAATGGCCTACTCCTGCACCTATTTTCTATGTTTCTATGTTTCTATGCATGACTCCACACTTTGCTACACTATATTCCATCTGCCTTCATTCAGTGGGGGTACCATTGTTGCATTCATCCCCACCCACCTTCTTCAATAGCAATATCCCAGGGATATCATCCATGACTGGAAACCTGATTGCATTAGCTAAATAAATACGTCAAATGGACCAATATTCTGTAGAGATTAACTCATCCTGCTGCCCTCATGAAGGTATTTCCATCACCTACAAGAGTAGTCAGGATCCAATTCAACAAATATTAACTAGACAACCCGTAGTTTCAGCTCATTCCAGAATCCCTCCATCATAGAGATGAAAGCAGCCCATTTGATCGGCATCCAATGCAATTCAAGAAAAGGAGGAGCTAGATAATGTCAACATTTCCAAAAAGCTCAGTATTTATTCATTAATCCTTCAATGCATTCTTCCAACACCACTGCCTCACAGCAGCACCTACAGAACAAACT
This sequence comes from Rhinoraja longicauda, assembly GCF_053455715.1. NCBI lineage: Eukaryota > Metazoa > Chordata > Chondrichthyes > Rajiformes > Arhynchobatidae > Rhinoraja > Rhinoraja longicauda. Next base: position 45,123,599 of record NC_135968.1, read on the forward strand.
TCAACCTGCTGTCCCCCTCACCTTCCTCATCGGGTATATTGGTAGATACTTTCAACTTTTGTAGGGTCCGCTCTGAGTTATATGTACTTATTGGGCTCAAGACATACAGTGCCCTCCATAATGTTCGGGACAAAGACCCATCATTTATTTATTTGCCTCTGTACTCCACAATTTGAGATTTGTAATAGAATTGTAATTTCTACATGGTGAAACCAAAATGTATAAAAATGGCTTTTAATAAAATCTGACAATGTGCACTTTAACTGATTTTTTTTCTATTACAAATCTCAAATTGTGGAGTACAGAGGCAAATAAATAAATTTTGGTTCTTTGTCCCAAACATTATGGAGGGCACTGCAGAAACCTTTTCTATGTTTAAGTCCTGGCACTTTTTAATTAACAGCACTATGGGATTATCTTCACCACACTTGAAACTGTTGTTCAAAGGTGGCTCAATAGCCTTTAAAATATATTTTGAAGTAGCAATTCCAATAACCAATGAAGCATTAAAGTGTCACAAAAAGGTTTGGGATCAATTGATGCAACTTTATGTTGCCATTGTAATTTTGCACATGCCAGTTTCCCACCAAACACAGCCAGTATCTGTGGGATGCACATCAAGAACAATGACGGGATACCTCGGTTTATCTTTGAAAAATGCCATGGGATCCTGAACACCAAGGTAGCAGACAGGCTAACACTATTGAACACCAAGGTAGCAGACAGGCTAACACTACTGAACACCAAGGCAGCAGACAGACTAACACTACTGAACACCAAGGCAGCAGACAGACTAACACTACTGAACACCAAGGCTGCAGACAGGCTAACATTACTGAACACCAAGGTAGCAGACAGGCTAACACTACTGAACACCAAGGTAGCAGACAGGCTAACACTACTGAACACCAAGGTAGCAGACAGGCTAACACTACTGAACACCAAGGCTGCAGACAGACTAACACTACTGAATACCCAACTCCAAGGTAAAAGAGGACTAGCCTATATTGCATTATCGAGATGACACCTTCATAGTACGAAAGGACACCTTTGATTCGTCCGTCAGTGCTAAAGATTCACACGGGGGTATTGAGATATCCAAGTGAATCCTTGCATTAGTTATAAAGTTGGGCAGTATTTAAAAGTGTGGGGAAAATTCCAATGTTAAGTGGACAAAAGCATTGGAAAATGACTCCGGACTGTCAAAGCAGCCACAGCCGGACATAAAAACAGCTTTTGTCCACGAGCAGTAGCTCTACTCAACAACCAAACGTCTGTAGCCTCCATTTGCTCTGGTATTTTGTTTCATTCACATGTTTAAACTATAATGTTTTATTCGTAATGTTTTAATGTTTTATATTATATTGTTAATTGTTTACTGTATGTCGTGTTGTTACTTGCCAGCAAAGCACCAAGGCACATTCCTTGTATGTGTACATACCCGGCCAATAACATTTATTCAATTCAATTGAAAAATATACTTCATTCATTAAATATTCAGAAATAATAGGGAACATAAAATGTTAAGTGATAGGAATAACATTAGTTCATCCTCAGCCACTTCAAAATTACACAAAAGTCACAAAAGAAAATTCCAACTACGAAGTTTTTTACTTCAGCGTTTCGGTTGATTGTACCTCATCAAAGTGGGGGTTGTTTCCTCTTCGGATCCTTGTTCGATGAGTCTGATTGCAGACCGTCACTTTAACCACAGGCTTTACATTATTGCCAGCTAACTGACGTGCAGCAATGACCCTCACTCGAATCTGAAAAGGCAGCAAGTTCAACAGTTCTGATCCATATTCAGAGGGAAGCTAAATTAAAAAATGAATCCGCTAGCAGCTAGTTTCCTGCTGATGGAAACAGTCGAAGTTAAGTGCTGCCTTGCACTTCTACAAGTTCGACATCTTTGCAATTAATAAATATTAAAGTGGTTCCACAAATAAAGCAAAATAAATTTTCCAACCGAGGAAGCAACATGTTTATTTGACTCTTCCAATGTACGGAAGGAACATGGATAGGACAGTTTTGGAGGGATGTGGGCCAAACGTGGGCAGGTTAGACTAGTGTAGTGTTGCCAGTCTGCACAGGTTTCCACACTGTATGTACCTCCGCGCTGTATCTCCGAAGTCTAAAGTACAGTGCGAAGTTGCCTCACTTTGAGGTACAGACTTGGGGGGGGGGGGGGGAATTGCCTCCAGCTAGGGTTGCCAACTATCTCACTCCCAAATATGGGACAACGGTGACGTCACCCAGCCAGCGGCCACATGCTCCAGCTCCACCAATGGCGGCCGCCTGGGCCGGAAGGCGTGTTGCTATGCAACCTCCGTTAAGCGGCGCCCGGGCCTCTGAACCTAGACTGTCCGGAGCTAAAATGTCAGAAAGAGTGTGGGGATCTACAGCATCCTGGCCCACAGCGTCTGGGCCTACAGCGCCCCCCCGGGCCTAATACGGGACAAGGGCGGCCCCGTACGGGACAAACCAATATAGCCCAAAATACAGGATGTCCCGGCTAATACGGGACAGTTGGCAACCCTACCTCCAGGGCCTGCAAGGTGGGCTACAGGAGGCAGCCCCAGGACACAGGCGCGGTCGCGCGGGCGAGGAGAGGGATGTTGGTCGGCGGGTGGAGCTGGCCTGGGGTTCGCCTGGATCGGGAGACGCTCCAGTACATCGAGCATTTTGGACTTTGTGTGATGTTTTTGCACCAAAATGGGACAACTTGTGCACGTGTGATCCATGCGAAAATAATTTCACTGTGCAGTGCACACGTTACAATAACACACCTTTGGCCATTGTATGAATTCACTCTATGAATCTAACATTATATACCTGGAAATCCTGAGGTTTATTGGAGAGCAACCTCTTACTTTTCTTCTTGCGAAGCCTTCTGGCTGCTGGATGGGATGGTACACCCGAGGGTCCTGTAACCCCTCCTGCTCCACCTTCCACATCACCTTCATCACCTTCTTCTGCAAAGGGCGAGAGATTAAGTGAGAACTCAGATTATTTCCATTTACATATGCCTTCCCTGACACACAATGCTGGAGTAACTCAGCGGGTCAGGCAGCATCTCTGGAGAGAAGGAATGGGTGACGTTTCGGGTCGAGACCCTTCGTTCAATCACAATCACAATCATACTTTATTAGCCAAGTATTTTTTACAACATACGAGGAATTTCATTTGCCGTACAGTCATAACAATAAAAAGCAGCAGGACACACAAAATACACTTTAACATGAACATCCACCACAGTGACTCCTCCACATTCCTCACTGTGATGGAAGGTGAAAAACAGTTCAATCTCTCCCTTCTTTGTCCTCCAGCGGTCGGGGGCCTCGAGCCTTCCGTTGACGGGACGATCGTGACTCCCGTAGCCGGCGGCGGGCCTTCCTCGTCGGGGTGATCAAGCTCCTGCATCGGGGGGGGAATCTCAGCTCCCCCGCGCCGGGCGATCTACCCCGGGTCAGGGCTGGTCGAACGTCGTGTGGCTTGGAGCTTCCCGACCGGTCTCAACCCGAGACTGCGAGCTCCTGATGTTAAAGATGGAGCATCGATCCAGGCAAGGGATCGCACGCTCAGATGGTAAGTCCATGGCTCAAAGTCAGTCCCAGGCAAGGCCTCCAGCTCCGTGATGTTAAGCCACAGAGCGACCGGAGATACGATCCAGAAAACAATCGCAACTCCAGCAAGGTAAGAGATTGAAAAATGTTTCCCCCGACCCCCTCCCTCACCCCCACATCAAACAAACCAGAGGACATTAACACAGACTTTTAAATCTCACCGAAAACAACAAAAAAAGGCCGAAAAGGACAGACAGATTCCATGCGAGGCAGCCATCGTGCGGCACCCAGTTGTTTCACCAAAATCAGCACCCTTGCAGTTGCCTGCTTGGGTGGCAATTGAATTAGACTTGTATGTACAGCAGTTCATATGCATGGCATACAGTACTTTAAGAAACAAAGATGGGGCACTGTTCAGATATTATCTAAGCAATTAAGTTATTCATAGAATACAATAGCTAAAGTGTGTAGGAAATCTCAGTGTGTACAGAATCCCCCTTATCCTCACTTTCCACCCCATCCAAACAATTATCCTCCAACATTTTCGCCACCTCCAACGGGACTCCACTACTGGCCACATCTTCTCATCTCCTCCCCTTTCTGCGTTCCGCAGAGACCGTTCCCTCCGCAACCCCCTGGTCCACTCGTCCCTTCCCACCCTTCCCACCCCCTCCCCGGGCACTTTCCCCTGCAACTGCACGAGATGCAACACCTGTCCCTTTATCTCCCCCCTCGACTCCATCCAAGGACCCAAACAGTCTTTCCAGGTGAGACAGAGGTTCACCTGCACCTCCTCCAACCACAGGTTCCAGATGTCAACCTCTCTACATCGGCGAGACCAAACGTAGGCTCGGTGATCGTTTTGCTCAACACCTTCGCTCAGTCCGCCTTAACCAACCTGATCTCCCGGTGGCTGAGCACTTCAACTCCCCCTCCCACTCCCAGTCTGACCTTTCTGTCATGGGCCTCCTCCAGTGCCATAGTGAGGCCCACCGGAAATTGGAGGAACAGCACCTCATATTTCGCCTGGGCAGCTTACAGCCCAGTGGTATGAACATTGACTTCTCCAACTTTAGATAGATCCTCTGTCCCTCTATTCCCTTCCCCCTTCCCAGTTCTCCCTCTATCTTCCTGTCTCCACCTATATCCTTCCTTTGTCCCACCCCCTCCCCTGATATCAGTCTGAAGAAGGGTCTCGACCCGAAACGTCACCCATTCCTTCTCTCCAAGATGCTGCCTGACCTGCTGAATTACTCCAGCATTTTGTGATACCTTCAATAGCTAAAGTGTAGTGTGCAGTTCCTTGAATATTATTCAGAGACATTTTCAGACAAACGGAATTATTACCAGTACAATGAATTAACGCGGTACTCCAAACAGATACATAGGAAACTTAAACACACAAGAATGACTCAAGAAGTGACCAGGCATTCCATAGGGATCAACCAAATTTTCAACCAGATTCTTGAACACTATTTAATGCTGAATCTCTAAGAACAGAAGCTAATTTATGTTATGTGTGGGAAGGAATTGCAGATTCTTTACATCAAAGATAGACACAAAATTCTGGAGTAATTCAGCGGGGCAGGCATCTCTGGAAGATAACATGTTACAATTCTTAATCAGCGTCACAACTACAAATAGCTCGAAGTCCAGATGCATCCACGATGGCAATGACCCATTAACTTTGTTCCTCGTTTTGTCCTTAAGCCACTACGCCAATATTATCGCCAAGTCATTCAGCCCTTACTTAGACATTTCAACAACCCCATTGCAATCAACACAAAAACGCTGACAAGGTCATTTTGTTCAGAGCAAGGAACATTTCAGCACTAGAGGAAAATAAACTATTCCTGCAGAATCTAGCTTCAAATTTGTCAAACATTAGAACTAATGATGCATTATTAGTTTAAAGTTCATAAGAAGTGTAAACAACAAAAAAACAAAATCACTGCAGGAAATGCCTGGGCATAAACTGGTAGCAGTAACATTACAAGCTGCCTTTGTTCCCCAGAAATTCAGATCTCAAATAGAGAATTTACCCACGGCATTTTATCTTGTGAAAATATTCCATGTGATTAGAGCAGCTGTCCTGTTGAAATGCCACCGCCCCGAACACGAAGAAAGAAAAGTTAGAAAGTGAAGATTAGTTAATAGAACAAATACCATCATCTGTGAGGCCGAGCGAGCGTGGTTAAAACGCGTGGGGGTTGAATGTTGTTTAACCGTAGGAATCTGGTCAATTCCAAGAGAGCACTTCTCAAATAAATAACCTCAGTTAACCAACGACCAAACCCTTGGTCTCCTCATCACGATCTTTCCCAAAAAGGATAACAAAAACAGGTTTACAGAACAAATGAAGTATAACTTCACAACTGAATGGGCGGCGCGGTGGCATAGCGTCATAGAGCGACTGCCTCACAGCGCATGAGACCCGGTTCGATCCTGACTACGGGTGATGTCTGTACGGAGTTTGTACGTGAGTTCTCCACTTGGGTTTTCTCCAAGATCTTCGGTTTCCTCCCACACTCAAAAGACATGCAGGCTTGGTGGTTAATTGGTTAATTGGTGTTAATGTAAAATAGTGTTTAGTGTTAATGTGCAGGGATCGGTGGTCGGTACGGACCCGGCGGGCCGAAGGGCCTGTTTCCTCGCTGTACCTCTAAACTAAACTGCCTGAAGCAAGCCTGGTAGTGGTCCTAATACACAAAATAACATTTCAACTCTTACCTTTTAAAATAGCATAGCTAATTACTGACCCATTCCACAGGCTTGCTTTACATGCCCAGTTTATTGGTGGATTACGAACAATGTACTCCATTCTTTAAAGTATGAGGAATGAGTAACGATGTGTTTGCAACACCACGAGTTTCATGCTAGGCCTTGAATGCAATACTGTGCAAGGGTATGCTTCCTATCAGCTTGATATCAACCTAGTGGGTTACTATAAAGAGCACATCATGACAAGAATGTTTGAGTAGATAAAGGAGAACCGGATGTGACAACATAAATTCTGCATTTTTCAGGTGGAATAGTGAAATAAATTGATGCCATTTCACTGTGGCTCTGCTACCCTTGAATGAGGATTGGGAATTTACAAGCAACACCATCTTCATCTTGTGCTTGACTCTTAAGGGATTAAGTACAGTCTAGTTTTGATTTATTGCCACGTGTACCAAGGTACAATGTGTGCGAAGCAGTCAGCAAAAAGACAATACATGATTACAATCGAGCCATTCACAGTGTAGATACATGATAAGGGAACAACATTTAGTGCAAGATAAAGCCAGTAAAGTCCAATCAAACATAGTTTGAGGGTCACCAATGAGGTAGATAGTAGTTCAGCACTGCTCTCTGGTTGTGGTAGGATGGTGCAGTTGCCTGATAACAGCTGGGAAGGAACTGTCCCTGAATCTGGAGGTGTGCGTTTTCACACTTCTATACCTTTTGCCCGATGGGAGAGGGGAGAAGAGGGAGTGGCCAGGGTGCGACTCGTCCTTGTTTATGCTGCTGGCCTTGCCGAGGCAGCGTGAGGTGTAGATGGAGTCAATGGGAGGGACGTTGGTGTGTGTGATGGTCTGGACTGCGTCCACAATTTGCTGTAATTTTGTACCAAACCATGTGTGATGTATGAAAGGTGCAAACTTGGGATATATCACAGAGGTAAAGGATGATTTGCTGTTTTTACAATTGTTTGTACCTCTGCAACTACAGGCAGTGGTAATGGGGGACCCACTGAAAATCAGTAGTGCACCTCATGGGGCAGCAATGACAGCAACAGCACCCTGGGTATTCTGCACAAGGGAGGCGACATCTTCATCGAGGGCAAATCAGTGGTGTCCTCACAGCGCATGTAGCATGCAGAAAGGCTGCACTCTGGTGCATGCTCCAACTCTGGTCTGCATGACTGCACACCCTCTATCACAGCTGGTGATGTCCCAGCCACTCACTGGTGACTTCAACTGCAGCAGTGACAATCTGCAGACAAACTAGGTGTCAGCAGCAAACTGCAGATAAAAGGACTGGACAAGCTAGATGCAGTAAAAATGTTCCCAATGTTGGGGGAGTCCAAAACCAGGGGCCACAGTCTAAGAATAAAGAGGAGGCCATTTAATAATAATAATAATAATAATAATAATAATATTTGTCATAGAAACATAGAAAATAGGTGCAGGAGTAGGCCATTCGGCCCTTCGAGCCTGCACCGCCATTCAATATGATCATGGCTGATCATCCAACTCAGTATCCCGTACCTGCCTTCTCTCCATACCCCCTGATCCTTTTAGCCACAAGGGCCATATCTAACTTCCTCTTAAATGTAGCCAATGAACTGGCCTCAACTACCTTCTGTGGCAGAGAATTCCACAGACTCACCACTCTCTGTGTGAAGAAATGTTTTCTCATCTCAGTCCTAAAAGACTTCCCCCTTATCCCTAAACTGTGACCCCTTGTTCTGGACTTCCCCAACATCGGGAACAATCTTCCTGCATCTAGCCTGTCCAACCCCTTAAGAATTTTGTAAGTTTCTATAAGTTTCTATAAGTTCCCCCCTCAATCTTCTAAATTCCAGCGAGTACAAGCCAAGTCTATCCAGTCTTTCTTCATATGAAAGTCCTGCCATCCCAGGAATCAATTTGGTATATATGTAGTCATATCTAGGTTGGCACAGGGTCAACGATACAATGAAATGTATTTGACAAGACAACGGGTCACCTCAGCAGTAATATTCCAATGATAAATAAGATTAAAATGACATTAGTAAGGTAAAAAGACAATATTAAAATAATCAACATATATGATGTGAAATGTGTTTATGAGTTCAGAAGCCTGATGGCCTGATGGTAGAACTGTTCTTAAGTCTGGTGGTACGGGCAGCCATACTCCTGTATCGTCTGCCTGACGGTAACATGGAGAACAGCCTGCGTGCTGGGTGGCTGTGGTCCTTGATGATGCTGCGTGCCTTCCGCAGGCACCGCCGGTAGAAAATGTCCTGAATGGCCGGGAGACAGTTGCCAGTGATGTGCTGTGCCGTCTTCACCACTCTCTGTAGTGATTTGTGGCTGTGGGCAGAACAGTTCCCGTAACAGACTGTAATGCAGCCCGTCAGCAGGCTCTCGATGGTGCATCTGTAGAAGTTTGTGAGGATGCTGGCGTTCATGCCAAACTTCCTCAGTCTTCTCAGGAAAAAGAGCCGCTGGTGGGCCTTCTTTGTTATTGTGTCTGTGTGCAGTGTCCAGGAAAGGTCCTCAGTGATGTGCACACCGAGGAACTTAAAGCTGCTGACCCTTTCAACCTCAGCATCACCGATGTGGATGGGGAGGTGTCCAGTCCCCCGCTGTCTCCTGTGGTCCACCATCATCTCATTAGTTTTGCTGACATTGAGAGAGAGGTTATTTTCCTGGCACCAGCTGTCTAGTGCCTTTACCTCCTCTCTGTAGGCCGTCTCCTGGTTGTCTGTGATGAGGCCCAAGATGGTCATGTCGTCAGCAAACTTTAGGGTGCTGTTTGAGCTGTGCTTAGCAAACAGGTGAGAAAAAACTTTTTCACCCAGAGAGTTGTGAGTTTGTGGAATTTTCTGCCACAGAAGGCAGTGGAGGCCAATTCACTGAATGAATTTAAAAGAGAGTTAGATAGAGATCTAAGGGCTAGTGGAATCAAGGGATATGGGGAGAAGGCAGGCACGGGTTACTGAGAGGTCGTGCTCTCTGGCAACTGGTCAAATTATTTATCTGTCTGAAGAAGGGTCTTGACCCGAAACGTCAACCATTCCTTCTCCCCAGTGATGCTGCCTGACCCGCTGAGTTACTCCAGTATTTTGTTTCTACCTTCGATTTAAACCAGCATCTGCAGTTCTTTCCTATGCAGTCTATTTATCTGTTCCCTTCACTGTTAGTTGTTCAGATGACCCTTCAGGATCTGTGTAGAGAGACTGTGTGGCAAGATTTGGCTGAAGTAGATAGCCAAATCTATAGCAGAAGCTGGGAAATTTGGGATTGGCATTCTTGGTGGTGGGCACGAACCAGTTCATCAGGTGAGAGGCATTCTTGATTGCCCTCTACGGCTCATATCCCACTCCAGCAACCGCTCGAGCCATCTTTCACTTCATCCCGAGGGCTAAAGTGGATTATGTTTGTTTGTGATAATCTACCGTTGCACAAAGAGAGCAGATATGTTTAACGCAACCTTCATGCTGACACCTTCCTTTGCCTGCTGTACTGCAGAAGAGTTGCTGTGGAGAAACACCTGCAATCACAAGTCAATCGGGCAGTGGTCCACAAATAGGGTTGCCAACTATCTCACTCACAAACTAGAGACAAAAGGTGACGTCATCGCCCCGCACCCCACGTGACCTCACCCATTCTGCGGCTACGTGCTCCTACTCCACCAACAGCGGCAGACTGGGCCGGGAGGCGGGTTGCTATGCAACCTCCGTTAGGCGGCGCCCGGGCCTTCGGGCCTACAGTGGCCCACCGGGGCTACAGTGTCCGGGCCTACAGCCCCCCCCCCCCCGGGCCTAATATGGGACAAGGGCGGCCCCGTACGGGACAAAACAATTTAGCCCAATATACGGGATGTCCTGGCTAATACGGGACAGTTGGCAACCCTATCCACAAACAATGTCCTGGAGACCTCGTGAAAAAATAATATGATGAATTATTCCATGGGCAGATTGCCAGATCCCATTGGCAGAATGCCCCATCGTGAAAACTCTCAAACACCAAGATCTCTATTGACTGTTTGAGAAAAGCATCTTTCCTGTCAAATCCTTGCTGCACAGCCAGAGTCTCAATCCCACTGCAGGGAGACGTGGAGGTGGCGAGGTCTAGACATTCATCCTCCTCCTTGAGTTTGCCAAGGTGTGGAGAGGGATGCAGTTATTCTTGTTGAGGCTTGCTCCAGGTTGTACAACTATTTGGGAAATGCACAAAGTGATCTGAACGAGAGACGCGCTGTGGTCTGTCTGGAAACTCCGTCTCGCAGTGTCAGATGTCCACAAGCCAATATCACCAATGGCCCAAGGTGCAGGAACAGACGCTGAGGCATGCACAGTCTTGGTGCAGGAACCGCAAATGCATGTGGGGAAGGATAACAATCTTCCCTACAGCCATCAGGCTGATAAACACTACACCCAATAAGCTCAAAACAACAGGAAGGTAGACACACAATGCTGGAGTAAATCAGCAGGTCAGGCAGCATCTCGGGAGAGAAGGAATGGGTGACGTTTCGGGTCAAGACCCTTCTTCAGACTCGAAACTCCATAGCTCTAAACTACGTAGACTTGGGGGCATTGGTTTAGTCTTTTTGCACTATTATTGTTTTTTAGATTTTTTAGATTTTAGATTTAGAGATACAGCGCGGGAACAGGCCCTTCGGCCCACCGAGTCCGCGCCGCCCAGTGATCCCCGCACATTAACACTATCCTACACACACTAGGGACCATTTTTACATTTACCCAGTCAATTAACCTACATACCTGTACCTACATACCTGCACTTACATGTGTGTGTGTGTGTGTGTGTGTGTGTGTGTGTGTGTGTGTGTGTGTGTGGGTGTGTGGGGGTGTGTGTGTGTGTACACGCACACTGCATTTTTTTCTGGTTTATTATATTATTCACACTGTACTAGCGGCTGCGGCTCTCTGGCAGTCTGTTGTCTTTTTTCCTTTTTTTTGTTTGTGTCGGTGTTGGGATGGTTTTTGTTTCTGTTTTTGGCTGTGTATGTGTGGTGGGGGGGTGGGGGGTGGGGTGTGGGGGGTGGGGTGGGGCGGGGGAAACCTTTCTTTTATTAGGTCTCTTCCCCGGGGCGCAGCTCGCCCGCGGGGCCTTCCATTGCCCGGCGCGGCGCGGCTGCGGGACTTAACATCGCCGGCGCGGCTCGGCCGCGGGACGTTTCAGTGCCCGGTGCGGCTCGGCCGCTGGACTTAACATCGCCCGGTGCGGCCGCGGGACGTTTCAGTGCCCGGCGCGGCTTGGCCGCTGGACTTAACATCGCCAGCGCGGCTCGGCCGCGGGACGTTTCAGTGCCCGGTGCGGCTCGGCTGCGGGACGTTTCAGTGCCCGGTGCGGCTCGGCCGCTGGACTTAACATCGCCCGGTGCGGCTCGGCCGCGGGACGTTTCAATGCCCGGTGCGGCTCGGCCGCGGGACGTTCCAGTGCCCGGCGCGGCTTGGCCGCTGGACTTAACATCGCCAGCGCGGCTCGGCCCTGGGATGTTTCAGTGCCCGGTGCGGCTCGGCCACTGGACTTAACATCGCCCGGTGCGGCCGCGGGACGTTTCGGTGCCCGGGGCGGCTCGGCCGCGGTGCCTTCCATCCCCTTGGGGGGGCTGTGCGTGTCGTTTGCCTCGGTAGGGGTCGAGCTGCCTGTCCGTGGGTGCGGGGGGAAGAGAGGGGAAGTTTTGTTGCCTCCATCACAGTGAGGGGGTGTTTGGAGTCACTGTGATGGATGTTTGTGTTGGGGTCGGGTGTCCTGTGTTATTTTCTTTTTTGCTGTGTCTTGTGTGACTGCTGAAATTTCGTTCGGTGTTTGTGCCGAGTGACAATAAAGTGTTGTTATGTTATGTTATATTCTGTTGTGCTGCTGAAGTAAGAATGTCATCGTTCTATCTGGGACATTTGACAGTAAAACACTCTTGACTGGTGATCCTGTTGCCACTGGACATTGAAGGGCTGTCCCCTGTATATTCCATCAGTGAAGTATTCGAGTTTGTGCTGAATGATTAGAGCAGTGATCTGGTGCAAGAGCATGTATTGAAATGCTTCCCAAAACACACAGGAGTCAATAACACAGCCTGTATTTACTGTACACATATAAAGCACGCTTGAAAAAACATTTTCCTCCGGTTTCTACCTGCCCAAAGATTTACGCAGTCATGGTTAATAAATAGTACACGAACATTATATATTTTTTTAAATATCAATGGTTGTGTATAAACAAGAAGTTTCACTCCCTCTGCACTCTTTCACACGGTGGAAAATTAAAATGTATCCAAACTTAAAATAGCATAATTTTGGCGTAGAAATCCTAGCCACTGGTAGGTGTGTCAAAACTGTCAAATCTGGCACAGCAAGATAAATCAGTAAATTGGAGTGACGTTAATGAGACAGATACATTTAAATCATTTGCAAATAATAACAAGTTCTGAAGATCAAATTACACCATGCACATTGCATGCCTGACTTGCCAATACGATCAGATTTAAACATATTTGAAGATAGACACAAAAAGCCAGAGTAACTCGGCAGGTTCAAACCGGGGAAGACGAAGGGTCTCGACCCAAACAACGTCACCCATTCCTTTTCTCCAGAGATGCTGTCTGTCCCGCTGAGTTACTGCAGCTCTTTGTGTCTATCTTCAGTTTAAACTGCAGCTCGTTACAACACATTAAATATATTTGACTTTAGATTGCAAGTTTGACAAAAACATTAGAAATTATGACGTTTATGACACTGGATATTTTGAAACTGAAAACATGTCAGTGAATCAAAACTAATTCGTCCACATTAATTGAAATCACTAAGTCCAGATGAGGCCAAACTGATCTCCCGGTGGCCGAGCACTTCAACTCCCCCTCCCATTCCCAGTCTGACCTTTCTGTCATGGGCCTCCTCCAGTGCCATAGTGAGGCCCACCGGAAATTGGAGGAACAGCACCTCATATTTCGCCTGGGCAGCTTGCAGCCCAGCGGTATGAACATCGACTTCTCCAACTTTAGATAGTTCCTCTGTTCCTCCCTTCCCCTCCTCCTTCCCAGTTCTCCCACTGTCTTTCTGTCTCCACCTATATCCTTCCTTTGTCCCGCCCCCCTGACATCAGTCTGAAGAAGGGTCTCGACTCGAAACGTCACCCATTCCTTCTCTCCTGAGATGCTGCCTGACCTGCTGAGTTACTCCAGGATTTTGTGAATAAAGTCCAGATGAAAGGTCATTTCGGACATTTGACACCCTGTTTGCATGATAGCCTGCAGTGCCCTCCATAATGTTTGGGACAAAGACCCATCATTTATTTATTTGCCTCTGTACTCCACAATTTGAGATGTGTAATAGAAATAAATCACATGCGGTTTTATTGTCAGATTTTATTAAAGGCCATTTTTATTCATTTTGGTTTCACCATGTAGAAATTACAGCTATGTTTACACATAGTCCCCCACCATTTCAGGGCACCATAATGTTTGGGACACATGGCTTCACAGGTGTTTGTAATTGCTCAGGTGTGTTTAATTGCCTCCACAATGCAGGTATAAGAGAGCTCTCAGCACCTAGTCTTTCCTCCAGTCTTTCCATCACCTTTGGAAACTTTTATTGCTGTTTATCAACATGAGGACCAAAGTTGTGCCAATGAAAGTCAAAGAAGCCATTATGAGACTGAGAAACAAGAATAATACTGTTAGAGACATCAGCCAAAGCTTAGGCTTATCAAAATCAACTGTTTGGAACATCATTAAGAAGAGAGAGAACACTGGTGAGCTTACTAATCGCAAAGGGACTGGCAGGCCAAGGAAGACCTCCACAGCTGATGACAGAATTCTCTATCATAAAGAAAAATCCCCAAACACCTGTCCGACAGATCAAAAACACTCTTCAGGAGTCAGGTGTGGATTTGTCAATGACCACTGTCCGCAGAAGACTTCACGAACAGAAATACAGAGGCTAAAATGCAAGATGCAAACCATTGATTAGCCGCAAAAATAGCATGGCCAAGTTACAGTTTGCCAAGAAGTACTTAAAAGAGCAACCACAGTTCTGGAAAAAGGTAGTGGACAGATGAGACAAAGATTAACTGAAATCAGAGTGATGGCAAGAGCAAAGTATGGAGGAGAGAAGGAACTGCCCAAGATCCAAAGCATACCACCTCATCTGTGAAACATGGTGGTGGGGGTGTTATGGCCTGGGCATGTATGGCTGCTGAAGGTACTGGCTCACTTATCTTCATTGATGGTACAACTGCTGATGGTAGTAGCATAATGAATGCTGAAGTGTATAGACACATCCTATCTGCTCAAGTTCAAACAAATGCCTCAAAACTCATTGGCCGGCGGTTCATTCTACAGCAAGACAATGATCCCAAACATACTGCTAAAGCAACAAAGGAGTTTTTCAAAGCTAAAAAATGGTCAATTCTTGAGTGGCCAAGTCAATCACCTGATCTGAACCCAATTGAGCATGCCTTTTATATGCTGAAGAGAAAACTGAAGGGGACAAGCCCCCAAAACAAGGAGAAGCTCAAGATGGCTGTAATACAGGCCTGGCAGAGCATCACCAGAGAAGACACCCAGCAACTGGTGATGTCCATGAATCGCAGACTTCAAGCAGTCATTGCATGCAAAGGATATGCAACAAAATACTAAACATGACTACCTTCATTTACATGATATTGCTGTGTCCCAAACATTATGGTGCCCTGAAATGGGGGGATTATGTATAAACACTGCTGTAATTTCTACATGGTGAAACCAAAATGTATAAAAATGGCCTTTATTAAAATCTGACAATGTGCACTTTAAACAAATGTGATTTTTTCAATTATAAATCTCAAATTGTGGAGTACAGAGGCAAATAAATAAATGATGGGTCTTTGTCCCAAACATTATGGAGGGCACTGTATTGGCAAGATTAGTGCCATAGAGCAGAGTAACAGACCCTTTGGCCCAACTTGGTACTATGCCCCATCTACGTTAGTGCCACCTGCCTGCATTTCTCTCCAAACCTTTCCTATCCATGTACTTGTCCAAATATATTTAATATGTTGTTATAGTACCTGCCTTAACACCCTCCTCTGGCAGCTCGTTCCATATACCCACCATCATTTGTTCCAATTAAATCTTTCCCCTCTCACCTTAAACTTCTGTCCTCCAGTTCTTGATTCCCCTACTCTGGGTAAAAGACTGTACATCCACTTTATCTATTCTCCTCATTATTTTATTACGAAAAACTTATAGTTATTACCCAAAAACAGTTTCCAGAATTGTTTGTCAGGTTAAAATTATAAAGATAATCAAAGACAATTATCTGCAAATCAAAAACAGCTTTTTGATTTACAAAAAAAACAGCTTGTCACGTGGCGGCGCCTAACGGCAGCGGCTGACTAGCAGTCTGTCCGTCTTTTTTTTGTTGTGTGTCGGTGTTGGGATGGTTTTTATATATATTTTTTTGGTTGTGTATGTGTGGGAGGGGGTGGTGGTGTGTGGGGGTGGGGGGGGGAACTTTTCTCTTTCTCACGGCGCGGGGTGCGGCTCGGCTGCGGGGCCTAACATCGCCCGCTGCGGCTCGGCCGCTGGACTTTACATCCCGGTGCGGCTTGGCCGCTGGACTTTACATCCCGGTGCGGCTTGGCCGCTGGACTTAACAGTGCCCGGTGCAGCTCGGCTGCGGGGCTTAACATCGCCCGGTGCAGCTCGGCTGCGGGGCTTAACATCGCCCGGTGCAGCTCGACTGCGGGGCTTTTCATCGCTGGTGCGGCTCGACTGCGGACTTGACATCGCCCGGTGCGGCTCGACCACGGGACTTAGCTGCGCAAGGCTTGGTCGCGGGCCTTTCATCACCCGGTTCGGCCGCGGGACGTTTCAGCGCCTGGTGCGGGGACTGTGCGGGTCGGTCGGGGACGAGCTGTCTGTCCGTGGGCGTGGGGAAGAGAGGGGAAGTTTTGTTGCCTCCATCACAGTGAGGGGGTGTTTGGAGTCACTGTGATGGACGTTTGTGTTGGGGTCATGTGTCTTGTGTTCTTTTTTTTTTTTCTATGACTGCTATGTAGTTTCGTTCGGTACTTCGGTACCGAACGACAAATAAAGCTCTGTTATACCTGTTATAAATTGATTTACATTTTGATCTACAATTGTAACAATCAATTACAGACAATCAAACACAGCTTTTTTTCCACGAGTAGTAGCTCTACTCAATAACCAAAAGTCTGTAGTCTCTTTTTGCTCTGGTTTATTTCACTCACATGTTTAAACTGTAATGATGTATTCTCAATGTTTTATGCTTTATTCGTAATTGTTTACTGTATGTTCGTGTTGTTACTTGCGAGCGGAGCACCAAGGCACATTCCTTGTATGTGTACATACTTGGCCAATAAACTTATTCATTCATTCATTCATTCATTCATTCATTCATTCATTCATTACCACTTTCTAACAGACAGCAAGGAAATATTTGGCTATTCTTTTTTACTGAGCATAAAATGTGTTCTCTATTCATAAATTATATTTTGTTCACCTTATTTATAATTCCCTTGTTGAAGCAAGATTCTTGCACAGGTACAAGTGGATCAGATATTGAAGCATGCAAAGAGGTTTAAGAAAACAGAACTCTTACAAAAACTATGAAAACTTACCCCCTCCAGAGTCCTGTGCAGCGGAGTCATCACGGTCAGATGCGTTAGGTGGACCGGCTCCAGAAGGTGGTTCATAAGTGGCTACCAGGTTTATTAGTCCCTTTAAGAGAACAAAAAAAGGTATTATTGTTGGACTGTGGGTGACGAAATTTCGTCCAAAAAACTTGTTTTTTGGATGACAAATAAAGATATCTTGAATCTTGAATCTTGAATCTTGAATCTTGGTATTCTTTAATGATAGTGGAGTCAGTGGGGTATGGGGAGAGGGCAGGAACGGGGTACCGATTGTGAATGATTAGTCATGATCACATTGAATGGTGGTGCTGGCTCGAAGGGCCGAATGGCCTATTCCTGCACCTATTGTCTAAAAATGCAGCACCAATTCACTCTTTCATCTGCTGGAAACTGCCTTCCAGGACTCAACAGCTGGCAGAGAGAGAGAGAGAGAGAGCAAATATAAACTCACCAGGCCTGCCTTGTAATGACATCAGAGGTAGGCCCTGCATTAGCTTAAGGGTGGACATGGAAGGTTTGGCTTATTTGCTTCTCAAGTCAATTTCCACTGTGCCATGCTGACAGATGTTTACCGAAGTCTGAACAGTCCCCTCGGGCAGTGCACATAGCCTGAACCTGGCAGCAATGCCCTGTACACTGCTTGCGCTTCTACAATGATGAAACAATAGTCTTATCATTATGGGAGGCGCAGTGGTAGAGTTGTGGCCTCACAGTGCCAGAGACCCGGGTTCCATCCTGACCACGGGTGCTTGTCCATTCAGAGTTTGTACGTTCTCCCCGTGTTTTCTCCGTGATCTCCGGTTTCCACCCACACTCCAAAGACGTACAGGTTTGTAGGTTAATTGGCTTGGTAAATGTAAAAATTGTCCCTTGTGCGAAAAGGGTGGTGTTAATGTGTGGGGATCGCTGGGCGGCGCGGAACCGGTGGGCCGAAAGGGCCTATTTCCGTGCTGTATCTCTAAACTAAACTAAAAAGTACATGCAAGTCTACTCAGTACAATCCCTTCTCAATTTAATCCATCCTGCATTTCAGGTATATCCCAACATTGAATTTGTTTGAAAGTGATTTGCTGCACCAATCTACCATTTCTGGTTTCTCTTTGACTGATATATTTGATTCAGAGGGTAAGATGCCCATGATCTTCCACACACTGAAACACATCGGCCATAAGGAGATTTGCTCCCTCATCAATGAGTTCAACATATTGAATCCTATGACAAGGAATTTCAGATTTGGAGTACGGTGAGCAATTTTGTGCCCCATATCTGAGGAAGGATGTGCTGGCTCTGGAGAGGGTCCAGAGGTAGTTTACGAGAATGATCCCAGGGATGAGTGGGTTAGCATATGATGAGCATTTGACAGCACTGGGCCTGTACTCGCTGGTCTTTAGAAGGTTGAGGGGGTTGAAGGTTGAAACTTACAGATTAAACTTACAGAATAATGAAAGGCATAGATTGGATGTGGATGTGGAGAGGATGTTTCCACTGGTGGGGGAGTCTAGGACCAGAGGTCATAGCCTCAGAGTTAAAGGGCGCACTTTTAGAAAGGAGGTGAGGAGGAACTTCTTTGGTCAGAGGGTAGTTAATCTGTGGAACTTATTGCCACAGAGGGCGGTGGAGCCCAAGTCAATGGATTTTACATTTAGATTTAGATTTAGAGATACAGCGCGGAAACAGGCCCTTCGGCCCACCGGGTCCGCGCCGCTCAGCGATCCCCACACTATCCTACACACACTAGGGACAATTTTTAACATTTTTTTCTTTAAATTAACCCAGCCAATTAACCTACAAACCTGTACGTCTTTGGATATAAGGCAGAGATAGACAAATTTTTGATTGGAACGGGTGTCAAGGTTTACGGGGAGAAGGCAGAAAAATGGAATTAGGAGGCAGAGATCATCCATGATTGAATGGCGGAGTGGACTCGATGGGCCGAACGGCCTAATTCTACTCCTATAACCTGTGAATTCCCAGGTGCACCATTTTCAATGCAAACGAACATTGTCACAGCACCACCTGTTCTCACCAGAGGCAACACTGTTGTGCCTGTCTGGCTTCCTCTCTGCCCTCCATTCAGTGCAAAACTGCACACTGTATAAATGTACAAGGGCCCAAGTTACATTTGAGCTCCTATTTATTTTGATTACAGGTAAAGTACAATGCATATTCAGATGATGATGAAATGCTAATGCATTAATGCATGCGCATGGATTATTCTATCCTGCTGAAATCCGGATATGATTGCATAAACCAGGTACAGTAAACCCTGACGTGAACGGACTCCTTTATAACAGACTTTGGTTATAGTGGACAGACCTGCCCACGTCATCCCCAGCTTGCAAAGTGCACCAACAAGCCCTTCTTCACCCACCGTAAGGTCTGGTTGATGCGGGTCACGTTGTAGCCCCTGGGCACAGCGCTTTCTTCAGGCCGCCACCACCAACAGGACGCGCTCGGTCACTGTGGGGCTCCCTCCCCTCTCACCTGCTGCTGCTCATTCCTGTTGGCCGCTTTGTCCACTCAGCCTCTCCCCCACTCCACCACCACCTCCTTCTCCTGTCACACTGTCCATTCGGCCACCACCCCCCCGCTTCCCTCCTCCTGCTTTCCCCCTGGAGCCACCAACATACTCCACCATGGGAAGTGGCCGCATCTGGGGGGGGAGGAGGAAGTGGAAAGGGGGAGGGGAGCAGAGGGCTGGGGCAGAGGGGTAGAGGCTGAGCGGACAAAGAGATGGGAGGAGACGGCAGTGGAGGGGGGAGCGGACAAAGCGGCAGGGAAGGGAGCCCCACATTGACCGAGAGCGCCCTGTTGGTGGAGGCGGCCTGAAGAGAGCGCTGTTCCCAGGGGCTACAACGTGAGCTGCAACTATAGCCCATCAACCCGACCGTGAAGCAGCTGGTGAAGAAGGGCTCGCTGGTTCAGACCAGCAGCATCAGCACCTAGGTTTAAAGCAAAACGACACAAAGTGCCGGAATAACTAAATCTGAACAAGGGTCCTGACATCACCTATTCACGTTCTCCAGTGATGGCTTCTGACCTGCCAAGATACTCCAGCACTTTGCATATTTTGTGTATTAACGTTCATCTGCAGTTCTTTGTTTCAGTTACATACAATGATCTTATCATTTATGGTGGACAATCGGCAATAATGGACAGCACCCCCCTCTCCCCCATGGCCCGTTATAACGAGGGGTTACTGTACACGTAATAACTCTGTGCTCCAGCAAGTGGTTCCTTACTGCTACACAACCAAGTGCATACAAAACAGGTGGAGTAGCTTTAAATCACTGCCTCACAATCACTGGCCTTCATGACAAGAGGAGTTGAGTATAGGAGCAAAGAGGTCCTTCTGCAGTTGTACAGGGCCCTAGTGAGACCGCACCTGGAGTACTGTGTGCAGTTTTGGTCTCCAAATTTGAGGAAGGATATTCTTGCTATTGAGGGCGTGCAGCGTAGGTTCACTAGGTTAATTCCCGGAATGGCGGGACTGTCGTATGTTGAAAGACTGGAGCGACTGGGCTTGTATACACTGGAATTTAGAATGAGATGGGATCTTATTGAAACATATAAGATTATTAAGGGATTGGACACGCTAGAGGCAGGAAACATGTTCCCAATGTTGGGGGAGTACAGAACCAGGGGCCACAGGCCATTTAGAACGGAGATGAGGAAAAACTTTTTCACTCAGAGACTTGTACATCTGTGGAATTCTCTGCCTCAGAAGGCAGTGGAGGCCAATTCTCCGAATGCATTCAAGAGAGATTTAGATAGAGCTCTTAATGATAGCGGAGTCAGAGGGTATGGGAAGAAGGCAGGAACGGGGTACTGATTGTGGATGATCAGTCATGATCACATTGAATGGCGGTGCTGGCTCGAAGGGCCGAATGGCCTACTCCTGCACCTATTGTCTATAAATCTAAATGATCATACGATTCAGTCAATTGTATTTTCCAAAAAAAACATGCGATTACCATTTAAAATTCCTTTCATATCCAGTTAAAAAGAAAAAACCAACAGTATGAATTTTCAATAAAATCAACCTTAGCAGTGCAAAGAATGTTTCAATGCAATAATCAACCTTAGCAGTGCAAAGAATGTTTCAATGCAATAATCAATTAAATGGCAATTCAATAAAAATTTGTGTTTCTGTGGCATGTAATGGAAATTACAAAATGCTCAAGGGGAGCAGAATCTAATGCATTTGCAACAGACAAATTGAGATTTCACTTCCAAGAAGCACCGCCAGTTTAGTTTAGAAATACAGTGCAGAAACAGGCCCTTCACCCACCATGTCTGTGCTGACCAGCGATCACCCCGTTCACTCGCACTATGCTATACATTAGGGATAATTTACAGAGACCAATTAACCTGCAAACCTGCACGTTTTGAGTGTGGAGGAAATCAGAGCACCCGGAGAAAACACACTTGGTCACAGGGAGAATGGACAAACTCTGTACAGACAGCACCCACAGTCAAGATTGAACCCGGGCCTCTGACTTCGTAAGAAACATAGAATATAGGTGCAGGAAGAGGCAATTTGGCCCTTCGAGCCAGCACCGCCATTCATTGTGATCATGGCTGATCATCCACAATCAGTAACCCGTGCCTGCCTTCTCCCCATACCCCTTGATTCCGCTAGCCCCTAGAGCTCTATCTAACTCTCTTTTAAATTCATCCAGTGAATTGGCCTCCACTGCCTTCTGTGGGAGAGAATTCCACAAATTCACAACTCTCTGGGTGAAAAAGTTTTTTTCTCACCTCAGTTTTAAATGGTCTCCCCTTTATTCTTAGACTGTGGCCCCTGGTTCTGGATGGCAGCAACTGTACCGCTCAGCCACCCAAAAGATTTATACATTTCAGAATAGTTAGCGTACAAAGACACAGACTAGAAATATGCAGATTAAGATGTACATTTAGATTTTAGATTTAGAGATACAGCACGGAAACAGGCCCTTCAGCCCACCGGGTCCGCGCCGCCCAGCGATCCCCGCATATTAACACTATTCTACACACACTAGGGACAATTTTTACATTTACCCAGTCAATTAACCTACATACGTGTACGTCTTTGGAGTGTGGGAGGAAACTGATGATCTCGGAGAAAACCCACGCAGGTCACGGGGAGAACGTACAAACTCCGCACAGACGGCGCCCATAGTCAGGATCGAACCTGAGTCTCCGGCGCTGCATTCGCTGTAAGGCAGCAACTCTACCGCCGCGCCACCGTGCCGCACACGTTTGAGATTATCATGTACATTCCCATTCACCACCATCCAGCCTCATCATTTTAAGTGTAAGTAACAAAGTCGTGTTCAGCTGAATTGAGTGTCTCAATTTTGTGGCGTCAAATCCTGAACTCTACTGTTGTGGTATACAGCCCTGTCTTTACAACTCATTCACATCTATTAGGCCACTCAAAAATTCACGGCAAAACTGTTAAGTATCCATCTGGGTAAATGAGCAGAAAGGAACTGCAGATGCTGGTTTAAACTGAAGATAGACACAAAGAGCTGGAGTAACTCAGCGGGACAGGCAGCATCTCTGGAGAAAGTAATAGGTGACGTTTCGGGTTATTCAGACTGCAGCCTTCAGCCAGAAGGGCGGCACGGTAGCGCAGCGGTAGAGTTGCTGCTTTACAGTGAATGCAGCGAATGCAACGCCGGAGACTCAGGTTCGATCCTGACTACGGGTGCTGCACTGTAAGGAGTTTGTACGTTCTCCCCGTGACCTGCGTGGGTTTTCTCCGAGATCTTCGGTTTCCTCCCACACTCCAAAGACGTACAGGTATGTAGGTTAATTGGCTGGGTAAATGTAAAAATTGTCCCTAGTGTAGGATAGTGTTAATGTACGGGGATCGCTGGGCGGCACGGACTTGGAGGGCCGAAAAGGCCTGTTTCCGGCTGTATATATATGATATGATATGATATGATAAGGGTCTCCAGCTCTTTGTGTTCATCTGAGGACAAACTGGAGGGTATTGCAATAATATTTCCTCAACACTGGGCTTAAATAAACATACACATGGCACACAAAAGGGTTAAAAAATAAACTACTTGCCCCTGTTGGCTGCTTCTTTTCAGTGAGCAAAGGAATATTCTTCAAAGATAATGCTTTTTGACCACTTGCTAGATCTCTCAAGGATACTGTTGCAGACCCAATAAACCTAAAAAAAGACATGAAGATTATTAAAGGCTACAATGTTACTTCTTGACATTCCAGCAATTAAATACACATCATTAACAACCCTCCACTTAGAGTTGGCAAATGTCATTCGAATGCTCTATTAACCATGGTCGTTACTATCCAGAGTCAATAATCATCTTGTGTAATTAATGATTTGAAACTAATCATCCTTTTTAAAAAGTTAAATATACAACACGTACTGTATCATAACACGACCTGGGGTGCAGAACACAGAATAAGCAAGCCAAGAAAAACATCCCAACATCCAAATTGGATGCCAGCATAACATGAATAGGCAGCTTAAAACTCACAACAATAAAGTTTTAAGTCAATGTTACTCATTGCAGAACACCTTGTCGGATTTTGGAGTGGTAATGAATGAAAGAAAAACTCTCTCCTGGTCTGTTGAAGGGAATTAGAGACTAATACAATTGTTATGGTAAACAGATTTCAGTTCAATGATACATCACTAGATTTATACGTAGAGTGCCCTCCATAATGTTTGGGACAAAGACCCATCATTTATTTATTTGCCTCTGTACTCCACAATTTGAGATTTGTAATAGAAAAAATCACATGTGGTTAAAGTGGACATTGTCAGATTTTAATAAAGGCCATTTTTATACATTTTGGTTTCACCATGTAGAAATTACAGCAGTGTTTTTACATAGTCCCCCCCCCCCCCCCCCCCCCATTTCAGGGCACCATAATGTTTGGGACACAGCAATGTCATGTAAATGAAAGTAGTCATGTTTAGTATTTTGTTGCATATCCTTTGCATGCAATGACTGCTTGAAGTCTGCGATTCATGGACATTACCAGTTGCTGGGTGTCTTCTGATGCTCTGCCAGGCCTGTATTGCAGCCATCTTTTGCTTATGCTTGTTTTGGGGGCTAGTCCCCTTCAGTTTTCTCTTCAGCATATAAAAGGCATGCTCAAATGAGCTCAGATCGGGTGACTGACTTGGCCTCTCAAGAATTGACCATTTTTTAGCTTTGAAAAACTCCTTTGTTGCTTGAGCAGTATGTTTGGGATCATTGTCTTGCTCGAGAATGAACTGCCAGCCAATGTTTTGAGACATGTGCAGACATGTTTGAACTTGAGCAGATAGGATGTGTCTATACACTTCAGCATTCATTATGCTACTACCATCAGCAGTTGTATCATCAATGAAGATAAGTGAGCCAGTACCTTCAGCAGCCATAAATGCCCAGACCATAACACCCCCACAACCGTGTATCACAGATGAGGTGGTATACTTTGGATCTTAGGCAGTTCCTTCTCTCCTCCATACTTTGCTCTTACCATCACTCTTATACAAGTTAATCTGCGTCTCATCTGTCCACAAGACCTTTTTCCAGAACTGTGGTTGCTCTTTTAAATATTTCTTGGCAAACTGTAACCTGGCCATCCTATTTTTGTGGCTAACCAGTGGTTTGCACCTTGCAGTGTAGCCTCTGTATTTCTGTTCATGAAGTCTTCTGCGGACAGTGGTCATTGACAAATCCACCCGACTCCTGAAGAGTGTTTCTGATCTGTCGGACAGGTGTTTGGGGATTTTTCTTTATAAGCGAGTTCGGTATTACAACTGCACATGCGTGAGTTTGCCCAGGTCGTGGGTCATTTGGTATAAACATTCTTGCCAGCTGAGCTACTGTGTGTGTACATTGCAATCGGTAATTGCTTTGACCTGCATTTCATATGTATTTTCCAGTTTTGCTTCTTCGAGGTAAGAACATACTGCTTTCAAAGCTATTAACTAGGTGTATTTATGGTTTATTTGTACAAAACTACGATATTGTTGCACTTGCAGATCATTTTGATCAGAAGTTCAATTTTATCTTCAACCAGATTTGATATGATCTGAAATCCAGAACTTGCCGAGTTTGCAACGTGTACATTTCATCTCAGAGCTTTATATCTCTTTCATCGTACTTATTTTGCTAAAGAGTTTTGTTATCACCATATATAGAGCTCATTTATTGCGTTTAATTCACAGTATACAAACTGGTGGATTGTTTTCTGACAGTTTGACAGTACTGAACTACACATTTAGTTTGTGAAGGCCCAGTGTAGTAGCATTTGCATAAACAATTTGAAGAGAATTTGTTTTTCCAAGCCACAATGACTATTTACTAAACGTTAAACTGTATGTGTGTGTGGATTAGTTCCAGGATACATATCAGGATCTTGCTTTGCATATTGGCTGTGTAGTTATTAATAATTCTTTATATACCAGGTAGAGATAAAATGTTGGGGAACATCATAGTACTTTGGAATTGCCAATACTTGACAAAAACATGCGAGATGAGTATTCAGGAGGTGGCATGTCATGGTTGTTGTACACACCAATGAGGTTTGCTTGCTAGCATTTGGGGGGGGGGGGGGGATACGAGGATTACTTCTCAGACAATCAACCATCATTCTTGCAGATATTCAAGTGAAAGAACGTATAACTCTCTCAGCACATTCAGCATGTTTCCTCGTAGTTCAATACAACACACACCTCAATCATTAAATGTACAGAAGTTCTTACAACTCTTAATTTCTTTCATTTAATCATTTATCAACCATTGTTTCAGTGTACATTAGCCATTATGTTACATGTATATGTTTAGAGGCACACATATGCATTGTACTTATGTTGAGTTGCATCTGAAAACTACAAATTGAGATTGACTTTGTACACAGAGTTCGGCCCAATACACTCACACAGTTTATACAGCGCTGCGTCCACGATCACTAGCAACGCTCTTTGTTCATCCTGAATGACCTTTGACAAATCCCATGATTCCTTGCGTGCACGAGATAACGAACTCGCTTAATATAGAGAGAATTCTTCTGTCATCAGCTGTGGATGTCTTCCTTGGCCTGCCAGTCCCTTTGCGATTAGTAAGCTCACCAGTGCTCTCTTTCTTCTAATGATGTTCCAAACAGTTGATTTTGGTATGCCTAAGGTTTGGCTGATGTCTCTAACAGTTTTATTCTTGTTTCTCAGTCTCATAATGGCTTCTTTGACTTTCATTGGCACAACTTTGGTCCTCATGTTGATAAACAGCAATAAAGGTTTCCAAAGGTGATGGAAAGACTGGGTGCTGAGAGCTCTCTTATGCCTGCATTAAGGAGGCAATTAAACA
The DNA here is from genome assembly GCF_053455715.1 of Rhinoraja longicauda. NCBI lineage: Eukaryota > Metazoa > Chordata > Chondrichthyes > Rajiformes > Arhynchobatidae > Rhinoraja > Rhinoraja longicauda. Next base: position 45,149,834 of record NC_135968.1, read on the forward strand.
CACCTGAGCAATTACAAACACCTGTGAAGCCATGTGTCCCAAACGTTATGGTGCCCTGAAATGGGGGGACTATGTATAAACATAGCTGTAATTTCTACATGGTGAAACCAAAATGTATAAAAATACCCTTTAATAAAATCTGACAATGTGCACTTTAACCACATGTGATTTTTTTTCTATTACAAATCTCAAATTGTGGAGCACAGAGGCAAATAAATAAATGATGGGTCTTTGTCTCAAACATTATGGAGGGCACTGTAGCAGAATATTTAGAGTACAAAAAAACTCAAAAGAAATAGCTGGGACTAAAGAATGAATGAACACAGACAAATTAGGCCAAACATTTGAAATTAGTATTAACAATGTATAGCAATAGGGATATTACAGTCGCCATTATCTAGCCTCATTATTTTAAGTGTAAATAATTAAGTTTCACTGAATTGGATTGAGAGTCTGAATCTTGGAGTGTCCAAACCCCAAACTCGACTGCTGTGATCAGTCCCATCACAAAACATCCAGAATACTTTAACTTCTTAAAATGGAGTATTAAGCAGCAACTACTGAATCATTTTATTGAAACATATAAGATAATTAGGGGATTGGACACATTAGAGGCAGGAAATATGTTCCCAATGTTGGGGGAGTCCAGAACAAGGGGCCACAGTTTAAGAATAAGGGGTAGGCCATTTAGAACGGAGATGAGGAAGAACTTTTTCAGTCAGAGAGTGGTGAAGGTGTGGAATTCTCTGCCTCAGAAGGCAGTGGAGGCCAGTTCGTTGGATGCTTTCAAGAGAGAGCTGGATAGAGCTCTTAAGGATTGCGGAGTGAGGGGGTATGGGGAGAAGGCAGGAACGGGGTACTGATTGAGAGTGATCAGCCATGATCGCATTGAATGGCGGTGCTGGCTCGAAGGGCTGAATGGCCTACTCCTGCACCTATTGTTAATTGTCTATTGTCTATTGTCATTTTAATATCCATGAGATTTCAGTTTCTACTTAAATCATTGGCATTTTCAAATTTTGTTCCATACACAGTTTACAAAGTTGAAGACTGCTCTTAGTCACACGATGCCTCAGAAAAGCCACCAGCATCCACAAAGACTCTTCACACCCCTGCAACAGTCTGTTCGAACTCCTTCCATCGGGCAGACGATACAAGGCCTTCTACGCCCGCACCTCCAGACTCAGGAACAGCTTCATCCCCAGGGCCATAGCTGCTATGAACCGGTCCTGCTGAGCCGGATGGTCACAACGCATAGATCAACTTGCACTTTACCCTGTCTAAAACTGTTACATTTGTTTCGTTGGGTTGCTGTTGTCTAAATTACTTAAATTATTGCATCGTATGGGAGGCGCATTCCCAATCTCGTTGTACCCCTGGGTACAATGACAATAAAGATATATTGTATTGTATTGTATTGTATAAATGTGTAGGAAGGAACTGCAGATGCGGGTTTAACCCAAAGATAGACACAAAAAGCTGGAGTAACTCAGTGGGTCAGACAGCATCTCTGGAGCAAAGGAATAGGTGGCCGTTTCGGGTCTAGCCCATTCTCCAGACTGAAGAAGGGTCTCAGCCCAAAACGTCCATCTACTCCTTTTCCTCCAAAGTTCCTGTCTGAGCCGCTGAGTTACTCCAGCTTTTTGTGCCCATCTTAGTTAGATATGCTTTCTGTGCGAAAGCTTGCAATGATGTTGACGGGTCACACAGCTTGATCACACCATCAGTTGTGCTTAGGTGTCTGTCACCATATTCCCTGTGGCATCAGGCGGCTTACGGGGAAATCCTCATGAAAGGTAATGTTAGAGTCGTGGGAACTTTGTCAAAGTTAGAAATGGGTGATGTTGCTTTATTGCTAACTGCAAATTTTTGAACAAACAGAAAAAAGAGAAAAGTGTACAAATTTAATAGAATTTATCGACAATAAAGTTAGGACAGAATTTGGCCTTATATGTTGAACTTTTCCAGTTTTCAGCCTGGTATATGCTAGGTGTCACTAGTTTAAACAAGTATCCAGTGTAAGACAAACTGTACTAGCTGGGACCATTAGAAAGATACTGGGCGGGTGTGGACACGTTGGGTCCAAACCTCTCCTGCAGGCCCAGCAACCCCCGTTGGGTCCAAACCCCTCCTGCGGGCCCGGCAACCCTCCACCCCCACCCCCCCCAGGATCAAACTGACATATAAACCAACATACGTACGAATATACATACAAGATGAGAGTTTTGGTAATATAAATATAGATCTGAAGCTCATTTTGTTTCTATGGTTCAGAAGCAGCAATATATTTTAGGATAAAGAATGCAGAGAAGCTTTATGATGTTGTTGGGATTCGAGGGCCTGAGATATAGGGACAGGTTGGGCAGGCAAAGTCTTTATTCCTTAGAGTGAAGGAGGCTGAGGTTTGTTCTTATAGGAGGTGTACAAAATATTGAGGGGAATAGAGAAAGTTGAGGGGAATAGAGAAAGTAAATGTATTAAGGATATTCTTGCTATTGAGGGCGTGCAGCATAGGTTTACTAGGTTAATTCCCGGAATGGCGGGACTGTCATATGTTGAAAGACTGGAGCGACTGGGCTTGTATACACTGGAATTTAGAAGGATGAGAGGGGATCTTATCGAAACGTATAAGATTATTAAGGGATTGGACACGTTAGAGGCAGGAAACATGTTCCCAATGTTGGGGGAGTCCAGAACCAGGGGCCACAGTTTAAGAATAAGGGGTAGCCCATTTAGAATGGAGATGAGGAAAAACCTTTTCAGTCAGAGAGTTGTACATCTGTGGAATTCTCTGCCTCAGAAGGCAGTGGAAGCTAATTCTCTGGATGCATTCAAAAGAGAGTTAGATAGAGCTCTTAAAGATAGCGGAGTCAGGGGGTATGGGGTGAAGGCAGGAACGGGGTACTGATTGAGAATGATCAGCCATGATCACATTGAATGGCGGTGCTGGCTCGAAGAGCCGAATGGCCTACTCCTGCACCTATTGTCTATTGTCTATTGTGTACAAAATATTGAGGGGAATAGATAAAGTAAATGTACAGAATTTTTCCCAGGATAGGAGAAATCAAGAACGAGAGAGCATTAGGTTTAAGGTTTTAGTTTCGCTTTAGTTTAGAGATACAGCGTGGAAACAGACCCTTTGCCCCACCAAGTCCGAGCCAAACAGTGATCCCCGCCCATTAACACTATCCTACAATCGGGATAAATTTTTACATGTACACCAAGCCAATGAACCTACAAACCTGAACACCTTCGGAGTGTGGGAGGAAACCAAAGTTGTCGAAGAAAACGCACGCAGGTCACGGGGGGAACGTACAAACTCCGTACAGACAGCACCCGTAGCCAGGATCGAACCCAGGTCTCTGGTGCTGTAAGCTTTTTAAGGCAGCAACTCTACCACTGTACCAGCTGAGGCGAGGGGATAGATTTAAAAGGAACCTGAGGGGTAACTTTTTCCACATAGAGTTGGAGGTATAAGGAAATGGCTCAGAGGAAGTAGTTGGGACAGGTAAATAACAATATAACAAGACATCTGGATAGGTTGAATCAGTCTGAAGATGGGTCTCGACCCGAAAAGTCACCCATTCCTTCTCTCCTGAGATGCTGCCTGACCTGCTGAGTTACTCCAGCATTTTGTGAATAAATACCTTCGATTTGTACCAGCATCTGCAGTTATTTTCTTATACATCTGGATAGGTACTTAGTTGGGAAATTTTGAGAGGGATTTGTGTCAAAGGCAGGCAAATTGGGCGAGCTGAGATGGAAGATCATGAATGCGTTGGGTCGAAGGGGCTGACTCCCTGCTGTGATTCTACATCCAGTATTCCAACGGCAGATGGCTCTCCATTACAAGTCTGCTGTGAATTGCAGGTCTCATCAGTGTTGTCAGGGATTGCAAGGTCAATACTCCTCAGGCCCAGGCGAGAAAGAGATCTTATCAAGAGGGCAAGCCACGGATTTGTCCACAAATCCTTGAAGTAACTAAAACAGGCACATTTACTAGATAAGCAGAACAAACATGCTGCAATCGTAAATTAAAACTGTTTTGTGTTTATACACAATTGGAATCCGCACATCTGTCCTCAATCACGCTGGTAGACACGAAATGCTGGAGTCACTCAGCGGGTCAGGCAGCATCACGGGAGAGAAGGAATGGGTGGCTTTTCAGGTCTGAAGAAGGGTCTCGACCCAAAACATCACCCATTCCTTCTCTCCCCCGAGATGCTGCCTGACCCACTGAGTTACTCCAGCACTTTGTGTCCACCTTCGATTTAAACCAGCATCTGCAGTTCTTTCCTACTCAAACACACTGGATTCCTCTGCCGTCCCATAATTTATTTTGCATCTCATTAAAGTATAGGCATCACCAGCAAAGCCAACATGCATTGGCCATCCTAAACTACTTGTTGTAATAAGTGCCTTGAAATATTTTGGTCTCCGTAAAGATACTCCCACTATATTGTTCGGTTGGGTACTGCAGAATTTGGGTCAACAATGAACCAAACAAAAAGCAAAATACTAAAAACCTAAAAGAGGAAGTGCTCAAAATATTCTGCTTTTGGATGAAAATCAAAACAAAAATCTGTGGGGGCTTCAAATCAGAAACAAACAAAATGCTAGAAAACTCAGCGGGGGGGGGGGGGGGGGGCCGGCACGATAGCACAGAGGTAGAGTTGCTCGCTTGGAGCGCCAGAGACCCAGGGTCCATCCTGACCTTTTGTTCTTTCTCCCCGTGACCTGCGTGCGATATCTCCAAGATCATCATTTTCCTCCCACACTTCCAAAGATGTACAGGTTTGGAGGTTAATTGGCTTGGTATAATTGTAAATTGTCCCGATTGTGTGTAGGGTTGTGTTAGTGTGCAGGGATCACTGGTTGGTGCAGACCAGGTGGGCCAAGGGGCCTGTTTCCGCGCTGTGTCTCTAAACTAAACATCAGGAATTGGTCAAATGAGAAAGAGTCATCATTTAGGTTGCGACCCTCTTTCACAACTGGCTTTATTTCAACTCCTCTGTGCCCACTACAGGTATTGTGTTGGTATTGAGTCGTAAGTTATACTTTCCCTTTCCCGTGACCCTCAGTCTGAAGAAGGGTCTCGACACGAAACGTCACCCATTCCTTCTCTCCAGAGATGCTGCTTGTCCCTCCGAGTTATTCCAGCATATTGTTTCTATCTTTGGTTAGAAACATTCCAGATTGTTCTTGGGATGCACTCTTTGTCACAAGTGATTTTTGGTTTGGAGAAATTGGCTTCCTTGGGAGCATTACAATGGGCATTTCTTGATATCATAAACGTGCATTCAAAACATTAAATAGTATATCTGGCTCACAAAGATGGACATTTTTGTGTTTTACAGATATGGGTAGATGAAGCAACATTGGGTGAATGGAGTGGACTGAGAGATCCGTTTTGACCTGTTTTGTCAGTAACAACAGGCCAGATGCCAGAAGAGAACAAGGTTTGTGGGTGTGTGGAGTAGGATAAACCACGAGTGAAGAGTTCTCAATTCCCTGGGGCTCATATAAATAAAGTAAGATTGTTGCTTACCAGAAAATGTTAGGAATACTGGCTTACGTGCAAGCACAAAGAACTGGGTCTGAAACCCAAGGAAATCAGGAACCCAAAAGGAACAGAGGTCAGGAGAACCTTTCTGCCAGATGTATTTACAGAGGGGAACAGCAGAGGAGTCAATGATTGAAGAGGAGTTTAAAGCTTTACTCCAACTCTTTCTAACCCACAAAGAATTCTGACTGGAGTAACTCAGCGGGTCAGGCAGCATCTCCGAAGAGAAGGAATGGGTGACGTTTCGGGTTGAGACCCTTCTTCATGCCTTTTGAACCATTTGAGAACAGTCATTCTGATGACCAGTCGAAGAGTCTACCTCCATACCCTTTGACAGACTATTGCATTATTAACTGCAGAAACCTCAACATTGAAGATCACAGCTGATCTGACCTGCATATTGGATATGGAGCACCAATGTAAATAGGCAGGGACTGCGAGCAGATTGAAGGCTGGGCATCCAGTGGCAAGTGATCGAAGACCAGAATCATCACGGACCTTGCGTTGATATACCAGACATGCCCAGTGCATTCTCAAATACCGCTGTGTTACCTGGATGAGCACTCCTCCACCAACACCTAGACTATGGATGTGAAAGGCAGCAAGGTGGGGCAGCTGGTCGAGCCACTGCCTCGCAGCACCAGAGACCCGGGTTCGATCCTGACCTCGGGTGCTGTCTGTGTGTGGAGTTCGCACGTTGTCCCTATGAGCACGTGGGGTTCCTCCGGGTGCTCCGTTTCCTCCCACTCCCAAAGACTTGCAGGTTTGTAGGTTAATCGACCACTGTAACTTGCCCCTGGTGCAGGGAGTGGATGGGAAAGTGGGATAGTATAAAGCTAGTGTGGACAGGACTCAGTGGGGTGAAGGGTTTCCATGTTGTATCTAAACTAAACTAACTAGAATATCATCCATTACAAACTATCAGCCATGATCATATTGAATGGCGGTGCAGGCTCGAAGGGCCGAATGGCCTACTCCTGCACCTATTTTCTATGTTTTCTATCTTGTTACAGTTCTTGTATTCACTGGAATTCAGAAGGATGAGAGGGGATCTTATAGAAACGTATAAAATTATAAAAGGACTGAACAAGCTAGATGCAGGGAAAATGTTCCCAATGTTGGGGGAGTCCAGAACCAGGGGCCACAGTCTAAGAATAAAGGGAACGCCATTTAAAACTGAGATGAGAAGAAACGTTTTTCACCCAGAGAGTTGTGAATTTGTGGAATTCTCTGCCACAGAAGGCAGTGGAGGCCAATTCACTGGATGAATTTAAAAGAGAGTTAGATGGAGCTCTAGGGGCTAGTGGAATCAAGGGATATGGGGAGAAGGCAGGCACGGGTTACTGATTGTGGATGATCAGCCAATATCACAATGAAAGGCGGTGCTGGCTCAAAGGGCCAAATGGCCTCCTCCTGCACCTATTTTCTATGTTTCAATGTTTTCCGGAAATAATCCTAAACACTGGGAAATCTAACCACTCTTCCTTCATCACTTACCTATCTACTGCAGGAGAAACTGCTGAATGAAAAGAGCAGTCATTCCAAAGGCCACCAGCAAATACTCATTGGTCCATCTACCTTCCACTTCAAGCCAGCAATGAGTTCAATCAGTAATTTTGGCCCATTCAGCAGGTAGTGGTTATAATCTGCTGATTTTCATTTTGTTATTACAGGGCAGCACGGTGGTGCAATGGTAGAGTTGCTGCCTTACAGCGCCAGAGACCCGGGTTCAATCCTGACCACAGGTGCTGTCTGTGTGGAGTTCGTACGTTCTCCCCCTGACCTGAGTTGCTTTTCTCCAGGTGTTCCGGTTTCCCCCCCACACTCCAAAGATGTTCAGGTTTGTAGATTCATTGGCTTGGTAAAAAAAAAAAAAATTGGAACTTGTCCCTCATGTGTGTGGGATAGTGTTAGTGTGTGGGGATCGCTGGTCGGCACGGACTCCTGCTTCCGTGCTGTATCTCTAAATTAAACGCAAGCCTAGTTCTCTGCCTTAATAACTTGATGGTCACTATGTGCAAATCCAAATCGTTTACAGGCACCCCTCAACGCCACCATCCAGCTCGAATCACCAACTTTTCCCTTTGTTCATTCAAGTAAAATGGATGCCTTTGGTAACACCCACACATCAAAATGCAGTCCTTGTGAAATGAGAGCAGGAAGTTCATGAGGCATGCATTTCAATCAAATAGATGGCGGCCATCAACAAGTCCTTAAGAACCTTAAAAATGCTCTTGAGAAGTCTTTAAGATTGATATTACACCTACTGTAGACGTGAGGAGCAAGAACATCAAAGCCTCTGATAGACAGGTTACTATCATGACTGTCAGCACTTACCATCTACCTGGTTAGAGGGTGAGCAGACTGGGGGAGTTCTGCGTCAGTCCCAACATATCCTCTTTGGTGTAAAATCTAGTCCCTCCCTACATTGCTGCAAGGAACCTCCCCACCTTTGTTCAGTCTGAAGGCATTAAAATTCAATGTGCCAGACTGTGTTATTTACAGTACACGACAGATGAATATAAAAGGGTGGCACGGGGATAGAGTTGCTGCCTTACAGCGCCAGAGACCCGGGTTCCACCCTGACTACGGGTGCTGTCTGTACGGAGTTTGTACGTTCTCCCCGTGACCTGCGTGGGTTTTCTCCGAGATCTCCAGTTTCCTCCCACACTCCAAAGATGTACAGGTTTGTAGGTTAACTGGTTTGGTATCATTTTGAATTGTCCCTTGTGGGCATAGGATAATGCAAGTGTTCGGGGATCGCTGGTCGGCACGGACTCGGTGGGCCGAATAGCCTGTTTCTGCACTGTATCTCTAAACTAAACTAAAAACAGCTGACGCTGGAAACCAGAAATAAAAATCTTAGCAAAACTCAAAGGTTCAGCAAAATCCATGGAAAGCAAAGAAGAAAGCTGACAGCACAGGCTGCTGATCTTTCATCGGAACTAGTAAAAGGTAGATTTAGATTTAGAGATTTAGAGATACAGCGCAGAAACAGGCCCTTCGGCCCACCGGGTCCGCGTCGCCCAGCGATCGCCACACACTAACACTATCCTACACCCACTAGGGACAATTTTTACATTTGCCCAGCCAATTAACCTACCTACCTGTATGTCTTTGGAGTGTGAGAGGAAACCGAAGATCTCGGAGAAAACCCACGCAGGTCACGGGGAGAACGTACAAACTCCGTACAGACGGCGCCCGCAGACGGGATCGAACCTGAGTCTCCGGCGCTGCATTCGCTGTAAGGCAGCAACTCTACCGCTGCGCCACCGTGCCGCAATCAAAAATCAAACATAAAACTGAATCAAACATCAAACATAAAACTGAAGAGGGAGGAAAGGATGTGTGGGGCAAGGCAAAGACAAAGAACGGCAGTAAATGGTAGTTGTGCTGGCTTAGAGATGGCAGTGTTAATGGCAGCTGATCTGTCCAGAGATGGAGAGAGAGACGAGCGATGATAAAGGAGAGTTTAACAAATAAACCATGCTGCTGCAGAGGCGATGTACAAAGAACATTGGGTGGAGATCTGGAATACGTGTCCTGGAACTGCTCACCACCTTGGCCATCGCCCGACACAGTGAAAAATAAAGTTAACCATCTGGGTTGATGAATCTCTGTAACTTTGACAGCGCCCTTTATGTAGCCACATTGGTATACCTTGGGTATGCAAGCAACGAATTTCACTGAGACTTGTCGCACTTGACAATAAAGTATCATTATTCATTAATTCCTCAGAACTGAACAGTTCCTCCACTGAAGTGAAAGGCCGATTATCTGAAATGGATGAATTCCTCATGTCCCAAGGGCTGTCCCTTGCCGAACCTGAAGGGGAGATGCTGCCCCTCAGTGTTCATTGTTCCAATGTGAGAGGACAAAGTGAATGGAGAATTAAAGGCACTGCAGCTACAAGCTTGGGTTTACCTTTGAAGACTAAAAGGTGGTGTCCCAAAAAATGATCATGGATTTAGTTTAGGAAAATAACTGCAGATGCTGGTACAAATCGAAGGTATCACAAAATGCTGGAGTAACTCAGCAGGTCAGGCAGCATCTAGGAGAGAGGGAATGGGTGAAGTTTCTGGTCGAGACCCTCCTTCAGACTGGATTTAGTTTAGTTTAGAGATACAGCGCAGAAACAGGCCCTTTCGGCCCACCGGGTCCGCGCCGACCAGCGATCCCCACACATTAACACTAAGGGGAGGGGAGGGGGGAGTGGGGAGGGGGGAGACGGGAGAGGAGAGGGTGCTGCACCAATGCAGGAGTGGTTTGGGCCCAATGGGTCCACTTGATCTAGTGATGTTTCAAATCCCAGTTCAGATGATGATGAGGTTTGGAAAATATGTCGATGAGGACACAGTGGCATCATTGATGTACAAACGGTAAAAAGCAAATGTGCTGGTCTGACGTGACAAGACCAGCTCATTATCAAGCAAGAGGTGCAGTGCAAATTAAAATCGCGTGTTCTATGTCACCAGGCTAGTATTTTAAAAACTATAGTCAAGTCCGGTCAGACAGGGGTTAATCTTGCCTGGAGAACCAATTCCTCATCCAGCAGCCTCCGTTCTGATCCACCGTCTACCCAAACGGAATTATAACTGTGGTGTAGGAAGGACCTGCAGATGCTGGTTTACACCGAAGGCAGACACAAAATGCCGGTGTAACTCAACGGGACAGGCAGCATCTCTGGAGAGAAGGAATGGGTGACGAACGTTTCGGGTCGAGACCCTTCTTCAGACTGATAATAATCAGGCTCTTTATAACAGTAGTACCAGGAGCATAGAGAAAACATGTGTGAACGGAAACTGGCAAATTAACTGGAAAGAATCCCATTGTCTTCTGCTGCATTTCCCCTCCCCCCTCCTCCCCTGCAATTTGCATTTTTCCATTAATGAGAAGTCAGGAAGTTTGTAATCTACTTTTTCCCCCTGGACTGCAGACAGAGCACATTCCCATTATGTTGTTTACAGTTCTCAATTCAAAGGGTTTCAAAGTAGTGGAAGGAATGGACACGAGAATTTTTTGCCCTTATTGTTCATAGAAATATTTTAAACATTCAGAGGCAAAACTATGCTTTACCCCCACTAAAACTCTCATCTTGTATGTATATATATATATATATGGGGAGGAGAGGATGCTGCACCAATGCAGGAGAGGTTTGGGCCCAACGGGTCCACTTGGTCTAGTCTTGAATAAAACATAAAGTTCTGGAGTAACTCAGCAGGTCAGACAGCATTTGTGGAGTATGGAAAAACAGCAGATGCTGTCTTAAGTTGAAGGTAAACACAAAATGCTGGAGTAACTCAGCGGGTCAGGCAGCATTTGTGGAGTATGGAAAAACAGCAGATGCTGTCTTAAGTCGAAGGTAAACACAAAATGCTGGAGTAACTCAGCGGGTCAGGTAGCATCTCGGGAGAGAAGGAATGGGTGACGTTTTGGGTCAAGACCCTTCTTCAGCATTTGTGGAGGACGTGGACAGGCGACGTTTCAGGCACGACCCTTCCTTAGATTCATAGAGCATTTATAGCTTAACTTCATTTCCAAAATTTAATTGTTGCCTTAAGTCAATTTTTTTTTTAAATCTCAGAAGCACAGTAAACGTACAAATAAAATTCACTGTGCAGAATAGGGATTCATTTTTTAAATGAAGATACTGCACATACTTGTCCTCAGCTGAAGTTAGCCAAAATGGTGGAATAACTCAGCGGGACAGGCAGCATCTCTGGAGAGAAGCCTTGCCATGCCTTGAATGCCTTGACTTCAACACCTAGCCTTGCGTTGACATGCCTTCAAAGCCTTGCCTTGCCTTCAAAGCCTTGCCTTGCCTTCAACTTTCTTTGGATTGCCTTCAACTACGTTTCGGGTCGAGACCCTTCCTCAGACTGAGAGTCAGGGGAGAGGGACAAAGAGGATGAAGTTCAAGGAAAATGTTGCACAGGCTTCAGTTTTTAAAGAGGAATATCCAAGTAACATTGAAATTTGGATCACATGCAAAGTTCTCCTTGTCAAATGTTCCTAAACATCATACTTCAGTTTCGAGAACAACCATCATATGATTTAAAAAAATAGTCACTCAGTTGGCCCATGACTCATTAAACAGAACAGTTGTAAACAATTCTTTAAAAAGTACAGATTTAACATCTGTTAAAAATGTAACAAAGCTCAACCATTTATAAGCTCTTGGGCAAATCCAAACCTTCAGCTGCAGATCGATGAATCACTCAACAGATCCATTCAGTTCAACATATCCTGTTTGGAATGCATCACCTTCCTCTGTTTAATCAGCTAACCGACATTCAATTCATTTCTCAGCACTAAGTCACAGCAATTAAAGCTCATTTCCTTTGTTTTTATTGCATTGATCTTTCAAAAAAAAATAAAAGCACAGATCTTATTCCTTGGTTCAAGGTTAGAAAAAAGATCAGGATATTATTATGCTTTTCAAATACATTTCTTGATCATTTTGCTTAAGATAATTACAATTCCTAGTTTTGAAAAATTGCAAGAACAATATTTCATCATTTCAGTATTTGGGCACTTTTCAAACCACTTTTTGAAGAAAATATGGTCATAGGTTTGGGCATGTTTTGACCATACAGTTAAACCCTCACTAGAACAGATCGGGGGAAGGGAAAATGGTGTCCGCTATTGCAGACCTACAACCGAGTAAGGTGTTATCATTGTACATGGTTGAAACGAGGAACTGCAGCTGCTGGTTAATTAGGGCGCAGCGGTAGAGTTGCCGCCTTACAGCAAATGCAGCGCCGAAGACCCGGATTCGATCCCGACCACGGGTGCTGTCTTTACGGAGTTTGTACGTTCTCCCCGTGACCTGCGTGGTTTTCTCCGAGATCTTCAGTTTCCTCCCACACTCCAAAGACGTACAGGTTTGTAGGATAATTGGCTTGGTAAGTGTATTAAAAAAATTGTCCCTAGTGGGTGTAGGATAGTGTTAATGTGTGGGGATCGCTGGTCGGCGCGGACCCGGTGGGCCGAAAGGGCCTGTTTCTGTGCTGTATCTCTAAACTAAACTAAACGAATACACAAAAGGACACAAAGTGCTGAATAACTCAGCAGGTCAAGCAACATCTCTGGACGACATGGATGGGTGACGTTTCAGACAGGGACCCTTCTTCGGACTGATTCAGTCAGCTGAGTTACTTCAGCACTTTGTGTCGTTTCACCTTAAAACTAGGATCCAATGCCAATGGTCTGCACCAGCGAGCCCTTCCTCACCGCGGTGTTGCTGCATGGGCCAGTTGATGCGGCCGTTGTTGCGGCTCACGTTGTAGCCCCTGAGGACGGCTATCTTCAGGCCATTGCCACCAACAGGGCCCGCTCCGTCACCATGGTGCTCCCTCCCCTGGCTCCACTGCATCGTCACCTCCTCCTCCTCCATTCTCTCATTGCTTTTCCCACTCCGCCTCCTCCTGCTCCCTCTCCCATCTCCTTGTCCACTCCGCCCCTCCTGCGCCCTCTCCCATCTCCTTGTCCACTCCGCCTCCTCCTGCTCCCTCTCCCATCTCCTTGTCCACTCCGCCCCTCCTGCGCCCTCTCCCATCTCCTTGTCCACTCCGCCCCTCCCTCCACCTTCTCCCATCTCCTTGTCCACTCCGCCCCTCCCTCTCCCATCTCCTTGTCCACTCCGCCCCTCCCTCCTCCCTCTCCCATCTCCTTGTCCACTCCGCCCCTCCCTCCACCTTCTCCCATCTCCTTGTCCACTCCACTGCTCCCTCCACCTTCTGCCCCGCAGGTTTCATCGGAACCTTACAAGTATGTCAGTAAGTCTGGAAGAGGAGGAATAGGAGATAGCGGGGGGGGGGGGGGGGGGGGGGGGAGGGAGGTGGAGAGGGTAGAAAAAGAGGCCAATTGGTAGCAGACAGGAAGAAGTAGCAACTGGTGAGAGGGGAGGGAGCCCCATGGCGACCTGTCAGTAGCGGCTGTCCCCAGGGGCTACAACGTGAGCCGCAACCACAGCCAGGTCAACCGGACCATGCGGCAGCGGGTGAAGAAGGTGAACCTTGTGAGCCAGGGATTGCGTTGGCTGCATCGGTAGGCCTGCCCAAAATCCATTACATAGGAGACCCACGGTTGGGGCTCCCGAAGTCGGTCTCCAGCAGAGGCCGCCAACTCCTCGATGTTAGGCCGCAGTGCGGACGGCGATAAGATACGGGGGGGAAATTGCGGGAAGAGCTAAAAAAAAGTTTCCCTCAACCCCCAAATAAAACCAGCTAAAGAACACCAAAACATACATTTGACACAGAACAACAGAGAAGGAAGGGACAGACAGACTGGTGGCCAGGCAGCCATTGTTGGCACCACCCGGTGGTACATTATCAAGCGCAAATAAAAGTACAGCAACTTGAGGCGAAGTTAAATTCAAATACCACAAATGATAACCTTGCTATTTGCCCCACAACTAAAATGCCTCAAGAATTTCCTGCAGAATTGCCCAATCCACTTTGATTTAAATACCTTTTAATCATATTGATCAATCCTGGTCAACACATTATTAAAAACAATAAACTTGGCAGGAATGAGAACATGCACCAGTAATTTTGCATATTGCAGATTTTCCATACTCTCTCGTTACATTAATTTCAACGTTTTCAATAGTGTCATGGCATCGGGACAATAACCTCTCCCTCGATGTTGGCAAGACGAAGGAGTTCGTTATGGCCTTCAGCAAGTGTGGTGGAGTACACGCCCTGATCAGCATCAAAGGTGCCAAAATGGAAATGGTTGAGAGCTTCAAGTTTCTTCATAGAAAATAGGTGCAGGAGGAGGCCATTTGGCCCTTTGAGCCAGCACCACCATTCATTGTGATCATGGCTGATCATCCACAATCAGTAACCCGTGCCTGCCTTCTCCCCATATCCCTTGATTCCGCTAGCCCCTAGAGCTCTATCTAACTCTCTTTTAAATTCATCCAGTGAATCGGCCTCCACTGCCTTCTGTGGCAGAGAATTCCACAAATTCACAACTCTCTGGGTGAAAAAGTTTCTTCTCACCTCAGTTTTAAATGGCCTCCCCTTTATTCTTAGACTGTGTGTGGCCCCTGGTTCTGGACTCCCCCAACATTGGGAACATTTTTCCTGCATTTAACTTGTCCAGTCCTTTTATAATTTTATAAGTTTCTATTCTATAAGATCCCCTCTCATCCATCTAAAGCCCAGTCTTTCCAATCTTTCCTCATATGACAGTCCCGCCATCCCGGGGATTAACGTACACTGCAATGCCTCAATATCAAATTAGGAAGGACATCTTGGTGTTAATATTATCAACGATCTATTGTGTGGTTCGACCACGTTGATGTGATGACCTCCACAGATGCACCATAGAAATCAAACTGTCACGTTACCCTCACAGCTTGGTTTGGTAACCGCTCTGCCCAAGAGCACGAGAAATCGCAGAGAGTTGCCGATTTAGCCCAGTCCATCACACAGACCAGATTTCCCAACAATGACTCCATCGACACATCATGCCGCCTCAGAAAAGCAGTCAACATAATCAAAGACTCTCTGGTCATCTTCTCCCTGCTCCTCCACAACAGAAGATACAGAAGCATGAAAGCACACCCCATGAGGCTCAGAAGCAGCTTCTTTACTTCTTTTATCAAGCATCTGAATGGGCCTTCCATAGGTAGGGGACTGTCCGATTCACGTCTGACCCATTGCGGACACGAGCCTTCATCTATGGGACTGATGTGGTGCAATGATGAGAACTACATTCGGCATTCCATCATCCCCTTTGCTCTGACTATTGTACTCAAGGATGGCTTGATTGTGTCTATGTCTAGTCCATCTGATCTGTTTGGCCACATGCATATTCACTACACCTTGGCACACATGACAATAATAAATCTCAACCTAAACAGAAGTGCAAGGAGATGCAGTCACCTGCCCAGTTCACTTCTATCCCAGATGCAAGAATTCTTTCGCGGCAGTACGAGCCCAAACGTCCGAGAAACTGGCACACAATTTACAGTCCTAGATGTGCTGAGTAGAAGTTCTAGGTTCACACTTTTAGATGCAGCGAAGGTGTACATTAACATCAAGAAGTTCCCTCATCTCGGGATAACAGGCTTTAAAAATCAATCACCAGCTCTGACCTCCCCACCATCGAAGGGATTTATCGGAGTCGCTGCTTCAAAAAGGCAGCCAGCATCATCAGAGACCCACACCACCCTGGCCACACACTCATTTCACCCCTGCCATCAGGGAGAAGGTACAGGAGCCTGAAAACTGCAACGTCCAGGTTCAGGAACAGCTCCTTCCCCACAGCCATCAGGCTATTAAACACCACAACCTCAAATAAGCAACTGGCTTTATTTCAACTCCTCTGTGCCCACTACAGGTATTGTGTTGGTATTGAGTCGTAAGTTATACTTCCTTAAACTAAACATCCACGATTAAACCCATTTTTAGCTTACAAAAGTTAGCTTACAAAAAATACGAAACAAAGCCCATCAACGCCTCAACTTCCTGAGAAGATTACGGAGATTCGGTATGTTAAAGAGGATTCTCTTGAGCTTCTACAGGTGTACAGTAGAGAGCATGTTGACTGATTGCATCACGGCCTGGTTCGGCAACTTGAACGTCCAGGAGCGAAGACTCTAAAAAGTTGTGATCACTGCCCAGTCCATCTCCGGCTCTGACCTCCCCACCATCGAAGGGATTTATCGGAGTCACTGCCTCAAAAAGGCAGCCAGCATCATCAGAGACCCACACCACCCTGGCCACACACTCATTTCACCCCTGCCATCAGGGAGAAGGTACAGGAGCCTGAAAACTGTAACGTCCAGGTTCAGGAACACCTTCTTCCCTACAGCCATCAGGCTATTAAACACCACAACCTCAAATAAGCTCTGAACTACAATAGACTATTATTATTATTATAAACAGTGTTCAATGTTTACATACTTCTTGAATCTGAAGAAGGGTCTCGACCCGAAACGTCACCCATTCCTTCTCTCCCGAGATGCTGCCTGACCCGCTGAGTTCCTCCAGCATTTTGTGTCTACCTTCGATTTAAACCAGTATCTGCAGTTTTTTTCCTATACAATGTTTACATGTTCTGTTGTGCTGCAGCAAGTAAGGATGTCATTGTTCTATCTAGGACATCTGACAATAAAACACCCTTGACTCTTGAAAGTTAAGAGGTCCATCGCACAAGATGGAGATGAGAAGAGAGACACAAAATGCTGGAGTAACTCAACGGGACAGGCATCATCTCTGGAGTGAAGGAATGGGTGACATTTCAGGTCACAATCCTTCTTCAGAAGAAATCTCTCTTCCAGGAGGTCGATGAAACATTGGAATGCTCCACCCGAGAATGATTGTGCTGCTACAACCCGAACGACACTTATGTTAGAGGTCATAAATATTTAGGAATCGAAGATATGGGATTATTTTACCAGGAATGGAGTCAAAGACGATCTTGTTAAATGGTGAAGCAGGTAAATACTGTTTCTACTTGTGTAATTCTTGGATGATGGAAGTGAAAATAAAAGTATCACAAAAAATGCTGGAATAACTCAGCAGGTCAGACAGCATCTCAGGAGAGAAGGAATGGGTGACGTTTCGGGTCGAGACCCTTCTTCAGACTTGTTGAGTGTGAAGAAGGGTCGAGACTCGAAACTTCACCCATTCCTTCTCTCCCGAGATGCTGCCTGACCCGCTGAGTTACTCCAGCATTTTGTGAATAAATACCTTCGATTTAAACCAGCATCTGTAGTTATTTTCGGACACGAAGTGAAAATAAATGTCAGAATCTGCCTTAAATCATGATACCCTGCAGTGGAATTTAAGCAAACTGCAACTCATGCGATTGTCATCATGCCATAAATGTCTTGGAACTTGTATGTTTATCAAGAGAGTACATCCCATTAAATGCTACAGTGAGACCTTACTTGTCAAATTGGTAGCTCCAATTTCCATGCCACTTGAGACCTGCGTAACGATACTGGAAGGTTCAGCAGAGGGGAACATTGATCACAATTTACTGTTTAAATTAATTGCACTGCAGCGATAGTTCAGTTACGTTTCTTCAATAACACTCTTTGACTGTTGATTCCCCACTGCCAAGTGGCAATTATTTATACACTGAATGAAGTGCTCTGCCAGTTCCCAGAGCTAAATAATCAACTGAAATTTTCTCTGGGGGCAGAGTTTGGATTGTTACTCCCACCTGCTTAGAATTTCGTGAGCAAGTCCATTATCGGTTCATTAGACAATAGACAATAGGTGCAGGAGGAGGCCATTCAGCCCTTCGAGCCAGCACCGCCATTCAATGCGATCATGGCTGATCACTCTCAATCAGTACCCCGTTCCTGCCTTCTCCCCATACCCCCTCACTCCGCTATCCTTAAGAGCTCTATCCAGCTCTCTCTTGAAAGCATCCAACGAACTGGCCTCCACTGCCTTCTGAGGCAGAGAATTCCACACCTTCACCACTCTCTGACTGAAAAAGTTCTTCCTCATCTCCGTTCTAAATGGCCTACCCCTTATTCTTAAACTGTGGCCCCTTGTTCTGGACTCCCCCAACATTGGGAACATGTTTCCTGCCTCTAATGTGTCCAATCCCCTAATTATCTTATATGTTTCAATAAGATCTCCCCTCATCCTTCTAAATTCCAGTGTATACAAGCCCAATCGCTCCAGCCTTTCAACATACGACAGTCCCGCCATTCCGGGAATTAACCTAGTGAACTTACGCTGCACGCCCTCCATAGCAAGAATATCCTTCCTCAAATTTGGAGACCAAAACTGCACACAGTACTCCAGGTGCGGTCTCACCAGGGCCCGGTACAACTGTAGAAGGACCTCTTTGCTCCTATACTCAACTCCTCTTGTTATAAAGGCCAACATTCCATTGGCTTTCTTCACTGCCTGTTGTACCTGCATGCTTCCTTTCATTGACTGATGCACTAGGACACCCAGATCTCGTTGAACTCCCCCTCCTCCTAACTTGACACCATTCAGATAATAATCTGCCTTTCTATTCTTACTTCCAAAGTGAATAACCTCACACTTATCTACATTAAACTGCATCTGCCATGTATCCGCCCACTCACACAACCTGTCCAAGTCACCCTGCAGCCTTATTGCATCTTCCTCACAATTCACACTACCCCCCAGCTTAGTATCATCTGCAAATTTGCTAATGGTACTTTTAATCCCTTCGTCTAAGTCATTAATGTATATCGTAAATAGCTGGGGTCCCAGCACCGAACCTTGCGGTACCCCACTGGTCACTGCCTGCCATTCCGAAAGGGACCCATTTATCCCCACTCTTTGCTTTCTGTCTGTCAACCAATTTTCTATCCATGTCAGTACCCTACCCCCAATACCATGTGCCCTAATTTTGCCCACTAATCTCCTATGTGGGACCTTGTCGAAGGCTTTCTGAAAGTCGAGGTACACCACATCCACTGACTCTCCCCTGTCAATTTTCCTAGTTACATC
This sequence comes from Rhinoraja longicauda, assembly GCF_053455715.1. Lineage (NCBI taxonomy): Eukaryota > Metazoa > Chordata > Chondrichthyes > Rajiformes > Arhynchobatidae > Rhinoraja > Rhinoraja longicauda. Next base: position 45,168,860 of record NC_135968.1, read on the forward strand.
CTCAAAAAATTCCAGTAGATTTGTCAAGCATGATTTCCCCTTCGTAAATCCATGCTGACTCGGAATGATCCCGTTACTGCTATCCAAATGCTCAGCAATTTTGTCTTTTATAATTGACTCCAGCATCTTCCCCACCACTGATGTCAGACTAACTGGTCTATAATTACCCGTTTTCTCTCTCCCTCCTTTCTTAAAAAGTGGGATAACATTTGCTATCCTCCAATCCACAGGAACTGATCCTGAATCTATAGAACATTGAAAAATTGTCTCCAATGCTTCCCCTATTTCTAGAGCCACCTCCTCAAGTACCCTGGGATGCAGACCATCAGGCCCTGGGGATTTATCAGCCTTCAGTCCCATCAGTCTACCCAAAACCATTTCCTGCCTAATGTGGATTTCCTTCAGTTCCTCCATCACCCTAGGTTCTCCGGCCCCTAGAACATTTGGGAGATTGTGTGCATCTTCCTCAGTGAAGACAGATCCAAAGTAACGGTTTAACTCGTCTGCCATTTCTTTGTTCCCCATAATAAATTCCCCTGCTTCTGTCTTCAAGGGACCCACATTTGCCTTGACTATTTTTTTCCTCTTCACGTACCTAAAAATTTTTTTGCTATCCTCCTTTATATTATTGGCTAGTTTACCCTCGTACCTCATCTTTTCTCCCCGTATTGCCTTTTTAGTTAACTTTTGTTGCTCTTTAAAAGAGTCCCAATCCTCTGTCTTCCCACTCTTCTTTGCTATGTTATACTTCCTCTCCTTAATTTTTATGCTGTCCCTGACTTCCCTTGTCAGCCACAGGTGTCTCTTACTCCCCTTAGAGTCTTTCCACGTCTTTGGAATAAATTGATCCTGCAACCTCTGCATTATTCCCAGGAATACCTGCCATTGCTGTTCTACCGTCTTCCCTGCTAGGGCCTCCTTCCAGTCAATTTTGGCCAGCTCCTGCCTCATGCCTCTGTAATCCCCTTTGCTATACTGTAATACCGACACTTCCGATTTTCCCTTCCATTTGCAGAGTAAAACAATAGTCAATAGTCAATAGTCGTTTATTTGTCACATACACATAAATGTGTAGTAAAATGAAACATTACCCGCAGTTGAACAATAAGACCAATAAGATTAATCAATAAAAATGCAATAACACATACAATCACAACTAACACCAAACAAAAAGAAACATCCATCACAGTGAGTCTCCTCCAGTCCCTCCTCACTGTGATGGAAGGCCAGAATGTCTTTTTCTCTTCCCTGCCGTCTTGTCCCGCGGTCAGGCTGTTGGAGTTGCCACGTCGGGGCGGTCGGGGCTCCCGATATTGAAGCCCCCGCTGGGCGATGAAAAAAAATCCCGCGGCCTATTTCAGGCCGCGCCGGATGGTGAAAGGTCCGCGGCGGGCCGACCCAAGCCCCGCGATTCGGGGCGGGCGGACACGTTGCCTCTGCCGCTGCCGGAGCTCCCGATGTCGGCCCCCATCCAGGGGCCTGCGGGCTTCCGACGTCCACGCGGCCCGCGCCGGAGCCTCCGGAGACGAGTCGCAGCCGTTCCCGCAGCATTCGCAGGCAGCCAGCGCCGCAGGTGGTGAGTCCGGACCGCGGGCTCTGCGAACCAGAGCCCCAGGTGGTCCCAGGTGCATGGCCGGTGGTAGGCCGCAACGGGAATGGAGACACGATACAGAACAAAGGTCGCGTCTCCGTTCTGGAGAGAGAATGTTACAGTTACAGTTCCCGTTCCCTCCCACCCTCCCACCCCCCCCCCCCCCCCCCCAAAACATAACATACAACACTACATCATATTAACACTACAATTGAGACAAAAACAACAAAAAACACAAAAGACAGACGGACTGCAGGCAAGCCGCAGCTGCGACGGCAGCGCTGGCTCCTGTGATCACTGCCTCCTAATGGCTCTTTTACCTCTAGTCCCCTTATCAGATCAGGATCATTACACAACACTAAATCCAGAATTGCCTTCTCCCTGGTAGGCTCCAGTACAAGCTGTTCTAAAAATCCATCTCGAAGGCACTCTGCAAACTCTCTTTCCTGGGGTCCATTTCCAACCTGATTTTCCCAGTCTACCTGCATGTTGAAATCTCCCATAACCACCGTAGCATTACATTTTTGACACGCCAATTTTATCTCCTGATTCAACTTGCACCCTATGTCGAGGCTACTGTTTGGGGGCCTATAGATAACTCCCATTAGGGTCTTTTTACCCTTACAATTTCTCATTTCTATCCATACTGATTCAACATCTCCTGATTCTATGTCACCCCTTGCAAGGGAATGAATATCATTCCTTACCATCAGAGCAACCCCACCCCCTCTGCCCACCTGTCTGTCTTTTCTATACGTTGTGTACCCCTGAATATTCAGTTCCCAGCCCTGGTCCTCTTGTAGCCATGTCTCAGTGATCCCTACAACATCATACTTGCCCATGACTAACTGAACCTCAAGCTCATCCACTTTATTTTTTATACTACGCGCATTTAAGTACAACACTTTAACTTCTGTATTCACCTCCCCTCTCACATCGGTCACAATTGGCCCTGCCTTTAATTTCTTTTCCCCTCTAGAACTTCTGTTCCCATTAGATTCCAAGTCAACCAGAATTAGCATTCCATATGGAAGGCAATTGATGAGCATGGGAAGGAACTGCAGATACTGGTTCATGCCGATGATACACACAAAATCCTGGAGTAACTCAGCAGAATAGACAGCATCTCTGGATACAAGGAATGGGAGACGTTTCAGGTCGAGACCCTTCTTTGAGAAGCATAGATTGGGCAACTTTTGCAGAAAAACCTCCGTCACTTCATAAGGGTGACTTTGAACCTCCAGGGCCTGTTACCTTAAATAACCATCCCATTCCCATTCTGACTTTTGCATTTGAGAAATTGCACCATATCATTTCACTTGGTGGACTATAATCAAATCTCAATCATTTCATAAAGGCCTTGTATTCCATGACAAGTTCAGCTTTTCTTTCACCCCGTCCACAAATCCTGTAGTCAAGACTACAAATGTCATTTACTCCGCTCTCGATTGAATCATAGATACTTCTTTGTTCCCTCGATCCTCATCCCTCTGCAATCTTAAAACAGTCACCATTTAACTCATCCCAGTTTGAGAAGATTATCACCATGAAAAGGTTAATCATTTTTCTTTTCACAAATGCTGCCCAAGGGTTGAGGCATTTTAACAATGCTTGCTATTTTTGCAGATTTTCAATATTCGCAGAATTTTACTTTTGAGGTTTTACTGGTTTCCACGCCACTTAATGGGAATATAATTTGCTCTTCCACCGAGCGAACTAACTCAACTCAAAGGTGAATCGAGTGAACTAACATATGAATGCAGAGCTATTTTTTTTAAATCGCTCCCACCTCTCTAAATGGGCACCCAAGTAGCATCACATCACAGCTGTGCATGTATGTTGGCTGTACCTCTCTTGATCCATAGGGTATAGGAGTAAAGAGGTTAATCTGCAGTTGTATAGGGCCCTGGTGAGACCACATCTGGAGTATTGTGTGCAGTTTTGATCTCCTAATTTGAGGAAGACCATTCTTGCTGTTGAGGCAGTGCAGCGTAGGTTCACGCGGTTAATCCCCGGGATGGCGGGACTGTCATACGAGGAAAGATTGGGCTTGTATTCACTGGAGTTTAGAAGAATGAGAGGAGATTTATAGAAACGTATAAAGTTATAAAAGGGCTGGACAAGCTCGATGCAGGAAAAATGTTCCCAATGTTGGGGGAGTCCAGAACCAGGTGCCACAGTCTAAGAATAAAGGGGAGTCCATTTAAAACTGAGGTGAGAAAAAACTTTTTCACCCAGAGAGTTGTGAATTTGTGGAATTCTCAGCCACAGAGGGCAGTGGAGGCCAATTCACTGGATGATTTTAAAACAGAGTTAGATCGAGCTCTAGGGACTAGTGGAATCAAGGGATATGGAGAGAAGGCAGGCACGGGTTACTGATTGTGGATGATCAGCCATGATCACAATGAATGGCAGTGCTGGCTCGAAGGGCCAAATGGCCTCCTCCTGCACCTATTTTCTATGTTTCTATGAGCAGGATTAGGCCATTTGGCCCATTAAGCCTTGGCTGATCTATCTTTCCCATTCTCCTGCCTTCTCCCTATAACCCCCGACACCCGCACTAATCACGAATCTATCTATCTCTGCCTTAAAAATATCCATTCACTTGGCTTAAAGAATTCCACAGATTCACCACCCTCACCATTATGTATGCAATGCTGTATTGCAACTTCTCATTCCAACACTCAATTATGCATTATTGACACTAATCGTGCAGTGTTATCAAACAGCTGTCAACAAATAGCCAATGACTCATCTGAAAATCCCTGCAGAGTCAGCCACTCCCTTGCGATTTGCCTGCACTCCTCTCCTCCCCCCTTCCCTCCCCCCCCTCCTTCAAATTCATCACCACCCCACCTTCTGACTCACTTTCTCTGCAATGGATGATAAACTGGGCAAACGTTGCCGTGCAGATCACCTAGGGCTCATCTATCACCTAGCCCTATATCACTGCGGGCTCGTTCACACCAGATATCAAAGAGCCAATTCAAATGTTGGAAGACAAATTTGGAGATCCCTGATCGACAGCAATATTGCCCTTGAGGCAACTTCGAGACAAGATGATTAAATGCTGGGCGGAGCACATCGGAATCCAATAGAAATATCATTAGATCAGCACGAGTGCAAATAGTTAAGCAACCTTCAGACGCAGGCTTGCAGCTTCAATTAGTGGTGCAGTTACCGGTAATTCCACAGCCTGCTCAGTCTGTTCCAAACAGAGGCCTACAAAAAAAAGGACTCAGCTGCACTTTGTGTTGCAAATGAAATAGAATGATTTAAGGCGTCGGTTTGCGATACCCGTATTTTTGTTGAAGCGCAAATTTTTGCAAGGTTCAACAAATACTCAGCTGGTCATGTCTAACCTGACAAACTGCAGCACCAAATGTAAAATCCACTCACCCCCACCAGGTGCTCCGAACCCAACTATAAGGAGCATACTTCATGAAATAATTGGCTTGAAAGCAATTTCTTTTTCTATCCCACCTCCACTGGGTGATAGTGATACAGAGTGGAAACAGGCCCTTCGGCCCAACTTGCCCACACCGGCCAACAATGTCCCAGCTACACTAGTCCTACCTACCTGGCTTGTATACACTGGAATTTAGAAGGATGAGGGGGGATCTTATTGAAACGTATAAGATAATTAGGGGATTGGACACATTAGAGGCAGGAAACATGTTCCCAATGTTGGGGGAGTCCAGAACAAGGGGCCACAGTTTAAGAATAAGGGATAGGCCATTTAGAACAGAGATGAGGAAGAACTTTTTCAGTCAGAGAGTGGTGAAGGTGTGGAATTCTCTGCCTCAGAAGGCAGTGGAGGCCAGTTCGTTGGATGCTTTCAAGAGAGAGCTGGATAGAGCTCTTAAGAATAGCGGAGTGAGGGGGTATGGGGAGAAGGCAGGAACGGGGTACTGATTGAGAGTGATCAGCCATGATCGCATTGAATGGCGGTGCTGGCTCAAAGGGCTGAATGGCCTACTCCTGCACCTATTGTCTATTGTCTATTGTCTACCTGCACTTGGTCCATATCCCTCCAAACCTGTCCAATCCATGTACCTGTCTAACTGTTTCTTAACTGTTGGAAATAGTTCCAGCCTCAACTACCTCATCTGGCAGCTTGGTCCATACACCCACCACCCTCTGTGTCTCTACTCAGTGGAGTTTGGAGGGGTGGGTGGGGGGGAAGGGATCTCATTGAAACTTACCGAATAGTGAAATGCTTGGACAGAGTGGATGTGGAGAGGATGTTTGCACTAGTGGGAGATTCTAGGACTAGAGGTCACAGCCTCAGAATTAAAGGACGTTCCTTTAGGAAGGAGATGAGGAGGAATTTCTTTCGTCAGAGGGTGGTGAATCTGTGGAATTCTTTGCCACAGACGGCTGTGGAGGCAGTCAATGGATATTTTTAAGGCAGAGATAGATAGATTCTTGATCAGTACGGTGTGTCTGGTGTTATGGGGAGAAGGCAGGAGAATGGGGTTGAGAGGGAAAGATAGATCAGTCAACATTGAATGGCAGAGTAGACTGATGGTCCGAATGGCCTAATTCTGCTCCGATCACTTATGAAGTGGTAAGTAATGGTGGGCCGCAAGTAGGGTTGCCAACTGTTCCGTATTAGCCGGGATATCCCGTATTTTGGGCTAAATTGGCCTGTCCCGTATTGGAACCGCCCTTCTCCGATATTCGGCCCAAGGGGCGCTGTAGGCCCGGACGCCGCCTAACGGAGGATACGTAGCAACCCGCCTCCTGGCCTCCATTGGTGGAACGGGGGAGGAGGGGAAACAGTCTTGTCCTGCCCCGGTGCGGGGATGTTCAGTGCGGTGGGTAGACGGCGGCGGCTCTCCCACTGACGGCCCTCGGGGGGCCAGAGCATGTTGCTGCGCCAATGCCGCTGGACTCTGGGCGGCGTGGGGAGAGGAGGGGGGAGCAGAGGGCAGGCCCAGGCCTCGGCCTCCACCAACGCCCGGCCTCACCGCCGCTGCCTTCCCCCTTGGCCCACCTCAGGCTCACGGTTACCCAGTCTCGTCCAGGCCCAGGCCTCTCGGCCGCTGCCCCCCGGCACCAGGCCTGCCTCTCCCGCCGCTACAGAGCCGGCAAACCCGTCCCCAAGAGACAAGCGGCCTAGTCCCGCTCGTACCCGAGTGCCACAGGGAGCGCGAGGAGACAATGGCGTCTGGAATCAGTCTGAGCAAAGCAGGAAACGGATCTTGATTTTTATGCAGAAAAGACCTTGATTAAAATAATGTTGATAGATATGGAATTTTTTTCCCTACAAAAGATACGAATTTAATAATAACAGTTTATAAATCTGAAAACAAAAGATTGGTGGAGCGGGAGCACGTGGCCGCTGGCTGGGTGAGGTCATGTGGGGCGCGGGGCGGTGACGTCACCTTGTCCCTTATATTGGAGTGACAAAGTTGGTACCCCTAGCCGTAAGACTTCGCTCGCATTAAAAGTTTAAAACTAAATAGAAACGGCAGATGATTCCAATGATTTTTGTTTAAGCTATATTTGTACTTCTATTTAAACTGGTCCTGCTTAATGAGCAGAATTTTGTAGCTCAAGACCGTCAGTGGCAATCCGAGACGGCCGAAGCAGACTGGCCCAAAATGGCAGACAGGACGCACAATACACACCAATGTAGACATTCCTTCTGTGGCAGCAGGTTAAAAAAATACCAAATCATAAAAGAATAGCAGCATAGGTTCACAAGGTTAATCCCCAGTTAATCCCCGGGATGGCGGGACTGTCATACGAGGAAAGACTGGGCTTGTATTCACTAGAATTTAGAAGGATGAGAGGGGATCTTATAGAAACGTATAAAATTATAAAAGGACTAGACAAGCTAGATGCAGGAAAAATGTTCCCAATGTTGGGGGAGTCCAGAACCAGGGGCCACAGTCTAAGAATAAAGGGGAGTCCATTTAAAACTGAGGTGAGAAAAAACTTTTTCACCCAGAGAGTTGTGAATTTGTGGAATTCTCTGCCACAGAGGGCAGTGGAGGCCAATTCACTGGATGATTTAAAAACAGAGTTAGATAGAGCTCTAGGGGCTAGTGGAATCAACGGATATGGAGAGAAGGCAGGCACGGGTTACTGATTGTGGATGATCAGCCATGATCATAATGAATGGCAGTGCTGACTCGAAGGGCCAAATGGCCTCCTCCTGCACCTATTTTCTATGTTTCTATGAGCAGGATTAAGAATTGTTTGTGCAACAAAGCAAAGAGTGCAAAATTATTCATGCTACACTCTGCAAGTTTGCAAAATACAAGATTCACAATGTGCTAACCTCAAATTCCTTAAACACAAGGTCACTATGCTGGGCATGTAGAAAACTGTGATGTTGCCCAAACTGGAACATACTCCAGTTTTCGTGCTGTACAGTTTAAAAAAACCACACAGGTTCTGGGTAGTTTACATAAGATTTGAAGAATGTAAAGGCATCAAGCTTGGAAATTGTCCAACTTTTACAAAACTGCTCATGGTCTCCATCGATTCAAAAATTCCATTCTCCGTTGCCGAAGCCAAGGCTTCTCCACCCAATCATACACCAGTCACATCACATGCATTCCCATCCATCATTTCCTGGTCTGTTAAAACAATCATTTAAATGACTCAGTTCAGTCTATATTTAGTGTTTAGGTTTATTATTGTCATGTGTACCAAGGCACAGTGAAAAGCATTGTTCTCAAACAGATCAGCTACCATACGTAAATATAATCAAGTTAGATTCCAAGCACAATAGAAAGAGCAAAGGGGGAAGACACAGAGTGCAAAATATAGTTTTCAGCATGGAGCGCATCCGATCAGTGGATAAAGTTCAACGTACACAATAGGCTGGACGCAAAATGATCAGTAACCCAGCTTAAGGATGGACCTTTCAGAAGCCTGCTAACAGAGGAGAAAAGATGCTGTTCAAGTCTGGTGGTGGTCACTAACTTCTGTACCGCTGCCAGATCGGAGCAGGGAGGAGGAATGACCTGTGGGACCAGTCACCAGTAGGGTATCCTTGCAGAGTGACTGTGTTGGGAATTATTGTGGAGGGGATTTTGTCACCAATCCTCACTGATTGTGTCTATGGGTTACAAAGCTGAGGGTTTAATGCAGAAGGAGGTGCTGATTATTAGATCCGTGAGTTTGGAGGAGAGTTTGGATGAGATTATGATGTTGAAGACAGTTATCGTCCATAAACAGGAGTCTAACATAGGAGTACTTGGTGTCTAGGTCTTCCAGTGAGGAGTCACGAGTCAAGAGTCCAGACTGTTTTATTGTCATATGTCTTCTCCATGGATTGTCACCTTGTGGTGGTGGAGAAGCTTGTGTGGTCCTGAGATCCTGAGAGCGATGCCGTCTGGAACTGTGCTCCTGGTAGGGTCACCCATGGCGGTAAGGTCGAGGGGGAGGTCCCAGACAAACAGCAATCCAACCTAGACCTCAACGGTGGAACAGGCGGAGGATGATGGCTGACTTCAGTGGAGCGTCACAACAGCTGGGAAGGCGGATGGATGAAGGCTGCAGCAGAAAAGGGTCCCCGGTCGTCTTGGACTCCATGCCACTGGATCCTGACCCAGATCTGTCAAGGACCGTGTGGTGGCTGTCTGTACACCAGTCTCCCCATGTTAAACAAAGTCACGCACAGGCGTCCTCTATGGAGAGGACAATCACACTCGCTTCGAGTGACCGCCAATGATGATTGTCATATGTCCCGAAATGGAATATTGAAATTCTTACGTGCAGCAGCACAGATACATAAACAAAAAAAGTTCAGTATATAAAACACAAACAATAATAGTGCAAAACTGAAAAAAAACACAATACTCTCCCAAGTCTATATAGTTTGGAGCTTAGTTGGAGGTGGTTGTGTTTAATAGCCTGATGGTTGTTGGGTGGAAACTACTCGTGAACTTGGACAGTAGTCTTCAGGCTCCTGTACCTTCTTCACCATGGCAAGACTGAAGTGAGAGCATGGCCATAGTGCTGTGAGGGCTATCTGATGATGCGGGCTGCCTTTTTGAGGAAGCAACTCCGGTAGATCCCTTTGACGTAAAGGAGGTCAGCATCCATGACGGGCTGGGCAGTATTCTCCACTTCTTGGAATCATCGTCTTCACTCCTGGACGTTCAAGTCACCAAACCAGGCTGTGGTGCAACTAGTCAATATGCTCTCCACTGGACACCCATACAAGTCCAAGAATGCATTTGTCGTCGTGCCGAATCTCGTAAGGGAGTAGATGCTTTGATGGGTTTTCTTTATGATTGCAACAATCTGTCCAGGACAGATCTTCAGAGGGTTTAGGGCCAATGAGATAGTGTCAGCTGTACACCTGTTGAGAACTAAGCAAACTGCAGTGGATCGAGGCTGGCTGAGAGGCTGCTGTTAATGTGCTCCATCACTAGGGTTGCCAACTACCCCATATTAGCCAGGACATCCTGTATTTTGGGCTATATTGGTTTGTCCCGTACGGGACCGCCCTTATCCCGTATTAGTTCCAAGGGGCGCTGCAGGCTCGGACACTGTAGGCCCAGGGGCCACTGTAGGCCCGGAAAGTGTAAGCTAACTGAGTGTGTTCAAGGAGGTTGCGTAGCAACCCTCCTCCCGGCCCGGGCGGCCGCCATTGGTGGAGCGGGAGCACGTGGCCGCTGGCTGGTTGATGTCACCTTGTCCCTTATTTGGGAGTGAGATAGTTGGCAACCCTACCCATCACCTGTCGCTCACAACACTTCATGATGGTAGATATCAGTGCCACTGGACGATAGTCATTAAGGCACACTACCTTACTTTTCTTTGGCACTCAAGATGAAAGCGGTCTTCTTGAAGGAGATGGGGCTCGGAGACTGAAGTTGCGAGGGGTCAAAGATGTCTGCAAATACCTCTGCCAGCTGATCTGTACAGGTCCCCAGAAGATAGCCAGGGATTCCACTCGGCCCTGTTGCACTCCACAGGTTCACTCCCAGGAAGGCTGATCTTACGCCTGCCACAGTAACTGTTGGTACAGGCACACCAGAGACTGGCGGGAGGATGGCAATCCTCCACTCACCTTCTGTTCAATGCATTGAGACCCATTGTTACCAGCGATGCCGCACATTGTAGCCCGTTGTAAAGCAGCCTTCACCACGGCCCGCTGTAAAGCGGCCTTCATTGTAGCCCGCTGTAACTTTGTAGCCTCTTGCAGCAGGCACGTCTTGCCACAATTTTCCAGGTATCCGTGTCATTGCCTCGAGACACCAGCTTAGTTTGGAATTGCCACTTGGCATCCTTAATGGCTCTGCAAAGCTGAAAGCTGGATTTCTCGTAGCGCTCGGGATAAATTGACTTGATTGCTGCAGACTTGGACTGGACTGCATGGTTCATCCATGGTTTAGGTTGTGGAACACATGACCTTGTTTAGTGCAGTGTCCTCAACACACTCACCAGTGAAGTCTGTGGCAGCAGTGGCATATTCATCCAGGTTAGCTGCAGAGTCCTTGAACACAGACCAGCAATGCTTTTATCAGGCAACTGAACTGTCCTTTCAGTTCAGAGAGTGCAGGCCAGAACTCCCATCCACCTCACTGGAGACCTGTGAATGATCTTGTATCAGACTTTATTGGACTTGTACCATTATACCCTTTATCCTGTATCACTGTGGTCACTTGATTGTAATCATGTATAGTCTTTTTGTTGACTGGGTAGCAGGCAAAATAAATCCTTTCACTGTACCTCAGTACACTTGAAAGTTGTAATTATTCACAAAATGCTAGAGTAACTCAGCAGGTCAGGCAGCATCTCAGGAGAGAAGGAATGGGTGAAACGTCATCCATTCTTTCTCTCCTGAGATGCTGCCTGACCTGCTGAGTTACTCCAGCATTTGGTGAATAATTACCTTCGATTTGTACCAGCATCTGCAGTTATTTTCTTACACTTGAAAGTTGTAAAGTGAACTAAACAGTAGCCAATTCATTGGACGTGCATCCTGCAAAGTGTTTGGCACCTTGGAGTTTAAGTAAAATCATTCAATAAATCGGAAAAATTAAGGATAATAACCATGAAGATCCAGGTTTCCTGTTACTAATATCTTTTGAAAATTAAATCTGTTAGCATCTTCAGCTTTCCCCACGTGGAACTTAAGACCCGAGCTTGGCGTGTCGTTGTCACGTTTACTGAGGTACAGTGAAAAGCTTTCGTTGCATGCTATCCAGTCAGCAGAAAGTCAATACATGATCATAATCGAGCCATACGGTGGCGCAGCGGTAGAGTTGCTGCCTTAGAGCGCTTGCAGCACCGGAGACCCGGGTTCGATCCCAACTCGGGTGCCGTCTGTACGGAGTTTGTACGTTCTCCCCGTGACCTGCGTGGGTTTTCTCCAAGATCTTCGGTTTCCTCCCACACTCCATAGACGCACTGGTTTGTAGGTTAATGAGCTTGGTATAAAAGTATAAATTGTCCCTATTGTGTGTAGGATAGTGTTAATGTGCGGGGATCGCTGGTCGGTGCGGGCTCGGTGGGCTGGAGGGCCTGCTTCCGGCTATATCTCTAAACTCTGTGCACCAATGTGTATAGAGATTCTTTTTTTTCACTTAAGTTTTTATTGATGTTTCACAGAGAGATATGCAAAACAGTACAACACCATCAACATAAAATAAAATAAGAAAAACAACAAAAAATTAAAAAGAAATAAAAAGAAAAACAAATATATTAGAATAAGACAGGTGTACAGAGACACTTAGCTACGTTCTGAAGTGAATCAAAGTGGCATTCAGCTCCAGATGGGGGTGGGGAGGAGGAGAGAAAGTATTTGTTTGACTGTACACACATCCTCCCGGCTGGACTGAGCTGTATTCCCCACCCTCGAGTGTGGGAAAATATCCACAGCCTTCCCGCAAAGTGGCAGATTGGCACAGCACCTTGTGCACGGTACTGCCCAAAGAGGATGCATTAGAGCTGGTGAGGCACCTTCTACTGTTGACAGATGCAAGAGGTAACTTGACATTCAGCCTCTGCTGCTGCTGCTCCAACAACAACAGATCAGCAGTGTCACTTTTCTGCATTAACAACATATTCTTCAATTCTCTTAAAATTAAAAAAAATCTCTTATAAAAATCTAATCCACCTTCAGAATTTCAAAAATGTTCCGATTCAGCAGTAAATCATTGAAAACACTTAGCTCAGTCCAAATTTTTTTTACTCGTGCAAGTAAATTTTACTCGAGCTCATCTAAATTTCAGCTCTGCAACAGTTCTCTAAAAAGATGTCTGTCCTGCTAGTGGGGTTGCCAACTGGCCCATATTAGCCGGGACATTCCGTATTTTGGGCTAAATTGGTTTGTCCCGTACGGGACTGCCCTTGTCTCATATTAGGCCCGGGGGCGCTGCAGTCCCGGGGCACACTGTAGGCCCGGAGGCTTGGGCGCTGCCTAATGGAGGTTGCATAGCAACCCGCCTCCCAGCCCGGGCGGCCACCATTGGTGGAGCTGGAGCACGTGGCCGCTGGCTGGGTGACATCACCGTTTGTCCCTTATTTGGGAGTGAGGAAGTTGGCAACACTACTGTATACTGACATAAAACAAGCCACCGAAACACAAGAAACACTGTGCAACAGCTGAACCTGATCCAAGGAGAAATGAGAGTCCAAGAAGCTTATACAGCTATTCTCACCTTGCTCCCTCAGTTTGATGCACAATTACAATTAGTTCACTCTTTCAACCATTATTCTATTTATGCAGATGCTGGTTTAAACCAAAGATTGACACAAAGTCAAGGAGGAGTTTCAAAAAGGAATCAAGGGATAAGGGGGAAAAAGCAGGAACAGGGTACTGATTTTAGATGATCAGCCATGATCATATTGAATGGCGGTGCTGGCAAAAAGGGCCGAAGGACCTACTCCTGCACCTATTTTTCTATGTTTTCTATGTCTCTAAAGAGCTGGAGAAAAAAGGATCTCTGGAGAAAAGGAACAGGTGACATTTCAGGTTGAGACCCTTCTTCAAAAAGGAATAGATGACATTTTGGGTTGAGACCCTTCTTTATTACTCTATTTACTTGGCTTTGCTCCATATTCCACAATATGGATAGAGGCATAGAGCCATGGAGCGAGACAGCGTGGAAACAGGCCCTTAGGCCCAACTTGCCCACACGGGATAAATGAGAAACATTTCATTCGCCTTTTGCAGCTCAGTTTTTGTACCAGAATCAGAAACATTATGGCCATTCCAATCTAATGATCCTAAACTACCTGCATATCCATTTCCTCTCAACATCTGGTGACTTGTACATCACAACTGGTGCCAATAACAACAACATTCCTATTGTTTCTCAACTCTAGTCACTCTTAAGATGTCCTCATGCTCCAGCACGTCAGTAGCTTAAATGAGTATTTCACAACCTCCACTGCTCTCAACCCCCACCTTTCCCAAATACCTCGTAATAATAAATATTATCACCTAAACCTTTTGTCCCAGGTATCCCATCATATTTCCCCATCTAGAGTTTGTAGAGCACCAGTCTCATTTAATAGAGAGATGCATTCCAAACCTCTAGCTTTCACAACCTCTTGAACTGGTACCACCCAACGATAATTACTGAACTTGTATCATTTACCACCCTCAAAACTCAGTCTATCTCCTTTTCTAATAGTGCTCGCCACAATGACAATATTGCATTTGTATTTTTAATGAAGATTTTTAGTTTTAGTTTAGAGATACAGCGCGGAAACAGGCCCTTTGGCCCACCGGGTCCGCGCCGACCAGCGATCCCCGCACACTAACACTATCCTACACCCACTCGGGACAAATTTTCTACATTTGCCCAGCCAATTAACCTACAAACCTGCACGTCTTTGGAGTGTGGGAGGAAACTGAAGATCTCGGAGAAAACCCACGTGGGTCACGGGGAGAACGTACAAACTCCGTACAGACAGCACCCGGAGTCAGGATGGAACCCGGGCCTCTGGTGCTGCAAGCGCTGTGAGGCAGCAACTCTGCCGCTGCGCCACCGTGCCGCCACAGTCAGATTTCATCGAAGCTGATGAGATAGAATTCTGAACAACTTTTCAGAGAACACTTACAATATTTGTTTACACGTCATCATGCAAGAATAGCCTGCAGCCCGCAATTTCAGGGAACCCACTCATCCAGTGTTCTCTTCCTTTTCCCACCAATCTGCCCAGGGCGGTCCCGTACGGGACAAACCAATTTAGCCCAAAATACAGGATGTCCCGGCTAATACAGGACAGATGACAACCCCATCTCTAGGACTGCAGTTCAGGCCTCTGTTCTAGTTATCTAATATCATAGGTAGACACAAAAAAAGCTGGAGTAACTCAGCAGGTCAGACAACAACTCTGGAGAGAAGGAATAGGTGACGTTTCGAGTTGAGACCCTTCGGTTTACTAACAATTCCCACACTGCATTACAAGACATTACTTTTGATGCTTATGTTGAAGACTGGAGCAATTCTTGGTCTGTCTAAAACGAAACCATTGCTTTCAAACTGGGCAAAAAAAGGCCTAAATTCTGTATTTGCATTTTAATTCCTGAGTACCAGGCTGACCAGGCTGCATACTCTCCAAATGTAATCAATAGTTACACAAGGCATTACACTCAACTTAAACATTGCAGTAGAATTAGCTTGCATCTTTTCTGCACAAACTGAATAGCCCCATGGTACATAATCATCTTGATTTATAACATTTATGGACAAACTGGTTTGTTCTTAACCAAGCCCTGCTCTGCCTTCCTCCACACAGTCTGTGGCACATACATCCTCATTTTCAGAGGTTGACCTCTGGTGAAGTGAACAAATCCTAAAATTAACACAAGCCTAAACCTGCTTAGCAACAATTCGAACCACACCATAGCAACAACCAGGTTCTAGTTACCCTGCAGCCTAACGCTTTTGCAAACTCAGTTAAAACATCGATGTAATTAATACATACTTAAAAGTCAAACCCTCACACATAATTAGCAATAATAAAATAAATTCATAATAATTTAATAATAGTTTGATCCCACACCATCTTCTCAACCAAGAAACAAAAAAGGGAAAACACAAAACTACTGCAAAAGATGCAAAGCAGTTTGCTTCCACTCTCCCTCCTCCCCCACCCCCTCCCTCACCTGTAAAAAAGGAAATAAAATCAGCCTACTTTATCTCAGAGAATAGTAAAGCAGCATTGCAAAAATTATGTATAGATTCTGAACACTTTGTTTTGTGCTTGGAAAGGTTCTTAAAAAACTAGGTATTAAATTATCTCGCGTAGGGCAGAGTTAAATCTAACATTGGGATTTACTTTCCCCATATGGAACTGTTTAAAATGTACAACTGGAATTTTTGGCTTTGAGCACTGTAGATACTTCAATGGGCTCCAAGCCAAATCTTTCAAACTATATTTACAAACTTTGTCGAAACAGATTCACCCTTTGCAACTACAGCACATCAACATAGATCTGCATTAATTAAGCACAAGTTTTTAAATGTTCCAAATGTTTTAAATTAAAGCCTGCTTCGTCTTTCTGCATTCCCTGCTTTAAGAGGCGTGTCCTTTCAATATAGTTGCTAGGTAACGTTATTTGGTAAGAACAATAACGCGCGCAATACTAATCGTAAAGTTGCACAGCTGGTTTACTTCTTAGAGATGCTGTACATGGAGTTGGCACACACAGGCGTGCACACACACACACAGGCACACACACACAGGCACACACACAGGCGCACACACACACACACACACACACACACACAGGCACACACACACAGGCGCACACACACACACACACACACACACACACACAGGCACACACACGCGCACACACACACAGGCACACACACACAGGCACACACACACAGACACACACACACACAGGCACACACACACAGGCACACACAGGCGTGCACACACACACACACACACACAGGCACAGACACACACACACACACACAGGCACACAGGCACACACAGGCGTACACACACACACACACAGGCACACACACATAGGCGCACACACACACACAGGCACACACACACACACACAGGCAGTTTTCCACAAAAATGTATCTGGAAGGTTAACTTAGATCACAATCATACTTTATCAGCCAAGTATGTTTTGCAACACAAGAGGAATTTCATTTGCCATACCAATAGAAAGCAACAGAACACACAAAATACATTTTAACATGAACATCCACCACAGTGACTCCTCCACATTCCTCAATGTGATGGAAGGCGAAAAACAGTTCAATACTCTCCAAATGTAATCAACATTTACAATATATTTATGTCCCTCCATCTTCCAAGCTAAACTTAGCAGAAACTTTGTGGCTGGTCTAGATATGCCAGCACCGAGTAATGCATACTCAAGACCACACCTGTACCCATGAGCAATGGACCCTGTTCCATAACCCACAACTTGGGCGGTACTCACTTGTGTTACAATTAACCAGAATACTAAGCATATGTGTAGTCTACAAAAAAAAAGCAGCACCAAAACATGAACAAATAGGCGACATTCAAATATTAAGGCTGGTGTACATGTCATACAGCAATAACGGCAAATTTGGAAAAGCTGTCAGCAAGTAATCACAACTCGAGCTATTATTCTCAACCAATACAGGGTCTAAGCATAAGAGGGGGAAAGAAATAGATTAATGGTGTCATTTAAAAAAATGAATGTACTGAGAAGTGTAGGTAAACTGGAAGAGACCAGAAAAATAAATGCTAACATTCATTTCAAGAGGACTAGAAATACAAAAAACAGGGATGTAATGCTGAGGATCAATAACATAGAAAATAGGTGCAGGAGGAGGCCATTCGGTCCTTTGAGCCAGCACCGCCATTCATTGTGATCATGGCTGATCATCCTCAATCAGTACCCTGTTCCTGCTTTCTCCCCATATCCCTTGATTCCGTTAGCCCTCAGAGCTAAATCTCTCTCTCTCTCTCGAAAACATCCAGTGAATTGGCCTCCACTGCTTTCTGAGGCAGAGAATTCCACAGGTTCACAACTCTATGGGTGAAAGAGTTTTTCTCATCTCAGTCCCAAATGGCCTACCCCTTATTCTTAAGTCACGTGTCACGCGTAGGACTAAACTAAAGCTAAAAACAAAAAGCTGAAGTAACTCAGCAGGACAGGCAGCATTGCTGGAGAGAAGGAATGGGTGACGTTCCTGGTCGAGACCCTTCTTCAGACTGGTGTCACCTTCATGCTGGTCAGCCGCATTTGGAGTATTGTGAGCAAATTTGGGCACCATATCCGAGGATGTTCTGGCGCTGGAGAGAGTCCAGAAGAGGGTTACAAGAATGATCCCAGGAATGAGTGCGTTAACATATGATGAGCGTTTGACGGCACTGGGCCTGTACTAGCTGACGTTTAGAAGGATGATGGGGGGGTGGGGGGTGAGGTGGACCTCAGAAACACAGAAAAGTGAAAGGCCTGGATAGACTGGATGCAGAGAGGATGTTTCCACTAGTGAGAGAATCTAGGACCAGAGGTCACAGCCTCAGAATTAAAGGACCTTCCTTTAGGAAGGAGACGAGGAGAAATCTCTTTAGTCAGAGGGTGGTGAATCTGTGGAATTAATTGTCACAGATGGCTGTGGAGGCCAAGTCAGTGGATATTTTTAAGGCAGAGATAGATAGATTCTGGATTAGTGCAGGTGTTAGGGATCATGGGGAGAAGGCAGGAGAATGGGATTAGGAGTCAGAGATAGAACAGCCATGATAGACAATAGACAATATAGACAATAGACAATAGGTGCAGGAGTAGGCCATTCGGCCCTTCGAGCCAGCACCACCATTCACTGTGATCGTGGCTGATCATTCTCAATCAGTACCCCGTTCCTGCCTTCTCCCCATACCCCCTGACTCCGCTGATTGAATGGCCGAGTTGACTTGATGGGCCAAATGGCCTAATTCTGCTCCTATCACTTCTGAACTTATGAACTGGAGAGGCAAGCAAGGAAATATTCCCATTCCGCATATTATAAGAGGCTATTTGTGAATAGCATTTTTCTTAAAATGAGTCATAGAATTCCAGGAAGATTTTACAGCAAGTCCCCTTCAATTGTACCAGTAGCGCAGCGGTAGAGTTGCTGCTTTACAGCGAATGCAGCGCCGGAGACTCAGGTTCGATCCTGACTAAGGGTACTGCACTGTAAGGAGTTTGTACGTTCTCCCCGTGACCTGCGTGGGTTTTCTCCGAGATCTTCGGTTTCCTCCCACACTCCAAAGACGTACAGGTATGTAGGTTAATTGGCTGGGTAAATGTAAAAATTGTCCCTAGTGGGTGTAGGATAGTGTTAATGTACGGGGATCACTGGGCGGCACGGACTTGGTGGGCCGAAAAGGCCTGTTTCCGGCTGTATATATATGATATGATATGATGATAAACAAACGCATTAATACCCAAACGGCTGATTCTAACTGAAGTTTGGGCCTCTCCTGGATTGCAGAGCATGCCCTTGCAAAACAGCAACATGCCACTGCAGTCCCGAATCTCCAAACACGTTAGAACAAGTCATGAGACTATCAGAGTCGCTGGCTTTGGAGAGGATAAAAGTCAAATCTCACAACTTGCGTTTGATTAAACTAATCCCCCATTAAGCTCGGATAACTAATTATTGCTTTTCTACCACTGTCAGCAGAAGACAGAGCAAAGCACTGAAATCTCCCCATTCTCTGCAGATCCACCGAGTTAGATGTTCACCTTTCATGAACTGGGTGTTGAGAGTAGGAGCCAGTGAACAAAATATATTGCTAAAACACACTCAGACGATCCCAACCTTCATACGGTTTTCCCTGCCCTGCCTTGATATGCAACGACAGAGTTCACGTAACCCCACAACCATTGCCACAGAACGAAGCTCTCATAGAAAATGAAAACATAGAAAATGGGTGCAGGAGGAGGCCATTTGGCCCTTCGAGCCAGCACAGCCAACCAGCCACTCTCCATCATAAAATATTTGCAAAAAACTCCATTCACAAGATTTCTGTAATCTAGGATGGCAGTTATTTAAAAAATGATTCCACCATAAAATTGATTTCACTAAAGACAATAATTGCAGCAGAGGAGATCAATATGCTGTCATCACCATCTCATCTCAACATTGATCTAGCCCGGCCCATTACTTGTTGCCCCACACATTTTATCAACTACAGGGACAAGGAGAGTTATTGAGAATGACGAATAAGGCAGGAATGCCTCATGCTAGGAGTTTCCGCCCACATTTAAACAGATGCCAGTGTCAGGGAGAAAATGGGAACCTTTGGAGTAAAGGGAGGTTTAATCGTTCAGAAAGTTATTTGAATAAAGCATTCAAGTACACCCCTCCACCCCAAAGTGAACAACTTGAATCTATTCTGAAAGCTACCAAGCAGTTTAAATGTTAGAGTACTAAGTGCCACGCTCTTGCACAACAGCTTTTAGACTTCTATTCACAAAATGCTGGAGTAACTCAGCAGGTCAGGCAGCATCTCAGGAGAGAAGGAATGGGTGACGTTTCGGGTCGAGACCCTTCTTCAGACTGATGTCAGGGGGGCGGGACAAAGGAAGGATATAGGTGGAGACAGGAAGATAGAGGGAGATCTGGGAAGGAGGAGGGGACGGGAGGGACAGAGGAACTATCTAAAGTTGGAGAAGTCAATGTTCATACCACTGGGCTGCAAGCTGCCCAGGCGAAATATGAGGTGCTGTTCCTCCAATTTCCGGTGGACCTCACTATGGCACTGGAGGAGGCCCATGACAGAAAGGTCAGACTGGGAATGGGAGGGGGAGTTGAAGTGCTCGGCCACCGGGAGATCAGTTTGGTTAATGCGGACCGAGCGCAGGTGTTCAGCGAAGCTTTTAGCTTTTAGACTTCAGTCATTTAAAAATGTTGATAGTGCACAGAAAACTATTTTCTGAAAACCCTTTAATACAATGTGGGTAAGAACTAGGGATGAAGCATATGTAGTGAGGGAAAGAAAACTCCAGATGCTGGTTTAAATCGAAAGTAGACGCAAAATGCTGGAGTAACTCAGCGGGACAGGCAGCATCTCTGGAGAGAAGGAATGGGTGACGTTTCGGGTCGAGACCTTCAGACCGATTTTCACAGAGGGGGAGCAATGAGAGAGGATGTTGCTAAACTCTCGAAGAGAGGAGAAGAACTTCTTCAAAGTGGACATACCTTGAGGAGATATGTAATAATGTGGGGGAGGGAGGGAGGATTAATGGCAGAAAACAAGGGTTAGGAAGTGAGATTGAAAAATTTAAGGCAGAAGCAAACAGAAAGAATTCAGAGTGGCACCAATGCCAAGAAGACCTCCTTATAGAATTCTGATGGATGAGATCAGAAACCATTTTAATTTTAAAAAAGGCACAAGTTGAATCCAGCTTGCAGACGAGATGATTAAAAGAAAATGTGGATCATGCCTTAACTTGCTCCATTGCCTGCAATGCTTTAAATGAGCGGAGTCTTAAAGTAGGAATGCAGACTAGGCTCGCATCAGACCATGGGACACCTTTATTTGTAAAGAAGTTATGATTACCAAAATGTTGAATTTAATAACTGCCAGAGTTTATGGACTGAACAGGATTGTGCAATTAAAGATGTGATCTCCCGATCAGTTCTTCCAGATCTCCCAATATCCCCAATCAAAGGCCTTCCTTTGTCCCGCCCCCCTGACATCAGTCTGAAGAAGGGTCTCGACCCGAAACGTCACCCATTCCTTCTCTCCCGAGATGCTGCCTGACCTGCTGAGTTACTCCAGCATTTTGTGAACATATATCCCCAATCAGTTCTCACCTTTCAAATGTAAATTAATCCTGACTTTCAGAATCCTCTCCTTTAATTTTCCCCACCACTGATCCAAAACTCACCAGCCTGTAGTCATCTGGCTTGCCTTTGCAATCCTTCTTAAGTAAAGGAACAACATTAGCCATCCCCCAGTTCCTCATCCATGTTTAACAAAGATGTCATGATCTTTGGTAGACACGACATGCTGGAGTAACTCAGCGGGTCGGGCAGCATCTCGGGAGAGAAGGAATGGGCGACATTTTGGGTAGAGTCTGAAGAAGGGTCTCAACCAGAAACGTCACCCGTTCCTTCTCTCCAGGGATGCTGCCTGACCCGCTGATTTACTCCAGCATTTTGTGTCTACCTTTGATTTTAACCAGCATCTGCAGTTTTCTCCTGCACATGTAATGACCTCTGCTGAAGCCTCAGCAATCTCCTCCCTTACTTCCCACATGGTGCTAGGGTGCACCTTGTCAGGCCTCAAGGTATTAACGACCCGTGTGCACCAAGACCAACACCCACCTCCTTGTTTGCAATGTCAACAAGCTTCAGGATATCAGTGTTCCCTGCCCAAGTATCACTAGCTTCCGTAGCAAAAACAGAAAAGCACCGATTTAAGACCTTGCCCCATCTCCGAGCCGCCACACAGATTACCACTGATTTTTAAGGGGACCTACTCCCTTCCCAATTAGCTTTTTGCTCTTATATACGTTCTTTATTCAGATTCCCTCTATCCTTATCTGTCTCCTCATGTCCCCTTTCCCCTCCCTTCAAATTAGCTTGTTAAAGGAGGCACTAATCACAGAATACATAGCAGAAGAAAGGTTTAGACCAGATGCCAAGGGAAAGGAAAAATAAAAACCACTCAGTTGTGCATCTTGGGAGAACATTCATGAACAGAGGACAAGAGGTGACCCAAGGATTTTGCACAGATACTGTTGATAGTATTTTTTGCAATGCCTCGAAATGCCTGCTGTCCAATCGTCTGAAGCACAGGAAGTCAGGGATAATTTTTAGCTGGCAGATCTCAAGTTTTTGTGTTCAGTCCAAATACCCTTTTCCTCAACTGACTCAGGTTGTGTTGGCATTTAAGGTAGTGGCAAATGTGCCATCAGCAAGTGGCGGTACCCAAAATGTGGCAAGTGGGCCACATTTTCCAGGTGTTATTATGTACCTTTATTGCAAGACAGCAGTGTAGCTGCGTATGGTGGTTCATGTGTACAAATTAACCAGAACAGTGCACGAACAGGGAAGAGAGACCAAAGTGACTTCATGGAAGTTTAGCAATAGATTAAGATTGGGAGGTGAACAAATAAAATCAGCAAACTGATGGCTGAAACAAATAGTCTCAGGCCCCAGGAGTTGAAGAAATTCATATTAATTATCACATTGGGTTGATAGAAGATACTCTCCTCTCTAATCATGGGGATTGGCCTCCACCAGCTAGGCCTCAGCTCGTCGTTATGCGACTGGATCCTGGACTTCCTGCTGGAGCGGCCGCAGGCAGTGAGAATGGGCCCGCACCTGTCCTCCACTATCACCCTGAGTACCGGCACACCACAGGGCTGTGTTCTGAGCCCCATGCTCAGTCCCCATTCACACACGACTGTGTTCCTGCATTCGACACCAACACCATTGTTAAATTTGCAGACGACACAACGGTGATCGGGCTGATCACCAACGGTGATGAAACAATATACAGAGTGGAGGTGCAGAACCTGGCGGACTGGTGCTCAGATAACAACCTGTCCCTAAATACCACTAAGACCAAGGAGCTGATCATCAACTTCCGTAGGTCACACAACGGGGAATATGCCCCGATCTTTATCAACGGGGACAGTGCGGAGAGAGTGTCCAGCTTCAAGTTTCTGGGCACTCACATTTCGGAGAATCTCACATGGTCCAATAACACTGCTGCGCTGGTCAAGAAGGCACAGCAACGACTGTTCTACCTACGAACACTGAAAAAGTCTGGTTTACCCCAACAGCTGCTGACGACCTTCTACCGCTGCACCATAGAGAGCATCCTAACACATGGCATCCCTGTGTGGTATCTCAGCTGCACGGAGGCAGAGAGGAAAGCTCTTCAGCGGGTAGTCCATAGAGCTCAGAGGACCATCGGAACACAGCTACCAGCCTTGGAGGGCATCTACAACACACGATGCCTCAGAAAAGCCACCAGCATCCACAAAGACTCTTCACACCCCTGCAACAGTCTGTTCAAAATTCTACCATCGGGCAGACGACACAAGGCCTTCCACGCCCGCACCTCCAGACTCAGGAACAACTTCATCCCCAGGATGGTCACATCGCACAGTGAACCGGCACAGATCTACGGGTGCTGTCTGTATGGAGTTTGTACGTTCTCCCCATGATCTGCTTGGGTTTTCCCCGAGATTTTCTGTTTCCTCCCACACTCCAAAGACGTACAGGTTTGTAGGTTAATTGGCTTGGTAAATGTAAAAATTGTCCCCAGTGTGTGTGGGATAGTGTTAATGTGCGGGGATCGCTGGTCGGCGCGGACCCGGTGGGCCAAACGGCCTGTTTCTGCACTGTATCTCTAAACCTAAAGGATTGGTGCAACAAAGCTGATCACATTTTGGATCGGGCTTGAATATATTTTCTGCACTCTGTACACTCATTAGTACATCAATGCTTTACATCCACACTCATCTTCGCAAACCTGATGGGTAAACAGAAGCCAAGGTCTGTGACCCTCCAACATCAGAATCGCCCAGAAGATCCAGAGATGCAGATAATGTTCATAGTTAACAGCAGCAAGGGAGTGATGTATGGAGAGCAAGAGATTCGTAGCCTGCCAGCAAATTATGGGAAGGGGAAAAAGAAAGGAGATGTAACTCGAGAAACGATAATGCTTCAGGAGTTGCACATGGTACAGAGGAAATGATTAGCAGGTACTCTTAGTAGTAATCAAAACTGAAAGTAGACCGTAGATTCCATCTTTATTCAGAGGGTGGTGAATCTGTGGAATTCATTGCCGCAGAAACCCATGTAAGCCAAGTCAATGGATATTTTTAAGGCCGAGATAGATCAATTCTTGATCAGTATGGGTGTCAGGGGTTAGAAACATAGAAAATAGGTGCAGGAGGAGGCCATTTGGCCTTTTGAGCCAGCACCGCCATTCATTGTGATCATGGCTGATCGTCCACAATTAGTAACTCCGTGCCTGCCTTCTCCCCATACCCCTTGATTCCATTAGCCCCTAGAGCTCTATCTAACACTCTTTTAAATTCATCCATTGAATCGGCCTCCACTGCCTTCTGTGGCAGAGAATTCCACAAATTCACAACACTCTGGGTGAAAAGGTTTCTTCTCACCTCAGTTTTAAATGGCGTCCCCTTAATTCTTCGACTGGGGTGGACAGGTTATGGGGAGAAGGGGGTTAGGGTGGAGAGATAGATCAGCCAAGATTGCATGGCGGAGTAGACGATGGGATGAATGGTCTAATTCTGCTCCTATCACTTATCAACTTAAAGATGTGGATGATGGGACCATTAAACCCATTAACACACACAGCCAGCAAAATGGAAAGCATGAATTTCAAGCTACTGATCTTGCCTTTAGTTTAGTTTAAGTCTGGTGATTCCAGAACACCAAATGGTCGCTCCACTGTATTAGTTGTGAAGCGGACCATGACATGAAGTTTTTCCAACAAACACGGTTAAATCTAGATCCCAGCTCACAAACGAGGTCATGTTTTTCAGCACCATATGTTTGCAGCCAAATGAAACATCTGATGGTTCATCAAACATTAATATGGGAAACAACCACAAGGTATTCACAACTGTAAAATACTTCACCTTTTGGATAAAGTAAAAGGTAACAATTAACTGCAATAAATCAGTAATGTGACTGCCCTGATTAAAAGTGAAAAATTAAGTAGCATTGAATAGGTTATATTACAAGATACACTGAACAAACAAGTCAGGAATAACAGTCAGAGTGTCATACAGCACAGAATCAGACCTTTAGGCGCAAATCACACTCGACCAAGATGCCCCATCTAAGTTCAACCCATTTACTCATGTTTGGGCCATATCCCTCAAAACCTTTCCTATTCATGTACCTGTCCCAATGTTCTTTAAATATAGTTATTGTACCTGCCTCAACTACTCCTCTGCAGTTTATTCCATTTACCTGCCACCTTCTGTGTGGAAAATGCTGACCTTCAGCTTCCTTATAAATCTTTCCCCTCTCATCTTAAACCTATGCATTCTAGTTCTTGATTATCTTAACCCTGGGGAAAAAGACTGTGCATCCATCCGATCTATTTCCTCTCATACATAGCTCTATAGGATCGCCCCTCAGGCTCCTGTGCACCAAGGAAAAAAGTCCTAGTTTGCCCAATTATAGTTCAGGCCCTCAAGTCCTAGCAACATCCTCGTAAATTTCTTCTGCATTCTTTTCAGCTTAATGCCATCTTTCAAATAGTGGTATAACCAAAACTGAACACAATGCTTCAAGTTTGACCGTACCAATATATTGTACAACTAGAGTTGCCAACTTTCTCACTCCCAAATAAGGGACAAAAGTGACATCACCGCCCCATGTGACCTCACCCAGCCTGCAGCCATGTGCTCCAGCTCCACCAATGGCGGCCGCCCGGGCCAGGTTGCTATGCAGGGCCTACACTGTCTAGGCCTATAGCGGCCCCCGGGCCTACCGTGTCCGGGCCTACAGCCCCCCCCGGGCCTACAGCGCCCGGGCCTACAGCGGCCCCCGGGCCTACAGTGCCCCCCGGGCCTAATACAGGATAAGGGCAGTCCCGTACAGGACAAACCAATTTAGCCCAATATACAGGATGTCCCAGCTAATACGGGACAGTTGGCAACCCCATGTACAACCCCATGTACAACTGTAACGTTATATCCCAACTTCTGTACTCAATACCCTTACTGATGAAGGCTGGCTGATGCCAAATGCCTTTCTCATGCTGCATCCAATCTTTCATGCATAGCAATAATTTGAAGTAAAATTAACTGCTTGCCAATTCTGCTTTTAGAGACATCGGAAAAACAGAATCTACATCAATTTTGCCTCCCAAAAAAAACTTCAGTTTTAAAACAAAAAAAAGTGTTGGAGTAACACAAGTCAGGCAGCATCTCTGGAAAAAATGTACATTGTTTTGTGATGAGACCATAAGTTGAAAACTCTGGGCAGCTATAGCTTTAACACCAAAAAGCAGCTCCGAGACTGGAGTGCAAAGAGTTAAATATTAGAAGACTTACTTATCTTTTCCGATTGTCTCATGGTCCTTAACCACAACAAGAACCGATGACGAAGCATTGAGGGCCTCTCCCTTCAAATCAAATTCAATTTTCTGTTGATGAACAAATATGAGTCAATCGTCAGTGAAAATCTTTAGTACGGGTGATTTTCACATTAAAAGAAGCCACATAATGAAAGGGTTAGAAGTAGAGGGAAATCATGCGCGTCATCTCTCCAATGTTTCTGATGTCGGCAGAAATGAGAGGTGATCTGATCAGCGGATTGAAAATCTTTCATTGTCACAAAGTCAAATTCATATAAGTTGGGGAATTATTACAACATCGCAACACAAACAAAGTTGTATCAAAGCAATACTTCTTGGATTCAAATAGGTCCTCCAAAATGACAATGTGGCACACTGTTCTAAAAAGTTTTTAAAAAAATTTAATCATACATCCTGGTCTAGACAATCTTACCTCATTCCACACCGGGTTCAATTCATTGCCAACTGATTTGGTTTTCTTCTTTTCAGCTGAAAGGGATAAGATAGCACATTTATAAAGGTGATATTTAAAAAAAATGCAAAGCAAGTCATGTTGAGAAAAATAATAGTCCTAAACATTACCAAATAACACCTCCTGGATTTTCCAGCCAAACTGAGATGATTTTCAACAATACATTAAAGTTTGTTTGAGAGTGAGAAACAAGGCAATAGTCAACAATTTTAAATCACTAATAAGTTACTTAACTCAGAATGAGTTCCACATTAAAACCCTGGTTAGACACAAAATGCTGGAGTAACTCATCAGGACAGGCAGCATCTCTGTGGAGAAGGAATGGGCAATGTTTCGGGTCAAGACCCTTCTTCAGACTAAAACCCTGGTATTTGAAATAGTTTGGTGGTAAATTATTCATGTTAATCATGATTGCAGCAACACTTTCTGGAGCAGAAGGGTGACCTTGCCTGATTTACACTTACTCACAAAGGTAATGAATGCATCAGTGAACAGACTGAATGATAGAGCAAGTACAAGTTAAAACGTGGGTCATTCCTATCTCCAATTCCTATTGGATTCAGTCTGAAGAAGGGTCTCGACCCAAAACGTCACCCATTCCTTCTCTCCCAAGATGCTGCCTGACCTGCTGAGTTACTCCAGCATTTTGTGAATAAATACCTCCAATTCCTATTAGCTTAGTTTAAAGATACAACGCGGAAACAGGCCCTTCGGCCCACCGGGTCCGCACCGCCCAGCGATCCCCGCACATTAACACTATCCTACACGTACTAGGGACAATTTTTACATTTACCAGGCCAATTAACCTGCAAGCCTGTACGTCTTTGGAGTGTGGGAGGAAACCAAAGATCTCGGAGAAAACCCACGCAGGTCACGGGGAGAATGTACAAACTCCGTACAGACAGCACCCGTATTCGGGATCAAACCCGGGTCTCCGGCGCTGCATTCGCTGTAAGGCAGCAACTCTACCGCTGCGCCACCGTGACCGCCCAATTGTCATGTTCACCAAAAAATGGAATTACTCTTCATCCAGAATAAAAAAGATCCACTTGCCTGCCAATTCACTATTTACTTCACATTCCAATGCATAAGACCATAAACATATCTATGTTCCTCCAAGTGGGATTTTGATCAAAGCCATTCATTTCTAAGATACCTAGCTCTTTTAAGACCATATACCGCAGGTCAAATACTAAAATATTTAAAGAAAGGAACAGTACCTAAAAAAAACTAGAATCAATTTGCATCTTTTATTTGTACATTTGTTTTTTTACTTCCTCCATGGTACTGTATTTGCTTCCTCCAAATTCAGTACTCCCATCAGTATGGTATTGTTTATTCATATGTGGAGATTTCAATATTGATAACACATCATTCCAACATCAGCAGCATACGCTGATTCTTTAGTGGTTTCGTGTCTGTAAGCACACCCATTTACTAAAGCAAGAAGTTATTAGTTTTGTTCATTATTGTCACGTGCACTGAGGTACAGTGAACAACGAAACTAATAGGCTAGATGTGTGTAGGAAGGAACTTCAGATGCTGGTTTAAACCGAAGATGCTGTCTGATGCACTGAGTTCCTCCAGCTTTTTGTGTCTATCTATTAGGCTAAATCATTGGAAGGATATTGGTCGAAGCTCACATAATTCTCTGCACATCATAAACAAATTAGAAGTCAAACATCCAAAAACATCAAAAAGGAGCATTTCTCCAATAAATTACCTTAGGTTTTTCCTTAGATATTTTACCATCTACAAAATACATGAAGGAATTCAAATGGCCTCATTTTGCGCTTAGCAATGTCTCGGCAAATGATTTCTAAATCAACATATTGGCAGATCAGAGGACATGCTCAGTGCTCCTTGCATTCGCCATTCATCCAGCCACAAAGGGTGTAGTTGTGAAATACAAATAAACTACTTTTAATAACTGAAAGACAAAGGCACGAGATAATCTGGAACTAAACATTGAGCAATAGGTCACCAGCTGTTCTTCAGGGCACTACATAGAACATAGAAAATAGGTGCAGGAGGAGGCCATTTGGCCCTTTCAGCCAGCACCGCCATTCATTGTGATCATGGCTGATCATCCACAATCAGTAACCCGTGCCTGCCTTCTCCCCATATCCCTTGATTCCACTAGCCCCAAGAGCTCTATCTAACTCTCGTTTAAATTCATCCATTGAATTGGCCTCCACTGCCCTCTGTGGCAGAGAATTCCACAAATTCACAACTCTCTGGGTGAAAAAGATTTTTCTCACCTCAGTTTTAAATGGCCTCCCATTTATTCTTAGACTGTGGCCCCTGGTTCTGGACTCCAACATTGGGAACATTTTTCCTGCATCTGGCTTGTCCAGTCCTTTTATTATTGTATACGTCTCTATAAGATCCCCTTTCATCCTTCTAAACTCCAGTGAATAAAAGCCCAGTCTTTCCAATCTTTCCTCACATGACAGTCCCGTCATCCCGGGAAGTAACCTCGTGAATCTACAACTTGGACAGTGCAAGTTCCCTCTATAAATTTGGGAGATGACCAACTAAAATTTAGTTGGAATTTAGAAGATTGAGGGGGGATCTTATAGAAACTTACAAAATTCTTAAGGGGTTGGACAGGCTAGATGCAGGAAGATTGTTCCCGATGTTGGGGAAGTCCAGAACAAGGGGTCACAGTTTAAGGATAAGGGGGAAGTCTTTTAGGACCGAGATGAGAACGTTTTTTTTCACACAGAGAGTGGTGAATCTGTGGAATTCTCTGCCACAGAAGGTAGTTGAGGCCAGTTCATTGGCTATATTTAAGAGGGAGTTAGATGTGGCCCTTGTGGCTAAAGGGATCAGGGGGTATGGAGAGAAGGCAGGTATGGGATACTGAGTTGGATGATCAGCCATGATCATATTGAATGGCGGTGCAGGCTCGAAGGGCCGAATGGCCTACTCCTGCACCTATTTTCTATGTTTCTATGTTTCTAAAAGAGGGATCAACATTTCAGGCCAAATCAGTTTATCAATTAGCAGCAAGTATATTGAGCACACAATGCCTGCAATATGTACACACAGGAATAGCAGAGTGGAGCAGGGGGTGGAGGAGGAAATAAGCTAGCTGCTGAATGGAACAAACTGGGCCCAGTTCAAAAGTCTGAAAAAAGGGTCTCAACCCGAAACGTCACCCATTCCTTCGCTCCAGAACTCAGCTGCCCGTCCTGCTGAGTTACTCCAGCATTTTTTGTCTACCGTCAATTTAAACCAGCATCCACAGTTCTTTCCTACACACTAGTTCAAAACTTGTCAAGATTCAAATTGTGCCTGGATTTTTCATCTCTCCACCCTCTCACTGCAAGTAATAGCATGTTCGTCAGTCAAAATAACAGCATGTTTTATTCCAACAGGCGGATAGTATGTGATGAAACTTAAGTGTTTTTACATTTTTTAATCATTTATATTTTCAACAAACATGCTTGCACATGAACTAAATTTGCTTATTTGTTAGTAAAAAAAAAGTTACAAGTAGCATTGCAATGGACAGAAGGGAAAAGTGGTGTTCCTGTTAAATGTTTTGACCAACTTTCAATTTCATGCTAGACAAGAACTCTAAAAATTCAATTTTGCGTTGAAAACTGCAATTTTATTATTAATGATATGCTGCTAAATCAGTTATGCACAACTTCGAAAGCAGCTGGAACCACAAACAGGGACAAACATTGTTCCATGCACTGGTGACAAACATTAGGGTGAAGTCTGGAAAAGAGGCATGTGACAGTGGTAGTGAATAAATATCTTCTCCAGTGATTATATCAAGTGCTCAGGTATTTCCAAACAATAGCACTAATCATTCCATTTCCATAATTCATAGCATAGTGCTAAAATGTAAAATTTGCAATTGGTATCAAAATGTATATACTTTGCCATTGTAAACATTGGAAAGGGAAATGAATCAACATTGTTCAAAATATTTCATTTTAAGAGATCAGAAGCTCCGATTTAAACCTTGGGGGAAAAAAAGTAAGAGGTTAAGACCAGGGTTGCAGTGGTGACATGTTGTTAAAATGGACAACTGGATGGTGACAGAAGTATAATGTGCTCCAAAGAGCAGACCAGGGTGCTGCAATGGAGCGAGAGTGCTATCGGGGTGGAAGAGAGATTGGGGGGGAAAAAGCAAAAAATGTTCTCTCACGGACTGAAGATTTACAGCAAAAATACCCAGCCCTAATACAGAGAGAGAAAACATTACCATAGGCTGGAGAGTTCAATATTATGTGCAGAAAGCTGCAATGTGCACAGATGGAAGACAAGGTTTCCCACACATGCATAAATACTCATTATTCCAATGCTAGAGATATATAGATCAGCACGAGAGTAGGATGGAAAATTCGAGTTGCAAGTAAGAGAAAGCCGAGGCCTGAATACAGCTGCTCTACCAGTGGTCGTTTTCTTCAATGCTGAGGAGACCATGTTGTTAACACACAGATGCAGTACCCTACTTAGGCAGCAATGCAAGTGAATCGCTGCTTCACGGTGGCGCAGCGGTAGAGTTGCTGCCTTACAGCCAATGCAGCACCAGAGACCCGGGTTCAATCCCGACTACGGGCGCCGTCTGTACAGAGTTTGTACGTTCTCCCCGTGACCTGTGTGGGTTTTCTCCAAGATCTTCGGTTTCCTCCCACACACTCCAAAGACGTGCAGGTTTATAGGTTAATTGGCTTGGTAAATGTAACAATTGTCCCTGGTGTTTGTAGGATGATGTTAATGTGCGGGGATCGCTGGTCGGCGCCGACCCAGTGGGCCGAAGGGCCTGATTCCGCGCTGTATCTCTAAACTAAACATGTGAAAATAATTATTTGGGTCCCTGGATGGTGGGAAAGGAAGAGGTAAAAGGCCAGGCATTGCATCTGTTGTGGGTATACGAGGTGCAGTCGGACATGAAGTGTCTGATGGGGATGGAAGAGCAGACCTGGGAGATCGGGGGGGGTGGGGGTGGGGGTGTGATCCCTTTGAAATGCTCCAAGGTAAGTGGAATCATGATACTGGTGGAAACTGTGAAGGTTGAACGATTGTACACAGAGACTGGTAGGGTAGAAGACGAGAACCAAAGGAACTCTATCCTTGCTTCAACCAGGAGGCGAGGGAAAGGGTAGAGATATAGAAGACAGGTAAATTGTGGTCAAGGCCTTTGTCCATCATGCCAAGAGGCGCCTGTGTGAGAACTTTCATCATTCAAGAAGATACAACAGAGGCAAGGGACTGAGAGAATGGAATCCTTACAGAGGGTAGACACAAAATGCTGGAGTAACTCAGCGGGTCAGGCAGCACCTCGGGAGACAAGGAATGGGTGACCTTTCGGGTCGAGACCCTTCTTCAGGCTGATGTCAGTAACTCGGCGGGTCAGGCAGCATATGGGGAGAGAAGGAATGGGTGACGTTTCGGGTCGAGACCCTTCTTCAGACTGATGTCAGTTGGCAACAGTCTGAAGCAGGGTCTCGACCCGAAACATCACCCATTCCTTCTCCACCGAGATGTTGCCTGACCCGCTGAGTTACTCCAACATTTTGTGTCTACCTTGGAATCCTTACAGAGGTGGATACACTGTTAAAATAGCTGAGTGTCTGTAGGTTTGTAATGCATGTTTGCCAC
The DNA here is from genome assembly GCF_053455715.1 of Rhinoraja longicauda. Taxonomy (NCBI): domain Eukaryota; kingdom Metazoa; phylum Chordata; class Chondrichthyes; order Rajiformes; family Arhynchobatidae; genus Rhinoraja; species Rhinoraja longicauda. Next base: position 45,201,568 of record NC_135968.1, read on the forward strand.
CATCTCCTGAGATGCAGACAAAGGGATCCAGAAAGAGAGGGGAAGAGTCAGAGATGAATCATACAGGATGAAATTTTGTAGCACAAGTAATGAACTGTACTGTAAATGGCTCGATTGTAATCATGTATTGTCTTTCCGCTGACCGTATCGCACGCAACAAAAGCTTTACACTGTACCTCGGTGCAAGTGACAATAAACTAAACTAACTAAATAAAGTATGAGCTCGGTACAGGAAACATTTGAGGATGGGGACCCAAGTCAAGCTAAAAGATGTTCCAGGCATCCACAATTTAAAAAAATACCAGACTGGTGTAGTTTGAAGGTTGATAAATCCCCAGGGCCTGATGGTCTGCATCCCAGAGTACTTAAGGAGGTGGCGCTAGAAATTGTGGACGCATTGGTGATCATTTACCAATGTTCTAATAGATTCAGGATCAGTGGATTGGAGGATAGCTAATGTTGTCCCACTTTTTAAGAAAGGAGGGAAGAGAGAAAACGGGAAATTATAGACCAGTTAGTGTGACATCAGTGGTGGGGAAGATGCTGGAGTCAATTATAAAAGACGAAATTGCGGAGCATTTGGATAGTAGTAACAGGATCGTTCCGAGTCAGCATGGATTTACGAAGGGGAAATCATGCTTGACTAATCTTCTGGAATTCTTTGAGGATGTAACTAGGAAAATTGACAGGAGAGCCGGTGGATGTGGTGTACCTTGACTTTCAGAAAGCCTTCGACAAGGTTCCACATAGGAGATTAGTGGGCAAAATTAGAGCACACGGTATTGGAGGTAGGGTACTGACATGGACAGAAAATTGGTTGACAGACAGAAAGCAAAGAGTGGGGATAAATGGGTCCCTTTCAGAATGGCAGGCAGTAACTAGTGGGGTACCGCAAGGCTCTGTGCTGGGACCGCATCTATTTACAATATACATTAATGATTTGGATGAATGGATTAAAAGTACCATTAGCAAATTTGCAGATGATACAAAGCTGGGTGGTAGTGTGAACTGTGAGGAAGGTGCTATGAGGTTGCAGGGTGACTTGGACAGGTTGTGTGAGTGGGCGGATGCATGGCAGATGCAGTTTAATGTGGATATGTGTGAGGTTATCCACTTTGGTGGTAAGAATAGGAAGGCAGAGTATTATCTGAATGGTGTCAAGTTAGGAAAAGGGGACGTACAACGAGATCTGGGTGTCCTAGTGCATCAGTCACTGAAAGGAAGCATGCTGGTGCAGCAGGCAGTGAAGAAAGCCAATGGAATGTTGGCCTTCATAACAAGAGGAGTTGAGAATAGGAGCAAAGAGGTCCTTCTGCAGTTGTACAGGGCCCTAGTGAGACCGCACCTGGAGTACTGTGTGCAGTTTTGGTCTCCAAATTTGAGGAAGGATATTCTTGCTATTGAGGGCGTGCAGCGTAGGTTTACTAGGTTAATTCTCGGAATGGCGGGACTGTCGTATGTTGAAAGATTGGATTGACTAGGCTTGTATACACTGGAATTTAGAAGGATGAGAGGAGATCTTATCGAAACATAAGATTATTAAGGGGTTGGACACATTAGAGGCAGGAAACATGTTCCCAATGTTGGGGGAGTCCAGAACAAGGGGCCACAGTTTAAGAATAAGGGGTAGGCCATTTAGAACTGAGACGAGGAAAAACTTTTTCAGTCAGAGAGTTGTAAATCTGTGGAATTCTCTGCCTCAGAAGGCAGTGGAGGCCAATTCTCTGAATGCATTCAAGAGAGAGCTAGATAGAGCTCTTAAGGATAGCGGAGTCAGGGGGTACGGGGAGAAGGCAGGAACGGGGTACTGGTTGAGAATGATCAGCCATGATCACATTGAATGGCGGAGCTGGCTCGAAGGGCCGAATGGCCTCCTCCTGCACCTATTGTCTATTGTTTGAGCCCATTCATATCCCAACAGTTACATCTTTGATCTGGAAAAAGTGAGTGAAGTTAAGAGTTGTTCATTGTGAGATCTGCTAATTGTTTCCTGCATTTTGTTGTGTGAGTAGATGCTGGTTTAAACCAAAGATAGACACAAAAAGCAAGAGTAACTCAGCGGGACAGGCAGCATCTCTGGAGAGAAGGAATGGGTGACATTTTGGGTCAAGGCCCTTCTTCAGACTGGTTAGGGATAAGGGAAATGAGAGATAGAGCAATTTGTTTTCAGATCTCCAGCATCTACTGTATGTTTAGTAATCTTCCATTTCTCTCCTTTTTTTTTAATAACATGGCCACATTGCTAATTTAGTCATTTTTAAAAAATAATCTGTGTTTGGTAACTTAGTAAGTTAAAGTGCTTTTTTAAAAAAACGATTCTCTGGTGTGCCACTTTAAAATCGTATAAAAATTAGGATATACTTTAGTGGGGCCAGTAATTACAGTTTGTTTACACAAAAGGCAAGGACAAGAAAGATAAATAAAATCTGTTGATAGCTGGGCAACAATAAATAGGCGGGGCTTGTATCAATTGAAGACAGGCTAGGCCAGTGAAATGTTTGCTTTTTACTCTTTTGACAAAGATCACATGTATATACTGGGCCACTTCTGATTTGATATACTCTTGTCTTCAATTACACCCAAAGTATACTAAACATTTCCAGTCAACGAGGAAGTTGGGTTGCATTCGTCTGTCCCTCCTACTGATATAAAAATGGAACTGTTAACCCATTGAAGGCTGAGGGGCTTCGAAGATTTAGGCTCACAAATTGTACATTTTCAGTTCAACATAGAAGATAAAACCTATTTCGGGCAGAGTGCAGGAACAGGCAAAGTTAGATGTTCCTCAGGGTCAGTCTTCCCAGGTTTTCCGATGCGCTTAGAAAAAGTACAAGCGACCACGCCTTAAAAGGCAATAATGTTTTGAACAACTAATGTGAATTCACGAACGAGGGAGGGCGTTTGTGAGGGAGAGAAGGGGGCAAGCAATAAAGAGGACGTAGAGTGGCTAGGAATGTTTTTTTGTCTTGTATATTATATCAACTTAAAATCTACCCTCTCCCCGCCCTTCAGAGTCCGGGAGGAGAATAGCAGCTGTAACTTTGAACAAGCACCTAAATAGTAAAACAATCTCTCTCGGAACAGCAGCAGCAATACAAACACCCAGCCTAGTTACTCCGGCTGCTGTTACGCCCGACTGTAGCTTGTGACATTTCTGGTACAGAGTTTGTTTGTGCAAACGTTTAAGAACACTTGCCTTTAAAAGTGATCGCTGCGATGGGATCGGGCGTCCCGAAGGTTGTATCTGGGAGATTAGTGGCCGACTCGACGATGAAGCGAAGCATTTTGGCATCCCCTGAAACAGCAGCTCCAGATGTTGGCAGGCACCGCGCTCAGCCAGGCATCACCAGTGCAATGAGCGCCTCCTTCCCCACTGGGTGAACGGGGAAGTAACCACGAGTGAACACCTCCAACAGGCAGGGGATGCCGAGGGAGGAGGAGGAGGAGGAGGAGGAGGAGGAGGAGGAGGAGGGATTGGTCGCCGCACCTGGGACCACCCACCCACCCAAGGCTGCACACCGATGAAGAGGCAACAGGACAAGAGGCGAGCCAACAGCACAAAGCCAAAGCCTTGCCACGTCGCGCAAAAGCTCCCAAACAAAAAACTTCTGGGGAGGAAAAAAAAGTGGAAACTTCGTGGACACGCCTCGGGAAAAGCCTTGTCGGTGGAGCGAATGCTTTTTTAATAACTCACTGTGATGTAGCCCTAGATTGCTGGCGATAAGCTGCGTTGTCAGTTGCAATCAGCAACAACAACCAAAGCAAAACACGTCCTAAAAGTTAAAGGGAATCACGGCAAGTGGTCGCTCAGTGCTAATATTCTGAAGTTAGAGTTTAGTGCTAATATTCTGAAGTTAGAGTTTAATGCTAATATTCTGAAGTTAGAGTTTAGTGTTCATATTCTGAAGTTAGAGTTTAGTGCTAATATTCTGAAGTTAGAGTTTAGTGTTCATATTCTGAAGTTAGAGTTTAGTGTTCATATTCTGAAGTTAGAGTTTAGTGCTAATATTCTGAAGTTAAGAGTCAGGTTGAATCCGGTCCAAATTCTTCAGAAGGGTCTCGACCCGAAACGTCACCCATTCCTTCTCTCCTGAGATGCTGCCTGACCTGCTGAGTTACTCCAGCATTTTGTGAATAAATACCTTCGATTTGTACCAGCATCTGCAGTTATTTTCTTACACTTACTCTTACTGCAATAACATCATTTTTGGAGACCAATAACTATCAGAAGGGGCCAATGCCGCAACAAAAATTCCTATTTTGTTTTGCGTTCTGTACGTGAGGGAAAAGGGATCCTATCACGTTTTTTACAAAAGCAGATTTTATTAATAAAATCTAGAGTTATAGAATAGGGAACATTATGTTAACTTCATTCCCTGTAAGTACATCATCACATTCGATTATACATTTGCAAGGCAATATCAACATCTGGACAAAATGTTTGTGAGATGGTCACACAAGCTTGGTGTCCAGTGGTGGGAGGCTTGGTTCTGTCCTGTGGCCTACACTCACAGAGCATTTAGTGGGGACTGCAGCAAGTTCCAGCACATCCTTCAGTATATGGTCCTACACCATGGGATGTGCCATTCGCAATGCTTGGTGTGGACATCACCTTACACATGTTTTAGTCAGACCAAAGATAATAGAGCAGAGCAAGATAGACCACTCGACCCTAAAAACCGTAGTATCTCATGGCGCCATTTTAGTAGGCAGAAACTTGCAGAAACATTTAAAAAGAAAAGTAACAAAAATCTGTGAATTGATAGATGAGGTATATTTTGCATTTTAATGTATCATCACACATACTGTTCCCCCAAAACTCTGATTACACTGCGAGAGGCATAACGGACGGTGGGTTTTGCCTCTTAAAATGGCTCCTCAGTATAGGTGATATCGACGCAGTGGTTCATCTTGTTCCTCTAGTATCTTTGAGTCAAACTAAAGTGCATTTTTCTTGGTTGATCTTCAAGTAACAGTAAGAAACATAAAAACATAGAAAATAGGTGCAGGAGTAGGCCGTTCGGCCCTTTGAGCCGCGTTCAATATGATCATGGCTGATCATCCAGAATCAGTACCCCGTTCCTGCTTTTCCCCCACATCCCCTGATTCCATTAGCCCTAAGAGCTATTTCTAACTTTTTCTTGAATACATCCAGTGAATTGACCTCCACTGCCTTCTGTGACAGCGAATTCCACAGATTCACAACTCTCTGGGTGAAAACCACAGATTGAATCTCTCTGGGTGAAAACTCTTAGTTGATGCTTGCCTGTATACATCGGAGGGATCAGCCGATGGAACACAGATTCTGCCTTTGCACAGCTGCGAGCAATGAACGTCAACAAAGACCTCTGTAACCAAAGAGATGTCAAATATCCCAAAAGGCATTCTGCATAGAGCTTCTCCGGTCAAGGAGCTGGCTGCAATGAAAGTTCAGACTGAGCAATGGGAAACATGGAGTGACTGCGATTAATCAGTGCTACAAAGAAGAAAACATGCATTTTGTCCTTCAATGTCTTTACAAATGAATAGGCAACTGATGGACTGCAAAGTCAAGAAATAAAGTCAAGGTCAAGAGTGGAGAAGTTGGAAAAACAAGTATGTATCTGGAAAATAGATTGTTAGCCTCATAATTGGCTGTAACGAAAACAGGACAATAAAGAATGAATAAAAGACTTTATTAGAAATTGTCAGCAAAGATTCTGGAGACCAATCATCCGCAATGAAGACGTCTTCTCATCCACGTCTGAAATGGGGAGTTGGGAAAAACATAGAAACATAGAAAATAGGTGCAGGAGGAGGCCATTTGGCCCATCGAGTCAGCACCGCCATTCATTGTGATCATGGCTGATCATTCACAATCGGTAACCTGTGCCTGCCTTCTCCCCATATCCCTCAATTCCACTAGCCCCTAGAGCTCTATCTAACTCTCTTTTAAATTCATCCAGTGAATCGGCCTCCACTGCCCTCTGTGGCAGAGAATTCCACAGAATCACAACTCTCTGGGTGAAAAAGTTTCTTCTCACCTCAGTTTTAAATGGCCTCCCCTTAATTCTAAGACTGTGTCCCCTGGTTCTGGACTCCCCCAACATTGGGAACATTTATCCTGCATCTAGCTTGTCCAGCCCTTTTATAATTTTATACGTTTCTATAAGATCCCCTCTCATCCTTCTAAATTCCAGTGAATACAAGCCCAGTCTTTTCAATCTTTCCCCATATTAACCTCGTGAAACTTTTGCTGCATTATCTCAATAGCAAGGATGTCCTTCCTCAAATTAGGAGACCAAAACTGCACACAATACTCTAGATGTGATCTCACCAGGGAAGGACCTCTTTACTCCTATTGTAGGAGCCATTTTGCAGTTATTAGTTATTTTTGCTTATTAATATTATTAACTTGTATCCTGCTGTAGTCTGGACACTATAGAGTTAATGCAATGTTTACGTAGGGGCTGGGCGGAGCTGGAGTGCGGGCTGTTGGGTACATGCTGGTGGAGAGAGTGGGTGTGAGCCAAGGAGGTGCTGACAGAGGGTCAGCCAGAGGCTCCGCCAAAAGATATATTAGCCAAGATGTAATCGCCTGTTTTATTAACGAAGATTAATACAAAGTGTGTCGAAGTTATATCTGGCAACCAGTATCGATCGCATAGAATGTGGTAAGATATGGAATTTTACCTAGCAAATTAATAACCAGTCAATGACAAGAGATAAGCCAATATGTTTATTGCACCTTCAAATAAAGAAGACTAACTATCAAATGTCGAGGAGGATCTCTGTTATTATTTGTTCGAGTCATTACGCTTATCGCTCACCCGGTCTATGCAAGTGGCAGCTTGGGAGCTAATTGATAGACGAGCAGCTGGCCGCTACATCTATACTCAAATCCTCTCGTTATGAAGACCAACATGCCATTAGCGATCACCATTGTGAATCAGGCCAGTTCGCAAGTGTGCAGGCCATATCCCAGCTTAGTAATAGAAAGAAAGACATATAGTGCAGGAGTAACTCAGTGGGTCATGCAGAATCTCTGGAGAATAAAAATGAATAGGTTGGATCCTTCTTCAGACTGATTGTGGTGGTGATGAGAAAGCTGAGTGTGATGTAAGGGCAGGACAAAGCCCAGCAAGTGATAGGTGGATACAGGTGAGGGAGGTTTTTGATTGGCGAAGGTTGGACAACAACCAGAAATGAAGACAAAGAAGTATGAGATTAGGATAAGAGAGGTGTGAATTGTGAAGCCGGAGGAAGCTATGTAGGTGGAAAGAAGGGGGCGGGAAGAAGAGAAATGAGTGTGAATCTGTGTGAGGCACAAGGAAGAGAGGGTGGGAAAAGAACGGGTGGGGGGAGGGAGATAGATGTTTGTAGGTTAGTTACCTAAATTTGGAGAATTCAATGTTCATACCGGAAGGTCATAAGCGACCCAAGCAGAATAATGTGCTGTTCCTCCAGTTAGCATGTGGCCTCACTCTGGCAATGAAGAAGGTCCAGGACAGAAAGGTCAGTATGGGAATGAGAAGGGGAGTTAAATTAGTTAGCAACTGAGAGATCCAATAGGCCCTGGTGGACAGAGCGCCAGTGTTCGGTGAATCGGTCGCCTGACCTCTCCATTGTAAAGGAGGCCACATCAGGAACACCAAATGCAGCAAATGAGGTTGGAGGAGGTGCATGTGAACTACTTCTCACATGGAAGGACTGCTGGAGTCCCTGACTAGATATGAGGGAGGAGGTATAGGGACGTGTGTTACGTCTCCTGCAGCTCTAGGGAAAAGTAACTTGGAAGGGGGTGGTTTGGGTTCGACCGGGAGCTCCATCACGGGAGCTTGCTCATCACGAAGCTCATCACGAAGCTCATAATCCCTGTCGGGGGCCTTCTTTGAGGCTCCATCTGTGGGAGCCTGCGAGACTCTAACATCTCGGAGCCCGCAGTCTCTGGTAGAGACCGACATTGGGGACTCCAAGCCACAGGAGTTTCGACCGCCCCGACCCGGAAGTTTCGACCGCCCCGACACAGGAGTTTCGACCGCCCCGACCCGGAAGTTTCGACCGCCCCGACACAGGAGTTTCGACCGCCCCGACACAGGAGTTTCGACCGCACCGACACGAGAGTTTCGACCGCCCCGACACAGGAGTTTCGACCGCCCCGACACGGGAGTTACGACCGCCCCGACGCGAGAGTTTCGACCGCCTCTACACAGGAGTTTCGACCGCCCCGACACAGGAGTTTCGACCGCCCCGACACAGGAGTTTCGACCGCCCCGACACGGGGTTTCGACCGCCCCGACGCGGGAGTTTCGACCGCACCGACGCGGGAGTTTCGACCACCCCGACGCGGGAGTTTCTACCGCACCGACACGAGAGTTTCGACCGCCCCGACGCGAGAGTTTCGACTGCCCCGAAGCGGGAGTTTCGACCACCTCGACGCAGGAGTTTCGACCACTGGCTGCGGGTGGTTTGACTGCCCCGACCGCGGGAGAATAAAGAGGAAGGAGATTGGACTTTATTACCTTCCATCACAGTGAGGAACATGGGGAATCCGCTGTGATGGATGTTTACGTTAACCTTTATGTAGTTGTGTGTCTTGTTGCTTTTTTTGGTATGGCGGTATGGTAATCTGAATTTCACTGTACCTTAATTGGTACATGTGACAATAAACTGACCTTGAAACCTTGAAAACCTTGCAAGGATGAGTGAACCAGGAGCGGTCTCTGCCAAAGACAGGAAGGGGTGGTGATGGGAAGAAGTAACTGGCGGTGGGATATCTTTGAAGGTGGCAAAAGTGTCGGAGAATGATTTGTTGGCTGGTGAGGTGAAACGTAAAAATGAGAGGAACTCTGCCCTTGTTTCTCTGGGGGAAAGGGGAGCAGGTGTAGAACTGCAGAACACAGAGGAGACGCGAGGGAGGGGTCCATCTATCACAGCAGGGGGGAAAGCACATTTACTAAAAAACACAACATCTCAGATGTCCTGGAATGGAGATTCTCATCTTAGTTTAGAGATACAGCGTGGAAACAGGCCCTTTCGGCCCACCGGGTCCGCGATGACCAGCGATCCCCACACATTAACACTATCCTACACCCACTAGGGACAATTTTTACATTTACCAAGCCAATTGACCTACATACCTGTACGTCTTTGGAGTGTGGGGGGAAACCGAAGATCACAGAGAAAATCGAGGTCATGGGGAGAACGTACAAAATCCGTACAGACAGCACCCGTAGTCGGGATGGAACCCGGGTCTCCGGCGCTGCATTCGCTGTAAAGCAGCAACTCTACCGCTGCGCCACCGTGCCGCCCAATATTGAGAGCAGATCCAGCGGAGATGGCAAAATAGAGCGTTGGGGATAGTGTCTTTGCAAGATGCAGTGTGGGAGGACTATCTGCAGTAGTCCAGATAACTGCAGGAGTTGGTGGGATTGTAATAGACATGAGTTGATAGTCTTGCTGGACAGTCTTGATGGAAGGACAGTGTAACGGAGACAGAGAGATCACGAAACGGGAAAGAGGTGTCAGAGATAGTCCAAATGTATTTGAGGGTATGGTGGAAATTTGTGGTAAAGTTAACAAAAGCAGGAGGCAGCCCTGATACGGTTGTCAATGTAACAAAGAAAGAGTTGGGGGTGGGGGGGAGGGGGGGTGGTATCAATGTATATTGACAGGGCGGCACGGTGGCGCAGCGGTAGAGTTGCTGCCTCACAGTTCGGTTCGATCCCGACTACAGGTGCTGTCTGTACGGAGTTTGTACGTTCTCCTCGTGACCTGCGTGGGTTTTCTCCGAGATCTTCGGTTTCCTCCCACACTCCAAAGACGCACAGGTTTGTAGGTTAATTGGCTTGGCAAATGTAAAAATTGTCCCCAGTGGGTGTAGGATAGTGTTAATGTGCGGGGATCGCTGGGCGGCACGGACCCGGTGGGCCGAAGGGCCTGTTTCTGCGCTGTATCTCTAAATCTAAAACAAAAATCTATATTTGGTACAAAGGCTGTTTTCCATAACCAACAAAAGGTCAGGCATAGCTGGGGCCCATTCTACACCTTTAACATGAAGAAAGTGAGACTGTCAATGTTAATGGAGATGTTGTTGAGGGTGAGGATAAGTTCCTCCAGGTGGGGGAGAGTGTTGGGAAATGATTGGGTCTCAGTGCAAGGAGGAACTGGAGATCCTGATCCCTTCCTGGTAGGGCATAGAGGTGCAAAGGGACTGGACGTCCATGGTGAAGATGAGGTAATGGGGGTCTAGGAGTTGAAGAGTTGAGGGGCATTGTCTCCGATGTAGGTCAGAAGGACTGGACAAGGGTGGATATGATGTACATTTGGAGATGAGTTCTGTGGGGTAGGAGCAGACATAAACAAAAAATCCAAATTTAACGTGAGGTAAGTCAGTGATTTCCGATCTTTTTCCTCTCTCCCTTCTGTTTTAGAGGAGTGTGCTTCCTCATGGATTCTGACATACTCCCTTCATAATTTATAAACTGCATATTAAGATACTTTATAAGGTGAATTTTCATATAATCCAGTTACACTGAAGCAAGGGGAGTTGTAAAGAAATCAAATGTATTTCTTGCATATTTATTAACTTGCCAATCTGATCTGTCTTTCCAAATTCTTATGAAAACACTAGACCAAGTTGATCCGTTGGGCCCAAACCTCTCCTGCATTGGTGCAGCACCCTCTCCTCTCCCCTCCCCCCCTCCCCCTCCCCCTCTCCATCCCCTCTCCTTCCCCCTTCCCCTTCCCCCTTCCCCTCCCCCCACTCCATCTCCCTCAACCCCCCTTGTCCTCCCCTCTCCCTCCCCCCCCTTCCTCCCTAGGAGATAGATTTAGACTTTAAAATGTGAATAACTTTAAAAATATGACACCGATTTCAATGAAACTTCTTCCATTAGCACCAGAGGGGCGACGGTGAGTAAGGTGGGCCTAAAATTGTTGTGCTATCGTGCACCGTTTTGGCTGAAGTTCAGGAACAAACAAACAAACAAACAAACTAGAGTCTTAGTATATAGATGGCCTTTTGGTCCTGTATAATCTGCTCTGTCATTCAATAAGATTGTGGGTGATCTTTTACGTCAGTAGCATTTCCCTGCTGTAACCCCATTTTCTTTGAATCCTTTTTTATTTTTAGAAAATACTCAGCAACTCAACCTCTTCAAAGTGAATTGATTCACTTCCTTCTGGATGAAGAAGTTTCTTTTCATTGCTACCCTGAACATTTGACCCCTTATTTTGAGACTGTGGCAACCGGATCGAAACCCTCAACCAATCGGAAACATCAAAATGGCATCTATCCTGCCAAACCCTGCAAGAATTTTTCAAGGAGATTGAGATTGGACAGATATGTGCAAAAGTGGAAACTACAGAGCAATAAATAATAGAGTTGAGGACTTTGAGAACAATGTAAATTCTGATCGTTTACAGTAGGATAAACGAGAAACGAAATAACTTTCAGGATGGACTAATTTTTTTACCAAGTCCTTCAGAAATTAGAAATTCAGAAATAAAGATAGCAGAATTCATTGTAAGAATTCATGTAAGACTTTAGAAAGGACTGGTAGATGGGCGGCACGGTGGCGCAGCGGTAGAGTTGCTGCTTTACAGCGAATGCAGCGCCGGAGACTCAGGTTCGATCCTGACTGCGGGTGCTGCACTGTAAGGAGTTTGTACGTTCTCCCCGTGACCTGCGTGGGTTTTCTCCGAGATCTTCGGTTTCCTCCCACACTCCAAAGACGTACAGGTATGTAGGTTAATTGGCTGGGTAAATGTAAAAATTGTCCCTAGTGGGTGTAGGATAGTGTTAATGTGCGGGGATCACTGGGCGGCACGGACTTGGTGGGCCGAAAAGGCCTGTTTCCGGCTGTATATATATGATATGATATGATATGATAGATACAAAATGCTGGAGTAACAGCATTTGAGGACAGGCAGCATCTCTGGAGAGAAGGAATGGGTGACATTTCGGGTCAGGACAATTCTTCAGATTCTGGTATTAGTTTATTATTGTCTTGTATACCTACATACATTGAAAAACTAACTAGATACATGAAACACTTTGTATAGTATCATACTATACATGAATACAATCAAACCATACACAAGCATGGCAGGTAGTGCAAAGAATGGTGAATACAGTGTTATAGCTTTATAGTTGCAGATTTAAAAACAGAGTAAGGTCTGCAAAGAGGTATGTTGGGAGATCGGGACTACATCCTTAGTTTATGAGCAGTTTACTGCTCAGTTGTCTAATAGCAGTGGGGAACAAGTTGTTCCTGAGTCTGGTGGTGTGTGTGCTTTTAAGCTTTTATATCTTCTGCTCGAAAGGAGAGAGAAGAAGGAGGAATGAAGAGTGTGTAAATGATCATCATTATGTTGGTTGCTTTCCCAAGGCAGCATGAGGTGTAGATCAAGTCGATGGTGTGGAGGCTTGCTTGTGTGATGGACTGGGCTACATCCACAATTCCCTGCAATTTCTTCCCAATAGTTATAATTAAAGTCATTTGGAATCAGGGGACTGCTAATCCCAAATACGTGCAGGTTTGTAGGTCAATGTGCATCTGTAAAATTGCTCCTAGAGTGTTGGCAATGGACGGGAAAGTGGGATAACATATAACCAATGTGAATGGGTGATCGAGGATCGGCGCGGACCCGGTGGGCCGAAGTGTCTGTTCCCATGATGTAGCTTTTAATCAATCAATTAATCTGCAAGGGGGGGTGAGGGCAGATGGAGGGGGGGGGGGGGGGGGGGGGAGAAGCGATGTATCGATGGTGTCTTTCACTGCCATAAAATCTGTGATTTTCACCTCTTAAATGTAAAACCCAAGCGGTCATTGGTGAATTTCCACTGAGCCATGAAGCGATGGGGCTTGATGCTGGTGAACCTCACTCATTGAGACATTCACCACTTAGTCCGTTTGCCATGGCAGAGATCGCTATCCACGAAACACGTTGTGCATTCATCTTGTCCCTTGCACAGCAAATTCGGCACTGCCCAGAGTCTTACACTCAATCCATAAACTCTCTTTTTGTAATGGGAAAATCCAAGTTATTGCATTTAAAAAAACAAATTGACCTAGCTGTCAAATAATGTGTAAACAAAATAAAACTGAAGTGTGACTTTTTCACTACAGTTTGCATTAAGGGTGCTATAGGAACTTGTAAGACGGGCAGACTAAAAAGATATGTATCCGTAGCCATATGTTTACTTTGAATGTGCGAAATTCTAAATGTGGTCCGATATCTGTTATACCTTTGTTATGACTCTGGACGGACCACAAGTACACGTGTTTAAAAGGTTATAATGCTGGAGCTTAAATCCAGGCTGTTTATTCCACGGCCACCTGGAACCAGAGTGACCACCTAATCACCTCATTCTCTTATATACACGTTACTACACAGGCAAACAAAGTAGTCCTTGTGATACAACAAAGTACTCCTCGCAATATCACAACACTAAACGGCAAAACATTTAACAGCATCTTTTGCACATAATTACATGGAGTGTTTAAGCGCAGGTTGTCGTAGTTTCTCGTGGTCCCTGCCGTAGGTGGACGTCCTAGGTCGCGAAGACTGGGTCGCCAGTTGTCGGCAGCTTGCCGTCGCCTAAGTGGTAGGTTGTCGTAGCTTGTCGTGGGCATTGTCGTGGTCATTGTCGTAGGGTAAAATAAATTACGTTTATCGGCGATCTGCTACGACTTTGACAGTGGCCGGCAAATCGCGTAACTGGGACAGGCCCTTTATAAAGCACACATATCACATCACTCCTTCAATAAAGGAAAGCAAAAGGAAAACCATCAAAAATAACTATTCACTCTCTGCATATAAACAATAGACAATAGACAATAGGTGCAGGAGTAGGCCATTCAGCCCTTCGAGCCAGCACTGCCATTCAATGTGATCATGGCTGATCATTCTCAATCAGTACCCCGTTCCTGCCTTCTCCCCATACCCCCTGACTCCGCTATCCTTAAGAGCTCTATCTAGCTCTCTCTTGAATGCATTCAGAGTATTGGCCTCCACTGCCTTCTGAGGCAGAGAATTTTGACACAAAGGCCTCTGGTTGTCTTGCCACACTTTGTTGAGCCTCGGTTTTCCCTGTTCCATCTGTATGTTCACCTGTGAGCTGAAGTTATGCTTTTTATTCAAACATCCTTCATTGTCATGGCATGGTACACCTTTGCCTGTCCTATTTGGTCTTCTGTACTTATTCAAAGTACAGTGGAGGAGTATACTTATGGGTATCAGAAGATATCTTGCAATGAAATTCACAAGAATATTTTATTTATCTGCTAATTGTCTTGGCTTCATTAAGCAAATATCCTGCTTGCATCTATGGGACTGTTATTTCATTTCTGTGCAGACTGCAATGTGTTCAGAATGCATGTAAAGCTTTCTCCTGGCTGGTGTAAAAATTGCAGAGCAATTTGCATTAGATGTGGACACAAAAAGCTGGAGTAACTCAGCAGGTCAGGCAGCATCTCTGGAGAGAAGGAATGGGTGACGTTTCAGGTCAAGACCCTTCTTCAGACTGGTGTCAAGGGAGGGGGCGGGACAAAGATAGGATGTAGTCGGAGACAGGAAGACGGGTGGGAGAACTGGGAAGGGAGAGGGGATAGAGAGGGAAAGCAGGGACTATCTGAAGTTAGAGAAGTCAATTCTTTCCTATGCATCAGATCAATAAAATAAAATATTTTGGTTCAATAAAATATTTAAAATACCAATCCAGCTCTCCAGAGCAGAATCTGCCTTTGTGAAGCGGGGCTGTGGTGGGGATGGGTTCTCGATGGGCTTGCATTTTTGGACTGCCTTCAATTCGTGTTAAAATTCCCTTCTAAAATCCCACATAAAGGCAATATCCAATCACAAAGAAAATCTTTGAATTCCAATCGAGAGAAAATAGAGAAATCTCACCTTCACCTTCAACCTCTTGGCCATGGTGTTTCACATGGGCTCACTACTCCCATCATCTTTATCACTAACAAGGTTATCCTTGATCAGAGGTCACGCAGCATCTGTGGAGAAAGTAAGATGGTTAATGTTTCAGTTCGATAACCTTTCATCAGAACCCAAAATCCTAAATATCTAGTTTTTGACCCATGAACTATCACATTTTTCTGCAACTATCAACCAGCTCAATCTCCGATTTTGTTGCCCTGAAATCCCGCTGAACCCATGCCACCCGCTGCTTCCAATGACGCATCACACGCTCTTAACTCCAACAGGTGTAATTGTGAATCAATATTACAGACAAATGGATTAGCCACCCTCCAACAGATCTAGTTAAACAACAAAAGCAATATCAATTTGTCCCCATTATCATTCAGACCTGCTCACCAGGACCATGCTTAAAACCAAGGGCGGCATGGTAATGCAACGGTAGAGCTACTGCCTTACAGCGCCAGAGACCCGGGTTCCATCCTGACTGTACAAAGTTTTGTACGTTCTTCTCATGACCTGCGTGGGTTTTATCCGAGTCTTTTCGTTTCCTTCCACATCCCAAAGACGCACGGGTTTGTCAGTTAATTGGCTTGGTATAAATGTAAAATTGTCCCTAATGTGTAGGGTAGTGTGAATGTGTGTAGGGTAGTGGTAATGTGCTGGGATTGCTGGTTGGTGTGGACTCGGTGGGCCGAAGGGCCTGTTTCCGCGCTGTATCTCTAAACTAAATTAAACTAAATATAACCACTGGGTTATGTTTTCTGTGCCAAACTGTTTCCCTGAGAAAATAACTGCAGATGCTGGTACAAATCGAAGGTATTTATTCACAAAATGATGGAGTAACTCCCCATTTAGAACGGAGATGAGGAAGAACTTTTTCAGTCAGAGAGTGGTGAAGGTGTGGAATTCTCTGCCTCAGAAGGCAGTGGAGGCCAGTTCGTTGGATGCTTTCAAGAGAGAGCTGGATAGAGCTCTTAAGGATAGCGGAGTGAGGGGGTATGGGGAGAAGGCAGGAACGGGGTACTGATTGAGAGTGATCAGCCATGATCGCATTGAATGGCGGTGCTGGCTCGAAGGGCTGAATGGCCTACTCCTGCACCTATTGTCTATTGTCTATTGTCTAACTCAGCAGGTCGGGCAGCATCTCGGGAGAGAAGGAATGGGTGACGTTTCGGGTCGAGACCCTTCTTCAGACTGAAGAAGGGTCTCGACCCGGAACGTCACCCATTCCTTCTCTCCCGAGATGCTGCCCGACCTGCTGAGTTACTCCAGCATTTTGTGAATAAATGTTTCCCTGAGTTCCTCCATCTGAGCCTCCGACAAGTGCCATGAAATTCGACTGCAAATGCAGCTGTCTCCATTGTTTCCATTCCTTCTCCAGTCCTCCAGGGCAAACCTACAAACCCTCCCTCAGACCGAGTTCCAGATTGCCAATTTCCCCTGTGTTTTCTCTCCTAATACTTCATTATACTCATCTTTTTCTATGTTATTAATCTCCTGCACCGTTGGTCCTTACCCTTTTATCTGGATTCCCTTTCACTGCGGTCTCCACCCTTTACAAAGCTGCTGTGTCATTCCTTTACGACAGTGCTACCATTTCTTGCTCTTGGTAATTTGCACGCCTAATGTGAAAACATATCTACCCTGTTCACCTCCAGTTCTTTTGAAAATTGTGAAATGGGAAGTCATTCCAATTGCAGGTTAATTCCTGATTTTTTTTTTTAATCCACTATGTGCTGGCGTTGATGGCAGAGAATAGATAAATATGAATTCTATTTTTTTACCCGGATATATTCTAATTATAACTTTTCGGTTCTCTGAAATTTGTTCAACTCCAGTTGGAGAAGAATATTTGAAACAGACAGGAAGAGACTGACTGGAAATGTGATAAACCATTCTGCAGATGAAGCAACAAAGGACACACTCAGGAGTGACTGGAGTGAGTCAAATGTGTCATTGCCATAAGTTATAATGGTGACTCATTCTTCCCACAAAATACGTCAAGCAAATACAACTTCTAAGATAGGCACAAAATGCTGGAGTAACTCAGCGGGTCAGGCAGCATCTCAGGGGAGAAGGAATGGGTGACGTTTCGGGTCGAGACCCTTCTTCAGACTGATGTCGGGGAGAGGGAGCGGGACAAAGATAGGATGTAGTCAGAGACAGTAAGACTGGTGGGAGAACTGGGAAGGGGGAGGGGATAGAGAGGGGAAGCAGGGACTACCTGAAGTTAGAGAAGTCAATGTTCATTTAGCTGGGGTGTAAACTGCCCAAGCAAAATATGAGGTGCTGTTCCTCCAATTGTCGCTGGGCCTCACTCTGACAATGGAGGAGGCCCAGGACAGAAAGGTCAGATTGGGAATGAGTTGAAGTGCTGAGCCACCGGGAGATCAGGTTGATTGAGGGACTGAGCGGAGGTGTTGAGCAAAACGATCGCCGAACCTGTGCTTGGTCTCGCCGATATAGGGAAGTTGACATCTGGAACAGTGGATACAATAGATGAGGTTGGAGGAGGTGCAGGTGAACCTCTGCCTCACCTGGAAAGACTGTTTGGGTCCTTGGATGGAGTCGAGGGGGGAGGTAAAGGGACAGGTGTTGCATCTCCTGCAGTTGCAGGGGAAAGTGCCTGGGGAGGGGGTGGTGTGGGTGGGAAGTGATAACAATGAGCTATTCAAAGAAGGAACTAAGTTATTTGCAATTCTTCATTTAGTTAATGACACATTTCTCCCCACTGGAAGAATAACATGTAATTAGAATGGCATTTCACTGCTTAAAAATGAAGGGCAGAAAAGGGCTCATAATTTGCAGTTGTAATGACAATAATTCTATTGCGCAAATGGAAAATACTTTGAACATGGCAGATATGAATTGAAACCAGGAAATACTGGAAATTCTTTTGCAGGTGAGGTGACATCTGTGGAGGAAGGAACAGAATTAACACTTCAGGTCTATGAAAGGGTAACATTCGTTTTCTAAAGGTGTCAACAACTCTAAGATTGTTATGAGTGTGCAGTTTTACATATAAACCTCAGTTACTGCCAGTGGATGAATCTGTGCTGTTGGAACCTTCCCCATCCCATATCAAAGGGTTGGGTTAGGCCAATCAGATGGACCTGCGTTCACATATTCAAAAAGTCCTCCAGCAATAAAATACATTTTTTAGATTTAGATTTAGATTTTTTTTAGATTTAGAGATACAGCGCGGAAACAGGCCCTTCGGCCCACCGAGTCCGCGCCGCCCAGCGATCCCCGCACATTAACACTATCCTACACACACTAGGGACAATTTTTACATTTACCCAGTCAATTAACCTACATACCTGTACGTCTTTGGAGTGTGGGAGGAAACCGAAGATCTTCGAGAAAACCCACTGCAGGTCACGGGGAGAACGTACAAACTCCGTACAGACGACGCCCGTAGTCAGGATCGAACCTGAGTCTCCGGCGCTGCAATCGCTGTAAGGCAGCAACTCTACCGCTGCGCCACCGTGCCAGAGGCCTTATATCTTTAGCTTGGATACATGAAATCAAAGTAAGTTCTCAATTCTGTAATATGCCTTAAACTATTACTTCGCCATAAACGTTTGTATGTCTGCTACATATAATTATCGTAATTTCTGCCAAATCACTCGATTTTAATGTAAATTGTTCATTTGCATTTCAGATTCCAGTTTAATCATATGTGCATGTTTAGATTTTTAGCTAAAATTCTTTCCCACTTGAAAATCTATATATATTACTAGAACTCTCATCTTGTATATTTGTGGGTTTTGTGGGTTTGTGGATAGATTTGTTCCCGAAATACAACCAAAAAGGTACACGATAACGCAACAATTTTAGGCCCACCTTACTCACCATTGGCCTGCGGTTCAAATGGTTGTTATATTTTTTAAGTTATTCACTTTTTAAACTTTAAAAATCACTTTTTAAACTTTAAAAATCACTTTTTTAACTTTAATAAATCCCTTTTCCACTTGCCCTGCCCGTCAGCCATGTTCGACGTCACAATAGGAACCCAACGGGTCCGCGCCTGCGCAGTTGGGGCCCGTTGATCTAATACTTACGTAAGATGGCCGCCGGATCCGCGCGTACGCATTTGGGTGAGGGTTGCCGTTCAGAGGGGGGCCGAGTTACGGGAGTGGCGGCCAATGGGGGGGGGGGGGTGAGGAGAGCTCTCCTGCTGCTGGCTACCACGATGGCCGCCCGTGGCAGGATTGAGTGACTCCCTCTCCCCTTTCCTCTCCCCCCTCGCTCGCCCACCCCCGGCCCTGGAGAACACTCCCCGGTTGGCAACGGGTCCACATGTCGTCAGTTGGGGGAGGGTTGTCGGGCCTGCAGGAGAGGTTTGGACATAACGGGGGTTGCCAGGCCCGCAGGAGAGGTTTGGGCTTAACGATCCACGCCCGGCTAGTAGTGATTAAAACTTGCCCTGGGAGGATGCTGCGAGAATGTTTCAGTATTGGGCGATCAGTCGGCTTGATGACATTGCAGCCAAAGATAGACAAAAAAAATTCCGGTTTAAACCAGCATCTGCAGTTCATTCCTGCACATGACAATTGCAGCCATCAGGTGGCAGAGTTTTCTATCTGAACGCACACCTAACAGCTGCTGAGTCGGAGACTGAGAGACTTTCTCACCAGAATTCACTGGATCTTTGCCTTTATATAGAATCGTCGGTAAGCAGGAAATTACAACAGCAACTTCAGACATTTTTAAATGCATCCTTTCGAGACTGACTACAGTTCAATTTCAACAACTGCTCCTTGGTTTTCTTTCCTCCCAGACATGGATTTTCAACCAGTTTACTCATCTTTAATATCTAAAGTGATTTTGTCCCTTGATGAGGCAGTTCTGACCCCTCATCTCTGACCCCTCTCACCCTGTCCACAAACTCTTTGAAGCACTTCCCTCTGGAAGTCGACTCTGGACTGTCAAAGCAGCCACAGCCAGACATAAAAACAGCTTATTTTCCGCGAGTAGTAGCTCTACTCAACAACCCATAGTCTGTAGTCTCTTTTTGCTCTGGTTTATTTCACTCACATGTTTAAACTGTAATGTTGTATTCTTAATATTTTCATGTTTTATGCTTTATTCGTAATTGTTTACTGTATGTTCTTGTTGTTCCTTGCGAGCGGAGCACCAAGGCACATTCCTTGTATGTGTACATACTTGGCCAATAAACTTGTTCATTCATTCATTCATTGAAGTGGGGTTGTGGTGTCAGCGGGTTGGATTTACCTCGGCCCCATTTCTCCAGTCCCCGGGTTTCCATCGATATAAGTGGGCGAACACCCTGCTCAGTCGTGCCAAGCAACACACACTAATTACATCGCTCCCCCAATCGCATATCTGAGAACACCAGCCACGGATAAAGCTTGTTGGGGCACACCTACGAGCCCTGGGTCACTCAGCGAAGCGCACAGCGCTCCAGTCCCTTCATTTGGCTGGAGTGCTTCTCACTGGGAGATTTCACTCAGGAACACAGTTATGCTTTGCTGTGCCATAACATTTATAGTCATACAGGTCAGAAACACACCCTTCGACTCGCACAGGCTTCCTCCCACGGACCCTCCCATCGATCCCCCCCCCCCCGATACCAGCACCCATCTACATTAGGGGTAATTTGCAGTGGCCAATTAACCTAACAACCCACACATCACTGGGGCATGAAACTGCGGTACAGTGAAAAGCCTTTGTTGCGTGTTAACCGGTCAGTGGAGAGACAATACATGATTACAATTGAGCCATTTACAGTGTACACATACATGAGGAAGTGAATAAAGCAAGATCAAGCCAGTAACACCCGAACACAGATAATCCAAGGGTCTCTATTGACATAGATAGTAATTCAGGACTTGTTGTGGTGCCTGATAACAGCTGGGAAGAAACTGTCCCGGAATCTGGAGGTGTGGGTTTTCACACTTCTCGACCCACTCCAGCAAATTGTTTTGTGGCTGCAGAGATCAGGGTTGAACCTGGGACCCGGGAGCCGTGAGGCAGAAGTTCCAATTAGCCACGCTAGCTTGCAGCCACTTGACACAGCATGGATGGAATCATTCCCCCCACCACCACCATCCTGGACCTGACAGAAAACACACACACAAAATGCTGGAGTAACTCGGCCAGGCAGGCAGACAGGCAGGCAGGCAGGCAGCATCCATATAGGACAGGGATGTGTAGGAAGGAACTGCAGATGCTGGTTTATACCGAAGATTGACACAAAATGCTGGAGTAACGCAGCGGGTCAAGCAGCATCTCTGGAGAGAAGGAATGGGTGACGTTTTGGGTCAAGGCTTCTTCAGACTGAGAGTCAGGGGAGAGGGAGACGAGAGACATGGAAGCGTAAGGTGTGAAACGATCAAAGCAGAGGCCATGAACAAGGAAATGTAGACCAAGGATCATTGTTAGCTATGGGGATGGTGGCAATGAGGCATACAATCAGTAAAATTAATCAGGAGGACAGTGAAACTGGTCAGAGAAATGGGGTGAGGGAGGGATGGAGAGAGAGGGGATACAAGGGTTACTTGAAGTTAGGGAAGTCAATGTTCATACCGCTGGGGTGTAAGGTGCCCAAATGAAATATGAGGTGGTGTTGCTCCAATTTGCATTGGTCCTCACTGTGACAGTGGAGGAGGCCTAGGACAGAGAGGTCGGTGTGGGGAGGGGGAGGAGGCCCAGGACAGAGAGGCCACTGTGACAGTGGAGGCAGCCCAGGACAGAGAAGTTGGTGTGACAGTGGAGGGAGAAGGCCCAGGACAGAGAGGGTGGTGTGACAGTGGAGGGAGGAGGCCCAGGACAGAGAGGGCGGTGTGACAGTGGAGGGGGGAGGCCCAGGACCAAAGATACTAGAGGAGCAAGATAGACCACTCGACTCTAAAAACCCTAGTAGGTCACGGGTAAATTTTGGCGCCATTTTAGTAGACAGAATCGCTGGAATCGTCATGGCATCTACAAGCACAACTCACTATCCTGCTGTAAATTGTTCAAATCGCCAAAGCAAACGAACCGACCTGCCTTTCTTCAAGTTCCCCAAGAACAAAGAAAGGTGAGAAAATATAATTTTCTGTCGTTTATCATACTATTAAAATATTATTTTCACCTGGTGAGAATGTTTGCTCTCCCCCCCCCTTCCCAATCCAGGATACCTGGCTATACTTATGACATATTGTAACAATAATTTAAAAGAATATAAAGTATGCATAACTGAATAAAAACTCTTTTTAATAGTAAAGTTGTCCATTTTTACACTGCTGTACATTTTTGGCTTTGTTCTTGTGCTAAAGCATGCATGCTTAGTGTCTCAGGTCCAAAAGAGAATAGAATGAAAATGCTAAAAGGGTCTATGTAGGAAGATTTTAAAAAGCTCTTCTACATTTAAGGTAAATTGACATATTAGAGGAAAAATGCATCTTCGATATACAGGTCTCTCTCTCCCCACCCCCTGAAAACAATTGCACTGTGATATATCATCCATTCTGCAGGTTTGTGGTTAGAATCAAATTTCTTCTTATAAGTTAATCCTATATGATCTTTTCTGTAATTTCAGATGTCAACAGTGGGTCCAGAATACTTGTCGACAAGATCTCCTACACCGAACTTGGGAGTACTTGTCAAACCACTACCGTCTTTGTTCAGAACACTTCGAACTTCCAACAAGCAGACCAAGAACAGGCTATAATGGAATGCAGTTCCAACGCTCTTGCAGATCCCTGATCCACCGAAACGTCTGTCCACCCCACGCAGGGCACTCGAGGAAGAGTGAGAATCTCCCATCTTCACCAAAGCCTTCAAAGCAGCAAAGAGGTAGGCCTAATTGCAAGTACTATTTTCCTATAAAAAATTACATTAATTTTCTCCCTTTGGCTAAATTACAAATTTGTATTCCAACGATACAATTGGTACTGGTACAATATGTAATAACATGTATGGTACTTCTCTTTACATTTGTAATAGAATATGTACTTGTATTTTCTTTTGGTAGACTGAAATTGGTGCATCACATCTATTTTTATTTGATAATTAGTAGTAGATGCTGATTTATTTACATGTGTATGTTAAATCTGTCTCATTTGTATACTTCTCATTTTTTTTCCCCTTTCCCATGAATTTTTGTCTTGGCAGTGTCACACAACGCACAGGCCGAACATTCTTACTGCTTTGCTGCAGACCAAGTTCATGAGAATGAGCCCAGCAGTGTTTCTCCAACTCCTGATACAGATGATCCTGAATTCACACCAAATGTACACGACACCAGAGCTCTGAAGAAGGAAAGACAGCGTACGTTCCGCCTCAAAAAAAGAGTGGAACTGTTGAGAAGATCAACGGACAAGGAAAATAAAGAAAGTAAAACAATTAGTGACTTGTCCAGAGGAGCTGGTGAATTCTTACAAAAACCAGCACTGTCTTTCTTTGAGGCACAATTGCGGAATGTGTCAGGACGTAGATCAAGACAATAGACAATAGGTGCAGGAGTAGGCCATTCGGCCCTTCAAGCCAGCACCACCATTCAATGTGATCATGGTTGATCATTCACAATCAGTACCCCGTTCCTGCCTTCTCCCCATACCCCCTGACTCTGCTATCCTTAAGAGCTCTATCTAGCTCTTTCTTGAATGCATTCAGAGAATTGGCCTCCACTGCCTTCTGAGGCAGTGAATTCCACAGATTTACAACTCTCTGACTGAAAAAGTTTTTCCTCATCTCCGTTCTAAATGGCCTACGAAGAAGACGATGGAGTTATTCAGACAAGGTGCTTGTCTTGTCCGTCTACCACCAGAGTTCCCGTGCATACCAGTTCTGCCAGCGCATTTTCACACTTCCATCAATCACATCACTGCCTAGGTGGTTGAGTAATATGGAGGTGAGGCCTGGGTTTCTCCCTTATGTCTTTGAACTTTTGAAAGACAGGGTAGCAGGTGGAGAGGGATACGTTCTGTGTAGTGTCCTTTGATGAAATGGGTCTACGTGCAGGACTCTCATACAATATTACAGTAGATTCGGTAGAGGGTTTAAAAGACTTTGGATCCCTAGGGAAGGCGTCACGGCCTGCCAACCATGCTCTCGTTTTCATGGTCAGAGGCTTGATGGGAAAATGGAAACAACCGAGAGGTTACTTTCTGTCACAAGACACCACAACGGCTGACAAACTGGAAACATTACTGAAAGAATGCTTACAAAAGGTGAAGGCCATTGGACTACAGCCTGAGGCCGTGGTTTGTGACCAAGGCTCAAGCAATCTTCGAATCTACACAAAATTGGCTGTGACAGAAGATCATCCTTTCTTCATCCACGGGGGAGACAAGATCTATTGTTTGCATGACCCACCACACTTGTTAAAAAACACTCGGTCAAATTTGGAAAAGTATGTTTTTGAAGTCAAGAGAGAGGATGGCAATAAGAAAAATATCCGATGGTCACTTAAGTGCGGCACAGTGGCGCAGCGGTAGAGTTGCTGCCTTACAGCGAATGCAGCGCCGGAGACTCAGGTTCGATCCCGACTACGGCCGCCATCTGTACGGAGTTTGTACGTTCTCCCCGTGACCTGCGTGGGTTTTCTCCGAGATCTTCGGTTTCCTCCCACACTCCAAAGACGTACAAATTTGTAGGTTAATTGGCTGGGCAAATGTAAAAATTGTCCCTAGTGTGTGTAGGATAGTGTTAATGTGCGGGGATCGCTGGGCGGCGCGGACCCGGTGGGCCGAAGGGCCTGTTTCTGCGCTGTATCTCTAAATCTAAATCTAAAAATATTCGCAACTTTTATGACCTTGATTCTCAGTTGCCCATTAGAAAAGCCCATAAACTGACCAGAGGCCAGAACTTTGTTCTAAACAGCTTCTCTAAAATGAGAATTAACAAGGCAGCGCATGTGCTCAGCCATTCGGTTGCAGTGGGCGTCTACACGTATTCAGCTCTTGGAAAGTTGCCTGGGGAAGCTATTTATACGGCAGAGTTCATTGAAATGATTGATGGACTGTTTGATTCATTTGACAGCAGGTTTTTCAAGGACCCCAAGATGTAGAGGAGGCCTATCTCAGACAATTCTGCGCATAGGTCATTTTTTGATTCATGCTTGCCTGTACTCCAAAGTTTGACAGTGCTTGGATCAAAAATGTGTTGTTTGTCAAGGGATGGCAGCTTGCAATTGCTTGTGTTTCACGGCTGTGGCAGCACATGAAGGAAAGCACAGACGTTTGTTTTCTGTTCACATCTCGGCTTAATCAGGATATTGTTGAGAATGTGTTCTCCACTATTCCAGCAAAAGGGCGGATTCTCAGACAATACATCAGCGAAGGAGTTCCGATGTGCTTTCCGAATGGTTATGGCAGCTGAACTGATAAAGCCACTGATGAGTGCAAACTGTTCCCCCAACTCTGACACGTTTATCTTAAAACTGCAAACACTCACAAAGAACAGAGTAAAGAGACCATCTTCATCCATCTCCCATGCCAATAAGACAAAACAGGGCAATGCAGTCTACAGCATTTTACTTGATCTCTCTGAAGTGAATACACTGGCTTACATCACAGGTCACATCTGTCACACAATCATCACTTCACATGAACTGTCCTCAACATGCCAGACATGCAGAGAAGTTCTACTACGGCCTGATGCACCTTGGCCAAAATGGCGGCGCTGCCCTAGCAGCTGCGGCTTACCTGCGGTCCGTTTGTCTTTGTGTTTTGTTGTTTTTTTTGTCTTAATTGTAGATGTGATGTCGTGTTTTTGTGGCTGTGTACTATGTGTGTGTGTGGGGAGGAGGGGGGGAACTGTAAAATTGTAAATTTGTCCCTTCCGAACGGAGACCCGACCTTTGTTTTCTGGGTTGGGTCTCCGTTCCTGCTGTGGCCTACCATCGGCCCAACTCCTGGAGCTGGCGGCCTCCAGGGCTCTGGTTCGCAGAGCCCACGGACCGGACTCACCATCAGCGGAGCCGGCCGGACTCACCATCAGCGGAGCCGGCCGGACTCACCATCAGCGGAGCCGGCCGTTCTCGGAGGCTGCGGGAGCGGCTGCGACTCGCCTTAGGCTCGGGCCGCGTAGATGCCGACATCGGGAGCTCCGGTAGCGGCAGCGTGTTCGCCCGCCCCGGATCGTGGGGCTTGGGTCGGCCCGCCGCGGACATTTCACCGTCTGGCGCGGGAGAGGGGGGAGAGGGGGAGGAGGGGAGAGGGGGAGGAGGGGTAGAGGGGGGGAGAGAGAGAGAGCTAAACAAATAGAGGAAATCACAAGAAACTAGAGATATTTGTGTATTTTTACAATACTGGCACACAATAATGTGGCATAGGGGGTCAAATTTCAAATTCCTTCAAAAAAGATGACAAGCACTTTATTGGGTTCATGACTAACATAGTATCAACAAAAATATAAGAAAAGATAGCATATTGATGGCAAGCTTCCGAAAATGGCATCAGAATACGCAAATACATTTTGTGTAATGGTTGTCACTTGGTGTCCACCAGGGACCTGGTTGGCACAGTAAGTGCACGTATTTCTTATTCCTTTCTATGTTTATGAATACCACATGGACCAATAAAAGTGCAAACACCGTTTCCACTTCATTCACCTGATCATGTAGTGGAATACTGCATCCATCTGTGTGGACACTGCAACATGCATTACGTAAGAAAAACATACGTTACAATTCATTGTGTCTTTGGCTACATTTCTAAGTAAAGGTAAATTTCATTGGTACAACTTTGGTCCTCATGTTGATAAACAGCAATAAAAGTTTCCAAAGGTGATGGAAAGACTGGAGGAAAGACTCGGTGCTGAGCGCTCTCTTATACTTGCATTAAGGAGGCAATTAAAACACCTGAGCAATTACAAATGCCTGTGAAGCCATGTGTCCCAAACATTATGGTGCCCTGAAATGGGGGGACCGTGTATAAACATGGATAGGTGACGATTCACAGAGTGCTGGAGTAACTCAGCGGGTCAGGCAGCATCTGTGGAGAACATGGATAGGTGACGATTCACAGAGTGCTGGAGTAACTCAGCGGGTCAGGCAGCATCTGTGGAGAACATGGATAGGTGATGTTTCACAGAGTGCTGGAGTAACTCAGCGGGTCAGGCAGCATCTGTGGAGAACATGGATAGGTGATGTTTCACAGAGTGCTGGAGTAACTCAGCGGGTCAGGCAGCATCTGTGGAGAACATGGATAGGTGACGTTTCACAGAGTGCTGGAGTGGCTTGGCGGATCTCCATCTTGCCTGTCACAGAGTGTGTGTTTGAGCAATAAAGGGGGGGGGCTGGGGAGGAAGGATGGGGGGTAAATGGGCAGAAACAGTAAGAAATAATAAAATCGGAGAAATAAAGCAGGGGAAAACATTAAAAAATAAAAATAACAAAAAAACGTGAGTTGATAGGTGAGATATGTTTTGCATTTTAATGGTATCATCAGACATACTGTCCCCCACAGGCATGCGAGAGGAAGGGCGAACGGCGGGGTTTGCCTACTAAAATGGCGGCCGTTCCTTTGCGGACTACACTTCAGTGTGGGCGATATCGACGGAGTGGTTCATCGTGCTCCTCTAGTATCTTTGCAGGACAGAGGTGTGGAAATGGGGGGGGTGACGCGGAGCCGCGCCTCGATCCAGCGCCTCCAGCTGCGCATGCGCTGCGTCCCGAGATGCGCCACGGCCGCAAGCGCGCGGGGAGATTTGAATCGGTTCCGTCACAGTCTGGCGGTTGGAGAGCGGCCGCTCGGCCCCTCAGTTCCTGGTAGCCGCCGCTCGGCCCGTCCTTGCCTGGTAGCCGCCGCCGCGCTCAGCCCGGGCCCGCACCCGTCGCCGCGGAAAATGACCTCCAAGAACATCATGAGTGGCCGCTTCGGCTTCGGTCCCGGCAAAGCCGCCGTGTCCACGTCGGACGGCGAAGCGGACAGGCTGCGAAAGGAGAACGCGTTGCTGAGGAGGTCCGTGGAGGAGCTGAGCAAAGGGCGGACGTGGGAGAGGGAGAGGAACCGACTGCTGGAGGTGGGTCCCTGGGCTGGGCTCTCGGCCTGTCTGCCTGCCTGCCTGCTCTGGGGGATGCCCTGCCTGCTTGCCCTGCCCTGCCCCGGGGGGTGCCGAGCCGAGCCGAGGCTTGGTGGGGCTGGAGGCCGAGTCAAGGCGCGGGTGCAACGGGCTGTGGTGGGATGATGTTCTGGGGTAATATACAGACACATAGAGAATAGGTGCAGGAAGAGGCCCTTCGAGCCTGTACGCACCGCCATTCAATATGATCATGGCTGATCATCCAACTCAGTATCCCGTACCTGCCTTCTCTCCATACCCCCTGATCCTTTAGCCACAAGGGCCACATCTAACTCCCTCTTAAATATAGCCAATGAACTGGCCTCAACTACCTTCTGTGGCAGAGAATTCCACAGATTCACCACTCTCTGTGTGAAAAAAAACTTTTTCATCTCGGTCCTAAAAGACTTCCCCCTTATCCTTAAACTGTGACCCCTTGTTCTGGACTTCCCCAACATCGGGAACAATCTTCCTGCATCTAGCCTGTCCAACCCCTTAAGAATTTTGTAAGTTTCTATAAGATCCCCCCTCAATCTGCTAAATTCCAGCGAGTACAAGCCCAGTCTATCCAGTCTTTCTTCATATGAAAGTCCTGCCATCCCAGGAATCAATCTGGTGAACCTTCTCTGTACTCCCTCTATGGCAAACAGAGAGTGGTGAATCTGTGGAATTCTCTGCCACAGAAGGTAGTTGAGGCCAGTTCATCTTAAACTGTGATCCCTGATTCTGGACTCCCCCCAACATTGGGAACATTTTTCCTGCATCAAGAGTGTCCAATCCCTTAAGGATTTTATATATGTTTCCATAAGATCACCTCTCCTAAATTCCAGTGACTGACTATAAGCCCAGTCGACCCATTCTTTCATCATATGTCAGAACCTACACTGCACTCCCTCAATAGCAAGAATGTCCTTCCTCAAACTAGGAGACCAAAATTGCACGCAATACGCCAGGTGTGGTCTCACCAGGGCCCTGTACAACTGCAGTAGGACCTCCTTGCTTCTAAACTCAAATCCTCTTGCTATGAAGGCCAACATGCCAATTTTCTTTCTTCACTGCCTGCTGTACCTGCATGCTTTCTTTCAGTGACTGATGTACAAGCACACCCAGGTCTTGTTGCACCTTTCCCCTTTTCCTAATCTGACACCATTCAGATAATAACCTGCTTTCTTGTTCTTGCCACCAAAGTGGATAACCTCACATTTATCCACTTTATACTGCATCTACCCAACCTGTCCAAGTCACCCTACAGTCTCATATCCTCCTCACAGCTCACACTGCCACCCAGCTTTGTGTCATCCGTAAACTTGGAGGTGTTACATTTAATTCCTTCATCTAAATCGTTAATATATATTGTAAATAACTGGGATCCCACCACTGAGCCTTGCGACGTCACACTAGTCACTGCCTGCCATTCTGAAAAGGACCTGTTAATTCCTACTCTTTGCTTCCTGTCTGCCAACCGGTTCTCTATCCATGTCAATACCCTACCCCAATACCATGTGCTCTGATTTTGCACACTAATCTCGTGTGTGGGACCTTGTCAAAGGCTTTTTGAAAGTGCAGATACACCACATCCACTGACTCTCCCATATCCATTCTACTTGTGACATCCTCAAAAAATTCCAGAAGATTAGTCAAGCATGATTTCCCCTTCATAAATCCATGATGACTGACCGATCCTGTCACTTCCTTCCAAATGCGCTGCTATTACATCATTAATAATCGACTCAAGCATCTTCCTCACTACCGATGTCAGGCTAACTGGTCTATAATTTCGTGTTTTCTCTCTTCCTTCTTTCTTAAAAAGTGGGGTTACATTATCCACCCTCCACTCCAGTAGATAGAGTGATAAAGAAGGCATACTGTATGCTTGCCTTCATTGGACGAGGTAATGAATATAAGAATCAAGAAGTTATGATGCAGCTCTGTATGGCTTTGGTTAGGTTGCATTTGGAAAATTGAGTGCAGTTATGTTGCCCCATTACAGTGGAGGCTTTGAAAAGATTGCATGTTTACCAGAACGCTGCCTAGGTTAGGGGCTATTTAGCTACAAGAAGACTTTGGGCAGTCTGAGAGGAGAGGAGTCCTGATAGGTGCATATAAAATTGTGAGAGACTTAAGGTAGACTGCCCAAACCATTTTCACAGGGTGGAAATATCAAGGACTATAACGGACATAAATAGCTTTAACTCGTGAAGGGCAAAATTTAAAGGAGACATGTGGGGCAATTTTTGTTTATACAGAAGGTGGCGTGTGCCTGGAATGCATTGCCACGGGTGATGGTCGTGGCAGATTTGCTACGGGGCATTTAAGAGACTTTTAGAATGGAGGGATGTGGATCATGTGTGGGCAAAATATATTAGTTTATCTTGGCTTCATATTTGGCACAAGAATTGTTCCAAGAGCCTGTTCCAGTGATGATATGTTGTATGTACCAGTTAGTGTCGGGTGGTTGAAGTCGTCACATCACGTGTGTCCCCCCCCCCCATTGATCTACTAATTCTCTAAGGTCTGCTCGAACATCACGCTAGACTCGGTGGGCCGTAGGGCCAGTTTCCGCACTGTATCTCTAAACTAAACTAAACTGAGGTGTCTGGATGTCACTGATAATGCAGGATGTTGATACTTCAGGATACTTGGGGAATGTAATGTTATTTGAATGTCAAAGGTAGGTGTTGAAATTCTGTTTTGTTGAAGATGGTTATTGACTAACACTTCATGGAGCAAATGTTATGTGGCACTTCGCAGCTCATCCCTGAATGCTGTCTAGGTCTTGCTGCATGCAAGCATGGGCTGCTTTCTATGCTGACGTATTGCAGATGCAATTGATGATTGATTTTCTTTCATTCATATGTTCCATTTCCACTCATATGCAATCTGTGGCATAAAGGTGTGCAACTGACCAGTGCATCCCCCTCACCCCCCCCCCCCCCCAAGACATTCAATTATATGATTATGAGTGTTTGAACTAAAATACCGTATTCAGGAAAAAAAGTGAATTCTGGAAGTTTGCGAATTATTGTCAGAGTGGAGAGGTGCTTTCCTACCCATCTCCAAGTAGACCTTTTGTGTTTTACCAAGTTCAAGCTAAAAAGTCCACGCTCTCAGTCCAATGCAAAAATATCTTAAATTTGTACTATTACATTGATTTGGACTTTAATCACAATTTTGCCCCACTGTTTCCCTTGGAGTAATGTTTTAATGAAACAAAAAATATTTTTACATGTGCAGTATTTGATGACACTCAGTGTTTCAGTTTAGTTTATTGTCACATGTACTGAGGTACAGTGAAAAACTTTTGTGTACTATCTAGTCAGCTGAAAGACAATACATGATTACGATCAATCCATTTACAGTTTATTGATAAGTGATAAAGGAATAACATTTAGTGCAAGATAAAGCCTGTAAAGTCCGATCTAAGATTGTTCGGCGGTCACCAAATAGGTGGTAGGATGATTCAGTTGCCTGATAACAGCTGGGAAGAAACTGTCCCTGAATCTGGAGGTGTGCGTTTTCACACTTCTATACCCTTTGCCTGATGGTTGAGGGGAGAAGAGGGAGTGCCCGGGGTGCGACTCATCCTTGAATATGCTGCTGGCCTTGCCGAGGCAGCGTGAGGTATAAATAGAGTCAATGGAAGGGAGGTTGGTTTGTGTAATGGTCTGGGCTGCGTCAACAATTCTCTGCTATTTCTTGCGGTCTTGAATAGAGCTGTTCCCAAACCAAGCTGCGATGCATCCTGGTAAAATGCTTATGCGCATCTGTAGAAGTTGGTGAGAGTTGTAGGGGACATGCCAAACTTTCTTAGCCTTCTAAGGATCTAGAGGCAGTATATAATTTTCTAAATATGAAATTTTAAGGCCATATCTTTACAAAGATTTTTTTTCCCCTTGTCTCCAGAAAATTCTTACTCTTGAAACTATAAAACAAAAGCACATCCAAGAACTTGAACAGAAAGATAAGCAGATTCTGACTTCGAAAGATCAACCGTCAAAATCAGGTGGGAAAGAGGTGACTAGTCTACGTAACCAGCTTGCAGAACAAAATAAAGATGCCAAAAAGAAGGAACAACTCTTCAAGTCCTTGGTTGAAGAAACTGAAAATCTGAAAAATGAATTGTCTGCAATCACTTTAAAATGTAAAGAACTTGAAATCAAAGTTCCAACTCTTCAACCCTCGGTAAAATAGTTTATCAACTATTCTTAAATTTATAGATGTATCTAAAACTTTCCTAATTCTCTGTTCTGCCGCTAATATCTTGATGGGTTTACAATAATGATCTGTCCTAATTTCATGTTTTGTAATCCTGTCTTTTGATAAGGGTGTAATTGACGGGAGGAGAGGGGGATATATCTCGGGTCGATGAGTGCAATAGTATTCTTGTGCTTTAAAAAAACTCCAAAGATATTTGTTTAAGTTGGGGAAACTGCAGAAGTGACACAGGAAAAAGAAATGCTGAAAACTGCCATTCTGAGATTTGGTGTTGAAGACACACTTACATTTTGCATAGAGATCCATGCAATCATCTCTGCACAACAATTAATATAAATCAAGAAAACGGGGTAACATTTGGCGACGGTTATGCAGGTCAGAGAGATTATGAACCAGGGGATGTCCTAGGATAAGCTAACCATGGTTTAATGATGCAATACTTAACCTTGCTTTGTCTTTGGAGCCCAGCTTCTTGAAAATTGTTGGCATTGCACTTGTTTAGGTGTAGAGAGTAATCACGCTCTTGGCTTCCTCCTGTTAGGTGGTGGAAAGACCTTGGGTGTCAGGAGATTCTTCACTGTTACAGGATACTCGGCCTCTGATCACTTGCAGCCATGGTCTTTATGTAGCTGGTCCAATTGAGCTTCTAGTCGGTGGTGTTGATGGCAGTGGTAATGTTATTGAATATCAAGGTCAAAGATGATCATTGTCTGGCAATTTTGGTGGAACGAATATTACTTCCTATGGATCAGTTGATGCCTAAGTGCCTAGTTCTTGTTGTAAGCGGGCATGGGCAGCTTCATTTGAAGAGGACTTGCAAATTAAATTGAGGATTCTCACATGAGGTTATTGGTGACGTGGTTGAAGATGGACATTGTCCTGAGGAACTCCTTCGGTGATTTCACGGGACTGGTGTGATTGACCTCTAACAATCAGAACCATCTTCCTTAGTGCAATGTATAACTCCAGCTACGAGAGGGTGTTCTTTTTTGACACCCATTGTCTTCAGTTCACACACAGTCAAAGACTGCCTCATTTCTCCTCATTTGGTACATATCTGGACCAAGGTTGTAAGGTGGTCTGGTGCTGAGTGCTCCTGCAAATCCTGGGTGGGGTATTAGTGAGGAAGTGCAAGTGATAGGATGTCTATGGCACTGATTAAGAATAGACTTTTGAGCCATTAATTAAGTTTTGGACGTTCTGCTATTTGGTGATCAGGGCATATATGTGCATATTAATAAATGATCTTGTGTGCTTGGCTTTATCTCCGGAGAAAGCTGAGATGAATAATTTATTCTGCACTTCTGGTTAAACATTGTTGGAAGACTGAAGCCTTTGCTTCAGGATGCACATGTTGGGGCCTTTCATTGTTGATAATGGGAGTGTTCTTGGAGCCTCCTCCTTCGACCACAACTAATCATGACTAGCTGTGTGGTGATTGCTGAATCTCAATCTGGTCTCTTGGTCCTGAGCGCTTAAAGGATTTCATTTATTGTAATGTAAAATAGAATAGTAGAGGGAGAAAATTGATGTGACAGCTTTTGGGAAACAGTTGTCATAATATGGTTAATGAAAATGACAATACAGAATCAACTGCTTGTAGGAAATAAATATTTAACTGCAAGGGGACTAATATTAGTGAGATCAAGAAGGATGTACAACTGTAGGATTGGGATCAATAATTGGTAACCAAAGCATCATTGAATAATGGGAGAGAGAGAGGGAGAACCTTCAGAATAGAAGAGGTATGACAATGGGAATCAGCATGGATTTAAGAAAATTCAATTTGTTGGTTGATGAATTAGTGTACTTATGTTGTTTACGTGCTTGTTTAAAAAGCATTTAATTAGGGACATAACGACTTGTTTGCATATTTCATTTGCTTTTTTAAACAGTTTTTTTCTGCTCGACCTGCTTTCATCAAAGATTTGTGTGCCATAATTTCCAAATGTCTGCCCTTGCAGCCCTTTACAGTTACCAATTAAATTCCATTACTGGTCCTTATTCTACTGTTTAAATGTGTGTGATTGCATATTTCATCAATCACTGGATGGCTCCAGAAGTCTGATTCTCTTCAATGCCTCCTACATTGCCATATTTATTTCCTTATGATGTAAGAAACCTGTCAGCTATTGAGTCTATGTCATCTCTCTACCCATTTATTTTCATATAATCTGTTGTTTTATGTACACTGATTATCCTGCCTACAAACCTAATTGACCTACCACCCAGCATGTCTTTGGGATTTGGGAGCAAACTAGAGCAGCTATGGAAAACCTGTATATTATCAAGCAAACTCCACCTGGGCAGCCCCTGAAGTCAGATTCTTGAATTCCATACTTATTTAAGATAGTCACAAATGATTGCTTTTGGCTCATTCATGAATCCATGTTTTTCAAGTGCCAATTAATTATTTTTCTTGGATAACTATTTTCCTGAAAAGCTTCCCACGTCACACCTCATGCCGAGATTTTTTGCCCCTACAAGTAAACAATGTTGAAGCACAACATACATACCCAATTGCTGGTGATATTTATCATAAAAGATTAACATAATATCTTAAGAACAATGCATTCAGTACTTGGCACTGAACTGTACAATACAGGTCCAACATTTCAAATGTATCGAGTGGACTGATTTCTACTCTTGGCTAAAATTCTTATAAACTCTCATTATAGAGAACAGCTTTGAATTCTAATATCCTGTAGATAGAATTTTAACATGGGCTTGAAAAGAGAATGAGGGTATGAGCTGTGTAGCCTAAAGGCCAAAATGTTGCTTTGTTTTATCTTGTTCTCGTTGGAATAGATGTAAAAAGAGTGACCAGTGATTCCAGCAAGAAAATGTTATCTTCGGGCCAAGAGCATCTCTCCGCACACTTCCATTTCATTTCACGTTGAATTTGTCCACTTTTTAAAAAATCTTCCCTGGGTCCTTATTTGGATTATTTCATATTTTATCGTATAGACCAGGTTCTTAAAACAATATGTTGACAGTTGCACCAATATTTTAATAAGTGCCACTGTTCTTTCCCTTGAAAAAGCAATCGTTGGGAATTTGCTGATAATTGGTGATTTCTTGTCAACATTATTCTGTTTATCATCTATTTCAATGATTTAGATAAGAACATTCAGGCATGATTAGTAAGTTTGTAGATGAAAATAAAGTGGGTGGTATTGTAGATGACGGAGATGGTTGTCAAAAAGTGCAGCAGGCTCTTGATTGGTTGAGCAGCTGGGCTGATGAATGGTTGATGGAATTTAATAAAGAGAAGTGCATGGTGTTGCATTTTGGGAAGTCTAGCCAGGGCAGGACCATGGTAAATGTCCAGGCTCTGGGGAGTCATAGAATGATACATGTGGAAACAGGTCCTTCGGCCTGACTCTCCCACACCGGCCACCAATGTCCCAACTACACTAGTCCCATTTGCCTGCGCTTTGTCCATATCCCTCCAAACCTGTCCTATCCATGTACCTGTCTAACTGTTTCTTAAACGATGGGATAGTCCCAGCCTCAACTACCCCCTTTGGCAACTTGTTCCATACACCCACCACCCTCTGTGTGAAAAAGTTACCCCTCGGATTCTTATCAAATCTTTTCCCCTTCACCTTGAACCTATATTCTGTGGTCCTCGATTCCCCTACTCTGGGCAAAAGACTCTGCATCCACCCGATCTATTCCTCTCATGATTTTGTATACCTCCATATGATCTCCCCTCATCCTATTGCGCTCCATGGAATAGAGACCCAGCCTACTCAACCTCTCTGTCTGAAGAAGGGTCTTGACCCGAAACGTCAACCATTCCTTCTCTCTAGAGATGTTGCCTGACCAGCTGAGTTACTCCAGCATATTGTGTCTACCTTTGATTTAAACCAGCATCTACAGTTCTTTCCTACTCAACCTCTCCCTATAGCTCACACCCCCTAATCCTGGCAACATCCTCTTAAATCTTTTCTAAACCCTTTCAAGCTTGACAATATCTTTCCTATAACGTGGTGCCCAGAACTGAACACAATATTCTAAATGCGGTCTCACCAATATCTTATACAACTGCAACATGGCCTCCCAACTTCAAAACTCCATACTCTGACTGATGAAGGCCAAAGTGCCAAAATCCTTTTTGACCACCTTATCTACTTGCGACTCGACCTTCAAGGAACCATGCACCTGTATTCCTATATCCCTCTGCTTTACAACACTACCCAGAGGCCCACCATTTATTGTGTAGATCCTGCCCTTGTTCGACGTCCCAAAATGCAACACTTCACACTTTTCTGTATTAAATTCCATCAACCATTCCACTGCCCATCTGAGCAATCGATCCAGATCCTGCTGCAATCTTTCACAACCATCCTCACTATCTGCAAAACCACTAACTTTTGTATCATCAGCAAACTTGCTAATCTTGCCCTCTTTGTTCTCATTCAAATCATTGATGTAGATGACCATCAGTGACAGGCCCAGCACTGAACCCTGAGGCACACCACTAGTCACAGGCCTCCAGTCTGAAAAGCAACCTTCCACCATCGCCCTCTGCTTCCTTCCATGGAGCAAATTTGTTATCCATTCAGCTATCTCTCATTGGATCCCATGCGATCTAACCATCCAGAGCAGCCTTTCATGCGGAATCTTGTCGAACGCCTTATTGAAGTCCATGTACACAACATCTACAGCTCTGCCCTCGTCAACTTTTTTGGTCACGTCTTCAAAAAAATCAATCAGATTTGTGAGACCCGACCTCCCATGTACAAAACCATGCTGACTATCCCTTATCAACCCTTGCCCATCCAAATGCCTGTATAACCTATCCCTCAGAATACTCTCCAGTAACTTACCAACTACAGATGTTAAGCTCACCAGCCTATAGTTCCCAGCATTTTCCCTGCAGCCCTTCTTGAAAAGAGGCACAACATTTGCCACCCTCCAGTCTTCCGGCACCTCTCCTGTATTTGAGGACAACTCGTAAATTTCAACTAGGGCTCCCGCAATTTCCTCTCTAGTTTCCCGCAATGCCCTCCGATATGTCTGATCAGGCCCTGGAGATTTGTCTACCTTCATATACGACAGTACCTTCAGTACTTCTTCGACGGTAACCCTGACTGCTCTCAAGACACTTCCAGTGACTGCTCCAATTTCCCCCGTCCTACTGTCTTTCTCCTCAGTAAATGCAGAGGAGAAATACTCGTTTAGGACCTTGCCCATCTCCTGTGGCAGAGGTGACCGTTTGATTCCTGAGAGATCCCACTCTCTCTCTAATTACCCTTTTCCCTTTTATGTATTTATAAAAACTTTTGATATTGTCCTTAATGCTACCCGCCAGAGCTATCTCCTGGTCCCTTTTTGCCCTTCTGATTTCCTTTTTCAGTTTACTCCTTAGTTCCTGAAACTCCTCCAGGGGTGCACTTGATCCCAGCTGCCTATACCTGTCCAGCAACTCTAAACTGACTCAGTGTACTAATAGTATACAATTGTACTATATCTGAGATGCATATCTAAGATGTATCTAAGTGCTTATGTAAGTGATACTTCAAGTCAAGTCAAGTCAATTTTATTTGTCACATACACATACACGATGTACAGTGAAATAAAAGTGGCAATGCCTGCGGGTTGTGCACAAAAAAGAATTACAGTTACAGCATATAAATAAAGTTAATAAGTTACTATTAGTGTCGACAAAAATGTAGTCTCTGGGGTTATAAAAGTTGACAGTCCTGATGGCCTGTGGGAAGAAGCTCCGTCTCATCCTCTCCGTTTTCGCAGCGTGACAGTGGAGGCGTTTGCCTGATCGTAGCATCTGGAACAGTCCGTTACTGGGGTGGCAGGGGTCCCTCATGATCTTGCTTGCTCTGGATCTGCACCTCCTGATGTATAGGTCCTGCAGGGGGACGAGTGTATTTCCCATGGTGCGTTCTGCCGAACGCACTACTCTCTGCAGGGCCATCCTGTCCTGGGCAGAGCTGTTCCCAAACCAGACTGTAATGTTGCCGGACAGGATGCTCTCTACAGCCCCAGAGTAGAAGCAATGAACTTGTACTGAACCGTACACAAAATGAAATTCCCTGTACCTTGGTACTGGTGACAATAAAGTGTCATTGAAATTGATAAGCTGGGTCTTTATTCCTTGGAGCACAGGAGGATGAGGGGTGATGTTATAGAGGTGTATAAGATCATTTTGAGGATTAGATATGGAAATGCAGAGTCTTTTACCCAGAGTGTCTGATTTAAGAGCCAGAGGGCATAGGTTTAAACTGATGGGGGAAAGATTAATGGGAACCTGAGGAGCAACGTTTTTACATAAAGGGCTGTAGCTATGTGGAACGGGCTGCTAATGGAGGTAGTTAAGGCAGGCACTATCACAGCGTTTAAAACAATATTTAGACAAGTGCGTGAATATGATAGGTGTGGAGGGATATTGGTCAAATGCAGTCAGATGGGACTAGTGTAGTTTGGGCATGTTGGTCGGCATGGCAAGTTGGGCCGAAGGGCTTGTTTTCACGCTATAACTGTATTGAGTGCAGATTTGTACCAGATCTTCTGCTAAACTAGTGTCAGATTAAACTCCTCGCATCATCGTTACCTAGGACAAGACTTGGCTGCTGAAGAAGGCTTGAAGTGGTCTTTTGGAGTAAATTCCATTTTCAGCATTTAAAAAAATGACCTAAAATTATCAGGCTGGTGAATTAGAAATGAAAGAAAAATGTTAATATGAGGATGTGCTGACTGATTTTATTAAATATTACCTCACCATCGTCTTAATTTTATTTTTCATGAATTATAGAGCCGAGCTGCATCATCACAAGAATTTAGAACTATTGAAGCCCAACTGACAGATGTAAGTACATATCACAAAACATTATGCATATCTATACATAACTAAAACTCTCATCTTGTATGTATGCATGCATGTATGCATGTTCCTGAAGTACAGCCAAAACGGTACACGATAGCGCAACAATTTTAGGCCCACCTTACACACCTGCGGTATGCATTGATCAAGTTTCGTTACATTTTAAAAGTAATTAACTTGATAAACTTTAATAAATGCCGGGAGGATTGGCGCCCGTCCCAGCGTGCCCCACGCCTGACCTTCCTTGTGTGGTGCAGTGCGGTGGCAGGAGGGTCAAAGAAGATGGCTGCCGCGATGGCCGCCCAGGGGCGGGGTGAGTGGCTCCTTCTCCTCTTTCCACTCGCCCGGCCCTGGGGGAGACTCCCCGGCCGGCAACGGGTCCACGTATCGTCAGTTGGGGGAGGGCTGCCGGGCCCTGTATCTGCGCTTGCGCAGTTGGGGAGGGTTGCCGGGCCCGGCGGCCGTTCTCCTGCTGCTGGCTGCCGCGATGTCCTCCCAGGGCCGGGATAAGTGGTTCCTTCTCCTACCTTGCCCGCCCCGGTCCCACAACGGGGACCCAACGGGTACACGGGTCGTCTAGTCTAAGATAAAAACAGAAAATGTTTGAAATATTCAGGTCGGGAAACATTGGTGGAGAGTGAAGCTAACTTTCAATTCTGATGAAAGATCTTCAACTTAAAGCTGCCAAACTTCCTTTCCATAAATACTGTAACACCTGCAATGTCACTCAAAATTAATGTAGGAGTTATGTAGTGAGTCAATAGTGTTCTTTACATTTGTGTGCAAACATAAAAAAGGTTTTATTTTCCAAGTAGTGCAGGATTCCATCATGCATCATGGTGACTTGTGGACTCAGGTGCCCACTTGGTTACAGATGATCTAATTTGCACAACTCTGGTTCAAATTCTCCCCTGGATATTTAAAGCATTTTTCAAGATAATAATATTAATTAAAATGATTCAAGGCTTTCATAATGACTGGATATGTAATCCATTTGTTTAATTATGGTTAGTGTTTTGGTGAATAGAAGAATTAGAGCAAGTGTGGGTATGATATAGATACTGTAGCTGTAGACAGTGAACATTTTTGATTTATGGATAGGCCTCGGGAACAGAACTCTTAAGTAACTTGGAGACTGTCTGTTCCTAGTTTTTCTGTGAGGGAAGTAATGACATCAAGCACTTTTCCTGATAATACCACTACCCAGGTCTAGGGTTAAATAGGCCAAAGAAATACCACGGGTTTCTTTTGAACAAATTCAAGTATTATTTTGGAAACGCAAGAAACTGCAGTTGCTGGAATCTTGAGTAAAACACAAAGTGCTGGACAAACCTACTA
The DNA here is from genome assembly GCF_053455715.1 of Rhinoraja longicauda. Lineage (NCBI taxonomy): Eukaryota > Metazoa > Chordata > Chondrichthyes > Rajiformes > Arhynchobatidae > Rhinoraja > Rhinoraja longicauda. Next base: position 45,241,901 of record NC_135968.1, read on the forward strand.
AGTCAGGCAGCATCTGTGGAGGCAATGGACAGACGATGTGTTGGGCTGTGACCCTTCCTCGGTGATAGGAGGGGGGGTGGGGAGGAGAAAGCTGGCAGAGGTTGGGGCAGAACAAAGCTGGGCAAGTGATAAATGGATACAGGTGAAGGGGGGTGTTGATTGGCAGACTGCCCCACCCCACCTCTCTGTTCTAGCTTTCCCCTGCGCTCTGTCTGGGCTGTTCATTCCCTCTACAGATGCTGCCTGACCCGCTGAGTTCTTTCAGTACTGTATTTTGCTCAGGTTTTATTTTTGATTCTATGAGGCATTCTGACTTATGAGTGCTCGATGCATGAGAAACATGAATACAATGTCCACGTCTCTTTCACCTGCAGGATGGTAATAAATCTGCATTTTCATTTATATTTGAAAATTAGTTAAATACTTCACTCTAAATATGTATTGAGGCAGGGAATACAATATTTTTTGTTTCTCTTCAGAGTAGCAATGTTAAAAGTTTTATTACTTGCAGTTAGAATAGTTCTTAAGTTCCCCACTAGATGTCACAAAATAGTATCGAATTATTTAGCTATTAATCTTTTATGTTATTTGGTTTGATGGGAAAAATTGGTATCAATGTAGATCTTTTTTCTGGGTTCTCCTACAAAGACACAATCAAATTGTCTCTTGGTTGTAAAATAACAATATCTTCCAGCATAGTTTGTCTACACAGTGATTAGCTAATGCTAACACTAGCCGGATATATGCCTGTTCCTTTTTGGCCTTTCAAGCTGTACCTGGTGCAGCATATTGGTAATGTTCACTGTTCTATTCCCCATTGCTGATAATTAAGTATTGTATAAAGGCAGCATAATTGTACTTCAGTTATCAGGTTGAAGGCTTTGCTACTTGAGGCAAATGGGTGAATCTACGCATTCTTATTAAATCAAGTCAGTCCATGACTCCACAATAATTGATACTAAAAGTTCTGCTTGCTGCAAATATTTGTGGTCACTTAAAGAAAGTTTAAACTTGTAGCAGAGCAGTAACTAAGACGACAGAAACAGGTTATGGGTTGGTCAACCGAAAAGAGAAATTAATATAATTTATGTAAATCTAATGGCCTTTGTGTGTGCCTGGTTTTTTGCAACTTAATAAAATGCACATGTTACTTGCTGATGTATATCATAAATAGCATATTATAATTTTCTCCATCAGGCTCTTGAGAAAAATCAGCACTGGCTAGTTTATGACCAACAACGAGAGGCCTATGTTAGGGGGCTGCTGGCCCGGATATTTGAGCTGGATCAGGAAACTGGAAAACCTTGTGATACCAACGCAGCAAGTATGGAGAAACAACATTCCTGTTTGACTTTTCATTTTAATGAACAGCCCTGTGTACAATAATAGTTTCTTCAATACTCCCTTGTGATAAGCATTACAATATAGAGCGCAATATACATTAATGACTTGGATGAAGGGATTAAAAGTACCATTAGCAAATTTGCAGATGAAACAAAGCTGGGTGGTAGTGTGAACTGTGAGGAAGATGCTATGAGGTTGCAGGGTGACTTGGACAGGTTGTGTGAGTGGGCTGATGCATGGCAGATGCAGTTTAATGTGGATAGGTGTGAGGTTATCCACTTTGGTGGTAAGAATAGGAAGACAGAGTATTATCTGAATGGTGTCAAGTTAGGAAAAGGGGACGTACAACGAGATCTCGGTTTCCTGGTGCATCAGTCACTGAAAGGAAGCATGCAGGTACAGCAGGCAGTGAAGAAAGCCAATGGAATGTTGGCCTTCATAACAAGAGGAGTTGCGTATAGGAGCAAAGAGGTCCTTCTGCAGTTGTACAGGGCCCTAGTGAGACTGCACCTGGAGTACTGTGCGCAGTTTTGGTGTCCAAATTAGAGGAAGGATATTCTTGCTATTGAGGGCGAGCAGCGTAGGTTTACTAGGTTAATTCCCGGAATGGCGGGACTGTCATATGTTGAAAGACTGGAGCGACTAGGCTTGTATACACTGGAATTTAGAAGTATGAGAGGGGATCTTATCGAAACGTATAGGATTATTAGGGGGTTGGACACGTTAAAGGTAGGAAACATGTTCCCAATGTAGGGGGAGTCCAGAACAAGGGGCCACAGTTTAAGAATATGGTGTAGGCCATTTAGAACGGAGATGAGGAAAAACTTTTTCAGTCAGAGAGTTGTAAATCTGTGGAATTCTCTGCCTCAGAAGGCAGTGGAGGCCAATTCTCTGAATGCATTCAAGTGAGAGCTAGAGAGAGCTCTTAAGGATAGCGGAGTCAGGGAGTATGGGGAGAAGGCAGGAACGGGGGTACTGATTGAGAATGATCAGCCATGATCACATTGAATGGCGGTGCTGGCTCGAAGGGCCGAATGGCCTACTCCTGCACCTATTGTCTATTGAGATACTCCTGTAATTAAAGATCAAGTGCTAAAAGGCAAATCTATCTTTGAACCCTAAAATGGAAGCACCCATTTCCCATATTTCATCCAGCAGTATTTCTTCTGTTGTAAATGTGAGCTGCACATCTTGATCTTAACAAAATTATTAAGTAATCTATAACTCTCTGAATAATGAAAATGAAAACCTTTAGATTTTGAATGACCGGTGTCATTCATTGAACTTTCTCATCTATTTTCTCACATTGCAATCACTTAATTTATATTCCAGGCCTGTTATTTACTGTGAAATATACTTGATTCATTTGTCCTCTTATACTAGGCCTATTGTATAAAAATTCCTTAATGCTTTGCTTGTAATATCTTTTTCCCTCTGGCTCCAGTGGGCTTTCACTAGAAACTGTAAAATATGTTCCAGACTGTTCTTAACTTTTATTAGTTGAAACACAATTCCCTCATTATCCTTGCAGGAAATATTTTTGGGTGAGTTCTAGTTCTTGAATTAGTCAATTGTTTTTATTAGAGGAGCATTTCCAATGTTTTCGGTCAACAGTAGGAGTAGTACAGATCGCATGTTTACTATCAAATATATATGTATTCTAATCACACTTTATATGTATTTTTCATAAGTACTCAACTAATTGTCTTAAGTCTACATGTAACAATGTTTGGCATGTTCGATTTTTTTTTGTTCCTGTGATTGTAAGGATCTTGTTAACGTGGCTTTTATTTTGCCATGTAACTATGTCTTAAATTACATTTCCACGTTCATGCAGGTCAACTGTCAGAAGATAAACAGAAACAATATGAGCAACTAATTTTATCTGCTAAAAATGGTTTTGAAGTACAGCATGAGATTGCAGAGGGACTCAAGTTGGAACTTTCTGATTTGAGAAAGCGTTATGAAGAAAAGAACTTGGAAGTCAGAGCCATGAGTATCAAATTACAGACAGAACAAGGCTGTAACAAATGGAAGGCTGATGAAGAAAGGAAGAGTTCAGTTGAAAAGATGCAGAGACTTCTAATGGAATTGGAGACCTTAAAAGCCCAAAATGAAGAGGAGAAGAAAAGATCGACTGACCTCTTGTATCAGGTTAGCATTTAATTATATCTAATACTGTTTTGTTCTGTTCTAGCTGGTGCCATTTCTCATAATTTGTGAGCTAACAGCATAGAACTGTATAAACAGAAACTCACGAGAGTCAGGGAGTGTAGTCGCTATTACAGAAGAGAAGGTGCTTGGATGACTCAAAGGTCAGAGGTAGTTGTCACCTGGACCAGATAAACTGCACCCCAGGGTCACTCGAGTCAGGAGTGGTTCCAGATGACTGGAAAATCGCAAATGTAACTCCACTGTTGAAGAACGGAATGAAGCAAAAGAAAGGAAATTATAGGCCAGTTAGTCTGATCTCTGTGGCTGGTAAAATTTTAGAGTCCAATGTTAAGGATGAGGTTTTGGGGTATTTGGAAGCACGTGATGTAATATGGTGAAATCAGCATAGCTTTGTTAGGAGGAGATCTTGCCTGACAAATCTGTTGGAGTTTTTTGAAGAGTTAACAAGCAGTATGGGCAAAGGAGAGTCAGTGGATATTGTTTACTTGGATTTTCAGTTTGCCTTTGATCAAGTGCCACACGTTAGACTGCGAAATGAGATAGGAGACCATGGTATTAGAGACAAGATTGACTGACTGGCAAAAAGCAAAGAGTAGGAATAAAGGAGATATTTTCTGGTTGGCTGCTGGTGACTAGTGATGTTCCACAGGGGGCCAGTGTTGGGTCCTCTACTTTTCAAGTTATACGCTAATGATCTAAATGAGGGAGTTGCTGGCTTTCTGTCCAAGTTTGCGAATGATACAAAGAGAAGGGGCAGGTAGTGTTGAGGAAGCAAGGACTCTGCAGAAGGGCTTGGACAGGTTGGGAGAGTGGGCAGAGAAGTGGCAGATGGATTATAGTGGAGCAAAGTGTGGAGCCTAGCATTTTGGTGATAGGAATAAAGGTGTAGACTATTTTCTAAATGGGGAGAGAATCCAGAAATTAGTTGTGTAAAGGGACTTGGAGTGCTGGTGCAGGATTCCCATAAAGTTAATTTGCAAGTCGAATTGGTAGTACAAATGCAATGCTAGCAATTATTTCAAGAAGGCTAGAATATAAAAAAGAGGGATGTAATGCTGAGGCTCCATAAGGTTCTGGTCAGGCCGCATTTGGAGTATTGTGAGCAATTTTCTGCACCCTAGCTGAGGAAGGATACTTAATGTTGCACTGTTTATCTGCACACTGGACCGCTTGTTTGTAATCATGTCTTTTCTTTGAATGGATAGCATGCAACAAAAGCTTTTAAATTACCTCAGATCACGTGACAATAAGAACATCAACTAAATTAAACTAAACAAAGTTAAAACAGTTCAGGTATTTCACCAGGTGATGAATATAACATAACAATTATCAAAAATTCTGGCCAAGTTGGCTACTTTCTATTTACAAACTGGAACCACTTGTTTTAAAAATTGATAACTATCTGAATATTTAAAATATTTTCTGTTCATTTGGGCAATGTGATTGACTTGATCCGTGTCTGAATCTGATTAAATGTTATTTCAAACTGTCTACTTTTTACTTACTTAAACAACTATGTTCTTAATATTGTTTATTTAGATCCAGCTCCTTCAAAAGTCCTCCATCAACCAACAAGAAGAACAATCAAAAAATAGAACAATGGAACAACAGGTATTGTTATGAAATAACGCTAATTTAGATTCAAGCTTAACTCTCAGAACATTTACAAACTCTTAATTCAAGGTTATCCATATATAAAATTATGAATGTTAATGGGATTGTACACAAACGGACTTTGTGACTGATATGCTTAACCCTTGGCCTTTGTTCTTGGCAGTAAAATATATGCCTGAAATGGTCAGTATCATGTGAAAGAAGTTTAAGGACATTATCTTTTGAAAGTCAAACCATATATTATGAATATACAAACTGAAATGAAGAAAAGCAGAGTGACATCTTGGGTCATGGATGGTTTTGCCAATGCTGAAGAACTTGCAAGCCATGGCAATCAGCGAGTTGCTATCCTTTCTTTGCTCTTTCAACTCGCCATGTGTTCTTTAGGTTTTCTACTGGAAATAGGATTTGAGTACAGGAGTAAAGAGGTCCTTCTGCATTTGGTGAAACCACACCTGGAGTATTATGTGCAGTTTCGGTCTCCTAATTTGAGGAAGGACATTCTTGCTATCGAGGGAGTGCAGTGTAGGTTCACAAGGTTAATTCCTGGGATGGTGGGACTGTCATATGATGAAAGAATAGAACGACTGAGCTTGTATTCACTGGAATTTAGAAGGATGAGAGGGGATCTTATAGAAACATATAAATTTTTAAGGGATTGGACAGGCTAGATGCAGGAAACATGTTCCCGATGTTGGGGAGTCCAGAACCAGGGGCCACAGTTTAAGAATAAGGGGTAGTTGATAGGATGTCTGTAGGGTGTTTGAGAACAGCTACCTTTGTTTCAGTTCAGTTTGGTTTATTGTCACATGTACTAAGGTTCATTGAGAAGCTTTTGTTTCGTGCTATCCAGTCAGTGGAAAGACAATACATGATTAAAATCGAGCCATTCACACTGTACAGATACATGATAAGATACATGACCAGGTAAAGCCAGCCAAGTCTGATCAACGATAGCCAAGGTTCACCAATGAGGTAGATAGTAGTTCAGGGTTGCTCTCTAGTTCTCTAGCTCTCTTGTAAAGTCCCTAAAAGCTTCAACATTGATCTTCTTGCAGAAATGTTTCTTGTGATGCTGCTGTTTTGGAGACTGGTTGATAGCAATGAGACAGTTTAGATGGTGATCAATGCAACAGTCATCAGTGCCTGTCATGGCATAGATGATGTGGACATCTACGTAGTTCCTCACTCAGTATCATATAATCTAATAGATGTTTGTGTTTCGACCCTCTGAAACTAATGATTCCATAAAATTCTTACTAAGATCATGAGTAGAATTAGGCCATTTGGCCCATCGTCTACTCTGCCATTCACTCTTGGCTGATCTATCTCTCCCTCCTAACCCCATTCTCCGGCCTTCTCCCCGTAACCTCTGACACCTACACTAATCAAGAATCTATCTATTTCTGCCTTAAAAATGTCCATTGACGGCCTCCACAACCTTCTGTGGCAATGAATTCTCCACCTTTTGCTAATCCATTGGTAGCTGAAACAAACAAAAGTCAGTGTATTCTCCCAAACAGTTTGCTTCAGAAAACGTTTCAAGATCTGTCATATGATGCGTGACAATTGCAAGAAAAGCCTAGAAGCCTCCTTGAACAATGTAATATGCCGACGGATTATTGGGAATGCTTGAGCCAGGACTGCTCAAAATGGAGGAGGAACATTTGGAGTCATATTGAGAACCTCCAGTCCATGCCTTGAGGGCATAGACACACAGAGTTTGCTTTTGAAAGAATGTACTACCTCACAAACTATCCTACTCACCACAGTGTTGGACAACTCCTTTCCCATCTATGCCATTCCCATATTGGCTTCCCCAGTCACCTCCAAACCCACAAAACTGCTGAGGAACCAAATCTTCATTGGACCTGAGGGACTTGCTAAGGAAAAAGTCTCTATGTTCTTTTGTAAATGATCCAATTTATTAATAAATCTTCCTATGTGGCTTAGTTTACTGTTATTCCTACACTTTATACAGCCATTTGGGTTTGCAGTGGCAAATCTCACCCCAAAATTTATGATAATTTATACGTTCGGAAGTTATAGGAGCAGAATTTGGTTATTTGGCCCATCAATTCTACTTCGCCATTCAATCATGGCTGATCTATCTTTCTCTCGCAATCCCATTATTCTGCCTTAATCACATAACTCTTGACACCCGTACTAATCAAGAATCTATCTATCTCTGTCGTAAACATTTCCATTGACAGCCTTCTGTGGCAATGAATTCTACAGATTCACCACCTTTTGACTAAAGAAATCCCTGCTCGTCCCCTTTTTAAAAATATGTTTTAATTCTGAGGCTATGACCTCTGGTCAAGATTCAAGAGTGTTTTATTATATGTCCCAGATAGAACAATGAAATTCTTACTTGCTGCAGCACAGCAGAATATGTAAACATAGCACACTAAACAATATGATAAACGAGAGGAAAAAAAAGTTCAGTGTGTATATATACACATACTCACAAGTACGCACATGCAATAATAATAGTCTGTTGGAGTTCAGAGTTTATTTGAGGTTGTGGTGTTTAATAGCCTGATGGCTGTAGGGAAGAAGCTGTTCCTAAACCTGGACGTTACAGGTTTCAGGCTCCTGTACCTTCTTCGCTACAGCCATCAGGCTATTAAACACCACAACCTCAAATAAACTCTGAACTGCAGGGGTGAAATGAGAGTGTGGCCAGGGTGGTGTGGGTGTCTGATGATGCTGGCTGCCTTTTTGAAGCAGCGACTCCGATAAATCCCTTCGATGGTGGGGAGGTCAGAGCGAGTGATGGGCTGGGCAGTGTTCGCAACCTTTTGCAGTCTTTTCCGCTCCTGGACATTCAAGTTGACAAACCAGGCCGTGATGCAACCAGTCAACATGCTCTCTACCGTACACCTGTAGATGTTCAAGATAATCCTCTTTGACATACCAAATCTCCTTAATCTTCTCAGGAAGTTGAGGCGTTGATGTGCTTTATTTATAATTGCTTCAGTGTGCTGGGTCCAGGAAAGATCTTCGGAAATATGCAAAATAAGCCTAGGAATTTGAAATTTTTTATTCTCTCCACCATAGTCCCACACCCTCCCACTAGCGGAAACATTCACTCTATCCAGGCCTTTCACTATTCGGTAAGTTTCAATGAGATTCCTCCTCATTCTCCTAAAAGACGGCGTGTACAGGCCCTGTGCTGTCCAAATGCTCGTATATGTTAACCCTCTCATTCCCGGGATCATTCTCGTAAACCTTCTCTGGACTCCCCAGCACCAGCACATCCTTCCTTGGATATGGAGCCCAAAACTGCTCGCAATACTCCAAATGCAGTGTGACCAGTGCTTTAAGTTGAAACAAAATGGCGGCACTGCCCTAGCAGCTGCCGCTCACCTGCGGTCCATTTGTCTTTGTGTTTTTGTTGTTTTTTTTTGTCTTAGTTGTAGTTGTGATGTGGTGTTTTGTGTTTGTGTACTATGTGTGTATGTGGGGGGGAGGGGGAAACTAACACTGTAAATATGTGTCCCTTCCGAACGGAGACCCGACCTTTGTTTTCTGGGCCGTGTCTCCGTTCCTGCTGCGGCCTACCATCGGCCCAACTCCTGGAGCTGTCAGCCTCCATCGGACTTACCATCCAAGTCCGTGGATCGGACTTACCATCACCGGAGCCGGCCGTCTTCGGAGGCTGCGGGAGCAGCTGCGACTCGCCTTAGGTTCGGGCCGCGTGGATTCCGACATCGGGAGCTCCGGCAGCGGCAGCGTGTTCGCCCACCCCGGATCGCGGGGCTTGGGGCGCGAACATTTCACCGTCCGGCGCGGCCTAAGATGGCCGCGGGATATTTCTCTGCTGGGCGGGGGTTTCAATGTCGGGAGCCACGACCGCCCCGACGTGCAGCAACAGCGGCAGCGACAGCGTGTTCGCCCGCCCCGGATCGGACTTATCATCAGCGGAGCCGGCCGTCTTCGGAGGCTGCGGGAGCGGCTGCGACGCGACGCGCCTTGGGCTTGGCCCGCTGTGGACCGTCCGGTGCGGCCTGCAACCACAACAACCTGGCTGCGGGCGAGGACAGCAGGAGAAGGGAAAGACATTGTGGCCTTCCATCACAGTGAGGAGAGGACTGGAGGAGACTCACTGTGATGGATGTTTCTTTGATGGATGTTTCTTTTTTGTGTGTTTTTGGGGTTGGGTGGTTTGAGTGCCTGTTTGATGCTTTTATTGTTGGACTGTGTTTTTGGGGGTTTTTGGGGTGTGTGATTTGAATGCCTATTTAATGCTTCTATTGTTGGACTGTGTTTTGGGGGGTTTTTGGGGTTGGGTAATTTGGGTGCCTGTTTAGTGCTTTTATTGTTGGACTGTGGGTGATTGAATTAACATTTTGTTCAAGATGGCCGCGCCGTTGTGTTTGGCTGCCTGCCACTATGTTTCTTTTTTTCCTAGTCAGATGTGCAGCACTTTGGTCAACGTGGGTTGTTTTTAAATGTGCTATACAAATAAATTGACTTGACTTGACTTGACTTATAAAGCCTCAGCATTTCATCCTTGTTTTAATATTCACATTTGCCTTCCTTACTACCAATTCGACTTGCAAATTAACTTTTTGGGAATCCTGTACCAAGTCCTTTTGTACCTCTGATTTCTGAATTCTCTCCCCATTTAGTAAATCAGTAGTCTACACCTTTATTCCTACTATCAAAATGCATGACTCCAAACTTTGCCACCTTTTTGCCCACTCTCCCAAGCTGTCCATGTCCTTCTGCAGAGTCCCTGCTTTCTCCACACTACTTGCCCCTCCACTTATCATATCATATCATATATATACAGCCGGAAACAGGCCTTTTCGGCCCTCCAAGTCCGTGCCGCCCAGCGATCCCCGTACATTAACATTATCCTACACCCACTAGGGACAATTTTTACATTTACCCAGCCAATTAACCTACATACCTGTACGTCTTTGGAGTCTTTGTATCATCTGTAAACTTGGCCACAAAGCCTTCAATTCCTCATCCAAATCATTAATATACAATGTGAAAAGTAGCAGCCCCAGCACTGATCACAGCGTAACCCGCTTGTCACTAGCAGACAAACAGAAAAAGCCCCCTTTATTGGCACTCTTTGCCTTCTGACATCTGGCCAACTTGCTATCCATGCTAGTATCTTCCCTCTGATACCATGGGCTCTCATCTTCTTTAGCAGCCTCACGTGTGGCATCTTATCAAATGCCTTCTAAAAATCCAGGTCACCAACATCACTGACTCTTCTTTGTCTATGCTGCTATTTATTTCCTCAAAGACTTCCAACATGTTTGTCAGGCAAGTTCTCCCTTTCACTAAACTATAATGACTTTGGCCTATTTTATTATGAACTTCTAAGTACTCGTCCTTTATAATGGACTCTAAAATGTTACCAGCCGCTGAAGTCAGATTAACTGGCCTATATTTTCCACTCTTCTGCTTTACTCCCTTCGTGAACAGCGGAGTAATATTTGCAATTTTCTAATCGTCTGGAACCACTAGTGATTCTTGAAAGATCACTGCACACTACTTACGACTCCACAATCTCTAAAGCCACATCTTTCAGACCCCTGGGGTACAGTCCATCTGGTCCAGGTGACATCCACCATCGGACCTTACAGCTTCCCAAGCACCTTCTCCTTAGTAGCCACTCCCCCCCCCCCCCCCCCGGTGAAGAGTGATGCAAAAAACATTCAATTCATCCCCCATTTCTTATTTCTCCAGCATCATTTTCCAGTGGTCCAATGAAATCTTTTCTGATGCAGACAGATTAGTAAATTATCTTGCAATATGATAACTAATACTGCACACAGTTCTTCCAGTAACCATACTAGTATACCGTTATAGCATTATATTCTTTCTATTGACGTCCTGCTGCCACAAAGGATCTGTAGACATTCTCTTGAAAGTTGCTTTGTTCAAGAAAAGATCATTTAATATGGAAGCTAATTCCTTTTTATAAATTATCTTCAGTTGTGAAATTTTAATTGTTTTTAGATGCAGAACATTTCCTCAGACTTTGAAAGCGAGAAACATGAACGTCAAAATCTGCAGCATCAGTTACAGAAAGTCTTGAAAGAGTTGCGCAAGGCACGAGAGCAAATCGCGAGGCTTGAGAATACAGTAAGAATCAAGATAATTTATTTGAATACTATCCATTGTAAAGGCTGGCTATTTTTTCATATGTGATCATATTATTTCATGTTGTGATGACAAATCTTTGAGGTATAATGTGAGGAGAACAATAGCAGGCTTCCGGGATGGATGAATACATGGTTCATCACTATTCAATGACGTGAAAATTAATACTGCAAGATAGTAAGTGTCACATTTTGGTGGGAAGAATGAGAAGAGGCAATATAAACTGGAGAGCACAATTGCAAATGGAGTCTTAAATAGGGTAGGAAAGAACTGCAGAGGCTGGTTTAAATCGAAGGTAGACACAAAATGCTGGAGTAACTCAGTGGGACGAGCAGCATCTCTGGAGAGAAGGAATGGGTGACGTTTTGGGTCGAGACCCTTCAGACTGATGTCAGGAGAGTGGGTGGGTACTCCATGTAGAGTACACCATATCAGCGACAATAATAATATATACAATAATTATCATGTGATTTTGGACTACCCAGTCTGAGTCAAAATAATTGGCAAAAAAACCCCGTTATAATACACATCTTACAAAATCTTTGCCCGGTAACACCACTGGAATGCATTTTATTCAACTTTGCAGAGATGCTTTTAAAATTACATCTTTTTATTTCAGCAAATGGAAGACAAGCAGTACCAAGAGCCAGTGTTGAACAGAAACAATGAAGATGAAGAAAAAGTAAATTTTCCAAAATCCAAAAATCATCTTGATGAGAGCTTCCTGGAATGTCCCAAGTGTAAAGCTCAGTACCCCACCAGTCAGCATCGTGATCTGCTGCAGCATATTGATCATTGCAATTACTAACATCCATGTCTTTTTTTCTTTTCTCCAGTTTCACTCTCAAAGCTTGCAATCCCAAAGATCTGGCAGGGGAATTTTTGGACATTGGATGGGTTTGATTATTAGAATACATACAATGCATGGTTGAGTTCCCTGCGATTGTTTAGCATATTGCCTTCATCATTTTTTTTCTTGTAATGGCATTGATCATAATTCACTGGAATTGAACTCCCTTCGCGAAATGTTCTAAGTGAGAAAAATGTATAGTTTATCATGCCGAAAAATAACATATATAAATACCTGCATTTATAAATATAGGTCAGAACGTTTCAGCTTTGTTGCGCGATCTTATAATCTCATTAATGCTTCCATCCTATGAGTCAGTGAAACTCTCAAACTGCCATCATTTGTGTAGTTAAAGCAAGCTGACATGGCAAAGTAAAACTGGGGAAATGGGTGTTATGTTATGGCCAGAGTTCTGCTTCACTGAATAATTAAGCACTCCAGACTTTGCTGCCATTCATTAATATATTCCTCAGTAGAACAAAGGAGCATTTAAAATTTGCTTCCCCTCTGCATTTGGTTATCGGTTTGCACATGAAAGTAAAACTGTGAAATATTCACATTGCTTGCATTGAATAAGTTTGCTAAAATATCTAGTTTTATGCATTATTTTTATACTTGGGAATATAATGTTTTGATGAAATAAATATAGTTTACTGCTCCTTAATAGTTTATTGTAACTTGAAGCTGCAATTCTTTTCCTCTGTAAACCTGTTCAACTTGGACACCAAAAGCACATTCTTTTAAGAGTGTTGATGTTCCTTCACCGTTCCATTCTTTACATCTCCTGACCAATCAAGGTGAACTGAGAACCACAAAAGCCTGCTGCCTTTTTTTGGCTAGTGGCTACTTCAGAGCCTGAATTTTTGGCACTTTTTGTATTTTTTTCAGTCGTCATGGTCAATTATGATATTTGGAAGTCTTAGAATCAAGTTATTTTAAAAACAGTTTTACATTTTATCCACACAGCCAATTATTTCACACAATTGAGGTTATCAGAGGTTTGTTTTTATGAGGTTGTAAATATGAAGTGACCATGTTCAATTAGTTTTGTCAGAGAATGAATGAAGATTAGATTACCAAATGCAATTGTTTCAAGTGTCTGGTTTTATTGCAGGAAGCACTGAGGTGGAAAGAAATTACTGCAACTGTTTTCAAGTTACAGGAAAATATTATGACAAAGTACTGAATAAATACTACTGTTGAAAGTATTCTAATTATTTCAGAACAATTTGTTCGAAGATGTGTGCTTTTTAGAATGTTTATTTATATGTTCCTTTGGATTAGGATATAAACGTAAAATCTTTTGGGTAAAGGATTTGTGAAAATTAAATGATGCAGGTCTCTCGCTCCATATTTTCTGTTCAGGAATGCACTGTTCTATTATGAAATACATCATCATTTGAATCTGTTCTACTTTGCACTGTAGTTTAAGCCTAAAATGGGCAACGGGTAGGATGATTCAAGTTTGGCCCCCATTCATGTGTGTGCTGCAGCGCCAGACCACAATAACTTCCTTACAGATTTTTGAAAGTACTTTACAGTAGTTTTGCAAATATTTTTAAACGGTCTGTATTTAAATGTTGTCAATGATCCATTAGCAGCCTATGTACTATGATGCCAACCAATTGCGAAAGTTAAAGTATTTTTTAGCCTGTCACAACAAATGGCCTAATGGTGCTTCCTTGCACAATATTGTTGAAAAGTGCCTGGTCTCAAACATCATTCCAGGGAATAGCTAGGATAATAAAATAGGGAGGGGTTGTGGGTGGGAATTGTGATTTTCTAATACACTGAAATGACCCACTTTATTCTAACTCCAAATACATTTTCAGATACCTCATGAAGTTTCTCCTCCTGACATAAATATAGTGCTACTAAATTCGTTTGAATTTATGGTTAAATACTGATATTTGAGTTCAAACCAGGAACCTCTGAAAATTAAGAATTTTTACAAAACTTAAATTATTTAGGTGAAGTCAGAAAGGGTTGTATAAAGTTTATACGTAAATTTTCTACTTTTTAGCTATTTGTCTATTTTTATAACTATATATACTTGTAGTAAAAAGTTTCACCCTGTTTGATTCCTTTTTGCTTGGGGTAATGTTTATTTGTAAAACATAATATTGACAGTGCATTTTTATGTAACTTTTTAAATAAATATCAGATGATTTAACAATTGGTTTAATCATTTTATTTCCATGCATCGATGAAACATGCTAAGAGTAATTTGATGTTGATTTTCAGCCTCGCTAAAAAAAGGATATATTCTGAGACATTAGGAGATTAGTGGGCAAAATTAGGGCACATGGTATTGGGGGTAGGGTACTGACATGGATAGAAAATTGGTTGACAGACAGAAAGCAAAGAGTGGGGATAAATGGGTCCCTTTCGGAATGGCAGGCAGTGACCAGTGGGGTACCGCAAGGTTCGGTGCTGGGACCCCAGCTATTCACGATATACATTAATGACTTAGACGAAGGGATTAAAAGTACCATTAGCAAATTTGCAGATGATACTAAGTTGGGGGGTAGTGTGAATTGTGAGGAAGATGCAATAAGGCTGCAGGGTGACTTGGACAGGTTGTGTGAGTGGGCGGATACATGGCAGATGCAGTTTAATGTAGATAAGTGTGAGGTTATTCACTTTGGAAGTAAGAATAGAAAGGCAGATTATTATCTGAATGGTGTCAAGTTAGGAGGAGGGGGAGTTCAACGAGATCTGGGTGTCCTAGTGCATCAGTCAATGAAAGGAAGCATGCAGGTTCAGCAGGCAGTGAAGAAAGCCAATGGAATGTTGGCCTTCGTAACAAGAGGAGTTGAGTATAGGAGCAAAGAGGTCCTTCTACAGTTGTACCGGGCCCTGGTGAGACCGCACCTGGAGTACTGTGTGCAGTTTTGGTCTCCAAATTTGAGGAAGGATATTCTTGCTATGGAGGGCGTGCAGCGTAGGTTCACTAGGTTAATTCCCGGAATGGCGGGACTGTCGTATGTTGAAAGGCTGGAGCGATTGGGCTTGTATACACTGGAATTTAGAAGGATGAGGGGGGATCTTATTGAAACATATAAGATAATTAGGGGATTGGACACATTAGAGGCAGATAACATGTTCCCAATGTTGGGGGAGTCCAGAACAAGGGGCCACAGTTTGAGAATAAGGGGTAGGCCATTTAGAACGGAGATGAGGAAGAACTTTTTCAGTCAGAGGGTGGTGAAGGTGTGGAATTCTCTGCCTCAGAAGGCAGTGGAGGCCAGTTCGTTGGATGCTTTCAAGAGAGAGCTGGATAGAGCTCTTAAGGATAGCGGAGTGAGGGGGTATGGGGAGAAGGCAGGAACGGGGTACTGATTGAGAGTGATCAGCCATGATCGCATTGAATGGCGGTGCTGGCTCGAAGGGCTGAATGGCCTACTCCTGCACCTATTGTCTATTGTCTATTGTCTATTAAGTAACTTAAATTTGTTCAGACGAACCCCAAGCAACATTACTGAGGCCTGGGCCAAGTTCACAACCAAGTTTGTCTAACTGAACCTCTCAGTCTTCAGTATGGGGCTGGAGTCAGTGAGCAACCCTTCTATGTCCTAATGTAATTTCCTTTGATTCAAAGGTAATTGATGTGGGAACCTTAGTTACGTTCCTCACTTGTGTCCTTTTTGAAGTTACACGTGACCCCCATATCTACTTTCGCCACCCAAGAAGAATGGTGAATGGAATTTAATGAAGAGAAGTGTGAGGTGTTGCATTTTGGAAAGTCAAACTAGGGCAAGACCCGCACAGTAAATCGCAGGGCACTAGGGAGTGTTGTAGAGCAGAGAGATCTACGAGTGCAGGTACACAGTTCCTTGAATGTGGCATCGCAAGTAGATAGGCTGGTCAAGAAGGTTTTCGACATATTGGCCTACATCAGTCAGTGTTAAGTATAGAAGTTGGGAGGTCATGCTGCAGATGAGCAAGATATTGATGAGGCCATATTTAGAGTATTGTGTTCAATTTTAGACACCCTGTTATAGGAAAGATGTTAAACTAGAAAGGGTGCAGAAAAGATTTACAAGGATTATGGCGGAACTCGGCCTAAGCTATAGGGAGAAGTTGAACAGGCTCGGGCTTTATGACTTGGAGCGCAGAAGGATGAGGGGGATTTTATAGAGGTGTACAAGACCATGAGAGGAGTAAATTGGGTAGATGCAATGTTTTACCTAGAGTAGGGGAATCGAGAACCAGAGGACATAGGTTTAAAATGAGGGAAAGATTTAATGGGAACCTCAGGGGCCACCTTTTTACACAAAGGGTGGTAGGCGTATGGAATGAGCTGTCAAAGAAGCTAGTTGAGGCAGGTACTATCAGACTAAGAAACATTTGGACAGGTACATGGATAGTATATGTGTGGGAAGGAACTGCAGATGCTGGTTTACACCAAATATAGACAATGCTGGAGTAACTCAGCAGGTCAGGCACCATCTCTGGAGAAATGGAATCGTGGTGTTTCCACGAGACCCTTCTGGCATAGGAGAGGGTCCAGAGGAGGTTTACGAGAATGATCTGAGGAATGGTTGGGTTAACATGATGAGCGTTTGACGGCACTGGGCCTGTATTCTCTGGGTTTTAGAAGGATGAGGGGGACCTCATTTAAACTTACCAAATAGTAAAAGACCTGGATAGAGTGGATGTGGAAAGGATGTTTCCACTAATGGGTGAGTCTGGGACCAATAGCCATACCCTCAGAATAAAAGGATGTACCATTAGAAAGGATAATATCCCATGTTTACATCAGACAATCTCTAATTAAATATTAAAATTTGGAAGGAATAATATTGGTATTCACACTGTCCTCTGGTTCTCGATTCCCCTACTCTGGGTAAAACATTGCATTTACCCAATTTACGAGAATGATCTGAGGAATGGTTGGGTTAAGGAATTTCTTTAGTCAGAGGATGGTGAATCCATGGAATTCATTGCCACTGTAGGCTGTGGAGGCCGTCAATGGACATTTTTAAGGCGGAAATTGAGAGGTTCTTCATTATTACGGGTGTCGGGGTTATGGGGAGAAGACAGGAAAATAGGTTTGAGAGGGAGAGATAGATCAGCCATGATTGAATGGCGGAGTAGACCCGATGGGCCGAATGGCCTAATTCTGCTCCTATGACATATGAACCTTGGGCGCTGTCTGTGTGGAGCTTGCAGGTGTTCTTCCTGTGACCGGTTTTGGTTTCTGCTGATTGCTCCAGAAGTCAAGATTACGGCAAAATCCTATCGTTTCTGCAGGTGGGCAGACTCAACACTCCTATTTCGGTCTGAAGAGGGACCCTGACTTGAAACATCATCCCTCCATTCCCTGCACTGATGCTGTCTGACCTGCTGAGTTCCTCCAGCATTTTGGTTTAAGCGAACTTGGCTGTTTAAGTAATTCTTGTAATTATAAGATTGGACATTCCCACTCAGTGTGAATAACAATATTATTCCTTCCAAATTGTAATATTTAATTAGAGATTGTCTGATGTAAACATGCCTTTTAAGTTTGTTCCCCCATTGTGCAGTGTGTAATTTAGCTTTTTGACTGAGACTCTTAAATAAATATGCTTTACCTTAAGCATTTATACAGGACACAAAATGCTGGAGTAACTCAACGGGTTAGGCAGCATCTTGGACGAGAAGGAATGGGTGACTTTTTGGGTCGAGACCCTTCTTCAGACTATGTCTGGGGAGGGGGCGGGACAGAGATAGAATATTCTATCTTTGTCCCACCCCCTCCCCTGATATCAGTGATAAAAAGGGGCTCGACCCGAAACGTCACCCATTCCTTCTCTCCCGAGATGCTGCCTGACCCGCTGAGTTACTCCAGCATTTTGTGTCTACCTTCGATTTAAACCAGCATCTGCAGTTTTTTTCCTATGCATTTATATATTTTAATATACAAAATTCACTTGGATGTATGGATAAAAATTGAATTAGTCTGCAGGAGTAAGGGTGTAGAGTTGGGCAGTACTGCCGAGCAGGAGGTTTTGGGGGATGAGGCGTTGGGCAGTGGAAGAGTTTGGGATTGGATGGGATGAAGTGCAATAAAGATTGAGATTGAAGGGAGATATGATAAGGGAATGGTGTGTGTAGTTAGCGTGTCAGCGTGACTGGGCGGCACAGCGGTAGAGTTGCTGTCTTACAGTGCTTAGTGTCAGAGACCCGGGTTCCATCCTGGCTACGGGTGGACTTTGTACGTTCTCCCCGTGACCTGTGTGGGTTTTCTCAGAACTTTGGTTTTCTCACTCCAAAGACGTACATGTTTGTAGGTTAATTAGCTTGGTGAAACTTGGCCCTAGTGCACTAGTATTAGTGTATTAATGTGCGGGGGTCACTGGTCGGTGCGGACTCGGTGGGCCGAATGGCCTGTTTCCGCGCTGTATCTAAACAAAATGATGGCTGAAGGGGTTAAAGGCGAAGACGAGGGGGACTCTGTCCCTGTTGCGATTGGAGAGAAGGGGAACAAGAGCGGGGTAATGAGGAGACATCTGTAAGGGCCTCGTATATGGGTCTTTATTCCAAAAGACTGCCCAAGTAGAAATGGGTGTCCAGTCAATTGCTTCCTAAAAGTGGAATTGTACAATTTCTGTACATTTTGGATGCTTTGTGGTAAAGCTGTTGAAGAGCAGACTCTTGTTCTGGATTTCATAATGAAAAGGTGAGAGGCCCTTTGGCCCATGGCCCAAGGAGTACCATTGAACCAATGATGCATCAGATCAAAGTTACACAGGTTACTTGTGCGTCTTCGTAGATCATCAGCCAATTGTAATGCCAGCAGTTCTTGTTTACAAAAGAACTGTAATATACAGAGGTCTAAACATTTTTTTTAAATGAAAAGCAAAGAAAATACTGTTTACCTCCCAGGGGATAATATCTATCTTCTATATACTAAAACATTTGTTTGTTTTGTTTGTTTGTTCCTGAACTACAGCTAAAACGGTACACCATAGCACGACAATTTTGGCCCACCTTATTCACCGTCGTCCCTTTGGTGCTAATGGAAGAAGTTTCATTGAAATCAGTGTTATATTTTTAAGGTTATTCACATTTTAAAGTTTAAATCTATCTCCTAGGGAGGGAGGGGGGCGGATGGAGAATAAGGGGGGTTGAGTGGGGGGGAGGGGGGGGGGAGGAGAGGGTGCTGCACCAATGCAGGAGATGTTTGGGCCCAATGGGTCCACTTGGTCTAGTATAATATAAAGGGATAATAAAATCCTGCATGGGTTTGCTCCGGGATCTCCCGTTTCCTCCCAAACTCCAAAGATGTTATTTGGCTTTGGTAAAAAAGTAAATTGTCCCTAGTGTGTGCAGAGTAGTTTAAATGTGCGGGGATCGCTGGTTAGTGTGGACACAGTGGACTGAGGGGCCTGTTTTTGCGCTATATCTCTAAATTAAACTAAAATATTTATCATTATTTATTCACAAAATGCTGGAGTAACTCAGCAGGTCAGGCAGCATCTCAGGAGAGAAGGAATGGGTGACGTTTCGGGTCAAGACCCTTCTTCAGACTTCAGACGGATCAGTCTGAAGAAGGGTCTCGACCCGAAACGTCACCCATTCCTTCTCTCCTGAGATGCTGCCTGACCTGCTGAGTTACTCCAGCATTTTGTGGATAAATACCGTCGATTTGTACCAGCATCTGCAGTTATTGTCTTATACATGTCATTATTTATAATCATCCTTTTCCACCAATTGTATTTTTTGTCTGACAACAGCTGCAATATGTATTAGGTACATCAGCAATCAAACACTTCATCTACAATATTTATTTAATATTTTGCAAACAATGAATCATATTTTTATAAGTACTGATATAGCTAAACTAAGGTCAGAAAATATTTTATTTGTTTACAAGTTTACTGAGCTTTATATAGGTTCAGTACAAACAATGCAATGACATAATTTGCCATGAGAAACGTTATTTGCCTCAAGTTGTTTTAAAAATGCTTTTATCTCCATTGTCAAATAATATCAGATTATGCAATAGATAGACACAAAAAGCTGGAGTGACTGAGCGGGCCACACAACATATAACCATATAACCATATAACAACTACAGTACGGAAACAGGCCCGTTCGGCCCTACCAGTCCACGCCGACCACTTTCCAAGACCTAGTCTCATCTACCTGCACTCAGACCATAACCCTCTAATCCCCTCTTATCCATATACCTATCCAAATTACTCTTAAATAATAAAATCGAGCCAGCCTCCACCACTTCCACCGGAAGCCCATTCCATACAGCCACCACCCTCTGAGTAAAGAAGTTACCCCTCATGTTACCCCTAAACTTTTGTCCCTCAATTCTGAAGCCATGTCCCCTTGTTGGAATCTTCCCCACTCTCAAAGGGAAAAGCCTACCCATGTCAACTCTGTCCGTCCCTCTCAAAAATTTAAAAACCTCTATCAAGTCCCCCCTCAACCTTCTACGCTCCAAAGAATAAAGACCCAACCTGCTCAACCTCTCTCTGTAGCTTAAGTGCTGAAACCCAGGCAACATTCTAGTAAATCTCCTCTGTACCCTCTCCATTTTGTCGACATCCTTCCTATAATTTGGCGACCAGAACTGCACACCATACTCCAGATTCGGCCTCACCAATGCCCTGTACAATTTTAACATTACATCCCAACTTCTATACTCGATGCTCTGATTTATAAAGGCAAGCATACCAAACGCCTTCTTCACCACCCTATCCACATGAGATTCCACCTTCAGGGAACAATGCACAGTTATTCCCAGATCCCTCTGTTCCACTGCATTCCTCAATTCCCTACCATTTACCCTGTACGTCCTATTTTGATTTGTCCTACCAAAATGCAGCACCTCACACTTATCAGCATTAAACTCCATCTGCCATCTTTCAGCCCACCCTTCCAAAAGGCCCAAGTCTCTCTGTAGACTTTGAAACTCTACTTCATTATTAACTACACCACCTATCTTAGTATCATCTGCATATTTACTAATCCAATTTGCCACACCATCATCCAGATCATTAATGTAAATGACAAACAACAGTGAACCCAACACAGATCCTTGGGGTACTCCATTAGACACTGGCCTCCAACCTGACATACAATTGTCAACCATTACCCTCTGGTATCTCCCATTCAGCCATTGTTGAATCCATCTTGCAACCTCACTATTAATACCCAACGATTTAACCTTCTTAATCAACCTTCCATGTGGAACCTTGTCAAATGCCTTACTGAAGTCCATATAGACAACATCCACAGCCTTGCCCTTATCAATTTCCCTGGTAACCTCTTCAAAAAATTCAAGAAGATTAGTCAAACATGACCTTCCAGGCACAAATCCATGTTGACTGTTTCTAATCAGGCCTTGTTTATCCAAATAATTATATATATTGTCCCTAAGTATCTTTTCCATTAATTTTCCCACCACAGACGTCAAACTAACAGGTCTATAATTGCTAGGTTTACTTTTAGAACCTTTTTTAAACAAAGGCACAACATGCGCAATGCGCCAATCTTCCGGCACCATCCCCGTTTCTAATGACGTTTGAAATATTTCCGTCATAGCCCCTGCTATTTCTGCACTAACTTCCCTCAATGTCCTAGGGAATATCCTATCAGGACCTGGAGACTTGTCCACTTTTATATTTTTCAAAAGTGTCCGTACCTCCTCTTCTTTAATCCTCATAATTTCCATCACTACTCTACTTGTTTCGCTTACCTCACATAATTCAATATCCTTCTCCTCGGTGAATACCGAAGAAAATAAATTGTTTAATATCTCCCCCATTTCTTCCGGCTCAGCGCATAGCTGTCCACTCTGACTCTCTAATGGACCAATTTTCTTTAGAGAAAAGGAATAGGTGATGTTTCGGGTCAAGGACCTTCTTCAGACCCAGAAGGGTCTCGACCCGAAACGTCATTATTCCTTTTCAGCAGAGATGCTGTCTGACTCGCTGAGTTACTCCAGTTTTGTGTCTACCTTCGGTTTAAACCAGCATTTGTAGTTCCTTCCTCCACATAGGATTATGCAATGATGGGTGAAAGATGACAACATACCGCGCTTTTGCGGTTGCAGCTCCTAGACTGTGGAACAGCATCCCTCTCCCCATCAGAACTGCCCCCTCCATCCACTCCTTGAAGTCCAGGCTCAAAACCTATTTCTACTCCCTAGCGTTTGAGGCTCATTGAGGAGGCGCTGTGAACTGTTTGTGTGCTACTGTATGTTTCATTTTTTTTCCATTGGAACCTAATCAGATGTACAGCACTTTGGTCAACGTGGGTTGTTTTTAAATGTGCTATACAAATAAAATTGACTTGACTTGACATACAGGTATTTGCAGAATAAACAGAGCTCATTTAGATGTGTTTATTTACACAGCTGAATATAAATATACTAAATCTTTAGCAGTCACCCAGCAATGTTTCTCACTCTTTTTTCACTTGTTCCCATGTCCACGATAGTCTCTCCTATTTGTCTCTCGACAGTGTTGGCCATTCTCTGTCGAAGGTCTTTGGAATTTGTTACTTAAAGCAACAATATTGCATAAGCTGCTGCTGAATCCAGCAATCTGATATGTTACATTGTCATCCACGCTGACAGATGTATAATGAATGCAATCCTGTTCTGCAAAAGTGAAAATATAATTTTTCCATGTGAAGCGAAACGCTTTGCTTGTGCCAATCTAATATACTGTTTGCATCGGCATCCTCCTACATTGAAGAAACCAAACAAACACAGACTGGAAGACTGTGTTGGAAGGAACTGCAGATGCGGTTTAAACCGAAGATCGACGCAAAAAGCTGGAGTAACTCAGTGGGTCAGGCAGCATCTCTGGAGGGAAGGAATGGGTGACGTTTCGGGTCGAGACCCTTCTTCAGACTGGCAGACTGCTTTGCAGAGCATCTACATTCAACCCAAAGTGAAGATACACTCCTGGCGAGAGATATGTGGGAGATCAGACCTGGTGGCCGGTACGAGCAAGGACAGAGCCAGCAACGGGCACAAACATCCGGCGGCCACCAAGAACAAGGACAGACCCAGCGAACCACAAAACCGCCAAGAGTTAGGTGCCGGCAGCTGATGAAAACAAAAATATGGCGACCACCAAGAATGAAGGCCATTTGGCCACGTGTGGCGGCAGACCTGGAAGTGTGGCGGGCTGCTGCCTACAGGCGCAAGCCCTGAAGACCGGAGAATTGAGGAGGGAGCTGCTGTTGACTATCGACATGAGGGGTGGGCCGGTGGGAGAGGGACCGGGACCGCCTGCAGGAGGCACCCTACGGGACACTGGTGGTCGAGCAAGGAGAGGGATGTCGGGTGCCAGGCCTGCAGCAGCCTGGGGCTTACCTGGATCAGGGGCGCTCCAGTACCTCCAACATGTAGACCAGACTTTGAACTTTTTTTTTCTCTTTGTAAACGACGCCAAAATAAGACAGCTGTGCATTTGCGGGTTGTGCAAAAGAATTTCACTGTGATGTGCAGACGTGACAATAAACAACAATTGTTGAATTTAAGAGAGAGTTAGATAAGAAGAAAGGGGAGGCCATTTAAAACTGAGGTGAGGAAAAACTTCACCCAGAGAGTTGTGAATTTGTGGAATTCTCTGCCACAGAGGGCTGTGGAGGTCAATTCACTGGATGAATTTAAAAGAGAGTTAGATAGAGCTCTAGGGGCTAGTGGAATCAAGGGATATGGGGAGAAGGCAGGCACGGGTTACTGAATGTGGATAATCAGCCATGATCACAATGAATGGCGGTGCTGGCTCAAAAGGGCCAAATGGCCTCCTCCTTCACCTATTGTCTATGTTTCTATGTTTCTTTCACTTCTGCAGTGCTTGTTTCTCAGTTGAAATTGCTTTGCGATGTGGCTTTGGCCCAGGTTGGCCCAGAGAGTTTGAGCTGTTGCTTCTTTGAACAAGTATTGAATAAGAACATTTGAAAATTGAGTGGTGTTCTATGCCCCTCGTGCTAAACCTGCCATTCAATATGATCATGGCTGATCTTCCCTGGGTTATTTTCTTCCTGCCAATACTCCCCAGCTGTCCATTTCCTGACTGTTTTAAGGCAGCGCGGTGGTGCAGCAGGTAGTGCTGCTGCCTCGTGTGCTGGAGACCCGGGTTCGTTCCTGACCTCAGGTGCTGTATGTGTGGAGTTTGCATGTTCTCCCTGTGGCTGCGTGGGTTTCCTCCCACATTCCAAAGACCTATGGGGTTGTATGTTAATTGGCCTCTGTAAATTGCCCCTTGTGTGTAGCTCAACACCTGCGCTCGGTCCCCGTTAACCAATCTGATCTCCCGGTGGCTGAGCACTTCAACTCCCCTTCCCACACCCAGTCTGACCTTTCTGTCATGGGCCTCCTCCAGTGCCATAGTGAGGCCCACTGGAAATTGGAGTAACAGCACCTCATATTTTGCCTGGGCAGCTTGCAGCCCAGTGGTATGAACATCGATTTCTCCAACTTTAGATAGTTCCTCTGTCCCTCTCTTCCCCTCCCCCTTCCCAGATCTCCCTCTATCTTCCTGTCTCCACCTATATCCTTCCTTTGTCCCGCCCCCCTGACAACAGTCTGAAGAAGGGTCTCGACCCGAAATGTCGCCCATTCCTTCTCTCCTGAGATGCTGCCTGACCTGCTGAGTTACTCCAGCATTTTGTGAATAAATACCTTCGATTTGTACCAGCATCTGCAGTTATTTTCTTATACTACCTTGTGTGTAGGGAGTGGATGAGAAAGTGGGAAAACATAGAGCTATGGTGAGCAGGTGATCGATTATGAGACTAGAGTCAGTGGGCCGAAGGGTATATTTCCATGCCATACCTCTAAACTAAACTAAAACTAATTTATCTACTTCTTTAAATACCCCCAGTGATCTGATCTTCACAACTAGGGTTGCCAACTTTCTCGCTCCCAAATAAGGGTCAAAAGGTGACCTCACCTAGCCAGCAGCCCGTGCTCCCGCTCCACCAATGGCGGCCACCCGGGTCGGGAGCCGGGTTGCTACGCAACCTCCGTTAGGCGGTGCCTGGGCCACCAGGCCTCCGCTGTCCGGGTCTACAGCGGTCTCTGGGCTTACAGTGTCCGGGCCTACAGTGGTCCCTGGGCCTACACGGTCCGGGCCTACAGCGGCCCCCAGACTTACAGTGTCCGAGCTTACAGTGTCCGGGCCTACAGTGGTCCCTGGGCCTAAGTGGTCCCTGGGCCTACAGTGGTCCCTGGGCCTACAGTGTCCGGGCCCACACTGTCTGGGCCTACAGTGGTCTCTGGGTCTACAGTGTCCCTGGGCTTACACTGTCCCGGGCCTACAGTGCCCCCCGGGGCTAATACGGGACAAGGGCGGGCCCGTTCAGGACAAACCAATTTACCCAATATACGGGATGTCCCGGCTAATACGGGACCATTGGCAACCCTATGCACAACCCTCTGGGTTAAAGAATTCCAGAGATTCATCACCATCTGCAAGAAGAAGTTTCTCAGCTCCCCAGTTTTGAATATCCGTCCCTTAATGTTGCCTCCTCTTGAGATCAGTTCTGTCATTACACCTCAGGATCTTGAAGTTTAAATGAGGTCACCCTCTCATTCTTTTAAACTTTAAAATAATGTAGATTTTGTTTCTTTACCCACTTGTGACAATTCTTCCATTGCCTGTAATTGGCCTGGATCTTGGACTGACCCCTTGGACTAACTTTGATGGTATGGGATGGGAATTGGCTAGGATAGACTGGCAAATTATTCTTAAAGTGTTGGCAAAATGCTGGAGTAACTCAGCAGGTCAGGCAGCATCTCAGGAGAGAAGGAATGGGCGACGTTTCGGGTCGAGACCCTTCAGACTGATGTCAGGGGGGCAGGACAAAGGAAGGATATAGGTGGAGACAGGAAGACAGTGGGAGATCTTCACAGAGGGGGAGCAGCGAGAGAGCATGTTGCTAAACTCTCGTCGAAGAGAGGAGGAGAACTTCTTCAAAGTGGACATACCTTGAGGAGAAATCGCAGTGGAGCAACAAGTAGTATAAGAAAATAACTGCAGATGCTGGTACAAACCTTCGATTTGTACCAGTATCTGCAGTTATTTTCTTATACTTAAAGTTTTGCCGGTGGATATGCAATGGCAAAGATTTAAAGACCGCATGGATGAATTACAACAATTGTTCATCCCTGTCTGGCATAAAAATAAAACAGGGCAGGTGGCTCAACCGTGGCTAACGATGGAAATTAGGGATAGTGGTAAATCCAAGAAAGAGGAATATAAATTGGCCAGAGGGAGCAGCAAACTGGAGGACTGAGAGAAATTTAGAATTCAACAAAGGAGTTAATTAAGAGGGGGAAAATATTGCATGAAAGAAAGCTTGCGGGGAATATAAAAAACAATTAATTAACTTCTATAGATATGTGAAGCGGAAAAGATTAGTGAAGCCAAATGTAGATCCCTTACAGTCAGAAACAGATGAATTTATAATGGGAAAACAAGGAAATGGCGGACCAGTTAAACAAGTACTTTGGTTCTGTCTTCACTAAGGAAGACACAAACAAACTCCCAGAAATACTAGGGGACCGAGGATCTAGTGGGAGGGAGGAACTGAAGGGAATCCACATTAGTCAGGAAATGGTGTTAGGTAAACTGTTGGGACTGAAGGCAGATAAATCCCCAGGGCCTGATGGTCTGCATCCCAGAGTACTCGAGGAGGTGGCTCTAGAAATCGTGGACACATTGGTGATCATTTTCCAAAGTTCTATAGACTCTGGATCAGTTCCTGTGGACTGGAGGGTAGCCAATGTAACCCCACTTTTTAAGAAAGGAGGGAGAGAGAAAACAGGGTATTACAGACCAGTTAGCCTGACATCGGTAGTGGGGAATATGCTTGAGTCAATTAGTAAATATGTAATAGCAGCGCATTTGGAAAGCAGTGACAGGATCGGTCAAAGTCAGCATGGATTTATGAAGGGGAAATCATGCTTGACTAATCATTTGGAATTTTTTGAGGATGTCACAAGTAGAATGGATAAGGGAGAGCCAGTGGATGTGGTGTATTTGCACTTTCAAAAAGCCTTTGACAAGGTTCCACACAAGAGATCAGTGGGCAAAATTAGAGCACGTGGTATTGGGGGTAGAGTATTGACATGGTTAGAGAACTGGTTGGCAGACAGGAAGCAAAGAGTAGGAATTAACAGTACCTTTTCAGAATGGCAGGCAGTGACTAGTGGGGTGCCGCAAGGCTCAGTGCTGGGACCCCAATTATTTACAATATATATTAACGATTTAGACAAAGGAATTAAATGTAACATCTCCAAGTTTGCGGATGATACAAAGCTGGGTGGCAGTGTGAGCTGCGAGGAGGATGCTATGAGGCTGCAGGGTAACCTGGACAGGTTGGGTGAGTGGGCAGATGCAGTATAATGTGGATAAATGTGAGGTTATCCACTTTGGTGGCAAGAATAAGAAGGCAGATTATTATCTGAATGGTGTCAGATTAGGAAAAGGGGAGGTGCAACAAGGCTTGTGTGACCTTGTACATCAGTCACTGAAAGTAAGCATGCAGGTGTAGAAGGCAGTGAAGAAAGCAAATGGCATGTTGACATTCATAGCAAGAGGATTTTAGTTTAGGAGCAAGGAGGTCCCACTGCAGTTGTACAGGGCCCTAGTGAGACCGCACCTGGAGTATTGTGTGCAGTTTTGGTCTCCTAATTCGAGGAAGGACATTCTTTGTATTGAGGGAGTGCAGTGCAGGTTCACCAGATTAATTCCCGGGATGGCGAGACTGACATATGATGAAATAATGGATCATATTCACTGGAATTTAGAAGGATGAGAGGGGATCTTATAGAAACATAAAATTCTTAAGGGATTGGACAGACTAGATGCAGGAAAAATATTCCACATATTGGAGTCCAGAACCAGGGGTCACAGTGTAAGAATAAAGGGGAGGCCATTTAGGACTGAGATGAGGAAATACTTTTACACCCAGAGAGTTGTGAATCTGTGGAATTCTCTGCCACAGAAGGCAGTGGAGGCCAATTCACTGGATGTTTTCAAGAGAGAGTTAGATATAGCTCTTGGGGCTAACAGAATCATGGGACATGGGGAGAAGGCAGGAATGGGGTACTGATTTTGGATGATCAGCCATGATCATATTGAATGGATATGCTGGCTTGAATGGCTAAATGGCCTCCTCCTGCACCTATTTTCTATGTTTCTATGTTTCAATGCCAATATATCCTCCTTTAAGTTAAAGGGACCAAAATGGTGAAAGGGTCCTCCAGGTGTGGCCTCACGAGTTAGCTGGACACCAACAACAATAGTTCACTATTTCTAAATCCCAACTCTCTTGCAAAAAGATGTATGCTATATTCCTTCCTGACCACTTACTGCATTAGTCCCTTTATTCACAGGTGGCGTAGCGGTAGAGCTACTGCCTTCCATCGCCAGAGATCTGGGTTCCATCCTGACTACAGGGGGTTGGCTGCACGGCGTTTGGATGTTCTCATGACCTGCGTGGGTTTTCTCCAAGATCTTCCCTTTCCTCCCACACTCCAAAGATGTACAGGTTTGTAGGTTTCACAAAATGCTGGAGTAACTCAGCAGGTCAGGCAGCATCTAGGAGAGAGGGAATGGGTGACGTTTCGGGTCGAGACCCTTCTTCAGACTGATGTTAGGGGAGGGGGCTGGACAAAGATAGGATGTAGTCGGAGACAGGAAGACTAGTGGGAGAAGGGGGAGGGGAAAGAGAGGAAAAGCAGGGACTATCTGAAGTTAGAGAAGTCAATGTTAATACCGCTGATCCAAACGAAATATGAGGTATCACAAAATTTTGGAGTAACTCAGCGGGTCAGGCAGCATCTTGGAGAGAAGGAATGGGTGACGTTTCGGGTCGAGACCCTTCTTCAGAATTATGTCAATAGACAATATACAATAGGTGCCGGAGTAGGCCATTCGGCCCTTCGAGCCAGCTCTGCCATTCAATGTGATCATGGCTGATCATTCTCAATCAGTACCCCGTTCCTGCCTTCTCCCCATACCCCCTGACTCCGCTATCCTTAAGAGCTCTATCTAGCTCTCTCTTGAATGCATTTAGAGAATTGGCCTCCACTGCCTTCTGAGGCAGAGAATTCCACAGATTCACAGCTCTCTGACTGAAAATGTTTTTCCTCATCTCCGTTCTAAATGGCCTACCCCTTATTCTTAAACTGTGGCCCCTGGTTCTGGACACCCCCAACATTGGGAACATGTTTCCTGCCTCTAACGTGTCCAACCCCTTAATAATCTTATACGTTTCAATAAGATCCCCTCTCATCCTTCTAAATTCCAGTGTATACAAGCCTAGTCGCTCCAGTCTTTTAACATACGACAATCCCGCCATTCCGGGAATTAACCTGGTAAACCTACGCTGCACGCCCTCAATAGCAAGAATATCCTTCCTCAAATTTGGAGACCAAAACTGCACACAGTACTCCAGGTGTGGTCTCACTAGGGCCCTGTACAACTGCAGAATGACCTCTTTGCTCCTATACTTAGGGGGGGCGGGACAAAGAAAGGATATAGGTGGAGACAGGAAGACGGTGGGAGAACTGGGAAGGGGGAGGGGAAGAGAGGGATAGAGGAACTATCTAAAGTTGGAGAAGTCGATGTTCATACCACTGGGCTGCAAGCTGCCCAAGCAAAATATGAGGTGCTGTTCCTCCAATTTCCGGTGGGCCCTGGAGGAGGCACATGACAGAAGGTATGGAGAAGTCAATGTTCATACAGCTGATCCAATATAGAGGTCAATGTTCATATTTTGTATGAATATCAGGTATGTAGGTTAATTGGCTTGGTGTAAATGTGAAAGTTGTCCTTAGTGTGTGTAGGGTGGTGTTAATGTGCAGGGATCGCTGGTCGACGCAGACTCGGTGGGCCGAAGGAACAGTTTCTGTGCTGTATCTCTAAACTAAAACTAAACTAAACCTCAATGATTTAGCAAAACATGCAAAGTACATTTAATTTAGAGTTAAGTAGTAAATTGGATTACTCAGTTTTGAGCTCTTGGCTGCGTTGTTATTGGTGAAAGCAAAGATCCTTTATCTTGGGAGTTGGAGAGAAACTTGTTTTCATATCCAAATACTTATTTCCAAATACATCTCCAATCAGTTTATAACCATGAGTAATTATATGGCCAGTGATATAGACATGCCAGAATAAGGATGTGGACATTATGCTTAACTGAAGCACCTTAACTGAAGCACTAATCTCCAGTTATCCCAGTAGGCATGATACACAATTTAATACCAACAGGGACTTAGATGTCAAAGGGGAGAATGTAGAATAGATCATTGTTAGCTCGGGGAAGGTGAAAACAAAGCATACAAAGATAAAATTTAATCAGGAGGACAGTCAGACTGGTCAGAGGACTAGTATCGGGAGGGATGGAAAAAGAGGGAAAGCACGGGCTACTTGAAGTTAGAGAAGTCAATGTTCATACCGCAAGGGTGTAAGCTACCCAAGCGAAATATGAGGTGCTGTTCCTCCAATTTGTAACCATGAGTAATTATATGACCAGTGATATAGACATGTCAGAATAAGGTCTCACCCTGACAGTGGAGGAGCCCCAGGACAGAAAGGTCAGTATGGGAATGGGAGGGGCGTTAAAGTGTCCAACCCTCATGAAGAATGTTAAATAAATCAAAACACGTTTTCATCTTTCTGGAGTTTCCTGAGGGAATTTGTTTCCCGTAATGTACAGATATGTATTGTTTGCCGTTTGTGCCTTGAATTGGAGGGTAGGTCAAACATCTATCCTGGGGTAATGCAACAATAAAGCCTGAGAATAGGAGGAAAGGAAAGTTTGGGTTTGGATTTACAAGTTTTAAAAGGCAGAGCAGTTGATTGTGTTGCCGAGCCCGATATTGGACGCACCATCAGGGCGAGGTGAAAGGCCGGTAAGAGTGGAGAGGCAACCGGGTCTGACCTACCGCGCCTTCGAGGTGAGCTGCGGGAGCTCCCCCCCCCCCCACCCTAGGGGACCCCCAAAGGTGGACGGACGAGGAGGGACATCGCTAGGGGTGCCAACTATCTCACTCCGAAATAAGGGACAAAAGGTGATGTCACTGCCCCTCGTGACTTCACCCAGCCAGTGGCCAAGTGCTCTTGCTCTACCAATGGCGGCCGCTCGGGCCGGGAGGCGGGTTGCCATGCAACCTCCGCTAGGCGGCGCCCGGACCTCCGGGCCTAAAGTGTCCGGGCCTACAGTGTCCGGGCCTACAGCGGCCCCCGGGCCAAATATGGGACAAGGGAGGCAGTCCCGTACGGGACAAACCAAGTTAGCCGAATATACGGGATGTCCCGGCTAATACCAGAGGCATGTTGGCAACCCTAGACATTGCGTCCAAGGAAATCGATGGCTGGCGGCCTGCAACAGCCTGGGACTTGCCTGGAACGAACACCGCTCATGAGAATCACAGCACGGACTTTGAAGATGGTGCCAAACTGTGGCGCCCCTTGCATGCAGGCTCGGTAGACTACATCTCTACACTTGCTAATCGGGGATTGGAGGAAGGACAGGACAAATCTTGGTGGGTACTGGTGTGGTGGGTGTAAGTTAGGGGAAGGAATGTAGGTGGAAGGGGAGAAATGGGTGCAGTCAGTTGGGGCACAGGGAAGAAGGGGGGGGGGGAAGGGAGAGTGTGTTGTTTGTCATGACAGTTTATAGACCTCTGTCGGGCTGAGCACAGATCTACAAGCTCCTGACCAGTTGAAACTGAATCACCCAGAGAGTTGTGAATCTGTGGAATTCTTTGCCACAGAAGGCAGCGGAAGCCAATTCATTGGGTGTTTTCAAGTGAGAGTTAGATATAGCCCTTGGGGCTAAGTGAATCAAGGGATATGGGGAGAAAGCAGGAACGGGGTACTGATTTTGCATGATCAGCCATGATCACATTGAATGGCGGTGCTGTCTCGAAGGGCCGAATGGCCTCCTCCTGCACCTATTTTATATTTTTCTATGTTTCTAATTGTTACTGATTCGTGTTTGTCCACCGTATTCCACCCCTAAATATATTTGCATTTACATTACAATATCCATAAACCCTTATCTATAAGTGGAATCGCCAGGGATACAATCATCTGCAATCTGCATTTATGATATTTATTCTGGTGGATGACTTTTTCAATGTCATGCAATATAGCCATTGAGGTCTAGTAATGTTTATGTAAAATGACTGCTCCATGATGTTTCATCTTCCACAGATGTGAAGTGGCCGAATATGCGAGCTCAAGTACGTGGAAGAGATAAGCAGTCAAAATTACTGTTTAAGGGAGGATAGATTATTTTCCCAGTTACCTATTTAACATACGATTGTGATGATTTATAGATATAATGTATATGTTATTAATGTACACGTGGTATTAGATCCAGAATATGATACATTGTCACATTCACTGGAGTTTAGAAGGATGAGAGGGGATCTTATAGAGACGTTTAAAATCATAAAAGGACTGGACAAGCTAGATGCGAGAAAAATGTTCCCAATGTTGGGGGAGTCCAGAACCAGGGGCCACAGTCCAAGAATAAAGGGGAGGCCATTTAAAACTGAGGTGAGGAAAAACTTCACCCAGAGCGTTGTGCATTTGTGGAATTCTCTGCCACAGAAGGCAGTGGAGGCCAATTCACTGGACGAATTTAAAAGAGAGTTGGATAGAGCTCTAGGGTCTAGTGGAATCAAGGGATATGGGGAGAAGGCAGGCACGGGGTACTGATTGTGGATGATCAGCCATGATCACAACGAATGGCGATGCTGGCTCGAATGGCCAAATGGCCTCCTCCTGCACCTATTTTCTATGTTTCTATTGAGGCATAAAGCATAAAAGATAGACACATATTTCTTCCTTTATACTGTGTTTCCAGTCCACTCTTTCTCTAAGACCGCCTTACAATAACATGCACAGACTGGAGTAACTCAGCGGGACAGGCAGCATCACTGGAGAGAAGGAATAGGTGACGTTTCGGGTCGAGACCCTTCTTCAGACTCAGAGTCTGCCAAGCATCCCTCAGTCTGAAGAGGGATCTCGACCCCGAAACATCAGTCATTTCTTTGCTCCAGAGATGCTGCCTGTCCCGCTGAGTTACTCCAGCTTTTTGTGTCTATCTTCAGTTTAAACCAGCATCCGTAGTTCCTTCCTACACAACATACACAGTCAGCTCTCCTGGTGCTGCTGCTGCCAAATCCTTTGAAGTGCACTTTGGGGCTGCCAAGCATCTCAGGAAATGTCACCCCGAATATACACAATCATCAGTTATATAAATACCTCATCATTTCAGAAAAAAATGCGTCGTAGTTTTAGTTTAGTGTAGTTCAGAGATACAGCGCAGAAGCAGGGCTTTGGCCCACCGAGTCCACACCGACCAACGACCCCTGCTCATTAATGCCATCCTACACGCACTGGGGACAGTTTACATTAATTCCAAGTCAATTAACCTACAAACCTGTATGTCTTTGGAGCGTGGGAGGAAATCGGAAATCTTGGAGAAAACCCACGCAAGTCATGGGGAGAACGTACAAACTCCGTACAGACAGTACCCACAGTCCCGGCCTCTGGAGCTGTAAGGCAGTAATTCTACCCCTGTGCCACCATGCCTAATCCTCCGCTCCATTTCTTCAACACCATCATATTTGCTGTTTGTATTTGGAGCAGCATTTAAATCCTTAATTCCTCGCCATCTCCATTCAATAGTATGATTGCTTAGATTCTCCTATTCTGTTTGCCAGAGTGTGGTTCTGACAGACCACAATGACGTGAGTCATTGGTACAGTAGGTAAACAACGTTCACCTCCAAGATGGCCGCGCCGTTGTGTTTGGCTGCCTGTCGTCGCTCACCTGGAGATCGTAGTGTTCTTCGAGCCACTTTGGTTTACGACCGCCGAACCCTCCTGTTGATCCGACCCTCCGTCGTCGACTTCTTCAGTCCAGGTCCCGGACAAAGTTTCTTCCAGCGATCGCTCCTCGATCAACTCCCGGTAGATGTGCGGGCCCAGCCTTACATCCACCGCCGCACGCACCGCGCTAGGAGGCGGGGTAAACGCGCGGGAACATTCAAAAATTTAAAAAACCTCGCCCGCGCTCATCCAACAGCGGCCTACCTCGCCCAGCGCTGCGAAGTCGGACCTGGTCGACCTTACAGCTCCATCCACCGGCGCTCCCTCGAGCTCAGGTATGCCGCTCTTCGACCGATCATCCCGGTCCCTGGACTGCCGGCCCGTGGGCTCCCAGCAAGGCCATCTGTGAAGCGCAGCGGCGTGGTCTCCCTGAACCTCCGCCCGCTGGCGTGGGAGCTGCTACCGGACCGAAGCTCACCTGCTGTCCCTGCTGTCCCTGCTAAAGTGGCCCTGATCAACGCAAGATCCTTACAGAACAAGACCTTCATCCTCAACGACTTCTTCATCACCCGTGGATTGGACTTCTCACTGCTCACAGAATCCTGGCTTAACCCTGGTGAGCTTGCTCCACTCGTGGAACTCTGTCCTGATGACTTGTACTTCTTCACCTCACCTAGGCTCTCCGGACGCGGTGGGGGCTTAGCCACTGTGTTTAAGAAACATTTCAACTGCCGCCTCCTGAACGCTGATCATTTCTCCAGTTTCGAGGTGCAACTAATTAAAGTAGGCCTAGCCTATCCCCTCTTAATTGTTCTTGTGTATCGCCCACCAAAAATGCATAAGGACTTCATCACCCAATTTGCTGATCTGATTTCTAGCATTTTGCCCAAATTTGACCGGGTCATGATTCTTGGTGACTTTAACATTCATGTTTGCTGTCCCACTAAGCCTCTTGTGAGTGAATTTATGCATCTGGTTGAGTCCTTCAATCTGACTCTTCACACCACGTGACCCACTCACAAGTTAGGCCATACTCTCGACCTAGTGTTATCATCCGGATTCCCAATCAACAACATTGAAACTACTGAAGCCTGTCTATCGGACCACAGCGCTATCATTTTTGACGCATCTCTGCCTGTATCTCCCGCAAAATCTCATCTCCCTGTTCGCTACTCCCGCGACATAAATTCATTGACTGCCAGTAAATTCTCCGAGGCTCTCACAGCTGCACCCAACATCTGCACTATTGAGGCCTCTCACCCCCATCTCAGCACTGAGGATCTCGCCTCTTTATTTAATATCACTTGCTCTTCCATCCTGGATTCTATCGCTCCCCTTAAAATGAAAAAGCCTAAGCCCAAAGGTCGACCGTGGCTCAATGACTCCACCAAAGCCCTAAGAAGGGAGTGCAGAAAATCAGAAAGGAGGTGGAAATGTGACAAGCTTCAAATTTCCTTCGAAATTCTGAGAAACAATCTTCACAAATACCAGGAAGCAGTAAAGTCTGCTAGAGTACAATACTTCTCCGACCTTATTTCCAAAAACTCTCATAACTCCAAGGTCCTATTTAATAATAATAATAATAATTCATTTATTTTATATAGCGCCTTATCGGGTGCTCAAAGCGCTTTACAAAAACAATCAACATAAAAACAAACAGACAAACTATCCTAACGGAAAAGCGGCGAATAAACAACGCCAGCGTCCTCTCACGTCAGGGTCCGGCAGTAGACAACAAAAAGCACAGGACACACAGATACAATTTTTACACAAACAGCCATCACAGTGATTGCTCTAGGCACACCCTCACTGTGATGGAAGGCAAAAGTCTTATCTCCTCCTCATTCTTCTCCCGCGGTGCCACGAGGTGATCGAGGCTCCCAACTTTTTGAAGCCCCCACCGGGCGATGGAAAGTCCCAGGGCCGAGCCGAGCAGGCCGATGAAAGTCCTGAGCCCCCACCGGGCGATGGAAAGTCCCAGGGCCGAGCCGAGCAGGCCGATGAAGGTCCTGAGCCCCCACTGGGCGATGGAAAGTCCCAGGGCCGAGCCGAGCAGGCCGATGAAAGTCCTGAGCCCCCACCGGGCGATGGAAAGTGCTGCGGCCGAGCCACGCAGGGTGATGAAGGGCCTGCGAGCGGGTCAATCGTACCTCGCACTTCAGGGCGGTCGAAGCTGCTACGGCTGGAGCTCCCAAAAACCGGTCGCCAGCCAGGGACCTGCGAACTCCCGATGTTGCGGTCTGCAGGGCCCACGGCCGAAGCCTCCGAGATGGTAAGTCCAGGCCCTGCGACCGGAGTCTTCAAGGTCGATCCCAGCTGGAGGCCGCCGACTCCACGATGTTAGGCCGTAGTGCGAACGGAGATACGACACGGTAAAGGTCGCATCTCCGTTGAGGAGGAGATTTGATAAAAGGTTTCCCCCAACCCCCCCACCACCCCCCCACACACACAGAGTTAAAAATAAAACAAAACGTACATTAAACGACGACATAGACAAAAAACAAAAAAAAAGACAGAGAGAACAATTAGAACAATTACCTCTGTCATATGTCCCGCCCCCAGTACCAGCTTAGTTGGGTCCCCTGCTAAGTGCGAAGAATTTCGCTAAATTTTTCACCAACAAAGTTGAGAACATTAGAATGAACATTTCCCCTCCCACCCGTGACCTAGCTGTCTCACTAGTCTGTTCATCTAAATTGGACTGTTTCCAACCCGTCACTCTATCCTCCCTTGCAAAGCTTGTCTCCGCTATGAAACCTGCAACCTGCCCCCTTGATCCTGCCCCCACTGCCCTTCTGAAGGATGTCATTGCAATAGCCGGTCCCAGCATCCTCTCTATTATCAACAGTTCTCTGGCCACTGGCACTGTTCCAACCAGTTTCAAGCACGCGGTGGTCCAGCCCCTACTGAAAAAACCTAACCTAGACCCCACCTTGCCTAGCAACTACAGACCCATTTCCAAACTGCCATTCCTGTCAAAAGTCCTTGAAAAGGCAATTCTAAACCAATTAGTGCCCTACCTGCACCAAAACACCATCCTGGAAAGTTTCCAGTCAGGTTTCAGAGCCCACCACAGCACAGAGTCTGCTTTGTTGAAGGTACACAACGACCTGCTTCTCGCCATCGACACCGGCGACTGTGCAATCCTGCTCCTTCTCGACCTCAGCGCAGCGTTCGATACAGTGGACCACACCATCCTTATTGACCGTCTCCGGTACGCGGTTGGCATTGATGGCACTGCCCTGAGCTGGTTCGCTTCGTACCTCAAAGATAGGAGTTTCGCCATCAACATAGGCAGTTATTCCTCTGCTCCAGCTAGCCTCTCCTGCGGAGTTCCACAAGGCTCCATCCTAGGCCCCATTCTCTTCTCTCTATACATGCTCCCCCTTGGCCAAATCATTCAAAGGCACGGCATTTCTTTCCACTGCTATGCCGATGACACTCAGCTTTACCTCCCCCTGAAACCCAACAACCAGTCAAATTTAAACAGCCTCTTACACTGCCTTGAGGACATAAAATGTTGGATGGCACAGAACTTCCTCCAATTAAATGAGAGCAAGTCTGAGGTCATCCTATTCGGCCCCCCCGACTCCATCAAATTGATAACAGGCAGTCTTGGAAGTCTATCCTGCCTAGTCAAACTGCATGTCAAAAACCTCGGCATGATATTTGACTCTGCATTAAAATTTGATAAGCAAGTCAACGCTGTGGTAAAAGCCAGCTTCTCCCAACTTTGAACCATAGCTAAAATCAAACCTTTCCTCCAATTCGACGACACAGAAAAAATCATTCACGCTTTCATTTCCTCCCGCCTAGACTACTGCAACTCCCTATACACTGGGATCAGCCAATCTTCCCTGTCCCGCCTGCAACTGGTCCAAAACGCCGCAGCGAGACTCCTGACGGGTACCCGTAAAAGGGACCACATCACCCCGATTCTGGCCTCTCTCCACTGGCTCCCTGTACGGTACAGAATCAACTTCAAACTACTCCTATTCACGTATAAAGCCCTAAATGGACACTCCCCCCCCTACATCAAAAATCTTCTAACCCCCCTCTCTAACTCCAGGTCCCTCAGGTCGGCCGACTTGGGGCTACTCACTATCCCGCGGTCTAGGCTTAAGCTCAGGGGTGGCCGCGCTTTTGCGGTTGCAGCTCCTAGACTGTGGAACAGCATCCCTCTCCCCATCAGAACTGCCCCCTCCATCGACTCCTTTAAGTCCAGGCTCAAAACATATTTCTACTCCCTAGCGTTTGAGGCTCATTGAGGAGGCGCTGTGAACTGTTTGTGTGCTACTGTATGTTTCATTTTTTTTCCATTGGAACCTAATCAGATGTACAGCACTTTGGTCAACGTGGGTTGTTTTTAAATGTGCTATACAAATAAAATTGACTTGACATGACTAATTAGTGCATTGAATGAGTAATGTCTGAACAGCTGACACACCAAAGCTAAATAAACAAGTTAAGGAGAAGATAGAGAATGGCTCTAGGGATGAGAAATTGCAGTCACATGGGTAATCTAGAGTAGGTTTCCACATAGACAAAGAAAAGCAAGAGGATTTTAATCGAAGCTAGACACAAAATGCTGGAGTAACTAAGCGGGTCTGGCAGCATCTCGGGAGAGAGGGAATGGGTGACCCATTCCATCTCTCCCGAGATGCTGCCTGACCCGCTGAGTTACTCCAGCATTTTGTGCCTACCTTCGATTTTAACCAGCTTCTGCAGTTTTTTTCCTACACAAAGGATTTAAATAGAGATGTCTCTATTTAAGTCTCTAATGTCTGGCTGAGACATTAAACTAATGCAAAATATTTTCCAGTGGCTGGAGACTGAATTATGTGAGGTGACAGATTTAAGGTGATTGGGAAAAGGTAAGGAGCTTTTCCTGATGCAAATGATCAAGATTTGGAACGCAAGGCTTGACGAGCTTTAGATAGGAATTCAATAACCACCTTCAAGAATGATTTGGATAAATATATGATGGAGAAATGAAAGTATAGGTGCCAGGGAAAAACAGGGGAGTGAGATTAACTTGATTAGTCTACTACAAACCCAATGCTCATTGGATGGGTTTTACCACCTTATTTGTGTTCTGACCCTGTAGTCGTATGATATTTGCCATGTTCCCTGCTGCACTGGTTGCAGATACAAACAGTTCTTGACAGTTCTGGTTTGGTGAGAGATCCAGGCAAGAGGTCTGGTCTCTTTGAGGTCAAAATGGATTTTATGCCAGTCAACACAATATTGGAATGCAGCTGATTATACACCGATCAGCCAAAACATTATGACCACTGACAGACGAAGTGAATAACATTGATTATCTAGTGTAAGAAAATAACTACAGATAGAAACATAGAAACATAGAAAATAGGTGCAGGAGTAGGCCATTCGGCCCTTCGAGCCTGCACCACCATTCAATATGATCATGGCTGATCATCCAGCTCAGTAGCCTGTACCTGCCTTCTCTCCATACCTCCTGATCCCTTTAGCAAAAAGGGCCACATCTAACTCCCTCTTAAATATAGCCAATGAACTGGCCTCAACTACCTTCTGTGGCAGAGAATTCCACAGACTCACCACTCTCTGTGTGAAGAAATGTTTTCTCATCTCGGTCCTAAAAGACTTCCCCCTTATCCTTAAGCTGTGACCCCTGGTTCTGGACCCCCCAACATCGGGAACAATCTTCCCGCATCTAACCTCTCCAACCCCTTAAGAATTTTATATGTTTCTATAAGATCCCCCCTCAGTCTTCTAAATTCCAGCGAGTACAAGTCTATCCAGTCTTTCCTCATATGAAAGTCCCGCCATCCCAGGGATCAATCTGGTGAACCTTCTCTGTACTCCCTCTAAGGCAAGAACGTCTTTCCTCAGGTTAGGAGACCAAAACTGCACACAATACTCCAGGTGCGGTCTCACCAAGGCCCTGTACAACTGCAGCAGAACCTTCCTGCTCCTAAACTCAAATCCTCTTGCTATGAATGCCAACATACCATTCGCTTTCTTCATTGCCTGCTGCACCTGCATGCTTGCTTTCAATGACTGGTGCACCATGACACCCAGGTCACGTTGCATCTCCCCTTCTCCCAATCGATCACCATTCAGGTAATACTCTGCTTTCCTGTTCTTGCCGCCAAAGTGGATAACCTCACATTTATCCACATTATATTGCATCTGCCATGCATTTGCCCACTCGCCTAATCTATCCAAGTCACTCTGCAGCCTCCTAGCATCCTCCTCACAGCTAACACTGCCACCCAGCTTCGTGTCATCCGCAAACTTAGAGATGTTGCATTTAATTCCCTCGTCCAAATCATGCTGGTACAAATCGAAGGTATTTATTCACAAAATGCTGGAGTAACTCAGCAGGTCAGGCAGCATCTCAGGAGAGAAGGAGGCACTGTAGGCCCGGACTTTTTAGGCCCGTGGGCCGCTGTAGGCCCAGACAGTGTAGGCTATCGGAGTGTGTTCTTCAGTCTGAAGAAGGGTCTCGACCCAAAACGTCGCCCATTCCTGAGATGCTGCCTGACCTGCTGAGTTACTCCAGCATTTTGTGAACATTGATTATCTTGTTACAATGGCACCTGTCAAGGGGTGGGATATATTAGGCAGCAAGTGAACAGTCAGTTCTTGAAGTTGATGTGTTGGATGCAGGAGAAATGGGCAGGAGTAAAGACCTGAGCGACTTTGACAAGGCTAAATTATTATGGCCAGACGACTGGGTCAGAGCATCTCTGAAACGGCAAGGCTTGTGGGGTGCTCCCGGTCAGCAGTGGTGAGTACCTACCGACAGTGGTCCGAGGAGGGACAAACCACAAACCGGCGACAGGGTGTTGGGTGCCCAAGGCTCATCGATGAGCGAGGGCAACGAAGGCTATCCCGTCTGGTCCGAACCGACAGAAGGTCGACTGTGGCACAAGTCAGGGAAAATGTTAATGGTCACGGGAGGAATGTGTCACAATACACAGTGCATCGCACCCTGCTGCGTATGGGGCTGCACTCGGAGGACCAACAGCATATTAGGCAGGTGGTCATAATGTTTAGGCTCATCAGGTCATAATGTTTTGGCTGATCGGTATACTGTGCAGATGCTTTAATTGGATGTTTAGGCAAAGCACTTCACTCGTGTCGAAGTCTCGATCCATTATAAGACTCAAGGAATGGAATCATTAACCATCAGCAGTTGGTTTATTTAACTTGCCCAAGGGGAAATGTGTCTCAATCAAAGGCCGTGATCACATCTGCAATGTTAGTCGGCCTTTACAGGACATTTATACACAAAGGAGACGACTATTGATAATGTACAAAGATGAAGTAGATCAACGTGTTAATCATCAGGGGTGCACGTAATACACCAGGAGATGACTTTTGATGATATGTTAATCAATGTGTTGACCATGTTGCTAAATTTGCATCAATCACACAGGTTTCAGTTTAATTTATTGTCACATGTACCGAGGTACAATGAAAAGCTTTTGTTACATGCGGAAAGACAGTACATGATTACAAAGAGTCATAGAGGGATATGACCACGACCGCCCCGACGTGCAGCAACAGCAGCAGCGTGTTCGCCCGCCCGGATCGGACTTATCATCGGCGGAGCCGGCCGTCTTCGGAGGCTGCGGGAGCGGCTGCGACTCGCCTTGGGCCGGCCCGCTGCGGACCGTCCGGCGCGGCCTGCAACCACAACAACCTGACCGCGGGAGAAGACGGCAGGAGAAGGGAAAATACATTGTGGCCTTCCATCACAGTGAGGAGAGGACTGGAGGAGACTCACTGTGATGGATGTTTCTTTGATGGATGTTTCTTTTTTTGTGTGTTTTTGGGGTTGTGTAATTTTAATGCCTATTTAATGCTTTTATTGTTGGACTGTGGGTGAC
Source organism: Rhinoraja longicauda (assembly GCF_053455715.1). Taxonomy (NCBI): domain Eukaryota; kingdom Metazoa; phylum Chordata; class Chondrichthyes; order Rajiformes; family Arhynchobatidae; genus Rhinoraja; species Rhinoraja longicauda. The sequence continues at coordinate 45,283,716 of NC_135968.1, forward strand.
TGAATTTCGTCCAATATTGGATGACAAATAAAGCTATCTTGAATCTTGAATCTTGATCTTGAATGTGGAAACAGGCCCTTCAGCCCAACTTGCCCACACTGGCCAACATGTCCCAACTACACTGGTCCCACCTGCCCACGTTTGGCCCATATCTCTCTAAACATGTTCTATCCATGTACCTGTTTAACTGTTTCTCAAACGTTGGGATAGTCCCTGCCTCAACTACCTCCTCTGGCAGCTTGTTCCATACACCCACCACCCTTTGTGTGAAAAAGTTACTCCTCAGATTATTATTAATTCTTTTCCCCTTCACCTTAAACCTCTGTCCTCTGATCCTCGATTCACCTACTCTGGGCAAGAGACTCTGTGCATCTACAAGTCTGAAGAAGTATCCCGATCCGAAACGTCACCCATTCCTTCTCTCCAGAGATGCTGCCTGTCCTGCTGAGTTACTCCAGCATTTGGTGTCTATCTTCGATTTAAACCAGCATCTGCAGTTCTTTCCTATACACTGAGCTACCTGATCTATTCCTCTCATGATTTTATACAACTCTATAAGATCACCCCTCATCCTCCTGTGCTCCAAGCAGTACAGTCCCAGCCTACTCAATCTCCCCCAATTGAGCCATTTACAGTGTATAGACATATAATAAGGGAATAACGTTTAGTGCAAGGTAAGCCAGCAAAGTCCAATCAAGGATAGTCCGAGGGTCACCAATGAGGTTATAGCAGTTCAGGACTGCTCGCTGGTTATGGTAGGATGGTTCGGTTACACTATTGTGTCAAGTATCCCATTAGACTTTGTGATGCGGTCTCAGAATCCACACCTGAAACAATGGATGCAGTAGATGAGGTTGGAGGAGGTGCAAATGAACCTCCGCCTAACCTGAAAGGACTGCATGACTCGTTTTCACCTAGTCCACAGCTAACAATGGACCGCTTCCTTGATCATCGTTACATTTTTGCATATCTTTCATTTCTTTGGTCTATTTTTCTCTAAATCGTTGTCCATATCACTCGTTTCCCTTTCCACCGACTCTCAACCCAAAATGCCACCCATTTCTTCTCTCCAGAGATGCTGCCTGTCCCGCTGAGTTCCTCCAGCATTTTGTGCCTGTCTTCGGTGTAAACCAGCATCTGCAGTTCCTTCCTACACAGGACTGTCGGGGTCCCAGGACAGAGTCGGGGGAGGAGGTATAGGGATGGGTGTTGCATCTCCTACAGTTGTCTCCTTGTAGTCTCAGCGATTGATTTGTAACACCCTATTTCCATAGCTGTTTTTTGTAATGATCCTGCAATGATATGCTGGCCCATAATTATATCTGCAACTTAATGTCTCCTGCAATATAAGACGGTTTAGCAAACAATTTTGGGGACAATTTGATCGTCCTGACAAGTCCTGTGTGATAACTCATTCTCATGACATTCCAATCCATAGACATTCCCTGATAACCCTGATAAACAGACACTCCTGATAAGACCCTTTGTTGATACCGATCACTATTGGGCATGTAACAACAGACTAATAGATAAGCTTTTATCTCTGCATACTCTGTAGTCACTACCACTGACTTTCAACATAGTCAAAACAGATGGAAAGATTCAAAGGATCATTGTACATCAACTATAACAGTCCACGTTTGATTTACATGTTTGTTTATTGAAACATTCATTATTTTGTTAACATGTATGAATCCCGGCAATATCTTCCAGTGTTGCCAAATCAGCTGTCCTTATGATCAGATCACCAATGCACGAGAATACATTTAAAAAAAAGTTTACTTTTACTAGAATAAATCTGGACTTTTTTACCAATGATTCCCCAAATAAGACGATCTGCTGACTTTCGTTGTCAGACATATCTACACTTTCCCCGCTTCCATTTAATTTAAGAAGCATTGTGTTTAACCTCAACGGAAGGTTCGAGGCCCCCGACCGCTGGAGGACAAAGAAGGGAGAGATTGAACTGTTTTTCGCCTTCCATCACAGTGAGGAATGTGGAGGAGTCACTGTGGGGGATGTTCATGTTAAAATGTATTTTGTGTGTCCTGTTGCTTTTTATTGTTATGATTGTATTGCGACACGGTGGCGCAGCGGTAGAGTTGCTGTCTTACAGCGAATGCAGCGCCGGAGACTCAGGTTCAATCCTGACTACGGGCGCCGTCTGTACAGAGTTTGTACGTTCTCCCCGTGACCTGCGTGGGTTTTCTCCAAGATCTTCGGTTTCCTCCCACACTCCAAAGACGTACAGGTATGTAGGTTAATTGACTGGGTAATATGTAAAAATGTGTGTAGGATTGTGTTAATGTGCGGGGATCGCTGGGCGGCGCGGACTTGGTGGGCCGAAGGGCCTGTTTCCGCGCTGTATCTCTAAATCTGAATCTAAAAAAATCTAAATGAAATTCCTCGTATGTTGCAAAACATACTTGGCTAATAAAGTATTATTATGATTTGATTGTAGGATCATTTCATAAAACAGCTTTGGAAATGGGTTATTTTAAATCAAAATGCTGAGAATACAAGGAGGCAAATAGCTGATGTAGAATTGTGGATTATTGAAGGCAAGTGCATTAACACCGAACAAGTCCTGCCGATTGAGACAGGAGAAATGGACTGATTCAATCATTTCCACCAGGGGGCGCCGCGATGGCAGCCTCGCCTACAGTCTGCTGTCGTTTTTGAACTTTTTTTGTTATTTTGGTGAGTTTTAAAAGTCTGTGTTAATGTTCTCTGGTTTGTTTTATGTGGGGGTGGGGGAGGGGATCGGGGGGGGAACTTTTTTTCAATCTCTTACCTTGCCGGAGATGCGATTGTTTTGTGGATCGTATCTCCGGTCGCTCTGCGGCTTAACATCGTGGAGCTGGCGGCCTTGCTCGAGACTGACTTTGAGCGTCACCGCGGGGCGAGGACTTACCATCGGAGCGTGCGATCCCTTGCCTGGGATCGACACTCCAAAGCGGCCTGCAGACTTTAACATCGAGGAGCTCGCAGTCTCGGGTAGAGATCGGTCAGGAGCTCCAAGCTGCACGAGGTTCGACTGGTCCCGACCCGCGGTAGATCGCCCGGCACGGGGGAGCTGAGATTCCCCCCCGATGCAGGAGCTTGATCACCCCGACGAGGAAGGCCCACCGCCGGCTACGGGAGTCAAGATCGTCCCGTCAACGGAAGGTTAGAGGCCCCCGACCGCTGGAGGACAAAGAAGGGAGAGATTGAACTTTTTTTCGCCTTCCATCACAGTGAGGAATGTGGAGGAGTCACTGTGGTGGATGTTCATGTTAAAATGTATTTTGTGTGCCTGTTGCTTTTTACTGTTATGACTGTACGGCAAATGAAATTCCTCATATGTTGCAAAACATACTTGGCTAATAAAGCATGATTGTGATTGTGATTGATTTATGAAGAGTACCTTTTCAAAAATATGTTCAGATTATTAATATGAGACAATACTGTGGCATCCGTATGGTTATTCAGATTTGGTAGAAGGCTCTAATTAAATAGATATAACCCAGGGTAAGGCCATTTATCTTTCAGTGATAGGAATCTTAAATATGCTCAAAGGATTATTTATCCACTGTTTGACAAGTTAATTTACAATTGTTTTTGACTTTACTTCCTCATAAGGCAGCAATATGAAAGTAATATTCCAAGGACAGAGGAATGAAATAATGTTCATTAAAAAAACATATTGAGGAAGTATGATGATAATATTTTATGATCTGCAGCCTTCGGTAAACATATAAATGCTGGAGGATGCCAGTTGAAAATGTTCATAATCTGCAGTGTGGCTAAAGCAAAAGAGCTGCCCTTCTGAATAGGTTTGTGAAATACCCGAAGAACTTTGAATCTACAGGTTGCTGATTTTTGCCTCTGTGGCTTTTTTCCATGTTTAACTCTGTATTGCGCTGCTTAGCATTCCAAAGATGGAGTATCATTCACATAATTTACTGAAAAACAGTGAGGCGAACAGATCACTTTTCACGTTTTTTTCTGAATTCAGGTCCTCCAACCAAATCATCGCGATCACGATTGAGTCGGTGGTACTGGGGACGGTTTTTCTGGTCTCCATGTTGGCCAATGTCTGCATGATCGTGCTTGTCATCAAGGGCAAGAAGCTGGCCAATTTACAGTGCTTTGTGCTCAACCTCTTCTTGGCCGATATTGTCTTTGTGGGGGTCATCCCAGTCATAATCACTGTTCGCTGGACTGAGTCCTGGACCCTCGGACCTTACGTGTGTCACATACTGTTCTACATTATGGCCACAAGTGGTTGCGTGACCATCATCACCTTAGCTGCCATTAGCGTCGAGAGATCCACTGCCATTTTGAATCTGCGCCTACGGTCTCCTCTGCATCTCAAGTGGGTGACTGCAGTTGTTCTGGCCATTTGGTTATTTTCAGCCCTCACATCTCTGCCGCTGTGCCTTTATTTTCAGATGATGACTGTTCAGGTTCAAGGCCAGGTAAGACTGTGATCTAAATAACTTAATGTGTAGGAAGGAACCGCACGCAGATGCTCTTTTACACCGAAGATAGACGCGAGTTGCTGGAGTATCTCAGCGGGACAGGCAGCATCTCTGGAGAGAAGGAATAGGCGATGTGGTCGAGTTCCTTCTCTCCAGGGATGCTGCCTGTCCCGCTGAGTTACTCCGGCATTTTGTGTCCATCTAAATAATCTCATGTCAGTCCAGCACAGTCCAGTCCAGTGTAATTGTTTTGTCTATATTGTATTAGAGGTCAGTTTGTTTAATTCAGTAGATTAGGTTTAGCTTGTTATGGATAAAGGTTTACCCTTTGTACTGTCCGCTGTGTGTGATTGCAGCATCTGGACTGCTTTAATTTCGCTGTACTTTGTGTAGTGACAATAAAGGTTTTTTACATTTTTTTTACATTTTACATTTTTTACATTTACATTTACATTTACATTTACATTTACATTTTACGTTTACATTTACATTTACATTTTACACAGAGCAATCTTGAAATATTTATAAAAATTTGCACTGAAGGATTTGAAATGATCATTTTAATTCCATGTCGACAACAACACAGAAAGCTTGGCTTTGTTATATGAATGTCACAGCAGTTCACTGTTCGGTCTCTTGAAACCCGGCTTAATTTCTTATTGTAAACTCCGCATTTTGATTAGGTTCTTATCAAATGCTTCGGGAGATATAGAGTAATGGTGGGAGAGGTGAAACCTGCTGCTTTAGAAGTTCTGCAAAAGTATTTGAATTACCAAATCCCAATCAGCAGAATAGTTTAGAGATACAGCACGGAAACAGGCCCTTTTAAGGGGGTTGAGGGGGAGGGGAGGGGGAGGGGAGGGAGGGGGTGGAGAGGGTGGAGAGAAGGGGGAGGGGGGAGGGAGAGGGAGGGGAGAGGGGAGGGGGAGGGAGGGAGGGTGGGAGGGGGGGAGGGGAGGAGAGAGAGGGGAGGGGAGGGGGGGAAGAGTGGAGGGGAGGGGAGGAGAGGGTGCTACACCAATGCAGGAAAGGTTTGGGCCCAACAGGTCCACTTGGTCTAGTATGCAATAAATATAAAAAGATAAGAGAAATACTCTGGAGGGTTATCGAATCTTAAAGTTAGAAAGGTCATAGAGTCATAGAGTGATACATAGAAACATAGAAACATAGAAAATAGGTGCAGGAGTAGGCCATTCGGCCCTTCGAGCCTGCACCGCCATTCAATATGATCATGGCTGATCATCCAGCTCAGTAGCCTGTACCTGCCTTCTCTCCATACCCCCTGAACCCTTTAGCAAAAAGGGCCACATCTAACTCCCTCTTAAATATAGCCAATGAACTGGCCTCAACTACCTTCTGTGGCAGAGAATTCCACAGACTCACCACTCTCTGTGTGAAGAAATGTTTTCTCATCTCGGTCCTAAAAGACTTCCCCCTTATCCTTAAGCTGTGACCCCTGGTTCTGGACTCCCCCAACATCGGGAACAATCTTCCCGCATCTAGCCTCTCCAACCCCTTAAGAATTTTATATGTTTCTATAAGATCCCCCCTCAGTCTTCTAAATTCCAGCGAGTACAAGCCCAGTCTATCCAGTCTTTCCTCATATGTAAGTCCTGCCATCCCAGGGATTAATCTGGTGAACCTTCTCTGTACTCCCTCTAAGGCAAGAATGTCTTTCCTCAGGTTAGGAGACCAAAACTGCACACAATACTCCAGGTGCGGTTTCACCAAGGCCCTGTACAACTGCAGCAGAACCTCCCTGCTCCTAAACTCAAATCCTCTTGCTATGAATGCCAACATACCATTCGCTTTCTTCACTGCCTGCTGCACCTGCATGCTTGCTTTCAATGACTGGTGCATCATGACACCCAGGTCACGTTGCATCTCCCCTTCTCCCAATCGGTCACCATTCAGGTAATACTCTGCTTTCCTGTTCTTGCCGCCAAAGTGGATAACCTCACATTTATCCACATTATATTGCATCTGCCATGCATTTGCCCACTCGCCTAATCTATCCAAGTCACTCTGCAGCCTCCTAGCATCCTCCTTGCAGCTTACACTGCCACCCAGCTTCGTGTCATCCGCAAACTTAGAGATGTTGCATTCAATTCCCTCGTCCAAATCATTAATATGCACTAAATAACTGGGGTCCCAGCACTGAGCCTTGCGGTACCCCACTAGTCACTGCCTGCCATTCCGAAAAGGACCCGTTTATTCCTACTCTTTGCTTCCTGTCCGACAACCAATTTTCTATCCACCTCAAAACTGAACCCTCAATACCGTGTGCTTTAAGTTTGTACACCAATCTCCTATGTGGGACCTTGTCGAAGGCCTTCTGTGGGGATACAGTGGGGAAACAGGCCCAACTTGCCCACACCGGCCAACAGTGTCCCAGCTACACTAGTCCCACCTGCCTGCGCTTGGTCCATATCCCTCCAAACCTGTCCTATCCATGTACCTGTCTAACTGTTTCTTAAACGATGGGGTAGTCCCAGCCTCAACTACCTCCTCTGGCAGCTTGTTCCATACACCCACCACCCTCTGTGTGAAAAAGTTGCCCCTCAGATTCCTATTAAATCTTTTCACCTTCACCTTGAACCTATGTCCTCTGGTCCTCGATTCCCCTACTCTGGGCAAGAGACTCTGTGCATCTACCCGATCCATTCCTCTCATGATTTTGTACACCTCTATAAGATCTCCCCTCATCCTCCTGCGCTCCATGGAATAGAGACCCAGCCTACTCAATCTCTCCCTGTAGCTCACACCCTCTAGTTCTGGCAATATCCTTGTAAAATGAACATATGATGAATTTGGCATTTTGGTATTTGGGCATCAACCCAGATTAAGCAACTACTTTTCTCACCTACTGTCTAAGCTGGAGCGAACAAAATCGGTATATTTTTCAGCAACTTTGTTTTATTTGTAGGCACTGATGTTTAGAAGGGAACAGAAGGGCCCTAATTAATGCACTTTGTACACATTTACCGAGCTGGCTCATTTGTAAAACCAGTGAGAGTGGATGCGAGGGGAAGATGTGAAAAAGCCATAGTTCTGTGGACATCAGCATGGATTCATAACAACGTGACGGCACGGTGGCGCAGGGGTAGAGTTGCTGCCTTACAGTGAATGCAGCGCCGGAGACTCAGGTTCGATCCTGACTACGGGCGCCGTCTGTACGGAGTTTGTACGTTCTCCCCGTGACCTGCGTGGGTTTTCTCCGAGATCTTCGGTTTCCTCCCACACTCCAAAGACGTACAGGTATGTAGGTTAATTGACTGGGTAAATGTTAAAAAAAAAAAAAATTGTCCCTGGTGTGTGTAGGATAGTGCTAATGTGCGGGGATCGCTGGGCGGCGCGGAATCAGTGGGCCGAAGGGCCTGTTTCCGCGCTGTATCTCTAAATCTAAAAAATCAAAAAAATCTAAAATCTAAAATCTAAAATCAGCTCCAGAATTGTTGGGTTATAGTCGAATAAAATAAATTAATTCAAAAACATGCAGCTTCCTCCAAAAAAGGGCTTTATATTAATTCAAATGTTATTATGTTGACTAAACGTAATGGCAGTCTAACAGGTTAAAATCCTACCATTTATTATACAATTAAATATTGAAAAATTGCATTGAAAGTACTTCAGTATATATAAGCAGAAAAGTAAAGCCTAATCATACACTGATCAGCCAAAACATTATATCACCATGGGCACTCTGACCGGTCTGAGGCTACGCAGCCCCATACGCAGCAGGGTGCGATGCACTGTGTATTATGACACATTCCTCCCGTGACCACCATTAACATTTTCTGTGACTTGTGCCACAGTGTACCACTTGTACCACAGTGTACAGTGTACCTTCCGTCAGTTCGGACCAGACGGGATAGCCTTCGTTGCCCTCGTGCATCGATGAGCCTTGGGCGCCCAACACCCTGTCTGTTGCCGGTTTGTGGTTTGTCCCTCCTCGGGGGGGACGGTCGGTAGGTACTCACCACTGCTGTCGCCAAACGCAATGGCAGACGATGCGGCTTTGTGTCACGTCTTATCATGCTAGAGCTCATTTTCTTGGAATGAAACCCCCACATAACATGGGGGTCACATGTAATAAGAAAATATGCAAATTCTTCCCCCTTGTCTCTGTAGCTTGCTGATCGTAGCGACAGAAACAAGGGCCCAGACAACTGGGAGCATGCCTAAAATGGACTTGACCGACTCATTGTATTAACCCTACTGAATTATTTTTGAAACAAGGATCAATTAAGTGCAAATCTTTAGTTTGGTGTAGTTTCTTATTGTCATGTCTATCGAGATTAGGGTTGCCAACTGTCCTGTATTAGCCTGGCCATCCCATATATTGGGCTAAATTGGTTTGTTCCGTATGGGACTGCCCTTGTCCCATTGTAGGCCCATGCGCTGTAGGCCCGGACACTTAGACCTGGGGGTCGCTATAGGCCCGGACAGTGTAGGCCTTGAGGCCCGGGCGCTGCCTAACGGAGGTTGCGTGGCAACCCGCCTGCCGTGCCGGGCGGCCGCCATTGGTGGAGCGGGAGCACGTGGCCCCTGGCTGGGTGAGGTCACGTGAGGTGCGGGGCGGTGTTGTCACCTTTTGTCCCTTATTTAGGAGTGAGAAAGTTGGCAACCCTAATCGAGATACAGTGAAAAACTTGATTTGTGTGCTAACCAGTCAAATCACACCGCACATGAGTATAAAGTGACCAAAGAATGAAATGATTGAAAATAGATTCTGTTCTTGAACAGCACCGACAGCATGTTCTGGCACCATCTTGCAGCTCTCTAGTCTCTGATTGTGACGGAATGCGATTTCTGACTTTCTCTCTTTAAGGCCCGGTGTCCTGGTGGCACAGGATGGATCATGTCGGGGTTGGTCTGGCCCAGTGTGATACTACATGATACTGTAGGGGTGCCAACTTTCTCACTCCCAAATAAGGGACAAGGTGACGTCACCACCCGCGCCCCACGTGACCTCACCAGCCAGCGGCCACGTGCTCCCTCTCCACCAATGGTGGCCGCCTGGGCCGGGAGGCGGGTTGCTGTGCAACCTCAGTTAGGCGAACACACTCTGCCCCGCCCCCTGAACACACTCCGATAGCCTACACTGTCTGGGCCTACAGCGGCCCACGGGCCTAAAAAGTCCAGGCCTACAGCGGCCCATGGGCCTAAGACGGGACAAGGGCGGTCCCGTACAGGACAAACCAATTTAGCCCAAAATACGGGATGTCCCGGCTAATACGGGACAGTTGGCAACCCTATAATACTGAGTGATAATGGTTCAATGATGCCCCATTTGCATTATCTATCAGAAATAAAAATAGAAAGTGCTGGAAATGCTCAGCATGTTAGGCTGCATCCTCTCATAACAGAACTGTCAAACTGGAAAGGCTAATTATCTGAATATTTTAAACTCAGTGTGGAGCTGTAGCGACATCGAAGCCAAGCTAGGCATGCCTTGCTTCATTCAGATAGCACTCCAGCTCAGGATTGGAAGTATTTGTGGATCTTTTAATTTGTGCTGAAACTTACAAAGACCTAAAAGAGGAGACATTAACCATCATCACCTGGGTCATTTCGTCCAAGGTTGTGGGCGGCACGGTGGCACAGCGGTAGAGTTGCTGCCTTACAGCTCCAAAGACCCGGGCTCCATCCCGACTACAGGTGCTCTCTGTACGGAGTTTGTACGTTCTCCATGTGACCACGTGGGTTTTCTCTGGGTGCTCCGGTTTCCTCCCACACTCCGAAGATTTTCGGGTCTGTGGGTTAATGGGCTTCAGTAAAAAAATAGTAAAATTGTCCTTAATGTGCCAGGATAGTTAATGATTGGCACGGACTTGGTGGGCCGAAGGGCCTGCTTCTACGCTGTATCTCTAAAGTCTAAAGGTTGTGGGAGAAAGAAATGTTTGTTTTCCTCGTATGTATGCTAACACAAAACATATTGTTGATGGTGGAATTGTACACTGACCTACAGAAAATCCCCAGCATGTTTAACTCTCATTTTATGGTGACACATTTGCTTTGTGTGATAGATTATTTTATGAGTTAATTATACAACAGCCAGCATTCCTGTGGTCCTTTGACTTTCAAAATAATCCAAGGTAACTCAAATTTCACTGTCCCTTAGGTAGACACACAATGCTGGAGTAACTCAGCGGGTCAGGCAGCATCTCATAGAAACATAGAAAATAGGTGCAGGAGTAGGCAATTTGGCCCTTCGAGCCTGCACCGCCATTCAATATGATCATGGCTGATCATCCAACTCAGTATCCCGTACCTGCCTTCTCTCTATACTCCCTGATCCCTTTAGCCACAAGGGCCACATCTAACTCCCTCTTAAATATAGCCAATGAACTGGCCTCAACTACCTTCTGTGGCAGAGAATTCCACAGAATCACCACTCTCTGTGTGAAAAAAAACGTTCTCATCTCGGTCCTAAAAGACTTCCCCCTTATCCTTAAATTGTGACCCCTTGTTCTGGACTTCCCCAACATTGGGAACAATCTTCCTGCATCTAGCCTGTCCAACCCCTTAAGAATTTTGTAAGTTTCTATAAGATCCCCCCTCAATCTTCTAAATTCCAGCGAGTACAAGGCGAGTTTATCCAGTCTTTCTTCATATTAAAGTCCTGCCATCCCAGGAATCAATCTGGTGAACCTCGGGAGAGAAGGAATGGGTGATGTTTCGGGTTGAGACCCTTCTTCAGACTGATGTCAGGGGAGTGGGCGGGACAGAGATAAGGAAGTGTAAGGTGTGAAAACAGGTCAATGTAGATGAAGGAATATGTAGAATAGATCATTGATAGGAAAAAAACTGCAGATGCTGGTTAAAAGCGATGGTAGACACACAATGCTGGAGTAACTCATGCAGCATCTCGGGAGAGAAGGAATGGATGACGTTTCGGGTCGAGACCCTTCTTCAGACTGATGTCAGGAGGGGGGGACAAAGATAGGATGTAGTCGGAGACAGGAAGACTAGTGGGAGAACTGGGAAGGGGGAGGGGATAGAGAGGGAAAGCAGGGACTATCTATTTCACTGTACCTTAATTGGTACATGTGACAATTAAATTGATTCTTGAATCTTGAAGGTGTTTCACAGTAGTATACAGGAAAAGTAGCAGTTCCCGCATTGATGTTAAGAAATATTAAAACGACAATAATTTGGAAACAGTTGTATGATTTTTATTTAAAGGGACTGATTGGAGATTGCTTTGAACTTTGGTAGTGCAATTAAAACTACATGAAGACATATTTTAGAACTTTTAAAATGAAGCAGAAGGAGCCAGGAGATTAATTTGGCAATTGGCAAATGTTTGATCTTGGCCATAATTCAGAAGTCTAGATGGGCTCTTTAGTAACAGTAAAAACATCACTGATATTAAGATAATAACAAATTAAATTGAGGATTAATGTTTAAAAATGTAAATCAGTACGAATATAAAATTACTGTTCACTATAATTTTAGTTTAGAGATACAGTGCGGAAACAGGCCCTTTCGGCCCACTGAGTCCGCACCGACCAGCGATCCCCGCACATTAACACTATCCTACACACACAAGGGAGATTTTTTAAATTTGCCGAGCCAATTAACCTACAAACCTGTACGTCTTTGGAGTGTGGGAGGAAACCGAAGATCTCAGGGAAAACCCACGCAGGTCACGGGGAGAACGTACAAACTCCGTACAGACAGCACCCGTAATCGGCTCTCCAGCGCTCCAAGCGCTGTAAGGCAGCGACTCTACATACTTTGCCGTATAATTTAAAAAATTCCAGAAGCCATTTGATGAAGTCTTGCAGAAAAGGATGTCATTAAGATCAAAGCCCATGGAATAAAAATAAGTTTATTAACATGGTGGTAATGGTAGAGCTTCATTAGAAGTACTGTAACTGGAACCAAAAGGTTCTAGTGAACAGTAATTTTTCTATTTGGAGGAAAGTGTACAATAGAGATCAGTAGCAGCACTATTGCTGTTCATATTATTTGAAATGACTTGGGTGTACGGGGCAACATTTCTGAATATGTAGATAGCACAAAACTTGAGGGCCTAGTGAACAGTGAGGAGGATGCAGGATACAGTATTCCACCGGGTGGCGCCGTCAGCGATGGCAGCCTTGCCAACATTCTGTCTTTTTTTGTTATTTTTAGAGTGTTTTAAAAGTTTGTGTTAATATTTTCTGGTTTGTTTTATGTGGGGGGTGGGGGAAACTTTATCTCAATCTCTTACGTTGCCGATTATTTGTTGGATGATGTGAGGTATTGTGATGAGAGTTTATGGACTTGATACCTTCATGATGTCTTCCACCGTGGTGCTAACAGTGACCCTTCATCTACATTTCCTTGATCACCGCCTGCTCTGATCTGTCATTTTCACACCTTACTCTTCCATCGATGCGCGAGGGCAACGAAGGCTATCCCGTCTGGTCCGAACCGACAGAAGGTCGACTGTGGCACAAGTCACAGGAAATTTTAATGGTGGTCACGGAAGGAATGTGTCACAATACACAGTGCATCGCACCCTGCTGCGTATGGGGCAGCACATGGAGGACCAACAGCATATTAGGCAGGTGGTCATAATGTTTTGGCTCATCAGGTCATGATGTTTTGGCTGATCCGTGTACTATTGACTTGTTTCCAAATTTCCCTGCGCAGAATTGTGCGGCACGGTGGAGCAGCGGTAGATCTTGCTGCCCTACAGCGCCAGAGACCCGGGTTCCATCCCGACTACGGGTGCTGTCTGTACAGAGTTTGTACATTCACCCCGTGACCTGCGTGGGTTTTCTCCGAGATCCTCGGTTTCCTCCCACACGCCAAAGACGTACAGGTTTGTAGGTTAATTGGCTTGTTGTAAATCTAAAATTGTCCCTTGTGTGTGTAGGATAGTGTTAATGTGTGGGGAACATTGGTCGTTGCGGACTCGGTGGGCCAATCCCTGCACCAGTAAAGGACTAAAAGTTATGCTGCAACCATTCAATGTTCAAAACACAAAGTGCTTGTGTAATTCAACGAGTCAGGCACCATCTGTGGAAGGAATGGACGGGCGATATTTCAGCTCAGGAATCTTCAGTCTGAACAAAGGTCCTGATATGAAACATTCACAGCTGCTCCAAAGATCCTTCCACAGATGCTGCCTGGCCCACAGAGTTCCTCCAGCACTTTGTGTTTTGTTCAAGATCTGTACTTCCTTGTGTACAATGGTATGGTACTTTATTTGTCACATACCGAGGTACAATGAAATTCATTTTTGTATACAGTTCAATACAAGTACATCTAATAGGGTTGCCAACTGTTCCGTATTAGCCGGGACATCCCGTATATTGGGCTAAATTAGTTTGTCCGATACGGGACTGCCCTTGTCCCGTATTAGGCCCAGGGGGCGCTGTAGGACCGTACACTGTAGGCCCGGACACTGTAGGCCCGGGGGCCGCTGTAGGCCCGGACACTGTAGGCCCGGAAGTCCGGGCGCTGCCTAGCAGAGGTTGCATAGCAACCCGCCTCCCGGCCCGGGCGGCCGCCATTGGTGGAGCGGGAGCACATGGCCGCTGGCTGGGTGACGTCACCTTTTGTCCCTCATTTGGGAGTGGGAAAGTTGGCAAACCCTAATACCTAATCACTTAGAGACATTTTAGATAAGCATCTCAGATACAGTACAAGTGTATAGCAGTAGTACACTGAGAAAGTGTACAGAGTCGCCAGTTTGGCGCCATTTTCAAGTCCCCGTTGTTGTAAGTGCAGGGGTCTTGACCTGATCTTGAAGGCCCGTTGTCCTGGTGGCGTTGCAGGGTCGGCCTGGCCAAGCATAGCCGTGGTGTCCTCCACTGCCGCACCACCGCTGTAGGCCGCGTGTGGTCCACGCGCTCAGCCTCTTGGATCGGCGCCTGTAGTCGGGATCAAACCCGGGTCTCTGGCGGTGTAAGCACTGTAAGGCAGTAACTCTACTGCTGCTCCACCATGCTGACCAGTCACCCAAGAAATGTCATAAATACAAGCGCGTAATGAAATCCCTCATTCACACGAAGCTCACTGCGTGAACAGTATATATATAAGGTAGTGATAAATACAGCAATGGACCAAACGCAGGCAGTGGGGACGAGTGTAGATGGGACGTGTTGGCTGGTGTGGGCAAGTTGTGCAGAAGGGCCTGTTTCCACTCTATAACTCTAGGACTATAACAATATGTACGAGACTCACAAATATAGAAACATGGAAACATAGAAAATAGGTGCAGGAGGAGGCCATTTGGCCCTTCGAGCCAGCACCGCCATTCATTGTGATCATGGCTGATCATCCACAATCAGTAACCCGTGCCTGCCTTCTCCCCATCTTCCTTGATTCCTCTAGCCCCTAGAGCTCTATCTAACTCTCCTTTAAATTCATCCAGTGAATCGGCCTCCACTGCCTGCTGTGGCAGAGAATTCCACAAATTCATAACTCTCTGGGTGAAAAAGTTTCTTCTCACCTCAGTTTTAAATGGCCTCCCCTTTATTCTAAGTCTGTGGCCCCTGGTTCTGGACTCCCCCAACATTGGGAACATTTTTCCTGCATCTAGCTTGTCCAGTCCTTTTATAATTTTATACGTCTCTATAAGACCCCCTCTCATCGTTCTAAACTCCAGTGAATACAAGCCCGGTTTTTCCAATCTTTCCTCATATGGCAGTCCCGCCATCCCGGGGATTAACCTCATGAACCTAAGGTTTGTAGAATGGTATGAGACTGTAGAGCAAAATCCAAGTAGTGCAAAAGAATATTAAACTATGATTTACACTTTCCCTAAAGAAATGAAAATCCTTCTTTCAGTACCGAAAACCACAGTGTGCACAGCTGTCCAGGTGTGGCTCCAACGAAGTCTTTTAGGATTCAACAAGACTTTCTTTGTCAAATACTCCAACCACTTTACAAAAGGGCAAATATCCTATTTGCTTATTGTATCTGCATGTTAACATATAAACGCCCTCATCCCAATGGGCATTAGAACATTTTAGTCTCTCACGTAACGAATATTCAAATTTCCTCTTCCTCCTTATCAAGTGAAAAACCTAATACTTCCCTACATTATACATCATCTGTCATCGTTTTGCTCATTGGCATAAAAGCCAAGTTTACCTATATGCAAAGTTCTGTGGGAAATACTCTGAAAAGCAGAAGAATCTAGATGGGGTGACATTTTTGCTACAATCAGTCGACTAGCAAGTCCCTGAGCTACCAGTTGTCTGTCACCCCAAGTCCTTTTAGGTGAGGCAGAGGTTCACTTGCACCTCCTCCAACCTCATCTACTGTATCCGTAGTTCCAGGTGTGGACTCCTACATATCGGTGAGACTAAGCGCAGGCACGGCGATCATTTTGCGGAACACCTCCGCTCAGTTCGCCTAAACCTACCTGATCTCCCGGTTACTAAACACTTTAACTCCCCCTCCCATTCCCACACTGACCTTTCTGTCCTGGGCCTCCTCCACTGTCAGTGTGAGGCCCAGCGCAAATTGGAGGAACAGCACCTCTTATTTCGCTTGGGCAGCTCACACCCCAGCGGTATGAATTTTGATTTCTCTACCTTCAAGTAACCCTTGCTTTCCCTCTCTCTCCATCCCTCCCTCACCCTGGGTCTCCAACTAATTTCACTGTCCTCCTGATTAAATATTACTGTTTGTATGCCTCATTGTCACCTTCCCATCCGCCAACAATGAACCATTCTACATTTCCTTACCAGCATCCGCTTTGATCTGCCCTTTTCGCACCTTACACTTCTATATCTCTGGACTCCCTCTCCCCTGACTCTCAGTCTGAAGAAGGGTCTCGACCCGAAACGTCACCCATTCCATCTCTCCAGAGATGCTGCCTGTCCCGCTGAGTTACTCCAGCATTTTGTGTCTATCTTAATTGTCCAGCTGAGAGTGATCCTCAACTCCTCCAATGTTCAAAATGAACACAAAACTCATCTTCTGATGAGGCACATTACAGGCGCAAGACACTCAGAGAGTGGCCAGTTTTACAAACCTTTTTATTCAGATTTGCAGTGCTCACTTGGTTATTTTTGATCGCCATTCTGCATTTTCACCGTCTTCAGGCTTTTGTTACATTAGGTTTACAGCACCATTTATGTTATTTAATCTTCTCTGCCTCTCCACAATCACTGTACCATCCTTTCAGTTCAGTTTAGTTTAGTGTCTTGTTTCTTAATTAATACGTGATGGATTTCATCATCTCTCTCTCTCCAGAAATGTATCACTCAGTTGGTTGAGCAAATCTCATTTGGAATTAATGCTATGCTTTTCATATTTAAACAGGAATATCAAATTTGTACACTGGTCTGGCCCAACACCCTGCAAGAGATCATTTGGGATGTGTTCTACAGCCTGGTTGATTTTGCTGTTCCAGGATTAATCACCGTCATCAGTTACACAAAAATATTAAAGGTATATGCTTTTCAATCAACAGAACTATCTACATCTACATATTACTAAAACTCTCATCTTGTATATGTATACGTATATATATTGCATATTTGTACGTGCCCGAAGTACAGCCAAAACGGTACACGATAGCGCAACAATTTTAGGCCCACCCTACTTACCATTCCCCCGCGGTCTCGATTGATCAAGTTTTGTTCCATTTTAAAAACAATTAACTTAATAAACTTTAATAAATGCGCACCCCCCCCCCCCCCCGCCAGGAGGACCGGCACCCATGTGTGCCTGACCTTCCTCCCATGGTGCAGCGCGGCGGCAACTACAAACACCTGTGAAGCCATGTGTCCCAAACATTATGGCGCCCTGAAATGGGGGGACTATGTATAAACACTGCTGGAATTTCTACATGGTGAAACCAAAATGTGTAAAAATGGCCTTTACTAAAATCTGACAATGTGCACTTTAACCACAGGTGATTTTTTTCCTATTACAAATCTCAAATTGTGGAGTACAGAGGCAAATAAATAAATGGTGGGTCTTTGTCCCGAACATTATGGAGGGCACTTTAGCTCACGGTCCTGTGGGACTCATTCTGCAGCATTTCCCACTGTGCATCATGGACCAGAACCAGGGGGCACCCTCTGTCCCACATCACCCACTGACTGCCCAGAGTCACCCACCCTCTGTCCCACATGCCCATTGCCCAGTGGCACTCACTGTCCTGCACGAACAGTCATCTGGAGTCCCCCATGCGGTGCTCCACAAGGCACCAGCCCAGAAACATTCACCATTTTGCATGGACCCCTGCCTTGGATCACCAACTGAGCCACATCACCCTCTGCCCAGTCACCCACTGTCCCACGTCACCGACTGCCCAGTCATCCTGTGACTCACATCACCCTCTGCCCAGTCACCCATTATCGCACACACCCACTGCCCATAGTCACCCTCTGTCCCCCTTGCCCAGAGCTGCCACGTGTTCCTTTCCCCAGTCACTCAGTCACGCGTTCCCCACAGCCCACAGTCACCCTCTATTCCCCAGCCTGGTCATTCACGGTCCCACACACCCCCTGCCCACTCACCCACATGCCCTCCCTAACCAGAGCCACCAGCATCTCAACCATCCAGTCTCCAATAACCATCTTTGTGATAATACCACTCTCTCAGAAATCAAGATTAATGTTGTACAAGCTAATGTAAGACTGGATAATAATATTTTGCCTGTGTGATGATACCACTTTTTTGCAGATTACCAAAGCTGCCCAGAGAAGATTGCAAGCCAATAGGCCATGTCCAGCTCACCAACAGATGATCCGAGTTTCCAAACAGGATTATTGGCTCTTCAGGACTCTCCTAGTGCTCATGGTCTCTTTCTTTATCATGTGGACTCCTATTTTTTTTATTATCTTTTTGATTCTAGCGCAGAACTTCAAAAGGGACTTGTTACTGTCCTCCACCTGGTTCTTCTGGGTCTGTGCATTTACACTTACCAACTCCGCTGTGAATCCTATTTTATATGGTGCCACTCAATTCAAGAACAAATGGCAATATATTCTTCATTGCTTACACTTATCCCGATTTAAAAACCGTGGCAACTTGGCGACAGAACACACATTGAGGAAAGTCAGAACTCAAGATCAACAGACTCCACCTCCTATTATTTACGACTAAGTTATCAACCGGGAGAATCGATCTTCATGCAGCTAACGACGTGATCAAACCTGAACAAGGCTCAATAGGTATCGTTAGGCGGAAGAAAACTGATTCCAAATATTGCTATGTTTATTATTTTGCATCTTAGTGAACGTTCTTATCACTCTTGTTAAATATGTATCATTACTGCAGGATTAATGCAAAATTACTGAAGGCTTCTTTTACAATTCCTTGCACAGTTGAATCTGCCAGGTTGGAGCGGGAGTTAATTAAAGACCATAGATTGAAGAATTCTACAGTTCTATTGTAAGAATGTTAGATTACCAAACTTTCCTTCCTTGCTATGGGTCAACCTAACCTGTGATATTGATTTAAATTTAAATAAATGTAGGATTTATGGACGAGTGTTTGTCATAGGTTTATTTGATAAGTAATAATACCACAAAAGCAATCTATGACTGGAAGTCCACTTGCACTTAAATTGTGAGCTTGAGAACAATATATTCGCAAGGTAACCGAAGCTAGTCCAAGCGTTGATTTCTGGGCCAATCTTCACAGTCGCGATCATTGCCAAAGTGGCACTCATCCAATCGATCTATGAACATGAATCTGCAGAAGAAGCAAAATGCATACCATTCAGATACTGAAACCATGGCTTCAACATTCTCGAGCAAGAATGGCAATCGATTCAGGCAGCTCAGAGTGAATATTCTTCTTAATCAATCATAAACACAGCAAAATTTTAATGTAAAAAATTAGCAGGAAAATCTAAAGATATTAGCAGTGTGATGGACATTTCCTCTCCACTCCAACAGACATGAAATTTTAGAAAACGTTACCTTGAGCAGCATTGGAGATACGCTGGCATGGAGATCACTGCCATTGAAACTAAATTCTCAAAGGAACAAAAGGTGGCGCAGCGGTAGAGTTTCTGCCTTACAGCGAATGCAGCGCCAGAGACCCGGGTTCGATACCGACTACGGGTGCTGTCTGTACGGAGTTTGTACATTCTCCCCGTGACCTGCATGGCTTGGTAAATGTAAAAATTGTCCCTAGTGTTAATTTGCGGGGATCACTGGTCGGCGTGGACCCGGTGGGCCGAAGGGCCTGTTTCCGCGCTGTTTCTCTAAACTAAACTAAACATCTAATTTCTCACTGACTAGTCTGGTGTTTGTCTGACCAGGAAACTATAAAGGGTGGAGTGTGTAGTCATTTAATTTTCAGGTGGCAATCTCCCTGTATTTTAAGAATATATTGCACTTACTACATTGCATGGCATTGAATGCAATGTCCATACATATTCAACTGACATTTTAAAAATATTTCAATGAATTTCAGGTGTTGATCTTCTATAGTTCCATCTCTCCATTGAAGTCTCAAAATCTAGTGCTGATGCAAACTTAAGCAGTCATAGAAACATAGAATATAGGTGCAGGGGGCGGCCATTTGGCCCTTCGAGCCAGCACCACCATTCATTGTGATCATTTTAGTTTAGAGATACATCGCGGAGACAGACCCTTTCGGCCCACCAGGTCCGCGCCGACCAGCGATCCCCGCACATAAACACTATCCTATACCCACTAGGGACAATTTTTACATTTACCAAGCCAATTAACCTGCACACCTGTACGTCTTTGGAGCATGGGAGGAAACCAAAGATCTCGGAGAAAACCCACGCAGGTCACGTAATCAGTAACCTGTGCCTGCCTTCTCCCCATATCCCTTGATTCCACTAACCTCTAGAGTTCTATCTTTTAAATTCATCAGTCAATTGGCCTCCAATGCCTTCTGTGGCAGAGTATTCCACAAATTCACAACTCTCTGGGTGAAAAAGTTTTTTCTCACCTCCGTTTTAAATGGCCTCCCCTTTATTCTTAGACTGTGGCCCCTGGTTCTGGACTCCCCCAACATTGGGAACATTTTTCCTGCATCCAGCTTGTCCAGTCCTTTTATAATTTTATACGTTTCTATAAGATCCCCTCTCGCCCTTCTAAACTCCAGTGAATAGAAGCCCAGTCTTTCCAATCAACAGAAAATTTGCCCCATTATTCCATATAGCCGAATATTAATGTAGTTGAGCTAAAACTCTAAACTAAACTAAATTAAACTAAAAGTAAAATGCTGTTAAAGGATATGGGTTTAATTGGGCCAGGAAGACAATTATTCAATCGTAATTTCCAATTCATACTGAATAAACTAACTTGTGCATATTTCTCATTTTATATTATTCATTGTAAAATCAACGTTATTCATAGTTAGTTTAACTGGCTTGGTATAAATGTTTAAAAAATGGCCCTAGTGTGTGCAGGGTGGTGTTAATGTGTGAGGTTCGCCAGTCAGTACGGACTCGGTGGGCCGAAGGGCCTGTTTCCACGCCGTATCTTTAAACTAAACTCAAAGAATAGCAAATGAAAATAAAACCGGTCAGATTGAGGCAATCTGCAAATCAAAACACAAACTGCTATAAACATGCAGCAAGTCAGGCAGCACTTGTAAAGAAACAGAGTTAATGTTTCAGCTCATAGAGCTTTCATCGCTACCCCCTTCCGCAGATGCTGCATTGCCTGCTGAACATTTCCACCATTTTCTGTTTTTATTTAACGTTCAACAACAATTTTGAAAGCAGTTTGTAGAGGAAGAGAGCTTCTGCACAACACAGGCTGGAATGATCACTCCACCACAGTGGAAATACATCATTAGTTTCTCGAGACACAGCGCGGAAACAGGCCCTTTCGGCCCACCGGGTCCACGCCGACCAGCGATCCCCGCACATTAACACTATCCTACATCCACTAGGGACAATTTTTACATTTGCCAAGCCGATTAACCTACAAACCGGTACGTCTTTGGAGTGTGGGAGGAAACTGGAGATCTCGGAGAAAACCCATGCAGGTCACGGGGAGAACGTACAAACTCCGTACAGACAGCACCCGTAGTCAGGACTGAACCCGGGTCTCCGGCGCTGCATTCACTGTAAGGCAGCAACTCTACCGCTGCACCACCGTGACCGCCCTCATTGCAAGTTTCTATTACTGGTTTTCATCACAAATGGGGCGAAAGAAATTTAGACTGAAATGCTGGGAGCGAGGAGCTGGGTTGGATTGAAAGGAAATGTGTGGAAATTAAGAATTTAATACATCAGTGATAATATCTGAATATCTGATAATATCTGAAGAAGGGTCTCGACCCGAAACGTCACGCCTTCCTTCTCTCCCGCGATGCTGCCTGACCCGCTGAGTTACGCCAGCATTTTCTGTCTACCTTCGATTTGAACCAGCATCTGCAGTTTTTCTCCTACACATATCTTAAAAATGACTTAAGGGTGCACAGATATAACATTTCAGTTTTCACAACTTACTAAAGATGAAAAATGATTGTTGAAATAAACGGTTTGTATTCTGAAATTGTAATGTTACTCATGCTGTGACTCTCTTTAGGTTTCTAAGATGCTACACCAGCCGTACGTGCCTCTGTAAAGCACATCTTTAAACAGTGTTATTAAATGAACAAGCAACGACAACACCCAAGCATAACAATTGTCAAACAGTCATGAAAAGCTGCCAAGGTTTTGGAATGCTTTAGAGCATTTCATTCTTGAATTCAATGTGATACATTTGTTAAAGTGCACCACATGCTTTACACATCTTCCCAGTTCGCCCACCAGTCAACTTCAGATAGTCCCCGCTTTCCCTTTCTATCCCCTCCCTCTTCCCAGTTCTCCCACCAGTCCTCCTGTCTCCCACTACATCCTATCTTTGTCCCGACCCCTCCCCTGACATCAGTCTGAAGAAGGGTCTCAACCCGAAACGTCACCCATTCCTTCTCTCCAGAGATGCTGCCTGACCCGCTGAGTTACTCCAGCATTTTGTGTCTACCCACATTTATATCTATTGTGAATTGATTCAGAAAGTACCGAAAGGCTAAATCATGTTGACCGACCGTCAGTTTGCAGTTACCAGCCACTTGGGGCCTCTGCACAATGCTGTCTAGTTTAGTTTAGAGATTCAGCACGGCATCAGGCCCTTCGGCTCACTGAGTCCTCACCGACCAGCGATCTCTGCACATTAACACTACCCTACACACACTAGGGACAATTTTACATTCATAACAAGCCCATTAACCTACAGACCTGTACGTCTTTGGGGTGTGAGAGGAAACCGAAGATCTCGGAGAAAACCCACGCAGGTCACGGGAAGAACGTACAAACTCCGAACAGACAGCACCTGTAGTCGGGATCGAACCCGGGTCTCCGGCGCTCTACCTCTGCACCACCGTGCCACCACTGTCATCTACAAATACGCAGCTAAACATGGGGGTTTTAGAATAGCTGGTGGTCAGATCTATTGCGAGACACACTGTTGAGCCAGAAGCGGACTCCTGACACACAGGGGAAAGGGATGTCTGTGTTTAGCATTTAACTTCAAATTGGCTGAACCTATTTGGAACTAATTTTTACAGTAACTGGAAAGACAGGGTTCCAGTTCCTTTTGACTGATTGAGAGATACAGCATGAAAACAGGCCTTTCTGCTCACCGAGTCCTCGCCAGTCATCAATCACCCGTTCACAGTAGGTCCATGTTAAACTAGGGGCAATTTACAGAGGCCAATTAACCCACAAACCCGTCGTTTCTGGGATGAAACCAGAGCACCCGGAAGAAACCCACGTGGTCACAGGGAGAGCATGCAAACTCCACACAGGCAGCACCCAAGGTCAGGATCAAACCCATGTTCACTGCAGCTCTACCAGCTGCACCACTGAGGCATCCTTGAAAATGCTTTCCACCCTACACTCCTTTAGTTATGATGTCCAGGTTTGGGGAATTATTTTACCTAATAAACATGTTAGGTCTGAGTAAAAAGATCCCCTAGTTTATGATAGTGATGGACTGATTTTGTAAAAATATTATTGAAGTCAGTCAAAGTTACATAAACTAAGATGTGGATAATTTTAATAATATAATTATGAAAAAATAATAATATTTTTTTTAAATTACAATATTTTGAGCTCTGGAAATTGGCGTTCATACAAAGTGGCAAGAATGTTTGAGAGTATATTGACGTTAATTTGTCTTTGCTTTCCTTCAGCAAGTTATTTTTAGCAATGACTGCACTTGTGCAAGTTCATAGAAACATAGAAAATAGGTGCAGGAGGAGGCTGTTTGGCCCTTCGAGCCAGCACCGCCATTCATTGTGATCATGGCTGATTAACTTTATCAGTAAGTAGAAAAATAACTGCAGATGCTGGTACAAATGGAAGGTATCACAAAATGCTGGAGTAACTCAGCGGGTCAGGCAGCATCTCAGGAGAGAAGGAAGGGGTGATGTTTCGGGTCTCGACCCGAAACGTCAACCATTCCTTCTCTCCTGAGATGCTGCCTGACCTGCTGAGTTGCTCCAGTATTTTGTGATACCATCTTTATCAGTAACCCGTGCCTGCCTTCTCCCCATATCCCTTGATTCCACTAGCCCCTAGAGCTCTATCTAACTCTCTTTTAAATCCATCCAGTGAATTGGCCTCCACTGCCCTCTGTGGCAGAGAATTCCACAAATTCACAACTCTCTTGGTGAAAACTTTTTTTTTCTCACCTCAGTTTTAAATGGCCTCCCCTTTATTCTTAGACTGTGGCCCCCTAGTTCTGGACTCCCCCAACATTGGCAACATTTTTCCTGCATCTAGCTTGTCCAGTCCTTTTATAATTTTATACGTCTTTCTAAGATCCCCTCTCATCCTTCTAAACTCCAGTGAATACAAGCCCAGTCTTTCCAATCTTTCCTCATATGACAGTCCCGCCATCCCGGGGATTAACCTCGTGAACCCACGCTGCACTGCCTCAATAGCAAGGATGTCCTTCTATTGAGGCAGTGCAGCATAGGTTCACGAGGTTAATCCCCTGGATGGCGGGACTGTCATATGAGGAAAGGTTGGGATTTACCCTTGCAGCTTGTATAGTGGAGGCCGACAGTGGTTGACAATTGAGTGGAAGTGGTGAGGAGGCATTCCTGGACCTTAGACCTAATCTCTAAGCAAATTCCCGGAGCAATGCAGCAGTGGGAAAATCAAGAGTCCTTCAGCAGGAAGAAAAATGCCCCACAGTATGAAATCTTGGACAGTACATGCCTGCGTTGGGAAGGTAAGCTTCATTTAGTTTAGCGATACAACATGGATACAGGGCCTTTGTGGCCCACCTAGTCCACAATCACCCATTCACACTAGTTCTGTGTTGTCCCACTTTCTCACCCACTCCCTGCACACTAGGGACAACCTACAGAGGCCAATTAACTTTCAAACCTCTACGTTTGTAGAGCGCGAGAGGAAACCGAAACACCCAGAGGAAACCCACACAGTTACTGGGCGAACATGCAAACTCCACCCAGACAGCACCCAACATTGGTGTCAAGTTCAGGTCTCTGGCGCTGTCAGGCAGCAGCTCCACTCGCTGTGCCACCCGACACACAATCACACGTCGAAGAGGGAGAGCTTCCAAATGTCTGCTAACACTGAGAAGAAAGCTCGAGGGTTAGAGGGAATTGGAACAGAGCCTAGGATGTAGCCCAACCTGGGATGTAGTCCAGTTTGAAGTAGTTGCAGATCAATGATAACTCTCATTTGAGAGATGGAGGCAATGGACCAATGCTAGAGAACGAGTGATCAGGGCGGCACAGTGGCAGTGCTGTTTTACAGCGCCAATTCCATCCTGACTACGGCTGCTGTCTGCACAGAGTTTGTACGTTCTCCCCGTGACCTGCACGGGTTTTCTCCGAGATCTTCGGTTTCTCCCACACTCCAAAGGCGTACGGATTTGTAGGTTAATTGGCTTGGTATAAATGTAAATTGTCCCTAGTGTGTGTCCGATAGTGTTAGTGTGCGGGGATGGCTGTTTGGCATGGTCTCGGTGGGCTGAAGGGCCTACTTCTGCACTGTATCTTGAAACTAAACTGAACTAAACTAGAAGGTGTGGAAGTTAAATGTAAGAGTTGGCTGCAGGGTGGCAGATCAATACACACTGCCAAGATCGGAGAGAAACATTCCCTCCGTTAAAAAGGAGAATAAGAATATGTGTCAGACTCAGTAAACAAGAGGAAACTTATGAGGGAGCTATTAGAAATGTGGAGGACTGAGAGGGAGAGGTAGCGAAGAGGAGGCTTGTACCAATAGTTGCCATTTCCCTCGTGAGAGAGAGAAGGTGGGCAACTGGAGGCAGCTACCCTGGGTTTAAAAGCCATTTTCTGAATTGTAAGGGATCGAGATTCTCAAAGCTGCAGAAATAAATCTGCCCCAATAGGTTCTGGTGCCAGAAGCCGAGGCAGACTGGATAGGGCCATTGCTGGTGCAAGATCTACAATTCAGACTGGAAGGACTTGCAGTAAATATCTATTGTATAATAGGAAGCCAGCGATCTCACCAGAAAGCTATTAGACTGAAGAGAGCGGGAGCCCCCACACCCATCATGTACACTTTTTACCGAGGTGCCATCGAGAGCATCCTCAGCAGCTGCATCACTGTGTGGTTCGGAAGCTGCACAGCCTCCAGCCGTAAGACCCTGCAGCGCATAGTGAACACTGCTGAGAGGATCACTGGCGCCTCACTCCCAACACTCCTGGTCCTTTACACCACCCGCCTCACCCGCAAAGCATTGAGCATTGTGGGTGACCCCTCCCACCCCTCCAACAGCCTCTTCACCCTCCTGCCTTCAGGGAGAAGGTTTCGCAGCCTGAGGTCAAGCACCACCCGACTAAAGAACAGTTTTTTCCACCAGGCTGTCAGGATGCTGAACTCTCTCCCCTCCCTTCCTCCTCTCTCCCCTGCCCCTATGGGACCTGGACTTTAACACCCCACACACACGCACATCCAGCACCAGACACTTTTTAAAAAAAAATTTGAAGTGACTATATTTTATATTTTATGTTTTATGTTGATTGTTGTTTGCTGTGCCTTTTGTTTTATGCACTTTGTTCCTCGGGATTGTGGGAAACGGTATTTCGATTTTCTGTCTGTGTGAACTGGCTGAGGATTGACAATAAAATTGACTTTGACTTGACTTGACTTTGAGATGGAATCATCATTGGCTGCAAATATTTTTTTCAATAATCCCCGTAAAAATATCATAGTCGACTCACAATGGAAGAGCGAACTCATGCAATGATTTTCATTCCTTTACCTGTTTGAGGAATACGTTTGTATTTGAATGCCAGACAGACGTGCTCCTGCCATTTTCGGACAATGCGCTGTTTATCAAGGGTCAGTCCATCAGGGTTGCGTGAGAACACAAACGAGTAGCTGTCCGCACATGTCCTGTTTTCATACAGCTTCCGGCACGTGTATGTGATGGCATAGTTATCATAATCTGTGTCAATGATCCAGTGATCATCATCTGAAAGAAAGAAACATTGCAATGTATTCTGCACCCCACGCACAGACACATAATCCATGATAGGTCGATCTAAGAAAATAACTGCAGATGCTGGTACAAATCGAAGGTATTTATTCACAAAATGCTGGAGTAACTCAGCAGGTCAGGCAGCATCTCAGGAGAGAAGGAATGGGCGACGTTTCGGGTCTGAAGAAGGGTCTCGCCCCGAAACGTTGCCCATTCCTTCTCTCCTGAGATGCTGCCTGACCTGCTGAGTTACTCCAGCATTTTGTGAATAAATATATCCAAGATAGGTCTGTTCCACTGAACTGTTCCAAAGCTCCACTGTCCACTTTCCTTCCCCCTGTTCTTCAGAAATGTAAACCTGTGAAATGTGAAGCTGTTAAATCAGTGCCGACATGGACCAAATCTTGTTCACCCAGCGCCCGTGTGCTTGTCGACCACCTTGTTTTAAAACCCTCACACTTGTTTTTGAATCTATCTTGCTCTCTACCCTTCCAAGTCTCTGTAATCCCAAGATCAAGAAACTACGGATGCTGGAATCTCGTGCAAAAACAAAGTGCTGGAGGAGCTCAGTGGGCCAGGCAGGATCAGAGCAGGGAACGGAAATACAAGGATTTGGGTTGGGACCCTTCTTGAGACTGATTCAATCTGTAGAAGGATCACAACCCATAGCATCATCTATCCATTTCCTCCACAGATGCTGCCTGACCCACTGAGTTATTCCAGAATTTTGCTTTGTGCTCGACAAATAAAAGACAAATGTCTTCGCCTAATTTTTCCATATGTTTCCATCATAAATAAAAGCAGTTGGTGGTTTTGCACAACCCATCACATCCTTGTGATTGCAATGCTAGAGCAGTCACTTCAGATGGTCTTGGGATTACCAGGAGAGCATGACCCTCAGAAGTTCTCTGTTCCATGTCCTCAGCTGCATCACACATTAAAGAACCCACTGTCCTTGAAATAGGACCAATCACCCATTGCCAACAATTAAGCAGGAACATTGTATTCACCTCCCTGTCGTTTCATTGCTCTACCCCATACATTTATACACCGATCAGCCACAACATTATGACCACTGACAGGCGAAGTGAATAACATTGATTATCTTGTTACAATGGCACCTGTCAAGGGGTGGGATATATTAGGCAGCAAGTGAACAGTCTGTTCTTGAAGTTGATGTGTTGGATGCAGGAGAAATGGGCAGGAGTAAAGACCTGAGCGACTTTGACAAGGGCCAAATTGTTATGGCCAGACGACTGGGTCAGACAGTGTTCGTACACTTGGAACACTAAAAAAATTCAAGGACCTTTCAACGACTTTCAAGGTCCAAAAATCCGATTTTCAAGGACCAAAATCCAGCAAACATTGATGGTTTTTCCCCAGTTTTTCTCCGTATAGGTAAGAAAATACGGTTTTCAAAACAGTTAATTTGGTGTATATATGGTTAATTAGTAAATACTACGATGATTTTGTAGGGTTTTTGGTTTATGCGGCGAGTTTCCCTCAACTCTCCCCGACTATTTAACTTGTCCCGGAGTCGCGTCACGGTGGCGCAGCGGTAGAGTTGCTGCCTTACAGCGAATGCAGCGCCGGAGACCCGGGTTCCATCCTGACTACGGGCACCATCTGTACGGAGTTTGTACGTTCTCCCCGTGACCTGCGTGGGTTTTCTCCGAGATCTTCGGTTACCTCCCACACTCCAAAGACGTACAGGTTTGTAGGTTAATTGGCTGAGCAAATGTAAAACTTCTCCCTAGTGGGTGTAGGATAGCGTTAGTGTGCGGGGATCGCTGGACGGCGCGGACCCGGTGGACCGAAGGGCCTGTTTCTGCGCTGTATCTCTAAATCTAAAAAATCTAAATCGAAACCGTGGCTGTGGGGACTGGAGGCAGAAGCTGCCGGCGAAGGTTCACCGGAGAGTGGATCGCCACCAACCCAGAGCCGGGACAAGGCGAGAGATCGCAGCGCCCCCTTGCAAACAACAAACACAAGGGAACTTCCCTCCTGGCCGCTGCCACCACGGGGATGCGGGGCTTTGGAACAACAACTACAACACTTGTGTTTGTTCTTATTTCGCTGCGTTAGAGGGAGACGGGGCCGGGGAAGAGAGTGGAGGAGCGGCGCAGATCTCACTGGCGCTGGGAGAGAGAAAGAAAATTCTAAGAATGGAAACAAAGAAAGGAATTTTCAAAGATTTCTGGCCAGTAGTAATTACTCGTTGAAGTCTAGGATTTGTTTTTAGTAGTTTTGAGCAACGTGAACGGGTATTTGTCAATCGTGCATGCTATTTGTTTATTTATAGGTTGTTTACCTGTCCAGCAGAAGTGTGATGTTTGTATGAATGTAACATCTTGCACAACCCTCTGGTTTGACACACATTTGGAATAACAAAACTGTGGCACTTGAATATTTACAGACTGAAGAAAAATCCCTGCCCGAAACACCGTCGACCTATTCCCACCACAGATGCTGCCTGGTCCGTTGAGTTCCCCCACCATTTTATGTTTTCCTCAAGATTCCAGCATCTGCAGTTGATAGTGTCTCTATTTGTAGACAGTGATTTGTAAGGTCTGGGTTTGGGATGTCCCATTTCACATGTCCCGTACCCAAGCAAACCCGTCCTCCCTGGTCTTATGCAGACACTGAATGCCGGAGTAACTCAGCGGGTCAGGCAGCATCTCGGGAGAGAAGGAATGGGTGACGTTTCGGGTCGAGTCCCATCTTCAGACTGATGTCGGGGGAGGGGGCGGGACAAAGATAGGTTGTAGTCGGAGACAGGAAGACTAGTGGGAGAACTGGGAAGGGGGAGGGGATAGAGAGGGAAAGCAGGGACTATCTGAAGTTAGAGAAGTCAATGTTCATACCGCTGGGGTGTAAACTGCCCAAGCGAAATATGAGGTGCAGTTCCTCCAATTTGCGCTGGGCCTCACTCCGACAAAGGAGGAGGCCCAGGACAGAAAGGACAGATTGGGAATGGGAGGGGGAGTTGAAGTGCTGAGCCACCGGGAGATCAGGTTGGTTAAGACGGACTGAGCAGAGGTGTTCAGCGAAACGATCGCCGAGCCTGCGCTTGGTCTCGCCGATGTAGAGAAGCTCCCCCTCCCTGATCATATACCATGCGCATTGGTTTGGCCAACCCTGAGGTGGTTGTTTAACCTAAAGCATTAAAGTCGACCACCATCAGAGACGAAATGTGCAGGGAGGAACTGCAGATGCTGGTTTGCACAGAAGATAGACGTACAATGCTGGAGTAACTCAGCAGTTCAGGTGGCATCCCTGGCTGGCAGAACTCATTGCTTCTCTCCAGAGATGCTGCCTGTCCCACTGAGTTACTCCAGCAATCAGGGATGAAACACAGGAATCCCGTTTGTTTTTTTTACACACCGAAGCCGAGGCCTTATCTCTTCTCCACCATCCCAAGCCACGCACACTCTCACCCGGCCAGCTTACTCACTGCCTTTCTGCAGATGCTCTGCTGCCCCCCAGTACTTCAGTTTGAATTTGGCTGGGTTCGCAGTGTGGTTGAACGTTCCCATCATCTCGGCACACACGATCCACTCTCTGCAGTAAGGCAACACAATGCAACTGTAGTTGGACAGGGCCCTGGTGAGACCACATCTGGAGTATTGTGTGACAATAGACAATAGGTGCAGGAGGAGGCCATTCGGCCCTTCGAGCCAGCACCACCATTCAATGTGATCATGGCTGATCATTCCCAATCAGTACCCCGTTCCTGCCTTCTCCCCATACCCCCTGACTCCGCTATCCTTAAGAGCTCTATTTAGCTCTCTCTTGAATACATTCAGAGAATTGGCCTCCACTCCCACCTGAGGCAGAGAATTCCACAGATTCACAACTCTCTGACTGAAAAAGTTTTTCCTCATCTCCGTTCTAAATGGCCTACCCCTTATTCTTAAACTGTGCCCCTTGGTTCTGGATTCCCCCAACATTGGGAACATGTTTCCTGCCTCTAACGTGTCCAACCCCGTAATAATCTTATATGTTTCGATAAGATCCCCTCTCATCCTTCTTAACTCCAGTGTATATAAGCCTAGTCGCTCCTGTCTTTCAACATATGATAGTCCCGCCATTCCAGGAATTAACCTAGTAAACCTACGCTGCACGCCCTCAATAGTAAGAATATCCTTCCTCAAATTTGGAGACCAAAACTGCACACAGTACTCCAGGTGCGGTCTCACTAGGGCCCTGTACAACTGCAGAAGGACCTCTTTGCTCCTATACTCAACTCCTCTTGTTATGAAGGCCAACATTCCATTGGCTTTCTTCACTGCCTGCTGTACCTGCATGCTTCCTTTCAGTGACTGATGCACTAGGACACCCAGATCTTGTTGTACGTCCCCTTTTCCTAACTTGACACCATTCAGATAATAATCTGCCTTCCTATTCTTACCACCAAAGTGGATAACCTCACACTTATCCACATTAAACTGCATCTGCCATGCATCCGCCCACTCACACAACCTGTCCAAGTCACCCTGCAACCTCATAGCATCTTCCTCACAGTTCACACTACCACCCAGCTTTGTATCATCTGCCAATTTGCTAATGGTACTTTTAATCCCTGTGCAGTTTTGGTTTCCTAATTTGAGGAAGGACGTCCTTGCTAAGGAGGCAGTGCAGCGTAGGTTCATGAGGTTAATCCCCGGGATGGCGGGACTGTCATATTAGGGAAGATTGGAAAGACTGGGCTTGTATTCACTGGAATTTAGAAGGATGAGAGGGGATCTTATAGAGACGTATAAAAGGACTGGACAAGCTAGATGCAGGAAAAATGTTCCCAATGTTGGGGGAGTCCAGAACCAGGGGCCACAGTTTGAGAATAAAGGGGAGGCCATTTAAAACTGAGGTGAGAAAAAACTTTTTCACCCAGAGTTGTGAATTTGTGGAATTCTCTGCCACAGAGGGCAGTGGAGGCCAATTTACTGGATGAATTTAAAAGAGAGTTAGATAGAGCTCTAGGAGCTAGTGGAATCAAGGGATATGGGGAGAAGGCAGGCATGGGTTACTGATTGTGGATGATCAGCCATGATCACAAAGAATGGTGGTGCTGGCTCGAAGGGCCAAATGGCCTCCTCCTTCACCTATTTTCTATGTTTCTACAAATGTGGTGAAGGTGGGGGAGGGAAAGGGAGAGGGGAAGAGAGCGGGAGGGGGGAGAGGGGGAGGGAGGGAGTGGGGGAGAGTGGGAGGGGGAGGGAGAGGGGGGGAGAGTGGGAGGGGGGGGAGAGTGGGAGGGGGAGGGAGAGGGGGGGAGAGAGAGAGAGGGGGAGGGAGGGAGGGAGGGAGGGGGAGGGGGAGGGAGAGGGAGGGAGGGAGGGAGTGGGGGAGAGGGGGAGGGAGAGGGAGAGAGAGCGGGAGGGGGGAGAGGGGGAGGGAGGGAGTGGGGGAGAGTGGGTGAGGGAGGGAGTGGGGGAGAGTGGGAGGGGGAGGGAGAGGGGGGGAGAGTGGGAGGGGGAGAGAGAGGGGGGGAGGGAGGGAGAGAGAGGGGGGGAGGGAGGGAGGGGGAGAGGGAGAGGGGGGGAGGGGGAGGGGGAGGGAGGGAGGGAGGGAGGGGGAGAGGGAGAGGGGGAGGGGGGGAGGGAGAGGGAGGGAGAGGAGTGGGGGTTGAGCAGTCTACAGACCCAGTTACTCACGGCAGTAAAGTGACCAGCCCTTTCGCCTTGGCGATCATCGTCCCGTTGTCAATCCTGAAGTCGGCGTGGATGTTACTCTCCAGGAACAGACCCTGGGGCTCCTTCTTTGCGAAGCCGTACCATTTGCCCGTGTACTGTGGGAGAGGAAGGGCGGCCGGTGAGCGACAGTGACTGCCCTCCCTGACCTGCTGCCCCAGCCCGGAGACCCCCTCCCCTGGAACCTACCCGGGTCATGTTGAAGTTCTCCTTCACGTGGAAGCTGTCCACCACGCAGTCGGACTTGGCCAAGCAGCTGGGCATGGACATGGACACCAGCATCGCCAGCACGGTGCGCCACCACAACATGGTGTGTGGACAGTCCTGGGGAGACGTGGAAGACGGAGTGAGTGAGACCAGCGATACTGGACATTGCATAGCTGCTGCGGCCACTGGCCCTGCCACTGGCCCTGCCACTGGCCCTGCCACTGGCCCTGCCACTGGCCCTGCCACTGCCCTCTCTCACCGCACACAGGCAGCAGCAGCCTGGCCACCTTTACACTGCTACACTGCGCGGTACACATCTCAATCAACCGACTCACACACACACTGTGGTGCAAAGTAAATCAATTCACACACACACTGGTGCAAAATAAGTTAATTCATGTACACTGTGTGGTACAAAACAAACCAATTCACATACACTGTGCTACAAATTAAATTAATTCACGTACACAGTGGTACAAAATAAATCAATTCACGTACACTGGTGCAAAATAAATTAATTCACACACACTGTGGTTCAAAATAAATTAATTCACGTACACTGTGGTTCAAAATAAATTAATTCACATACACTGTGGTACAAAATAAATTCATTCACGTACACTGGTGCAAAATAAATTAATTCACACACACTGTGGTTCAAAATAAATTAATTCACGTACACAGTGGTACAAAATAAATCAATTCACACACGCTGTGGTACAAAATAAATTCATTCACGTACACTGGTGCAAAATAAATTAATTCACACACACTGGTACAAATCTGAAATAAACCAATTCAAATCTCCATCCAGTCGTTACCTTTAATCCAGTTGTGACTACGGAGCTCCGAGGATATTTTTTTCCAGCAGTTGCTTTCCTCTGTAGCAACTACATGCAACGACCACCCCACACACACAACCCCGTGGCGTCTGCCTTTCGCAATCTGTCCTTCCCTCCCCCACCCACACTGGGTAAAGCATTGGGATGTAAATCATTGACCGCCTCTTGTGTTCTCAACTGTTACATAACCGCGGCATTTCGTCTCCTCTGCCCCAGATCAACTC
This sequence comes from Rhinoraja longicauda, assembly GCF_053455715.1. Taxonomy (NCBI): domain Eukaryota; kingdom Metazoa; phylum Chordata; class Chondrichthyes; order Rajiformes; family Arhynchobatidae; genus Rhinoraja; species Rhinoraja longicauda. Next base: position 45,317,572 of record NC_135968.1, read on the forward strand.
TCCAAGGGTAAAACCCCATGGCGACCTCATCAACCCCCCCACCCCCACTCCCCACCCCAACACCCCCCCCCCCCCACTCCCCACCCCAACACCCCCCCCCCCCCACCACCCCATCCCCCTCCCCCCACCCACCCCACCCCCAACACCCCCCTCCCCCCACCCACCCCACCCCACCCCAACACCCCCACCCCAAACGCCCAGTAAAATATTCCCATCATTCAGGCTGAACTGCAGAGGAAAATCAAATAGAGCGATTTTCCACATAACCCTTGTTTATGCAGCCCAACTTTATCTGGTCATATTATGGGAGAATATTATTTTATGCATGATATTATTTGCTAGTATTTTATACATTAGACATTGTTACGGCATTATTTTATACATTATTTTAAACATTATTTTATACATTATTTTAAACATTATTTTATACATTATTTTATACATTATACTCCAAAGACGTACAGGTATGTAGGTTAATTGGCTGGGTAAATGTAAAAATTGTCCCTAGTGGGTGTAGGATAGTGTTAGTGTACGGGGATCACTGGGCGGCACGGACTTGGAGGGCCGAAAAGGCCTGTTTCCGGCTGTAGATATATGATATGATATGATATGATTGTCGTTTAAGGTTTGTAACTGCTTAGGCATTAGGCGCCTGTCTGTAACTAATTAAGGCGCTCTAGACATTCCGTGCCCTTGACACGTCTCTGTAACATAACACTCCTTTGTATAACACTCCTTTGCTTTAGCCTTGATGATAAGGGTAGCAGAATCCGAAGGGATGCGGACATTCATCAATGAGCAGGATTTAATGGTGGCAAGAGAAGAGATAAGGAAAAACATAGGCCTTGGGGGGATGGATGGATGTGAGGGATGGACTAGCAGGAAATAAGGGAGGCAAAATATGAAGGGATGTGAGCATTGAGATAAGGATATATTACTAAATGGGATTTAATGGTGGCGGGACAAACAGGTACTACAAAGCAATGAAGGACTGAAGAAAGGGAGTGTGGGAGAAAGGGAGTGTGGGCACCGCCATTCAATGCGATCATGGCTGATCACTCTCAATCAGTACCCCGTTCCTGCTTTCTCGCCATACCCCCTCACTCCGCTATCCTTAAGAGCTCTATCCAGCTCTCTCTTGAAAGCATCCAACGAACTGGCCTCCACTGCCTTCTGAGGCAGAGAATTCCACACCTTCACCACTTTCTGACTTATAGTTCTTAATTAACACTTCCATTTCATCACACATATTTATATCAAAATATAAATATATCAAAATTCATATCAAAATTTATATCATATTTATATCATTCCGTGGGCCATTTCGTAACCAATTTTTTCGTCCTTTTTTCCCATTTCTCAGAGTGTTTTTTAATATCCTCTTTGGATATGGGGAATTTCTTAGTAGTTCAACTGCAGTTATTTTATTCATTGTACTCGTCTTATGTTATGTTAGTGCACTTGGTCAGTCAGTTTAAATGCAGTCCTTGTTTTCACTCCGTTCCGCCTCTATAGTCACTATGGTACCTATTACGCTATTTCTATTTTCTACAGTTCTACTATATTCCTTTAATATTTTGCAATTTTTATTTTTTATGTTATCCAATTATTCCAATTTTTTAATTTTTTTATCCTGCTCGTACAGACCCCTAGCCGACCAGAGTAATCCCCGGTTCAACTAGAGCGGTATCCACAGGTCGCCTTGTCTATTCAGTCCCCTATCCTCTTAGGGCGGTATCCACAAGAACGTTTTATCCTGCCCGTACAGACCCCTAGCCAACCAGAGTGATCCCTAGTTAACTAGAGCGGTATCCACAGGATGTTTTATCCTGCCCGTACAGACCCCTAGCCAACCAGAGTGATCCCTAGTTAACTAGAGCGGTATCCACAGGATGTTTTATCCTGCCCGTACAGACCCCTAGCCAACCAGAGTGATCCCTAGTTAACTAGAGCGGTATCCACAGGACGCTTCACCCTGCCCGTACAGACCCCTAGCCAACCAGAGATCCCTAGCTAACTAGAGCGGTATCCACAGGACGCCTCATCTATTCAGTCCCCTATCCTCTTAGGGCGGTATCCACGAGGTCTTCGTTACGTCACAAACTCTTACTCAACTAAATCTACTTTCTTAACTTATCTATTTTCTACTTACCCCACTGCGCAGCCTTCTTGAGCAATCTTCCGGGTCTCTTTTTAGAATAGTTTAGACAGATTCTTTGGATCGGAGAGGCCCTTGGACCGCCTGGGCGCTCCTGTGCCACCAGTGGTCCCCCGTTTTCAACAGGCCATTAGTCCAAATAAAGCGGAAAACCGCCTACCTTTTTTGCGGGTGGCCACCCTTTACCTGTTGAACCGGGGAGCCCCTGACGGGCTTGGAAGCGCCTTTAGCTTGTCGTCCGTTATCGAACGGGCCTCTTTCCGATCCTGCCGACTACGCCAATTTTGTCGTGGTTACCGGTGTTCAAAATGAAGCAGATGACACGGAGAATTCTTCAAGAAGTTAAAAGCCTTTATTTGCAAACAACGGCTGGAACAATCAGGATGTCAACCATCTGACTGCCCACTTAGTACACCGGGCAGCTTATTTTTATAGGGTTATTCTAAACCTTATCTCCTTTGCATTACCTCATACCCACACTCCCTTTCTCCCACACTCCCTTTCTTCAGTCCTTCATTGCTTTGTAGTACCTGTTTGTCCCGCCACCATTAAATCCCATTTAGTAATATATCCTTATCTCAATGCTCACATCCCTTCATATTTTGCCTCCCTTATTTCCTGCTAGTCCATCCCTCACATCCATCCATCCCCCCAAGGCCTATGTTTTTCCTTATCTCTTCTCTTGCCACCATTAAATCCTGCTCATTGATGAATGTCCGCATCCCTTCGGATTCTGCTACCCTTATCATCAAGGCTAAAGCAAAGGGACAAGCTAAAGCAAAGGAGTGTTATACAAAGGAGTGTTATGTTACAGAGACGTGTCAAGGGTACGGAATGTCTAGAGCGCCTTAATTAGTTACAGACAGGCGCCTAATGCCTAAGCAGTTACAAACCTTAAACAACAATGTATAAAATAATGCCGTAACAATGTCTAATGTATAAAATACTAGCAAATAATATCATGCATAAAATAATATTCTCCCATAATATCTCCCTACCAGCCAGAGGAATGAACGAGGAGGACCCAAAATATCTGGGATGGTTTTATGGTTTCACAAGTCCTTTCCTTGCACGATTTGCACGATTCTTTATTCTACAATAGCTGACACCAAACGTTGACACCATCTGCTTTAGGTGGTGGACACGGCACGGTGGCGCAGCGGTAGAGTTGCTGCCTTACAGCACTAGCAGCGCCCTTGAACCCGGGTTCGATCCCGACCACGGGTGCTGTCTGTGCGTTCTCCCCGTGACCTGCATGGGGTTTTTTCCTCCCACACTCCGAAGGCATACAGGTTTGTAGGTTAATTAGCCTGGTATAAAAGTAAAACAAAATGTCCCTAATGTGTGTGTGCGGGGATCGCTGGTCGGTGCAGACTTGGTGGGCCGAAGGGCCTGTTTCAGCGCTGTATCTCCAAACTAAACTAAACTAAAAAAACAAACGTTTGTGGGTTTTGCCGAACTGGGTCACTGACTGCAGAAATGCACTTTGTACGCGAGGTTTTATTTGTTAAAACAACGTTATCTCCACACGTTGACTTTAGCTTTTGTCCATAAATATATTCTGAATCAAAAGGTTTATCAAGTTCACCGTGCCTCAGAGCTTACTCCACAACCTTTCGCTGCATAATTTAATAGGATCCATGTCCAAGTTGTATAACTAGATCTTTGCAATATATATTACAAACAGAAGAATTTATGAAACTCCAGACCGAACCTTTGGTTGGTACAGCACTGAAATCCACAGGGCATAAGTTACATTTTATATCGATATATATCTCGGCCAAGATGCCCCATTTAAAGGTAGTGGCATTTCCATAGAAACATAGAAAATAGGTGCAGGAGGAGGCCATTTGACCCTTCGAGCCAGCACCGCCATTCATTGTGATCATGGCTGATCATCCACAATCAGTAACCCGTGCCTACCTTCTCCCCATATCCCTTGATTCCACTAGCCCCTAAAGCTCTATCCAACTCTCTTTTAAATTCAGCCAGTGAATTGGCCTCCACTGCCTTCTGTGGCAGAGAATTCCACAAATTCACTACTCTCTGGGTGAAAAAGGCTTTTTTCCCATCTCAGCTTTAAATGGCCTCCCCTTTATTCTTAGACTGTGGCCCCTGGTTCTGGACTCCTCCAACATTGGGAACATTTTTCCTGCATCTAGCTTGTCCAGTCCTTTTATAATTTTAAACATTTCTATAAGATTCCCTCTCATCCTTCTGAACTCCAGTGATTTGCCTCCATTTGACCCATATCCCTCTAAACCTTTCCTTTCCATAAACTTGTTGTTCTTGTTGTTCTACTACTTGTTCAAAATGTTGTTCTACTACTTGCCTCCGCCGCTTCGCCTGGCAGCTCATTCAACGCCCTTTGTGTGGTGAGACCCCTCAGGTTCCTATCATTTAATTCCTCTCTCACTTTCAACCTATGCTCTCCAATTCTGATTCCCCAGGCCTGTGCCTCCCATAATTTGATATATCTCTAAAGATCACCCCTCAGTCTCCTTCACTCTGGGGACTAAAGCCTTTCGCAGCCTCTCCCTATAGCTCACTCCCTTGAGTCCTGGCAACATCCTTGCAAATCTCTTCTGCACTCTTCCCTGCTTAGTAACATCCTTCCTTTAGCAGGATGACCAAAACTGAGCACAATACTGCAAGAGCGAGAATGTTGTTTTGCTTTGCAACAAAGTAGGAAATGCCGAGGTGTCTGGGACATTTCCTCCATCTCCATTTTCCCTTTTATTCCCTCTTCCCTACGAGGTTGTAGCTTTTGCATGACTTACAGGCCCCAAGAATCTTCCTGTGGCTTGTTAATCAGAAGATGGTTCTTCTTATCCAGGATTGAGCAGATCTTCCTGCCCAGCATTGATTACATCACATTGGTATCTCAAATGGAGGGTGTACATTTCAAAAATCTGTCTGGTCCTCACATAGGGTTGCCAACTATCTCACTCCCAAATAAGGGACAAGGTGACGTCACCGTCCTGCACCCGTGACCTCACCCTGCCAGCGACCACATGCTCCCGCTCAACCAATTGCGGTTGCCCGGGCCGGGAGGAGGATTGCTACGCAACCTCCGTTAGACGGCGCCTGGGCCTCCGGATCTACACTGCCCGGACCTACAGTGCCCGGACCTACACTGCCTGGGCCTACACTGCCCGGACCTACACTGCCCGGCCCTACACTGTCCGGGCCTACAGCGTCCGGGCCTGCAGCGTCCCCCGGGCCTACAGCATCCGGGCCTACAGCGTCCCCAGGGCCTACAGCGTCCGGGCCTACAGTGTCCGGGCCTACACCACCTGGGCCTACAGCGTCCGGGCCTACAGCGCCCCTCCGGGCCTAATACGGGACAAGAGCGGTCCCGTACGGGACAAACCAATTTAGCCCAAAATACGGGAAGTCCCATCTAATACGGGACAGTTGGCAACCCTGGTTGTAACTTTTGCATGACTTACAGGCCCCAAGAATTTTCCTGTGACTTGTTAAATCAGAAAATGGTCCTTCTTATCCAGGTTTGAGCAGATCTTCCTGTCCAGCATTGATTACATCATGTTGGTATCTCAAATGGAGGGTGTACATTTCAACAATCTGCCTGGTCCTCAGGTGAACTGGCTACAAAATGGACCCCAGTGCTCACGTTGTTCCTGACCTAATGTCAAACATACACCGTTCAGCCAAAGCATTGTGACCTGATGAGCCAAAACATTATGACCACCTGCCTAATATGCTGTTGGTCCTCCGTGTGCAGCCCCATACGCAGCAGGGTGCGATGCACTGTGTATTGTGACACATTCCTCCCGTGACCACCATTAACATTTTCTGTGACTTGTGCCACATTCGACCTTCTGTCGGTTCGGACCAGACGGGATAGCCTTCGTTGCCCTCGCGCATCGATGAGCCTTGGGCACCCAACACCCTGTCGCCGGTTTGTGGTTTGTCTCTCCTCGGACCACTGTTGGTAGGTACTCACCACTGCTGACCGGGAGCACCCCACAAGCCTTGCCGTTTCAGAGATGCTCTGACCCAGTCGTCTGGCCATAACAATGTGGCCCTTGTCAAAGTCGCTCAGGTCTTTACTCCTGGCCATTTCTCCTGCATCCAACACATCAACTTCAAGAACTGACTGTTCACCTGCTACCTAATATATCCCACCCCTTGACAGGTGCCATTGTAACAAGAAAATCAATGTTATTCACTTCACCTGTCAGTGGTCATAATGTTTTTTCTGTTGCACAGAAAAAGGTAGATAAATGTAATCTGTGCAATAAACCTCATTGCAAACTTTGAACATATGTGATTTGTAATCACAATCATGAATGAATGAAAACCTTATTGGCACACGCGACAAGCCGCAGTGATATTCTTTGTTTTGCACACCCAAGGTATGTAAAGAGTCGCCACATAAAGGGCGCCAACAAAGTTACAAAGTGTCCCACGCCAGGTCCTCCTATGTTCTTTTCCCCCTCCACCCTCACGCCGGTCCCCCCCACCGCGGGTCCTCCTATGTTCTTTTCCCCCTCCACCCTCACGCCGGTCCCCCCCACCGCGGGTCCTTCTTTGTTCTCGACGGGGCATCCTCTGGCACCCACGTGGTCTGCCTTCGACCACCAGCCCGACCTCGACCGCCGGCGCCCTCAGCAATCGCTAGGGTTGCCCACAGTCCCGTGTTAGCCGGGATATCCTGTATTTTGGGCTAAATTGGTTTGTCTTGTACGGGACCGTTCTTGTCCCGTATTAGGCCCGGGGGGAACTGTAGGCCTGGACGCTGTAGGCCCGGACAGTGTAGGCCCGGACGCTGTAGGCCCGGACAGTGTAGGCTCGGACACCATAGGCCCGGATAGTGTAGGCCCGGACAGTGTAGGCCCGGACGCCGTAGGCCCGGACGCTGTAGGCCCGGACACCGTAGGCCCGGATAGTGTAGGCCCGGACAGTGTAGGCCTGGACGCTGTAGGCCCGGACACTGTAGGCTCGGACACCGTAGACCCGGATAGTGTAGGCCCGGACAGTGTAGGTCCGGACACTGTAGGCCCGGACACTGTAGGCCTGGACACTGTAGGTCCGGACAGTGTAGGCCTGGACAGTGTAGGTCCGGACACTGAAGGCCCGGACACTGTAGATCCGGACAGCCTAGGTCCGGACAGTGTAGGTCTGGACAGTGTAGGTCCAGGGGCCGCTGTAGGTCCAGACAACGTAGGTCCGGACAGTGTAGGTTCAGACAGTGTAGGTCTGGAGGCCTGGGCGCCGTCTAACACAGGTTTTGTAGCAACCTGCCTCCCGGGCCGGGTGGCCTACATCGGTGGAGCGGGAGCACGTGGCCAGTGGCTGGGTGAGGTCACGTGGGTCGCAGAGCGGTGACGTCACCTTGTCCCATATTTGGGAGTGAGTTGGCACCCCTAGCGATCGCCGATCTCACAGTCTTTGCCTCTTTACTCAATCTCTCTTCACCAATTAAACCATTTATCTCAAGAATCAATCTAGGATTCTTTGCTGCATTAACTTCAAGGCAGGTACATCTTCCCTTAGGCAGGACATCAAAACTGTGTGTAGCAGTCTAACAATCATAATCAATCACAATCATACTTTATTAGCCAAGTATGTTTTGCAATATACGAGAAATTTCATTTGCCGTACAGTCATACTAATAAAAAGCAACAGGACACACAAAACCCATTTTAACATGAACATCCACCACAGTGACTCCTCCACATTCCTCACTGTGATGGAAGGCGAAAAACAGTTCAATCTCTCCCTTCTTTGTCCTCCAGCGGTCGGGGGCCTCGAACCTTCCGTTGACGGGACGATCTTGACTCCCGTAGCCGGCGGTGGGCCTTCCTCGTCGGGGCGATCAAGCTCCTGCACCGGGGGTGGGGGGGATTTCAGCTCCCCCGCGCCGGGCGATCTACCGCGGGTCGGGGCTTGTCAAACCTCTTGCGGCCTTTGAAGCTCCCGACCGGTCTCAACCCGAGACTGCGAGCTCCGCGATGTTAAAGTCCACAGGCCGCGGTTGGAGCGTCAATCCCAGGCAAAACCCAATTGAATTGCTTCCTTACTTTTGTCATTCCAACCCCCTTGCAATAAACATCAATAAACATTATTGCATTCCCAATTATATGCTGTTCCTGCAAGTTTACATCCTGCATTTCATGAGGCAGCACACAAAGAACAGGCATTTTTCTACTCTTTTTGCCAAAGTGAATAACCCCATATATTCACACATCACCAGTAAATATGAATATCACAATCACAGTCACAATCATACTTTATTAGCCAAGTATGATTTGCAACATACAAGGAATTTCATTTGCCATCCAGGCAAGGGATCGCATGCTCAGACGGTAAGCCCACACCCCGCGGTGGGGCTCAAAGCCAGTCCTGAGCAAGGCCGCCAGCTCCACGATGTTAGGCCGCAGAGCGACCGGAGATACGATCCGCAAAACAATCGCATCTCCGGCAAGGTAAGAGATTGAAAACAAGTTTCCCCCGACCCCCTCCCCCACCCCCCACATAAAACAAACCAGAGAACATTAACACAAACCTTTACAACTTACCAAAATAAAAATAAAAAAGGATGAAAAGGAAGACAGACTGCAGGAGAGGCGCCACCCGGTTCAACTCTGAATACATTACAATATCTCTAGATCTGTTATTAGCAGGCACTAACAGCAGGTGAGGGCTCACTACTGATTTCTGTGGCACCTCAGTATCTGAACACAACCCGCTTAATTCCCAGTCTTCATATCTGTCCTTTATTGGTATTCGATTTTTTATTATTATTGTTAGGTACATTGAAATGCAGTGATTTTATTAAATGTGTGATTTCCAGGTCATAGAGTCATAGAGTCCTACAGCACAGAAAGAGGCCCTTCGGCCCATCGTGTCCGCGCCGCCCGTTACCAAACACAGTCTAATTTTAATCCCATTTTCCCGCATTTGGACCGTAGCCCTGAATGTTGTAGCATTTCAAGTGCCCATCCAAATGCCTCTTAAACGTTGTGAGTGTTCCCGCCTCCACCACCACCCCAGGCAGTGAGTTCCAGACTCCAACCACCCTCTGGGTGAAAAAGTTATTTCTCACATCCCCCCGAAACCTCCCTCCCCTTACCCTGTATCTATGTCCCCTCGTTGTTGAACCTTCCACCAGTGGAAGAAGTTCCCCGCCATCTACCTTATCTATGCCCCTCATGATCTTGTACACCTCGATCATGTCCCCTCTCAGCCGTCTCTGCTCCAGGGAAAACAACCCCAGTCTGCCCAGTCTCTCCTCATAGCCGAGGCCCTTCATCCCTGGCAGCATCCTGGTGAATCTCCTCTGCACCCTCTCCAAAGCTATCACATCCTTTCTATAATGTGGTGACCAGAACTGTACACAATACTCCAGCTGTGGCCTCACCAGTGTTCTGTACAATTCCATCATTACCCCCCTTCTTTTATATTCGATGCCCCGGCTAATGAAGGCCAGTAACCCATATGCCTTTTTGACCACCCTGTCCACCTGTCCTGCTGCCTTCAAGGACTTGTGTACCTGCACTCCAAGGTCCCTCTGTACCCCTGTCTTCCCTAGGGTCCTTCCATTCATGGTGTACTCCCTCTCCAAGTTATTCCTGCCAAAGTGCATCACCTCGCACTTTTCAGGATTAAATTCCATCTGCCACTGCTCCGCCCATCTGACCATCTCATCTATATCTTCCTGCAGCTTGCAGATCCCTTCTTCGCTATTCACCACCCCCCCTAACTTTGTGTCATCTGCAAACTTGCTGATCATGCCCTGTACGTTGACATCCAGATCATTAATGTAGATTACAAACAGTAAGGGACCCAACACCGATCCCTGCGGCACCCCACTGGACACCGGCCTCCAGTCACAGAAGCAACCTTCTACCATCACCCTCTGCCTTCTATCACTAAGCCAGTTTTTTTATCCATTTTGCCAAGGTGCCCTGGATCCCATGGGCTCTTACCTTCTTGACTAGTCTCCTGTGTGGGACCTTGTCAAAAGCCTTACTGAAATCCATGTATACCACATCCACTACACTACCCCCATCTACCTCCTTGGTCACCCCTTCAAAAAATTCAATCAAGTTAGTCAGACACGACCTTCCATTAACAAAGCCATGTTGACTATCCTTAATTAACCCTCGATCCTCCAAGTGAAGACTGATTCTGTCCCTCAGAATCTTTTCTAGCAGCTTCCCCACCACCGATGTCAGACTCACCGGCCTGTAGTTCCCAGGTTTATCCCTACTGACCTTTTTAAATCAAAAGTTTCAGGGTTTCAAAGGTCTTTTATTGTCACGTGTACCAATTAAGGTACAGTGATATTGAAATTACCATGCAGCCATACTAAACAAAAAGCAACAAGACACACAATTACATAAAAGTTAACATAAACACCCGCCCACAGCGGATTCCCCACATTCCTCACTGTGATAGAGGGCAATAAAGCCCAACCTTCTTCCCTCTTTATTCTCCCGAGGGGCAGTCGGGGCAGTCGGGGCAGGCGAACCATTCGTGGGGCGATCGAAGCTCCCGCATTGGGACGGTTGAGGCTCCTGTGGCTTGGAGCTCCCGAAGTTGATCTCTACCAGGGATCACCAGCTCCACGATCGTAAGCCCGCAGGCTCCCGCGGTTGGAGCTCCCGAAGTCGGTCTCCAGCAGAGGCCGCCAGCTCCACGATGTTAGGCCGCAGTGCGGACGGAGATATGATACTTTTAAAAATCGCATCTCCGTCGAGGTAAGAGATTTAAAAAAGTTTCCCCCAACCCCCACCCCTCCCCACACCCCACATAAAACAAGCTAAAGAACACTAAAACATACGTTTAACACATACTATTAAAACAACAGAGATGGATGGGACAGACAGACTGTTGGCGAAGCAACCATTGCTGGTGCCACCTGTCACACCATACCATAAGGGAAAATAAACAGAATATAGTATTACAGCTGCGGTGAATGTGCAAATAAAAAAAAGTACAAAGACCACAACAAGGTAGATTGGAAGATCGGGAATTTCATCATTCCCTGGCATATGACAGATCTTTTAGGAAGAAGCTGTTCCAGAATTTGTTGGTAACTGCTTTGAAGCTTTTGTATCTTCTGCCCATGGGTGAGGGGAGAAGAGAGAATGACCAGGTAGTGGGCAGTCCTTGATTATGTCATACTTCCTGAGGCAGTATGACGTTCAGATTGATTCAATAGTGGGGAAACTGCATGATGGACTTAGGCTGAGTTCACAACTCTGCAATTTCTTGTGGTCTTGGGCAGAGCAGTTGCCATACCTACCTGTGATACATCTAGATAGGATGCTTTCTATGGCGCATCTGTAGAAATTGGCAAGAGTCATTGGAGGCATCTTGAAATACCTTAGCCTTCTGAGTTTGTCGAGGTCTTGGTGTTTTTTCTTGGCTGTGGAGTCAAAATGGTTGGAAGAGGACAAGTTGTTGGTGATGTTGGTAAACCTGAAGCACTTGACCATCTCATCATCTGCACCACTGATATAGACCAGGGCATGTATTCCACCCTCTTCCTGAAGTCGATGACCAGTTTCTTCATTTTGCTGGTAGACACAAAATGCTGGAGTAACTCAGCGGGTCAGGCAGCAAGTTGGGAGAGAAGGAATGGGTGACGTTTCGGGTCGAGACCCTTCTTAAATGTTAACAGTACCCCGTTGAGCAGATATAAACTGATGTCGTTTTCGGATTTCTCCCCAGTTCCACTCTACACGTCGGTCAAATTCCACCCTGCTCTCCAAACGTACCCAAAGGCTCCATGCAGTTCATTGCAAACCTTTTTTCTTCATATAGACTGACATGACCTGCAATATTTATGTGTAAGTATATGAAAGACACTTCAGATGTCCCTTTGGGCTGTTTTTTGCTGGAGTGAGGGGTGCCCATAAGGATGTAAATAAAATCATGATGGCAGGCAAGATGAATAGCCACAGTCCATTCCCTGGAGTAGGGCCGTCTTAAAAAATAGAGGGATGGGTTTCAGGTGAAATATCTAAAAGAGATCTGAGGGGCAACCTTTTCACAAGCAGTCTGAAGAAGGTTCTCGACCCGAAACGTCACCCATTCCTTCTCTCCAGAGGTGCTGCCTGTCCGGCTGAGTTACTCTAGCATCTTGTGTCTGCCTTCGATTTAAACCAGCATCTGCATTTCTTTCCTGCACATCTTGCCTTAATGCTGGGGTGGCTTTAACATCTACTATCGTGGAGTGTTTTGAGAGGCTGGTCACGGCACACGTGCACTCCAGCCTCTCTGACAGCACTGATCCGCTGCAATGTGTCTTCTGCCGCGACAGATCCATGGCACACACCATCTCCCTGGCCCTGCACGTTTCTACGGAAAATCTAGATAAAAAGGGGGGCACGGTGGCGCAGCGGTAGAGTTGCTGCCTTACAGCGAATGCAGCGCCGGAGATCTGGGTTTGATCCTGACTACTTGTCTGTACGGAGTTTGTACGTTCACCCCGTGACCTGCGTGGGTTTGCTCCGAGGTCTTCGGTTTCCACCCACACTCCAAAGACATACAGGTTTGTAGGTTAATTGGCTTGGTATAAGTGAAAATTGTCCCTAGTGGGTGTAGGATAGTGTTAATATGCGGGCATTGCTGTTTGGTGCGGACTCGGTGGGCCGAAGAGCCTGTTTCCGCGCTGTATCTCTAAACTAAACTAAACTAAACTAAAAACAAACACCTATCTCAGCCTCCTATTTATGGACACTCAGGTTCGATCCTGACTACGGGTGCTGCACTGTAAGGAGTTTGTATGTTCTCCCCGTGACCTGCGTGGGTTTACTCCGAGATCTACGGTTTCCTCCCACACTCCAAAGACATACAGGTATGTAGGTTAATTGGCTGGGAAAATGTTAAAAAAATTGTCCCTAGTGGGTGTAGGATAGTGTTAATGTGCGGGGATCGCTGGGCCGAAGGGCCTGTTTCCGCGCTGTATATATATGATATGATATGACTTCAACACATTCCAAACCAAACTCATGTCCAAACTCCCAGACACCGGTTTCAGTATCTCCCTTTGCCACTGGGCCCTTGACTTCCTGACCCAAACACCGTAATCTGTCAGAATGGGCAACAAAATATCCTCCACAATAATTCTCAACACCAGGGTCCTATAATCTAACCTGTATCTGCGTTAATAGCAGTAATATATTACCTAAGGTAGACACAAAATGCTGGAGTAATTCAGCGGGTCAGGCAGCATCTCAGGAGAGAAGGGATGGGTGAAGAAGGGTCTCGACCCGAAACGTCACCCATTCCTTCTCTCATGAGATGCCGCCTGACCTGCTGAGTTACTCCAGCATTTTGTGTCTACCTTCAATTTGAACCAGCATCTGCAGTTATTTTCCTAACATATTACTGACATCATACGTACACTGTACCTTTAAAATATAGGCACTTTGATTTTAAGCTTGTCAGTTCTGGATTCCTTTATTAAAACAAATAGTTTCTTTCTATCAATTTGTTACTTTGTAATATCATTAAAGTAGTTTAAACTAGTATAGTTATAATACCTCCCTAACCTTCTAAATTCAAGAAACTGCAATCTAAGTTTATTTCAGCTGAACCCACTGAGCCCAGTTACGTGGCTGTTCAAGGCCAATTGTTGACTCTAGTCCATTTTAAAGGATAACTGAGAATGGACTTTAGCAAATACAAAAATGACCAAATAATCACAAAAATAAAGCACAGAGGTCCAATTGATGTTTATACCAAAACAAGCTCTCTGAAAATGATATCCAACCTTACTTACATACAGTATGTTTTTAGCATTTGTCTTTTAAAATCTCACTACATCTCTCTTTGAAAAGCAATCATTGATTTAGTTTTAAGTTTAAAGTTTTAATTTAAACTTTAGTGGAGACTTTTAAAATTTCCTAATGAGCCTCCCAGCAAATTAAAATTTACTTTTCCCTTGATCCTCGAGGTCATTAATCAATCTTCCTTAAAACGTCCCTGAATGTTTAAGATAATTTACTGCTCTTCTTGGAATGAAGGGCGGCACGGTGGCGCAGCGGTAGAGTTGCTGCCTTACAGCGAATGCAGCGCCGGAGTCCCGGGTTCCATCCCGACTACGGGCGCTGTCTGTACGGAGTTTGTACGTTCTCCCCGTGACCTGCGTGGATTTTCTCCGAGATCTTCAGTTTCTTCCCACACTACAAAGACGTAGGTTAATTGGCTTGGTAAATGTAAAAATTGATAGTGTTAGTGTGCGGGGATCGCTGGTTGGTGCGGACCTGGTGGGCCGAAGGGCCTGTGTGTCTGAGAGTATATGTGGATATATTCACACACTGACCTTTTTCCTGGTTTATTACATTGTTTGCAGTGCAAAAAGGGTCTCGACCCGAAACATCACCCATTCCTTCTCTCCAGAGATGCTGCCTGTCCCGCTGAGCCACTCCAGCTTTTTGTGTCCATCTTCGGTGTAAACCAGCATCTGCAGTTCTTTCCTAAACATAAAGTGTTTACATATTTTGTGCTGCTGTAAAAATGTCACAGAAACATAGAAACATAAAGAATAGGTGCTGGAGGAGGCCATTCGGCCCTTCGAGCCAGCACTGCCATTCAATGTGATCATGGCTGATCATCCACAATCAGTAACCCGTGCCTGCCTTCTCCCCATATCCCTTGATTCCGCTAGCCCCTAGAGCTCTATCTAACTATCCCTTAAATCCATCCAGTGAATTGGCCTCCACTGCCGTCTGTGGCAGAGAATTCCACAAATTCACAACTCTCTGGGTGAAAAAGTTCCTTCTCACCTCAGTTTTAAATGGCCTCCCCTTTATTCTTAAACTGTGGCCCCTGGTGCTGGACTCCCCCAACATTGGGAACTTTTTTCCTGCATCAAGCTTTTGTCCAGTCCTTTTATAATTGTGTACGTTCCTACAAGAGTCATTCAATGTCATTGTTCTATCTGTGACATGTGACAACAATAAAACACTCTTGACTCTCTCTAACTTGTTCGCACTGGGACCCCATGAGTGCCCTTCGATCATCTGCTCTCGCCGCTGTTTGGGAGGGGTGGGGGAGATTGTGTTCTCTGGAGCTATGTGGATGAACTGGAGAAACTGTGCTTTGCAATTGTGCCGCCTAAACACCGTGCTGGTGGTATTGTTTAACCCGGTGATTTCTGACAGATCTCAACAGAAGAGAGCTACCATTTAAAGTTCCATTCATTTTCGATGATTGCTTGAATTCGAAAAGCACTTTAGCAAACTCCGGGGTGTAAATAGCAACCCTGTTGATCGGATTGCGGGAAATTACATGCAGCAACGAGGAATGAAGTCTTTCGACTCAATTCACCGACGCGAGGTTGCAGAACGTTACTTTAGAAGGGGAATAGATGCAATTCGCAGACTTCACAGCGAAGGTGTTTGACTTGTCCAACCATGTGTGGCCGATGTACACAGCATGGACGCGAGAACAGTACTTTGAAAACTCAATCGATGACATTTGCCGATGGGCGAACAGCGTTTGACTGATTATACCAAGACTGTCGAGCTAAATAAATGTGGCAGCCCAGCGTACATTTAGGAGATACAAGGAATTGCACATAAACCCCAAAATGCTGGTGTGACTGGGCAGCAACTCTGGAGAGAAGGAATGAATGGGTGATGTTTCGGGTCGAGACCCTTCTTCAGATGCTGATTTACGAATAAAAACCCCAGAGTGCTGGAGTAACTCAGCGGGTCAGGCAGCATCTGTGGAGAACATGGATAGGTGATGTTTCACAGAGTGCTGGAGTAACTCAGCGGGTCAGGCAGCATCTGTGGAGAAGTGAAGAAAGGTACCCATCCAGAATGTCACCTATCCATGTTCCCCAGAGATGCTGCCTGACCCGCTGAGTTACTCCAGCACTTTATGTTGTTTTTTTTCGTAAACCAGCATCTGAAGAAGGGTCTCAACCCGAAAAGTCACCCATTCCTCCTCTCCAGAGATGCTGCCCGACCCGCTGAGTTACCCCAGCATTTGTGTCTTTCTTTCAGCCTACTTTTGCTGTCTAGTCCGGCGTTCCCCAAGTCACGTCAAAACGCACACTCCAAATCTTTCGCACAATTTATCCTTTTAATATATTTCTTTAACGAAATGGATTAACATTAAACATCTTTCTGGCATTAAACTGCGATGCTTTCTCGCATTGCACGCCCTTGGTCTAAATTTACCATGAAAAACTCACGTGGACCTGTGATCTTTCCCACGAATTGACTGCGTAAATGGACTGGTCATTCGCAAATGCTACATTGGGATTGGCAGTGTAAGAGCGGTCAGGATTTGAACTCCCGACGCGACGTTAAACAGCGCCCCAGAGTATGCTCAGTCTTTGCCTGCAGACAACCTTCCAAAGATTGTGGCAGCTCAGCTTCGGAAAGAATGGGTGAGAATTGTGGAGACAAGGGGTGGCAGCTTCAACACACACTGACCGCCAAGGCCACTGCTCACATCTCACCCCATCTCCCTTCCTTCAGTGATGCGAATCTAAAACGCAGAGGGAATTGGAGCCAACATGGGCAACGTTAGCAAGGAAGCAGTCGAGCAATGTTTGGAGAAAACCCCCACAGTTTGCCAAAGAATAGTTGGACAGGAAGCTCAGGTCAGAGTCGACCAGTCACAATCTACAACAGCACCAAGGTAGAGCTGAAGGATGGGGCTTCCTTCAAGGACTAGGCTTGTATACACTGGAATTTAGAAGGATGAGAGGGGATCTTATCGAAACGTATAAGATTATTAAGAGGCAGGAAACATGTTCCCAATGTTGGGGGAGTCCAGAACAAGGGGCCACAGTTTAAGAATAAGGGGTAGGCCATTAGAACGGAGATGAGGAAAAACCTTTTCAGTCAGAGAGTTGTAAATCTGTGGAATTCTCTGCCTCGGAAGGCAGTGGAGGCCAATTCTCTGAATGCATTCAAGAGAGAGCTGGATAGAGCTCTTAAGGATAGTGGAGTCAGGGGGTATGGGGAGAAGGCAGGAACGGGGTACTGATTGAGAATGATCAGCCATGATCACATTGAATGGCGGTGCTGGCTCGAAGGGCCGAATGGCCTACTCCTGCACCTATTGTCTATTGACCTGTGCAAGTTGGAGGAGTGTCGGACATTGTGTTTAAGCTTGTCAAAGAGACGCAGGGCCTCTCCGACGTTGACAAACAGATGCATAAGATTCTGCGATGGATTGTCACCCTGGCCAACGCAGACAGATATTCAGGTCGAGGAATGGTGTTGCTGAGCTGGCCACAAGACCTGTCAACGTGACTAAGGACTCCAGTTTTGAAAGTAAGCTTGTGGCTCCACAGGCCGAGATAGTTTCCCCGGTGAACATGGGGATCGTGGGATGGACCGCACACACTAAGATAGTTTCCCCGGTGAACATGGGGATCGTGGGATGGACCGCACACACTAAGATAGTTTCCTCGGTGAACATGGGGATCGTGGGATGGACCGCACACACTAAGATAGAGGGTGCAGAACATTGCTGATGTTAAAAAGTTGAGTGAGTTATTTAAATATCATATCTTCAATGATATTTAACACAATTCAAAATGAATAATGAATCAATTTGAATATAGGTTTCTGCAAGCAGTTTTCTTGAAACAGTTCTTGTCTGACAAGTGTGCAGAAAGGAACTGGTTTAAATCGAAGATAGATACAAAAAGCTGGAGTGGGTCAGAGAGCATCTATGGAGAAAAGGAAGAGGGGTCTAAAGAAGGGTCTCGACCCTATACGTCACCCATTCCTTCTCTCCAGAGATGCTGCCTGACCCGCTGAGTTACTCCAGCATTTTGTGTCTATCTTTGGTTAAACCAGTTCCTTCCAACGGGGTCGGATCCAGTCTGGGATCTTGACTGAAACGTCACCTCTTCCTTTCCTCCAGAAATGCTGTCTGACCCGCTGAGTTACTCCAGCATTTTGTCCATCTATTGTCTGAAGTGTCTTTCATATGCTTGCACATAAATATTGCTAGCCATGGAAGTCTACATGCAGAAAAAAAGGTTATAATGAACTGCATGGAGCCTTTGGGTAAGTTTGGAGAGCAGGGTGGTATTTGACCAACGTGTAGAGTAGAACTGAGGAGAAATCCTAAAACTACTTCAGTTTATACACCGATCAGCCAAAAGATTATGACCTGATGAGCCAAAACATTATGGCCACCTGCCTAATATGCTGTTGGTCCTCCGTGTGCAGCCCCATACGCAGCACGGTGCGATGCACTGTGTATTGTGACACATTCCTCCCGTGACCACCATTAACATTTTCTGTGACTTGTGCCACAGTAGACCTTCTGTCGGTTCGGACCAGACGGGATAGCCTTCGTTGCCCTCGCGCATCGATGAGCCTTGGGCGCCCAACACCCTGTCGCCGGTTTGTGGTTTGTCCCTCCTCGGACCACTGTCGGTAGGTACTCACCACTGCTGACCGGGAGCACCCCACAAGCCTTGCCGTTTCAGAGATGCTCTGAACCAGTTGTCTGGCCATAACAATTTGGCCCTTGTCAAAGTCGCTCAGGTCTTTACTCCTGCCCATTTCTCCTGCATCCAACACATCAACTTCAAGAACTGACTGTTCACTTGCCGCCTAATATATCCCACCCCTTGACAGGTGCCATTGTAACAAGATCATCAATGTTATTCACTTTGCCTGTCGATGGTCATAATGTTTTGGCTGATTGACAGCAGAATATCTTTCCCTGGGTAGAAATGCCAAGTACTAGAGGGGATACCTTTAAGGTCAAAGCGGGGAAAGTTTAAAGGAGATGTGTGGGGCAAATTTATTTATGCAGAAAGTGGTAGGTGCTAGGAGATGCTGCCACGGCAGTGGAGAAGTTATGATAAGGGGTTTTATGAGTTGATTTTAGATTTAGATTTAGAGATACAGCACAGAAACAGGCCCATCAGCCCACCGAGTCCGCGCCGACCAGCGATCCCCGCACACTAACACTATCCTACACCCACTAGGGACAATGTTTACATTTACTCAGCCAATTAACCTACAAACCTGTACGTCTTTGGAGTGTGGGAGGAAACCGAAGATCTCTGAGAAAACCTTCGCAGGTCACGGGGAGAACGTACAAACTCCTTACAGACGGCGCCCGTAGTCAGGATCGAACCTGAGTCTCCGGCGCTGCATTCGCTGTAAGGCAGCAACTCTACCGCTGCGCCACCGTGCTTGTGTAGGAAAGAACTGCAGATGCTGGTTTAAATCAAAGGTAGACACAAAATGCTGGAGTAACTCAGCAGGTCAGGCAGCATCTCGGGAGAGAAGGAATGGGTGAAGTTTCGGGTCAAGACCCTTCTTCAGTCTGAGGAAGGTCTATCTTTGGTTTAAATCAGCATCTGCAGTTCCTTCTTCAGACTAAACCCATTGCATGACTGGATGGTGGAGGCATGTACTCTCCCAATATTTCAGCAAGTATCCAGAGAGCATTGAGTCATCAAAATGGAAGTCTATAGACAAGTGTCTGGTAAATAGGATTAGCAGAGAAGGCTACTTGATGGTTGGTGTAACAGGGTGGCCTGAACAACTTGCTTCTGTGATACATGTCGCACATTGCTATGTATGTAACTGAAGAGAAACACAAAAAGTTGGAGAAACTCAGCGGGTTAGACAGCATCTCTGGAGAAAAGGAATAAGTGACGTTTCCGGTCGAGACCCTTCTTCAGTCTGAAGAAGGTCTATCTTTGGTTTAAACCAGCATCTGCAGTTCCTTCCTAAACATGTTATGTATGTAAATTTGATGTGTGTGCATGTTTATTTAGATGCAAGCATAACGTATGTGCTTGATTAAATAGATATTAATCCCTGATAATTATTGCATTCTGAGTAGATGGACCGAATATACTTTGAATTTGTTAACGCAGTTCCATGTGTTATTACGTCAGGCTCCACAGCTATTGACTCACGACTCCTTGCTAAATCATGCCAACGATGGATAATCCATCTGTGATCATTAGGTTGATTGGGGTGGGAGATCAAAAGGGATCCCGGGGATGTGCATTTTTCAGGAGCCGTCTTATCTGAGCCGATTGTGTTGTCATAAGGTTGGAATGTCTGAAGTAACTTCCCTTCTGGGAACTCGTTTGCACCAGAAAACTTTGAGTTCTTGCACATGTTGTTATCTCCATTCCTGATAAATCACATTGTAAACTGGGATCAAAACGGGGAAAATGGACAGGTTTTTGAATTGTCTGCCTAATACATACACCGAACAGCCAAAACATTACGACCAGATGTGCCAAAACATTATGACCACCTGCCTAATATGCTGTTGGTCCTCCGTGTGCAGCCCCATACGCAGCAGGGTGCGATGCACTGTGTATTATGACACATTCCTCCTGTGACCACCATTAACATTTTCTGTGACTTGTGCCACTGTCGACCTTCTGTCGGTTGCTAGACCACGTTGCAATCCGCATCGATGAGCCTTGGGCGCCCAACACCCTGTCGCCGGTTTGTGGTTTGTCCCTCCTCGGACCACTGTCGGTTGGTACTCACCACTGCTGACTGGGAGCACCCCACAAGCCTTGCCGTTTCAGAGATGCTCTGACCCAGTCGACTGGCCATTACAATTTGGCCCTTGTCAAAGTCGCTCAGGTCTTTACTCC
This sequence comes from Rhinoraja longicauda, assembly GCF_053455715.1. Taxonomy (NCBI): domain Eukaryota; kingdom Metazoa; phylum Chordata; class Chondrichthyes; order Rajiformes; family Arhynchobatidae; genus Rhinoraja; species Rhinoraja longicauda. Next base: position 45,338,334 of record NC_135968.1, read on the forward strand.
TGCCCATTCCTCCTGCATCCAACACATCAACTTCAAGAACTGACTGTTCACTTGCTGCCTAATATATCCCACCCCTTGACAGGTGCCATTGCAACAAGATAATCAATGTTGTTAACTTCGCCTGTCAGTGGTCATAATGTTTTGGCTGATTGGTATACATATCAGACTTCAAATGACATTTGCTGAGAGGAAACGAGAATGAGGTGTAGGCTCTAGAGACTAATGAACACCTTCTGCTCAGAATATCTGTGAACGTTTAAAAATATTATGTCATTTTTCACTGTGTGTAAAGGAAAGCAAAACTGCTTGAGCTAGAAATCTGAAACCAAGACTGAGACTGTCAGAAGCACGCAACAGGTCTTAGTGGAGGGAGAAATGAAGATCCTGTTTCGGCATTGATGAAGGATGGTTGATTTGAAATGCTAGCTTTGTTTTTCTCTCCACAGATGCTACCTGACCTACAGAGTGTTTCCAGCTTTTCTGTAACAATGCAGGAGGTGGCATTTATTCTTTGCTGAATTTTAGAATCTGTTGTTTAGCTCCAGCGATGGCAAGAAATAACACTGAAGATAGACACAAAAAGCTGGAGCAACTCAGCGGGTCAGGCAGCATCTCCGGAGAAAAGGAATGGGTGGCATTTCAGAGGACTGAAGAAGGGTCTCGACCCGAAACGTCACCTCTTTCTTCTCTCCAGAGATGCTGTCTGACCCGAGGAGTTACTCCAGCTTTTTGTGTCTATGTTCAGTTTAAACCAGCACAAGAAAACACTATTGGCTAGAATAACCGTCCCAACGCGGGGAGTTTCGATCATCCCGATGCGAGGGCCTCGGACAGTCGGCAGCGGCGACTGTGGACGGTTCAACAGCCCCGACCGCGGGTGAACAAAGAGGAAGATGGTTGAACTTTATTACCTTCCATCACAGTGAGGAATGTGGAATCCGCTGTGGTGGATGTTTATGTTAAACTTTACTTTATGTGGCTGTGTGTCTTGTTGCTTTTCACTTAGTATGGCTGTGTGGTAACTCAAATTTCACTGAACCTTAATTGGTACATGTGGCAATAAATTAATCTTGAATCTTGTCCTGTCCCTTCCCACATACGTCTGAAGCACCTCATACAATCAATTACTTTACAATTGAAATACCATTTCAATAACGTCCAATTCTAAGGCCCCCCCATTGCTTCATCTTTACCATGAAAGTCCATTCCCTTTAAACTTCCATCCCCCACTAGGAAGGTCTCAAGTTATTCACAGACCCGATCAAGTCCCCTCTACTGCCACTCCCCTCTACCTGGTGGAAGATGTTCTCTCCCTCACTAACCTCTCTGTTGACTCCTCTCACTTCTCCAACAGTACATCAATGGGCCGAGCTATGCCTGACTTTATGTCGGTGATGTTGAACAGTCCTTGTTTCAAAGCTACACTGGCACCGTGCCCAAGTGTGCCACTGTGGGCGGCACGGTGGCGCAGCGGTAGAGTTGCTGCCTTGCAGCGAATACAGCGCCGGAGACCCGGGTTCCATCCCGACTACGGGCGCTGTCTGTACGGAGTTTGTACGTTCTCCCCGTGACCTGCGTGGGTTTTCTCCGAGATCTTCAGTTTCCTCCCACACTCCAAAGACGTACAGGTTTGTAGGTTAATTGGCTTGGTAAATGTAAAAATTGTCCCTAGTGGGGGAGGATAGTGTTAATGTGCGTGGATCGCTGGTCGGTGCGGACCTGGTGGGCCGAAAGTGCCTGTTTCTGCTCTGTATCTCTAAACTAAGCTAAACTCTTCCTCCACCACATCAACAACTGCATCGGGGCTGCCTCTTGCACCTGTATAGAGCTTGTTGATTCCAGCAACTTTACCACTGACTTCCACCTTGCCCAACATTCACGGACTATTTCTGACATTCCTCTCTTCTTTCTCGATGTCTCTTTCTCCATGACAGGGAACAGATTATTCTGCCTAATATGCTGTTGGTCCTCCGTGTGCAGCCCCATACGCAGCAGGGTGCGATGCACTGTGTATTGTGACACATTCCTCCCGTGACCACCATTAACATTTTCTGTGACTTGTGCCACAGTCGACCTTCTGTCGGTTTGGACCAGACAGGATAGCCTTCGTTGCCCTCGCGCATCGATGAGCCTTGGGCGCCCAACACCCTGTCGCCGGTTTGTGGTTTGTCCCTCCTCGGACCACTGTCGGTAGGTACTCACCACTGCTGACCGGGAGCAGTTTCAGAGATGCTCTGACCCAGTCGTCTGGCCATAACAATTTGGCCCTTGTCAAAGTCGCTCAGGTCTTTACTCCTGCCCATTTCTCCTGCATCCAACACATCAACTTCAAGAACTGACTGTTCATTTGCTGCCCAATACATCCCACCCCTTGACAGGTGCCATTGTAGCAAGATAATCAATGTTATTCACTTTGCCCGTCAGTGTTCATAATGTTTTGGCTGATCAGTGTATATCCCTTGTCTGGATTCATATTCCACTCCTCGTCTCTCCTTATCTTACACCCATTTTGTCTCCTTTTCACCTCTAGCCTTTGTCCACCCATCCGCCAATGAAAACAAAATCTCCCCACCTCCATCTACTTATCACTATTATCCCCCTCATTGGTGACCCTCGGTCTATCCTTGATCGGACTTTACTGGATTTATCTTGCACTAAACGTTATTAAGATCATGAGTGATAGGAGTAGAATTAGGCCATTCGGCCCTTCATGTCTACTCCGCCATTCAACCATGGCTGATCTATCTCTCCCTCCTAACCCCATTCTCCTGCCTTCTCCCCATAACCTCTGACACCCGTAGTAATCAAGAATCTATCTATCTCTGCCGTAAAAATATCCACTGACTCTACTTCCACAGTCCTCTGTGGCAAAGAATTCCACAGATTCACCACCCTCTGACTAAAAAAAATTCTCCTCATCTCCTTCCTAAAAAAACGTCCTTTAATTCTGAGCCTATGACCTCTAGTCATAGACTCTCCCACTAGTGGAAACATCCTCTCCACATCCACTCTATCCAGGCCTTTCACGATTCTGTATGTTTCAATGAGGTCTCCCCCTCATTCTTCTAAACTCCAGCGAGTACAGGCCCAGTGCCGACAAACACTCATCATATGTTAACCCACTCATTCCTGGGATCATTCTCGTAAGCCTCCTCTGGACCCTCTCCAGAGCCTGCACATCCTTCCTCAGACATGGTGCTCAAAATAGCTCACACTATTCCAAATGCTGCCTTACCTGCGCCAGCACGGTAGCGCAGCGGTAGAGTTGCTGCTTTACAGCGAATGCAGCGCTGGAGACTCAGGTTCGATCCTGACTACGGGTGCTGCACTGTAAGGAGTTTGTACGTTCTCCCCGTGACCTGCGTGGGTTTTCTCCGAGATCTTCGGTTTCCTCCCACACTCCAAAGACGTACAGGTATGTAGGTTAATTGGCTGGGTAAATGTAAAAAAATTGTCCCTAGTGGGTGTAGGATAGTGTTAGTGTGCGGGGATCACTGGGCGGCACGGACTTGGAGGGCCGAAAAGGCCTGTTTCCGGCTGTATATATATGATATGATATGATATGATAATAGAGCCTCAACAGCATATCCCAGTTTTTGTATACAAGCCCTCTTGAAATAAATGCTGGCTTTGAGTTTGCTTTCTTTACTACCGATTCGACTTGCAGATTGATTTTTGGGGAATCCTGCACTATCACTCCCAAGGTCCTTTGCACCTCTGATATCTGGATTCTCACCCCATTTAGAAATGGGGAAGTCGTCCCATATCCCTGCTTGCTACCAAAAGATTTATTTTCCATAACAAGACATAGCTGAAAGTCCATATTAAATCTGATAACACCACCCTTGGATTCAAAACATTCCACACAAAACCACTTGACCCTCGATGTAATTTGCCGACTATTTTAATACCATGACCTCCTGTATTTGTTCTAACAAACTATCTTCATAATATTCAATAATTATACAGGATCCATTTTTAGCCTTCTCTTGGGGGTCAAGGAAAGAGCGTTCATGCTGCGGTCCTGTTTCCACCAATCTTTCCACCTATACGCACAAGAAGCGCCAGACGCCATTGCATGCAGATGCCGGGAAGCGTGTTTGGCTCTGGCTGAACAGTTTCTAATCTTGTGATGTGGACTCGATAAGAAGCCTTCTCTTCTGAAGAGAGAAGTAACCCAACCTCTCCATCTCTCCACATTACTGCAACCCCTCATTCCCTGGGGTAATCTTGGAAAATCCCATTTTACTCCCCCCAATACTGTGGCAACTTCTCCAGGTTAAATTATCAGAGTTTTGTACAATATTCTGGCTTGATTTGTAAATGGTTACCATCTTCTAACAAAGGCATTCTTCAGCTCACATTGGCCAAACTCCAAATAACTGAAGGGAGGTTACCTTCAGGAAGCAGTTTATGTCCAATCAGCCTAATGGTGTCCCTCAGGAACTGAGTTCCATTGTTATACATTTTCCACGGTCATAGAATATGAGTGTAGAGGTTGGGATATCATGTTGCAGTTGTGTAAGATATTGGCGAGGCCGCATTTAGAGTATTGTGTTTAGTTCTGGGCACCATGTTAGAGGAAAGATGTTGTCAAGCTGGAAAGGATACAGAGAAGATTTACGAAGATGCTGCCAGGACTGCAGGGTGTGAGCTATCGGGATAGGTTGAGTAGGCTGGGTCTCTATTCCATGGAGCGCAGGAAGATGAGGGGTGGTCTTATAGAGGTGTACAAAATCATGAGAGGAATAGACAATAGACAATCGACAATAGGTGCAGGAGTAGGCCATCCGGCCCTTCGAGCCAGCATAGAAACATAGAAACATAGAAAATAGGTGCAGGAGTAGGCCATTCGGCCCTTCGAGCCTGCACCGCCATTCAATATGATCATGGCTGATCATCCAGCTCAGTAACCTGTACCTGCCTTCTCTCCATACCCCCTGATCCCTTTAGCCACAAGGGCCACATCTAACTCCCTCTTAAATATAGCCAATGAACTGGCCTCAACTACCTTCTGTGGCAGAGAATTCCACAGACTCACCACTCTCTGTGTGAAGAAATGTTTTCTCATCTCGGTCCTAAAAGACTTCCCCCTTATCCTTAAGCTGTAACCCCTGGTTCTGGACTTCCCCAACATCGGGAGCAATCTTCCCGCATCTAGCCTCTCCAACCCCTTAAGAATTTTATATGTTTCAATAAGAACCCCCTCAGTCTTCTAAATTCCAGCGAGTATAAGCCTGGTCTATCCAGTCTTTCTTCATATGAATGTCCTGCCATCCCAGGGATCAATCTGGTGAACCTTCTCTGTACTCCCTCTAAGGCTAGAATGTCTTTCCTCAGATTAGGAGACCAAAACTGTACACAATACTCCAGGTGCGGTCTCACCAAGGCCCTGTACAACTGCAGCAGAACCTCCCTGCTCCTATACTCAAATCCTCTTGCTATGAATGCTAACATACCATTCGCTTTCTTCACTGCCTGCTGCACCTGCATGCTTGCTTTCAATGACTGGTGCACCATGACACCCAGGTCACGTTGCATCTCCCCTTTTCCTAATTGGCCACCATTCAGGTAATACTCTGCTTTCCTGTTCTTGCCGCCAAAGTGGATAACCTCACATTTATCTACATAATATTGCATCTGCCATGCATTTTCCCACTCTCCTAATCTATCCAAGTCACTCTGCAGCCTCCTAGCATCCTCCTCGCAGCTAACACTGCCACCCAGCTTCGTGTCATCCGCAAACTTAAGAGATGTTGCATTCAATTCCCTCGTCCAAATCATTAATATATATTGTAAATAACTGGGGTCCCAGCACCGAGCCTTGCGGTACCCCACTAGTCACTACCTGCCATTCCGAAAAGGACCCGTTTATTCCTATTCTTTGCTTCCTGTCCGCCAACCAATTCTCTATCCACCTCAACATTGAACCCCCAATACCGTGTGTTTTAAGTTTGTACACTAATCTCCTATGTGGGACCTTGTCGAAGGCCTTCTGAAAGTCCGGATATAACACATCGACTGGTTCTCCCTTATCCACTCTACTAGTTACATCCTCGAAAAATTCTATAAGATTCGTCAGGCATGATTTGCCTTTCATAAATCCATGCCGACTTTGTCCGATGATTTCACCACTTTCCAAATGTGATGCTATCACATCTTTAATAACTGACTCTAGCATTTTCCCCACTACCGATGTTAGGCTAACTGGTCTATAATTCCCCGTTTTCTCTCTCCCTCCCTTTTTAAAAAGTGGGGTTACATTAGCTACCCTCCAATCCTCAGGAACTACTCCAGAATCTAAAGAGTTTTGAAAAATTATCACTAATGCATCCACTATTTCTGGGGCTACTTCCTTAAGCACTCTGGGATGCAGCCTATCTGGCCCTGGGGATTTATCGGCCTTTAATCCAATTAATTTACCTAACACCACTTCCCGACTAACCAGGATTACCCTCAGTTCCTCCATCTCGTTAGATCCCCGGTCCCCTGCTATTTCCGGCAGATTGTTTATGTCTTCCTTAGTGAAGACAGAACCAAAGTAGTTCAATTGGTCTGCCATCTCCTTGTTCCCTATGATCAATTCACCTGTTTCCGACTGCAAGGGACCTACATTTGTCTTAACTAGTCTTTTTCTCTTCACATATCTATAAAAGCTTTTGCAGTCTGTTTTTATGTTCCCTGCCAGTTTTCTTTCATAATCTATTTTCCCTTTCCTAATTTAGCCCTTTGTCCTCCTCTGCTGGACTCTGAATTTCTCCCAGTCCTCTGGTATGCTACTTTTTCTGGCTAATTTATATGCTTCATCTTTTGTTTTAATACTATCCTTGATTTCCCTTGTTAGCCACGGAAGCACTACCTTTCCTGGTTTGTTCTTTTGCCAAACTGGGATGAACAATTGTTGTAGTTCATCCATGCAATCTTTAAATGCCTTCCATTGCATGTCCACCCTCAACCCTTTAAGTATAAATTGCCAGTCTATCTTGGACAATTCACGTCTCATACCCTCAAAGTTACCTTTCTTTAAGTTCAGAACACTTGTTTCTGAATTGACTTTGTCACTCTCCATCCTAATGAAGAACTCCACCATATGGTCACTTTTGCCCAAGGGGCCTCGCACAACAAGACTGCTAACTAACCCTTCCTCATTACTCAATAATTACTCACCATTCAATGTGATCATGGCTGATCATTCTCAATCAGTACCCCGTTCCTGCCTTCTCCCCATACCCCCTGACTCCGCTATCCTTAAGAGCTCTATCTAGCTCTCTCTTGAATGCATTCAGAGACTTGGCCTCCACCGCCTTCTGAGGCAGAGAATTCCACAGATTTACAACTCTCTGACTGAAAAAGTTTTTCCTCATCTTCGTCCTAAATGGCCTACCCCTTATTCTTAAACTGTGGCCCCTTGTTCTGGACTCCCCCAACATTGGGAACATGTTTCCTGCCTCCAACGTGTCCAATCCCTTAATAATCTTATATGTTTCGATAAGATGCACAGAGTCTCTTGCCCAGAGGACATAGGTTTAAGATAAAGGGGAAAAGATTTAATAGGAATCTGAGGGGTGCCTTTTTCACACAAAGGTGGTGGGGATACGGAAGAGGTAGTTGAGGCAGGGACTATCCCAACATTTAAGAAACAGTTAGACAGATCCATGGATAGGACAGGTTTGGAGGGATACGGGCCAAATGTGGGCAGGTGGGACTTGTGTAGCTGTGACATATTGGCCGGTGGGGGCAAGTTGGGCCGAAGGGACTGCTTCCATGCTGTATCACTCTGTATACTCATTCCATAAAAATCAACAAAATCACCTGCACCTCCTCCAACCTAATCTATTGTATCCGCTGTTCCAGATGTCAACCTCTCTACATCGGCGAGACCAAGCTGAACACCTTCGCTCAGTCTGCCTTAACCAACCTGATCTCCCGGTGGCTCAGCACTTCAACTCCCCCTCCCACTCCCAGTCTGACCTGTCTGTCCTGGGCCTCCTCCATTGTCAGAGTGAGGCCCAGCGCAAATTGGAGGAACAGCATCTCATATTTCGCTTGGGCAGTTTACACCCCAGCGGTATGAACATTGACTTCTCCAACTTCAGATAGTTCCTCTGTCCCTCACTTTCCCCTCCACCTTCCCAGTTCTCCCACCGTCTTCCTGTCTCCGACTACATCCTACCTTTGTCCCGCCCCCTCTCCTGACATCAGTCTGAAGAACGGTCTCGACCTGAAACGTCACCCATTCCTTCTCTCCTGAGATACTGCCTGGTCCGCTGAGTTACTCCAGCATTTTGTGTCTACAAAGGGATAATGATATGTGGGAAGGAACTGCTGATGCTGTTTTAAACCAGATAGACACAAAATGCTGGAGTAACTCAGCGGGACTGGCAGCATCTCTGGAGGGAAGGAATGGGCGACGTTTCAGGTCGAGGCGCTTCAGCAGACTGAGTGTCAGGGGATAGGGAGACTCGAGATATGGAAGGGTAAGGTGTGAAAACGACAGATCAGAGCAGGTGATGATCAAGGATCAATGTCAAATGGTTCATTTTAAGATTGTGTTCAATAACATATGCAGAGCAGGACCAGGTCATTTGGCCCAACCATTTCATGCTTCATTTGAATCTACGTTCAGCTGCTTCTCATCTAAATATAGTCCTCATCTACATGGTTAGTCCAGGTCAATCACAGTTTAATGAAAGAAAATATGGTTGGCAAATCTATGTCGAAGTTAGATATGGGGGAAATCAGTGCATGTGGCATGTTTGGATTTTCAGAACTTGTGTAATAAACCACTGCTCAAGATATATACTCAAACATTTGAGAATAATGTACTCGCAAATGAAAGATTAGATAGAGGATAGAGAATTGAGAGTAGGAATTACTACTCAATTTCTGATAACAACAAGCAGGCTGAGCTTGCCAGTCACACTGTCATTGATTCTTCCACGGAATGAATGAATGAATGCTTTATTGTCACATGTGCCAAGTCACAGTGAAACTCTTTGTTTTGCACACCCAAGGTATACAAAGGGTCGCCACATAAAGGGCGGCGACAAAGTTACAAAGTGTCCCGCGCCAGGTCCTCCTTTGTTCTCCTCTCCCTCATGGTGGTCCCTCCACGCCGGCTCCTCCTTTGTTCAATAGACAATAGATGCAGGAGGCCATTCGGCCCTTCGAGCCAGCACCGCCATTCACTGTGATCATGGCTGATCATCCACAATCAGTACCCCGTTCCTGCCTTCTCCCCATACCCCCTGACTCCGCTATCTTTAAGAGCTCTATCTAGCTCTCTTGAAAACATCCAGAGAATTGGCTTCCACTGCCTTCTGAGGCAGAGAATTGCACTGATTCACAACTCTCTGGGTGAAATTTTTTTTCCTCATCTCTGTTCTAAATGGTCCACCCATTCTTAAACTGTGGCCCCTGGTTCTGAACTCCCCCCAACATCGGCAACATGTTTCCTGCCTCTAGCGTGTCCAATCCCTTAATAATGTTATATGTTTCAATAAGATCCCCTCTCATCCTTCTAAATTCCAGTGTATACAAGCCCAGTCGCTCCATTCTTTCAACATATGACAGTCCCGCCATCCCGGGGATTAACCTCATGAACCTACGCTGCACTCCCTCAATAGCAAGAATGTCCTTCCTCAAAGTGAGTTTGTGGGTTCACTGGGTTCCAGTGTGCAATCTGGGAGGCAGGCTCACAACCAATTGGCTGGTTGAACCCTCTGATCTCTGGCATGCAAGCCTCTGCCTAGTGTAGGAAGGAACTGCAGATGCTGATGCTGGTTTAAACCAAAGATAGACACAAAATGCTGGAGTAACTCAGCGGGATAGGTAGCATCTCTGGAGAAAAGGAATAGGTGACATTTCGGGACGGGTCTGAAGAAGGGCCTCGACCCGAAACTTCACCTATTGATTCGTAATTGAGGTCACTGATGGACGTCGCCTATTCCTTTTCTCCAGAGATCCTGTTTGGCCCGCTGAGCTACTCCACTTTTTGTGTCAAGCCTCTGCTTCGTGCTCTCCGACAGATGGTAACAGTCGTTCCACTTGGCCTTGTCAGACTGAGTGCACTTCAGATGGCCCATAAATGTTTTCCAGGAAACCTCTTCAACATTTGGTCAGTCATTTTCCAAGCCAGATCCTTTTGCTGCGTTTTCAAAGAACCAGGTCGGGACCCGGATGGAAAGTTTGCCCTGTGCATTCTCACCAAAGTTGTCCTCGTAATAGTTTCCACAGACTGATCCAACAAAACCTCTCAGTTTCACACAATGAGATGTAAAAGATCTATCATGTTACACAGGATGTACAGCACAGCCTGACCTGACGTTCTTTCTAGAACTGTTGCCAATTAGCAGTCACACCTTGAGCATGGCTGGCAGCATGGGACATCTATGACCATGTGCAATGGCCACGATATGGAATCAGAGGAGGGGAGAATACAGAATTCTTGCTTCTTTTCCAGCTTATTTAACTCCCTCGGCAAACATCTGGGTTAAGGTCAGCCATTTTACTGCTTCCTGCCATCTGCAAACTTGGCCACAAAACCTTCAATTCCCTCATCCAAATAATTTATATGCACCGTGAACAGAAATTATTTTCTAGACGAATAACTGTCTTAACAGTTATGATCACATTCCATGGCGAGATTTAAAAAAATTACTAAAAATCTGTGAAGCAATTTGACAAGAAGGTTTGGTTTAGTTTAGAGAAACAGCGTTCAATTCCTGCCATTTGGATGTTTGAACCTGTGATTCATCTTAACACGGAATTCTTTTCCCCATCATATCTCAGGACCATGAAAATATTTTAATGTAAGAAACCGAATGAAAAAAATCACACTCATGACCGTAAAATATAATCTATAGTGAAGCCATGTTGAAAGATTATAACAGGTATAACAGGTATAACAGAGCTTTATTTGTCGTTCGGTACCGAAGTACCGAACGAAACTACATAGCAGTCATAGAAAAAAAAAAGAACACAAGACACATGACCCCAACACAAACGTCCATCACAGTGACTCCAAACACCCCCTCACTGTGATGGAGGCAACAAAACTTCCCCTCTCTTCCCCACGCCCACGGACAGACAGCTCGTCCCCGACCGACCCGCACAGTCCCCGCACCGGGCGCTGAAACGTCTCGCGGCCGAACCGGGCGATGAAAGGCCCGCGACCAAGCCTTGCGCAGCTAGGTCCCGCAGCCGAGCCGCACCAGCGGTGAAAAGTCCCGCAGCCGAGCCGCACCGGGCGGTGTTAAGTCCCGCAGCCGAGTTGCACCGGGAGGTGTTAAGCCCCGCAGCCGAGCTGCACCGGGCGATGTAAAGTCCCGCAGCCGAGTTGCACCGGGCGGTGTTAAGCCCCGCAGCCGAGCTGCACCGGGCGATGTAAAGTCCAGCGGCCAAGCCGCACCGGGATGTAAAGTCCAGCGGCCGAGCCGCACCGGGGGATGTTAGGCCCCGCAGCCGAGCCGCACCCCGCGCCGTGAGGAAGAGAAAAGTTCCCCACACCCACCCACACCCACACCCACCCCCCACACACCACCACCCCCTCCCACACATACACAACCAAAAAAATATATATAAAAATCATCCCAACACCGACACTCAACAAAAAAAAAGACGGACAGACTGCTAGTCTCCAAGGGGTCAATGGAGTGCTCAGTGCTGTTCACCAACCCTTGGATCTAGGAGACACTGATTGCAACCTCTTGGGATCACTCATCGGCAAGAGGCATGATGAGCCCCACCATCTGTAAGGGTTTGTTCCCCAGGAGACCCCCTTACCTCAACTCACCCCAATATCTTCCATCTCCGACGTTTCCACGTTTCCCATAGTCGGGGCACTAATGTCACAGCAGACGCAAGCCTAGCAAACAGTTAGCTCTTATGAAATGCAGAGGTCAGTGCTTAAAGCAAAGCAAACCATGGTAACAAACACTTAAAAGCAGGGATGTTTTCATTTTACAACAACTTTTGTGACCTTTAAAATGGCATTGGTGCTAAACGCATCACTGATCTACAAACCAAGTGTACATAAATCCAATTTTCAAGACAAAGATAGCATTACTACCTTATACATGACCCACTGTAATGCTACGGCAACAACAGGAATCTGATTGGTGGCGCTCGAATGACGAGCTCCAGGAAAGAGAAGATGCATCTGATGGCATTGAATATGAAGATATTGGAGATGCTTGATGCTGAGCCCAACAAAAAGTGGACGTTTTCTCCGTGGTGAGTGATATGAGCTTTGGAGCAACAAACAGATTTGGATCGGTGCATGTACACTGCTAATAGCAAGTAAAAGGAATCAAAAATCTATTATAACAATGACCCTTATCAAAAGGAAACTGCATACCAAACATCCAGAATCCACTAATGAAAGCTTTCTGCTTCAACAAAAGTGTACCTATTTGCTTTCATTCTCACATACAGCCAACACACATCAACCAATACCATTTCTTGCTACCTCCATATCTTCAAAGATAGTCATTGCCATACAACACAGAAACAGGCCCTTCAGCCCAACCATGATGCCCCATCTACACTAGTCCTACCTGGCCACGTCGTCTAAAAGATTTCAATCACTCTTTTCTGATCTGCCATGAGGAAATAACACTTCCTACCTATTCTGAGGTCTATTTCTTAATCTTTCCGCTGCATCTTTGCAATCAGACTGCATACCTATTATGTGCCTTCCAGGAACATCAATTATACCCTGATATGAGCAAAACCAAAACCCTTTACAGGAAGTCCCCACGTTATGACAGGGTTCCGTTCCTGGGAGAAGTTCTTAACCCGAGCTGTTCATAAGTCAGAAATGAAAAAAACCATATGGGGCTGACGATCACAGAAGCAGATGTGACAGGAGATCGGGCAAGCACAAGAACAGTGGTTACCAGCCAGCCTCAGTGAATGAGTGAATGTGTCCACTTAGCAGTCCCAGGTCTGCTTGGTTCAACCCAGTCCGATTGGTGCACCGTGAGAGGGGTGGGTGGGGGGAGAGACACATGCAGACATACCACATTCCCACTCAGCAGAAGAATCCTGCAGCCCAGAGTAGCCAGTAAATCCATCCTGCTGTTCTCCCAAACACTCATTTATATTCACGAGGTATTCACAAGTTAGTAACTTTAGGAGGACCTGTTCCTTCTATCATCACTAACTGCTGTAACCCCTTTCACCAGCCATTTACTCAAAAGTATATTCAACTTATTTGTATTGCTGAGCTTTGGGCTCCATGTTTTGGACATAAATTATATCTATTTTGATTTCTCTAACATTATCCAGCTGCTTTCCTGACCCTCAGTGCCTTAGCCACTGAAACTATCATCCATGGCACTGACATCTCCCTAAAATTAACTTTGGTAATGGGTCTTCCCACCCATTTTGCTTCCTTCAAAAGCATTTACCTCTGCTTCCAGTCTTATTCAACAGCACATACCACTCACTCGATCACCCTTGCATTTGCTGACATCAACCTGATTTCTAAGGACACAATAACAGAAGTCCCCTCTGTATTTAAATCAAAGGTGCATCTGTACCTTGTCAGTACTACCTCATTGTTTCTTCCACTAACTCTGGCCTCAACACACTGTGGATGGCCAGGGTTCCCTATGATCCTTCCATTCCTAACTCTCTTCATCTCCTCCTGCTTTCAGAGCCTTCATGGTCCACCAGGCTTTTAATCGCCCCTCTTCTAATATTGTGTCCAGGTTTCCCTTCTACTTCTGTGAAGCACTCTGTTATGTTTTTCCTGTTGAAGGTTTTTCATAAACGGAAGAAAGTATGAATACTGTTCAAGAAAAGTGTATTTTGGTCCATATTAAGGCTTTCAACAGCTATTCAACAGTATAAATATTATGTTTACAATACAGTATACAATACAATATATCTTTATTGTCATTGTACCCAGGGGTACAACGAGATTGGGAATGCGCCTCCCATACGATGCAATAATTTAAGTAATTTAGACAACAGCAACCCAACGAAACGAAACAATTGTAACAGTTTTACACAGGGTAAAGTGCAAGTTGATCTATGCGTTGTGGCCATCCGGCTCAGCAGGACCGGTTCATAGCAGCTATGGCCCTGGGGATGAAGCTGTTCCTGAGTCTGGAGGTGCGGGCGTAGAAGGCCTTGTATCGTCTGCCCGATGGAAGGAGTTCGAACAGACTGTTGCAGGGGTGTGAAGAGTCTTTGTGGATGCTGGTGGCTTTTCTGAGGCATCGTGTGTTGTAGATGCTCTCCAAGTCTGGTAGCTGTGTTCCGATGGCCCTCTGAGCTCTATGGACTACCCGCTGTAGAGCTTTCCTTTCTGCCTCCGTGCAGCTGAGGTACCACACAGGGATGCCATGCGTTAGGATGCTCTCTATGGTGCAGCGGTAGAAGGTCGTCAGCAGCTGTTGGGGTAGACCAGACTTTTTCAGTGTTCTTAAGTAGAACAGTCTTTGTTGTGCCTTCTTGACCAGCGCAGCAGTGTTATTGGAATAGGCTTCATTTCAGGTTAAGTACCCTAACATTTGATTCTTCTAACTTGCTAGATTTTGCGACTGCCAGAAATGTACTTGATGCCTCTATTCTATTCTAATTCCATTAGGTGCCGTTTTGCAGTTTGTCTTGTCATAGGGACCATTGCCCCTTGCAACCCATAGCAATTTTGGTTATATATAGTTAATTTTCAGTTCAAGTTGAGAGCAATTTTTACATAAGTGGCAAAATTGATTGAATTTAATAATGAGTTATAGGCAATTCCATTAGCACATTAATGATGACAGAGCAAAGTAACATCCCTGATTTTATGACACTGGTACGCCTGCCGTGATACTGAAATTTTGCAACTGTGGGCAATACTGAAATATGATGCAGCCAAGTCAACAGGCCACACACATTTGTGGATGCAAACAGATTTTGCTTTGAATTGGATTGGGAATTTAACCAAGCTTTAAAGATGGATTTAAACTTAATCTTTAAATCTTCTGGTTTGAAGAACACTTTGTATACTCACGCTCATTGAAGGAGGATGGCAATATGTACTCTACAAGGATATTTAAGAAAGCATTTCAATGTTGTTATAAATTATTTAAGAATATATAACAAAGGAAGGACTTGAAAATGGTCATTCCAATGTCAAAAGATGATTTTTGATTTATAATTAAATTGCTACTTTAAAGTAACAATAGCCTATCAAGCAGATACCACTTCCCTCAGAGTCTCAGGTGGAATCTAATTTCAGCCTCTTCACATGCTCAAAAAATAATTTGATGCAAATGTCAAAAAAATGTCTCTACATGGCCAAGTTCCTGGTATACTGAACTTCCTTTTTGAAGGAGTTATTCATTGCCTCCCAACCATAGGTGACCATGACTGAGTTCAATATGTAATGGACCATGTAATTTTAATATTTTCATCCTTACATTTATTTCTGTTTTGGTTGTTTTATTTTCGTTTGGATGAATAGGTGGATATCATGACATGATATAATGATCATTAGCTACAGGATGCAAAACATTGCCTTCACTAGCTCCTTTCTCACCTCACTCTCAATAATCAAAACATCCACAGCTTTTTACATCCACTTCTTACTGCTATCAATTCTTTGCTAAAGGGAGCCTTTGATTACATGATTTTCTCTCTTGTCACTCTCGACATACATAAGCCTTCAGCCATTCAATAACCTGGATATCCAGTTCTAGTAATCTCTCTTTCTGCACCATTTTTCTCAGTGGCATTATCCGCGTTTAAAAAAATCAGTTTGTCCCTTCAGAAAGCAAAACTAAGTAAGTGGAATAAGGTGTAAGAAGGAACTGCAGATGCTGGTTTAAACTGAAGATGCTGGTTTAAACTGAAGATAGACACAAAAAGCTGGAATAACTCAGCAGGACAGGCAGCATCTCTGGAGAGAAGGAATGGGTGACGTTTCTGGTCAAGACCCTTCAGGTGTTTGGTTGATATTACTGCTCAAAGATATAAACTAACAGCATTAAGTTTCCTAAATTTTGCATTTGCAAGTTTTAAAGTCTAGTTGAATGATAGTTTGACTTCATATTAATAGGTACAGTTAAACAGCATATAAAAGGTCATTTCAAATCAGAAATGGTTGAAATGTTTTCTCAGGAATTGGAGACAACTAACCGCAGCATTTGCAGAATGTGTAAATACAATGTGACAAATTTGTTTATACAGGTTTTCTTCTTTCATTACAGGGCATTTCTTCTTATAGATACAAAAATAAACTTAGTTCAGAAATCTTTTCTGAGAATAGGTCAAGTGGTAGTTCTGCTCTTTCTATACTGGTGATCATTAGGACATGAGCAAACAATTTTGCAGAACTGCAGTTTAAAACCATTTCTATACCATACCACAGAACACTGTGCTTGTACATTGTACCTTTGCAATTGGATTAAGATGTTAAGAAAGGCCAAGTGTATTAGTTTTGCCTATCTGTGTTAAACAGATCAGAAACCTTGCAGCAGACTGTCAATCCACATTTACGCAGAACTTGTGATACAAGGCAAAACAAAGACGTACAGGTATGTAGGTTAATTGACTGGGTAAATATAAAAATTGTCCCTAGTATGTGTAGGATAGTGTTAATAGTGTTAGTGTGCGGGGATCGTTGGGCGGCGCGGACTTGGTGGGCCGAAAAGGCCTGTTTCCACGCTGTATCTGAAATATGAAAAAAATATGAATATGAAAAAACATATTATTAAGATAACAATATTGGTTAGGTTCAATGCCTCAATCTGTTACAATAGGAATAACAAATTAAGGAAGACGCCACACTTTTAGTGATTTATATATCAAAATTTTCATAATTGAAAGAACAAATCAATTAAAATTAATGTGCTATAATTTCAATGCATTAACGTTAATATATAACACTTAATATGTCTTTACATTAAAATAATAATGAATACAATTTTAATATAATATCTTAAACAGAAATAAACGTAGTAACTTTAACTTTAATATTTTAGACACTTTTTTATTTACCGAATACAATAAACCCTTGTTATAACGGATCATTGTTGGGGGGATGGTGTCTGTTATTAGCGATTGTTCATTGTAACTGAGTAAGGTGTTATCATTGTATGTAGTTGAAACAAAGAACTGCAGAGGATACACAAAGCAGACACAAAGTGCTTGAGCTTAGTGGGTCAGGCAGCATCGCTGGAGAATATGGACAGGTGACATTGGGACCCTTCTTCGGACTCATTCAGTCTGTTGAATTACTCCAGCACTCTGTGTCATTTCAGCTTAAAACTTGGCGCAGATGCCGTTGGTCTGCACCAGTGAGTCCTTTTT
The DNA here is from genome assembly GCF_053455715.1 of Rhinoraja longicauda. NCBI lineage: Eukaryota > Metazoa > Chordata > Chondrichthyes > Rajiformes > Arhynchobatidae > Rhinoraja > Rhinoraja longicauda. The sequence goes on from NC_135968.1 coordinate 45,355,641, forward strand.
CAGCGGTTCACACAGCTGTAGTTGCGGCTCACATTGTAGCCTTTGGGAGCAGCATTTTCTTCAGGCTGCTGCCAATGACAAGATGTGTTCTGACCCGCACAGTCCCCGCAAGGTGATGGAAGTCCCCGCGGCCGATCCGCACCGAGCGCTGAAACGTCCCGGAGCAGGTGGCGGTCGAGCAGGGAGCGGACAAAGAAGCAGCAGCGGTGGGAGGAAGAGGCTGAGTGGACAGAACGATGGGAGAAGGAGGTGGCAACAGTCGAGCGGATAAGTATCGGCCAACAGGAAGCAGCAGCAGGTGGGAAGGAAGGGAGCTCCATGGTGACTGTGCACATCCTGTCGGTGGCCCAAAGAAAGCGCTGTCCCCAGATGCCACAACAACAGCCGTGTCACCACACCATGCCGTGGGTGAAGAAGGGCTCGCTGGTGCACCTTACGAGTCGGGAGTGGGGTCGGAAGCCAGGGCTTTAATCGGCCGGGGAGACGGTGGGAGCCGGGGATGGGTTGGGCAGGCCATCCGCTATATCCAAAATCAGTTATAAAGGGGTCCAATAAAATGAGGGTTTACTGTGCTTTCTTAACTGGCTACTACTGCCATATTGGCAAAGCATTACATAACCAATAACAATGTTAAAATATCCTTTCTATTCCTTTTTTTATGCTTCTACACTAATACTGAATTTCTGTCCCTTTGTCAACTTTATCAATTATCATTCAACCGTCCACAATTTTGAACAATTTTTATCATTATTCCATTCACATTTTTAGCATTTTCCTTTAATTATACATTTCTTATCAAAATCATGCAATTTCATACAGGCCCCTTTCCAAATATGCAACATTTCACCATTAACAAAACACCTACATTCCTCAGAATACTTCAAAACTAAACATGAACAATGTCTGCAGACATTTATTTTCAACTACTGGTTATAATATAAGCAAGCTTTAGAAATACAAATACCATTTTGCACTTTTGACGATTCTTTATTTTTACTCTCTTGATTACACTATTTCAATTTAACAGTAAGTAACCTTACAATTCAAATTTTCTCTCACCCAAAATTCATTTAACACATTTCTCTATGTTTGAAAACAAATGTCAGATAAATGCCAAGTAGCTGAGAAATAATCTGCACTTTTCAACTATTCTGACTCTAATTTTTCTAATTCCATCAATGTCATTGTGTGTAAAAAGAACAGTATTTTTTTTGTCTCTGGAAACAGTGTACAAAAAGAATAAACTGATTATTAGACAATTATTATGAAAAGGTTTGAATGTACAAAGTGGTTTATTTATGAGGAAGCTTGCATAATATTTAATATATAACTAGACCAAATGGACCCGTTGGGCCCAAACCTCTCCTGCATTGGTGCAGCACCCTGTCCTCCCCATTCCCCTCTCTCCTCATCCCCCCCCTCCCCTCTCCCTTTTTCCCCACTCCCCCCATCCCCTCTCCTCTCTCCTCCCTCCTCTTCCCCTACTTTTAAACTTTAAAATGTGAATAACTTTAAAAATATAAGACCGCCCCATTGGGCCCAAACCTCTCCTGCATTGGTGCAGCACCCTGTCCTCCTGTCCTCCCGTCCTCCCCTCTCTCCTCAACTCCCCCTCCCCTCTCCCCCACTCCCCTCACCCTCCCTCCTCCCCTCCTTTTAAACTTAAAAATGTGAATAACTTTAAAAATTTAACACCGATTTCAATAAAACGACTTGCTTTACCATAAAGTGACGACGGTGAGTAAGGTGGGCCTAAGATTGTCAAGCTATCGTGTACCGTTTTGGCTGTAGTTCAATCACAAACAAACAAACGAGAGTTTTAGTATATAGATAATGCATAATGTTTAATAAAAAGTTGCAGAAGAAACATATTTATTAAACCTGTACAACTTTGTTGCCCTTTCAAAACGAAACGTAAACCTTAATTTGTACTATCTTCATATAAAAAGTAGAGACTTGACTGGTTGCACTTTAAGATTCCATTGGTAAATAAGCTTCAACTGAAACATATCACAACATTTTCAATCAATGAACAAGTTAAATTAATAACCAAGGCATTAAGCAAATCTATTGAGTTATTAAACAGTTTTGTTTTATTCATCTGGAGTATCATTACTTTTGAAATTGCTTCAGAATCTGGAATTTGCTTAAAATTATTGCAACATATCTAACAGGTAGCAGTTCTGTGGAGTACATTACAATATAATTAACTCTATTTCTATTTACCTTCACAATTCATTCTTTTGGATTCAGTGTTCAGGTTTCTTCCAGATTTATCGATGTTTCAATGTGAAAAATGAAAATGCATTGCTGGTATAAAATTTAAGTTGAAGTCTTAGAGGGCAGATATGGAATTTGAGTAATGATTCAGAGAAGTTCCTTTGGAATTAATTGAATGACGTGATTAACCTTTGGTATCCTCTTCAATGCACAGCTCACAGAAACATGTCTTCAAAATATTCATCAAATTCCTCCTCCCTGCAGATGAAAGATAGAGTTTACCATAATTTTCATTTCATTACTCTGGTATTGCTCACAAATATGTTCTTCCTGTTGCCTTTACTCCCATTCTCTATATATATCTCCAAAAGTATTTGTCTTATATTCAAGTGTATACTGGATTTTTTTCATGTTTCTCACGTATAACCATCATTGCTCTGCCTCTTTACAATGCCATTTCTGAATGCCAACAAACTGGGATAAAATTACAATTAACCCCATCTTTGGAAGATAATTCTGACTATCCTTTCTGCGTCATACGTGATCCTATGCTGATAGAATATTATGCTTTCTCCAAATTGACCTCAGTCTACTTTTCTCACAAGTTGCTCTCTACTGTATTGTTTTCTCAAAAAGATTGGTAAAATCTAACTGAAAATAAACTTTCAAAAGACACAGAAAATGAATAATTTAGGAATAATCAAAAAATTATTTTGCTCCATCAGGACAATATTCAGGAAACCAATGATATCTATGCCACTGTGCCAGAAACACAGGTTCATTAAAACCAAATGCACTGTGCAACAGCACTGAAGATCTCGGGGAGCAGGGTGGTGGAATATGAAGTTCCAGAGAGTTTTTGATATGCTCCCACCTTCTAGCACTGTAGCTCTGCATGTCACGGCTCCTCAAGTACCTTTAACTGTGACAAGGGTTTATGCCTCTCGTCGTGGCTATCCCTCGAGGTCGAGGATGATGGTCTACATTCCTTCACAGAACGAAGCCGCCTGTGCGTGTGTTTGTTTAACGTGTACTTGATGTTGCACTCCAAGAAGTACACGGTCCTTCACAATTCAATCAACTAATTCCAATGGCAAGGGAACCAAGACGATTGGAGCTGATAGATCTGTTGCAGCCTTCATCCGCCTTCACAGGCGTTGAGTTCAAGATAACTTTGTCCGCCTGGTCCGCCGTTGAGGTCTTGTACGTTGGATCGTTCTTAGTCTGGACCCTCATCCTTGACCTTACCGCCATGGGTGGCCCAACCAGAAGCTAGTGCTTCCGACGGCATCGCTCTCAGAATCATGGGGGCATGCAAGCCGCATCACCACAAGGTGAACGATCCGAAGAGGCCAATTCAAACAATGAATTTCAAACCTCTTCATCTCCCTGCTAATTCTCCGCCAATACATTCAATTGATGCCTCCCGTTTTGCATTCTTTGAAGGAAAACTGGTCCTTCTCATTTACTTTACTTGGGTTTCCCTAATTCTATACTCATCAATTAATCTCCTTTCAGACTCCTCTGTTTCCAATTTATCTAATCATTTCTCCCAGTCCTGGCAAAATTCTCTTAAATCTCTTTTGCACCTTGTTCAGTACAACAGCACCTTTTCTGAAGTGTGGTGACCAGAACTGTAATTTAGCTGCCTAACTAGGGTAGTGTACAGTTGTATCATAACCTCCCTGCTCTTATCGTCCATATCCTCTTACATTCAATGCTCTTTCTTGCAAAAATTGTTTCAGAATTTTACCTGTATTCTCTGCCTCCTGCATCCACACACAAAATACCTTTTGCTTCCTAATATGCCCCGTTCTTTCTTTTATTACCCTCTTGCTTGTTTTGTACTTATAAAATATTGTTAGCTTTTTTATTTTACTTGCCATTATTTAATGTGTTAAATCTTAATGTGTTCAATTTTTTTAATACATTTCCTTTGCTTTCCTAATTTCCCTTTGTATTTTCACTCCCAGACCTTCTATATGTTTCTGGGTTCTGCTGCATTAAGTTCCTAACTCATTGTTCAGAGGCTAATTTGTCTTCAAAGTACTATTTCCAATCCATTTCTCTGCCTAGTAAAACTGTCCTCCTCACAATTTAGGATCTTTATTCCTCTTATATTTTTGTCCTCTTCCACAACTGTTTTAAATTTAACTGGACTATGATCAGTAGTGTGAACCGTTGCTCCTCTCAAGTGCCCAGCTTCATTCTCTAAAATGTAATCCAGAATCACATGTCCTCTTGTTGGACTTGATATATACTGGATAAAATAGTTCTGTTCCCTCAATCACTTTTATATTGCCCATCTATGAGTTAATACTCGGACACCAGGATTCCACATCATTGCTGCTCTGAAGTATGTTAGAGATGTGCTTCTGAATTTGTTCCTCTACCTTTCACAGCCTGCACATCTATAGTTTAGACCAAACAATGCAATTCATTCTCATTCTATAGTTCCACCCATTTAGTCTTGTTTTATGATTCTTCCATATTATCCCTTTCCATTACTGTTCCAGTTTCTTTAACCAATGCTACCATTCCCTCCTGCCTTTTATTCCCGTTTCCTCTTAATAACTAGACCATTAAGCTTCTTGTTCTAAACTTCGTTAAACCACAATTCTGTAACAGCTATATCATATTTGCATGCGTCAGTCAGTGGCCTCAAATCCTCTGCCTTTAACCATATCAAGGTGTTTTTTTCCCTCTATTTTAACCTTTTTAACATAATAGCCAAGCTGATACCAAGGCATCCAGGATACAATAAAAGGCAAAACAATTTGAAAATGCTAAGATTGGAGAAATAGCAAATGAGCAAAGAATGAGGGAAACGATAAACTACCAAGGAAACAGCAGAAGCAGTTTGTGTAAATTCATGCATTAACATAGAAAATAGGTGCAGGAGTAGGCCATTCGGCCCTTCGAGCCTGCACCGCCATTCAATATGATCATGGCTGATCATCCAGCTCAGTAACCTGTACCTGCCTTCTCTCCATACCCCTGATCCCTTTAGCCACAAGGGCCATATCTACCTCCCTCTTAAATATAGCCAATGAACTGGCCTCAACATGCAACTTCCAGTTATTACATTCTGGTATTTTAGATAATGGTTAAAATACTGAACTCTCAATCCAAAGCATGGATGAATAGCACAGTGATATGAATTCAAATGACATGTGATATGAGCACAGTGATATGTTCAGATGTAGAGAGGATGTTTCCACTAGTGGGAGAGTCTTGGGCCAGAGGTCACAGCCTCAGAATTAAAGAACATTCTTTTAGGAAGGAGATGAGGAGGAGCTTCTTTAGTCTGAGATGGGTGAATCTGTGGAATTCGTTGCCCCAGAAGGCTATGGAGGCCAAGTCAGTGGATATTTTTAAGGAAGAGATAGATTTATTCTTGATTAGTACAGGTGTCAAGGGTTATGGGGAGAAACCGGGAGAATGGGGTTAGGAGGGAGAGATAGATCAGCCATGATTGAATGGCGGAGTAGACATGATAGGTCGAGTGGCCTAATTCTGCTCCGATCACTTATGACCTTTATGACAAATGAGAAATTGAAATTCAATGAATTATTCAAATGACAAAGCTATTGTCAGTAATGGTGATTAGTGCCATAATGATTCACCTGGTTCACTAATGCCCTTTAGGAAACTAATTCTTCTGCTCTTAGCTGGTCTAGCCCAAATGCAACTCTAGATTGACAGCAATGTGACTGGTTCTTCTGCTATCTGGTCCAGCAAGCCATTCTATTTGAGGACAGTTAGAGATGGGCAATACATTCTGGGCTCACATCTCATGAGTGAATATAAAATACCAAATATTTATATCAGTATTACTTTACAGATACTCTATTGTGAATTCATGTTCGCTCCTGACATTTCAATATAGATGAGAATATAAATTGGTAAGCATACTTAGTCTTTTCTTCAGTATCCTGTCTTGGTCCTTTCCAATATTCAGACTCAGAGGGATCTGCATTTGGAGCATCTTCTGATTCTGATTCAATAATTACATTTCATAAAAAAGCGATCAAACACTGATTTTAACATGACTAAAACACAATCAATGGAACATAAACAAAGATTTTATTACTATGGTTGATTAATCTAGAACTTTTAGTTTTATATTCATAATTTTTAAGTAACCAGCAATTGAAATGAAACTCCTCTTGACTCCCATTTACTCAGAAGTAAGGGGCTGGATTGTTGTGGATATGATACAGACGGCACGGTGGCGCAGCAGTAGAGTTGCTGCCTTACAGCGAATGCAGCGCCGGAGACTCAGATTCGATCCTGAATACAGGCGCCGTCTGTACGGAGTTTGTACGTTCTCCCCGTGACCTGCGTGGGTTTTCTCCAAGATCTTCGGTTTCCTCCCACACTCCAAAGACGTACAGGTATGTAGGTTAATTGGCTGGGCAAATGTAAAAATTGTCCCTAGTGGGTGTAGGATAGTGTTAGTGTGCGGGGATCGCTGGGCGGCGCGGACCCGGTGGGCCGAAGGGCCTGTTTCTGCGCTGTATCTCTAAATCTAAAAAAAAAATCTAAAATCTAAATCTAACTAATCTCTGGACACAACAGGCAAATATGATTAAAGATCCTATTCATAGTGGAAGCACATTGCATACGCAAAATTTGCTATCTCAATAAAAAGGACCAAATGTCTGAATTTCTTAAGCCATAGAAAACGGTGATATCCAAAGAAAACTGAATATTTTTTCACAGATTTTAAAGAAATGTTTGTTTTTCATAAATATGGAATTTTTCAGCAATAGTAATTGCGTGAATGCAAATAGTCTACTTCTAACAATAATTATATCTATCCGCGGATTGCTATAATGGTGAGTTCATTTCAAGTAGCATGTAAAACTCTACGGGAAATACGGTAACAGCTCCTGCAGTACTAGGCTTCCACTCCATTTTTAATCCATCAAATGCTGGGTTCAACATGAACCAGTTTTTTAAAAAACCTTCTGCACTTTCACAAATTTGCCACCTGGTGGTGCTGGAACAGTCTCTTCTATCATCTCAAGCAACATTCCCTCATCCTCATTTCAGAAAGTCATGTGGAGATTTTTGTAAATCTTCATTCTGAAACTTTTTCTCTATGTTTTAAACTTTTGAACATTTCGATTGCGCCTGCACATTCTGATTTTTACTAACGTGCCATATAAGAGGTGAAATAAATCACAGTCGGTGAACAAAATAACTATCATTAATTGGATCTTGTGCACAATGCCTAGCTTTATTTCTACATGCAAATCTTGCTGAAAATGAACAGCGTGATTTTGCAGATATATCTGGCAGCAGGCAGCTTTCCAAGGCACAAACTGGACATTGTTGTTAATGTAACTTGGGAAAGTTTCTTCTGTATTCCATGCCCCTTAAGGCCTCAGGCTTTAGATAGCATGATCAGTCTTTTTAATTTAAATTTCAATTTACGAATCAGGTTAGTTTTAAAATAAGAAATAATAAAAGAAGGTAGGATTCACTTAGGAATGTTGATTTAGTTTAGTTTACAGATACAGCGCGGAAACAGGCCCTTCGGCCCACTGGGTCCGCGCCGACCAGCGATTCCCGCACATTAACACCACCCTACACCCACTAGGGACAATTTCTACATTTGCCCAGCCAATTAACCTACAAACCTGTACGTCTTTGGAGTGTGGGAGGAAAACGAAGATCTCGGAGAAAACCCACGCAGGTCACGGGGAGAACGTACAAACTCCGTACAGACAGCACCCGTAGTCGGGATGGAACCCGGGTCTCCGGCGCTGCATTCGCTGTAAGGCAGCAACTCTACCGCTGCGCCACCGTGACCGCCTGAACTGATTCATTGAACATTGTTACAAAACGATCAATAATGTTAACCTGGCAGGATTTTGCAAATCTGTAAAGAGTGGAAATCATAAACGAGACTATAAGATATTTCGAAATGGTCAGGAAACAATGGATAGATGGAAGACTGATCAGTTTCAAAATTATTAATGAAAATATTTAAGAGTAAAATTGAAAAAGAGGGAGAGGGAAAGAAAGCGATTAGCAGAAGTGGCAAAAGGAGAAGTGAAGAATGGGAAACAGGAGGGAAAAGGGAGATAGGATGAGAAGGAGGGGTAGGAAAATGGATGAGAGACAGGGAGGAGGAAAGGCATAGAAGAACAGAAGGGAGAGGGGAGGAAGGAGGAATAAAAAGACAGAGAAAAGTAGAACAAAAAATGTGGACGGAGAGGAAAAAAGAGGAGGAAAAGATAGGCCAGCAGAAAGTCACAGAGGTGCTGAAAAAGGGAATAAAGTAGAGGGGGGTGAAAAGATGGGGGAAGAGTTCAAAAGGAATGGGAAGATATGGAGAGCAAAGGAGAAGCATTGGGAAGGTGGGGAAGTTGTGAAAAGGAGGGTAATAAATGGAAAGGAAGATGAGAAGAGGTGGAGAAATGGAAAAAGGTATTGATTCCGGGAGAGATAGAGAAAGAGGGGAAAAGGTGGACGTGGAGGAATGAGAGGTACAGGAACAGGGGTAAGAGGTGGAGAAGGAGGGGGAAATGTGGAAAAGGAGGGAAAGGAGGTAGAGAAGGGAAGAAAAGGCGAAGGAGGGGGAGGTGGAGGAGAGGAAAAACGTAGAGAAAGGAAGGAAGTGAAGAGGAAATGGAAAAGGAGGATGAGGTGAAGGAAGAGAAAGAGGTGGAGAAGGAGGGGGAGTGGTGGAGATGGAGGGAGAAGAGGTGGGAGAGCTGGGGAAGGAGGTGGGAGAGGTGGAGAAGAAGCAGAAAAGGAGGGAAATAAGTGGATGGGAAGAAGTCATGGAGGGGAAAGAGGTGGAGCAGGGGAAAGTGGTGAAGGAGGGGTAAGTGGTGAAGGAGGGAAATGTGGCAGAGAAAGAGGTGGAGAAAGTGGTAGAGAAGGAGTGGTTGAGGTGGAGAAGGAGTGGGAGAAGTGGGTAAAGGTGGGGCGAAGAAAGGGGAAGACCTGGGAAGGAGGAAGAGGTACAAATGAGTAGAGGAGTTGTTGAATGAGGAGAATATGTAGAGGACAGGAAGTGGTGGAGGGGGAAGAGGTGTACAAGGAGAAGCAAGGGGTGGAGAAGCAGGGGGAAGAGGTGGCGATGGAAAGGAAAATGTAGAAAAGGATGGAAAGGAGGTGGAGAAGGGAGGAATATGGTGGAAGAGGAGAGGCAGAGAAGTAGATGAAAAAGGAAAGGTGGAGATGGAGGAGAAATGGAGAACGGGCAGAAGGCGGAAACAGCGGCGAAGTGGTAAACAAGGGGTGAAGGAAGTGGGAGAGGTGGGGAAAGAGGTGGGAATAGTGGAGGAGCAGAGAAGGAGGGGTAATAGGAGACGGATGGGAATGAGAGAAGGATGGGAGGGGGACATGAGGGGATAGAGGTGGAGGAGGGGTAAGTGACGAAGGAGGGCAAGAGATGAAGAGGGGAAGGGGTAGAGAAAGAAGGGAAGAGATGGAAAAGGAGAAGGTAGAGGTGGAGAAGAAGTGGGAGGAGGTGGAGAAGGTGGGAGGAGGTGGAGAAGGGGAAAGGAGTGGAGGAGGGGGAAGAAATAGAGAAGTGGGAAGAGATGGTAAAGGAGGGGGAAGAGGTGATGGAGATGGAGAAAGAGGAGGGAGAAGTGGAGTAGAGAAGGAGTAAGAGGTGAAGGCGGGTAATGTGAAGGATGGGCAGAAGTCGTGGAGGGGAAAGAGGTGGAGGAGGGGTAAGTGGTGAAGGAGAGGAAGAGGTGAGGGAGGGGAAAGGGACAGAAAGAGAGGATGAGGTGGAAAAGCAAACGGTTGAGGTGGAGGAGGAGTGGTAGAGGTGGAGAAGAAGTGGGAGGAGGTGGAGAAGGGGAGAAGAAGTGGAAGAGGGGAAAGAACTGGAGAATGAGGAGAGGTGGTGAAGGAGAGGAATATTCGGAGGATGGGAAGAGATGGTGGAGGGGAACGAGGTGGAGAATGAGAGGGAAGAGGTGGGGAAGGAGTAAGAGGTGGAGAAGGTAGGGGAAGAGCAGGCGAAGGAGGAGTAAGAAGCGATTGAGTTGACTGAGTTTTTGGAGGAAGACAAGGGAGATCGAAGAAGCCTGCATTTATAAAGATCCCATCACATCATCATATTGTCCCAAAGTGCTTGACAGGCAATGATGCGCTACTGAAATTTACTCACTGTTTTATAAGTTATCTTCCACACAACCATAGCAACAGTGATATTAAGGATCAGGTAATAATTTTGTGAAATATTGATTACAGATTAAATGCTTAGCATTAAGCCAAAATCTATTGAGCTCAAATACTTTAGCTCGGTTTTAGCACATAACCTTCTGAGTAGTTGTGATTGTGTTATCAGTATCACAAAGCTAAAACAGATACCCTATCTACAAACTCCATTAATACTTTAAACTTCTTAGGATTCTGTTAAAATAAGTTTAATTCTATTGAGACCAAAACAAATTAATGGCCTATGAAAGGAATGACTGCATAAAATAAAAACAATATTTAAAACAAAATAAAAATTAATTATAAGCATTATTTGGTAAAACTACCTTTGTTAGAATCATCATCATCTTGTTCTGTTCTGCTGGTGGAAGATTTACCTACACAATGGGAAAACAATTCAATATATAACTAGTTAAATATAAGATGTAATTCAACAAATGACCACGTAGAGGATACCTGTTATATTTATCTTATTCGAGCCCTGTGAGATTTTAATTAAGAGTTTAGCTCCAGATAACTCCGTTTTGAACTTCTTCCCCTTACATTCCTTCGAAGGAGTTGATTCAGTAATCTTGAATTCTATAATGATCCTAGAAATTGTATAGGAAAATAACTGCAGATGCTGGTACAAATCAAAGGTATCACAACATGCTGGAGTAACTCAGCGGGTCAGGCAGCATCTCAGGAGAGAAGGAATGGGTGACGTTTCGGGTCGAGACCCTTTTTGTATGGACATTCCTATATCTGTATTGGCCAAGTTGTTATTCTTCAGAAGAGAAGGTAGCATCAAATGAGCAGGGCATGGTCTTAAATGAAAGTATCAAGACTGTTGCACAGAAACCCAGCACTAGCTTTTCTGTAACTATTACTGCTCGGTAAAAAGCTTTACATTGAGGCAATGAGCTACTCAAATTGGGATGACACTGTGTGTACATCAGGGCTGCCAATATTGTACTCGGTCAGTAGGGGAGTGGTTGTAGGTGGGGCTTGTAAGTGGCTTGGCAACAAGATACCCCCTGATTTGTGCTCAGACGATCAGGCCAGGCCCATATGGCCCATGGGACAGTTATTTCAGGTCTCATGCCCAATCTAATTTCTAATTTCAGTTTAGTTTAGAGATAAGATATACAGGCATCCGTTCTAGACGAACAAGGGCTGATTAGGGATAGTCAGCATGGGTTTGTAAGTGAGAGATCGTGTCTCACAAATCTGATTGAATTTTTTGAAGACGTGACCAAAAAGGTTGTTGAGGGCAGAGTTGTAGATGTTGTACATGTGGACTTCAGCAAAGCATTCAATGAGGTTCCACATGGTAGGCTGCTCTGCAAGGTTAGATGGCCTGGAGGTTATATAGCTCTCTAAGGAGAGAGCTGAATGGATAGAAAAGTGGCTTAGAAAATAGGTGCAGGAGGAGGCCATTCGGCCCTTCGAGCCAGCACCGCTGGGTGGTTTTGCAGATAGTGAAGATGGTTGTACAAAATTGCAGCAAAATTGATCGATTGGCCAGGTGGGCTGAGGAATGATTGATGGAATTTAATACTGAAAAATGTGAGGTGTTGCATTTAGGGAAGTCTAACATGGGCAGGACCTCCACAGTGAATGGTAGGGCTCTGGGGAGTGTTGTACAGCAGCGGGATCTAGGACTGTAGGTGCATGGTTCTTTGAAGATGGAATCGGAGGTAGAAAGGGTGGTCGAAAAGGCGTTTGGCACATTGGCAGTCACAGTCAGGGTATTGAGTATACAAGTTGGGAGGTCATGTTGCAGTTGTATAAAACGTTGGTGAGGCCGCAATTAGAGTATTGTGTTCAGTTCTGGGCACCATGTTATAGAAAAGATGTTGTCAAGCTGGAAAAGGTACAGAGAAGATTTACAAGGATGTTGTCAGGGCTGGAGGGTCTGAGCTATAGGAAGAGGTTAAGATCATAAGTGATAGGAGCAGAATTAGGCCATTCGGCCCATCGTCTACTCCACCGTTCAATCATGGCTGATCTATTTCTCCCTCCTAATCCCGTTCTCCTGCCTTCTCTCCATAGCCTCTGACACCCACACTAATCAAGAATCTGTCTCTGCCTTAAATATATCCACTGACTTGGCCTCCGCAGCCTTCTATAGGTTGGGACTCTACTCCTTGGAGCGCAGGAGGATGAGGGGTGATCTTATTGAGGTTTATAAAATCATGAGAGGAATATATCGGGTAGATGCACAGAGTCTCTTGCCTAGAGTGGGTGAATTGAGGACCAGAGGACATAGGTTTAAGGTGAAGGGGAAAAAGATTTAATAGGATTCTGAAGGGTAACTTTTTCACACAAAAAGTAGTTAGTGTATGGAACGAGCTGCCAGAGGAGGTAGTTGAGGCTGGGACTATCCCAATGTTTAAGAAACAGTTAGACAGGTACATGTATAGGACAAGTTTGGAGGGATATGGGCCAAACGCGGGCAGGTGGGACTAGTGTAGCTGGGACATGTTAGCCGGTGTGGGAAGGATGGGCCGAAGGGCCGGTTTCCATATTGTATCAATCTATGGCTCTGTGATAAGGTCAAGTTTTATCCCTGTTGGTAGCTGACTTGCTTCCCTTGGAACTATTGCAACTACCAAGCATCTGGGCTCAGCAGTAAGTGGGCTTCTTGTTTTCCACGTGCCAATACACGTGTATTGGGTCCCATTGAAGTACATTGGGTTGACATGAGAGAAATGTGTCTATTTATTGAACAAATGGGAACATTATACCCTGAATGAACTGAATAACAGCTGCAATCACTGAGCTAAATGTTCTTGTTACCTACCCTGGCTTTTAGAAGTTTGCTTCTCTCCGGTCTTGGTTATTTTTTCTGCTGGAGCATCATGGTGATCCTCTTTAGATTTCCTCTTTGTAGCTTTTGCTTCTTTCCTCCTTTACCAATATTTAAAAAAACATACAATGTTAAAAAATATCTGATTCCTGCAAACATTGTACTACTTTGTGCAACATATAAATGAAATATTTCATACTTAGGGAAGAAAGCTTTTACTGATCCTTGCCAACAAAGTCAATAGGTCACAGGTACGAAGCCCATACCTGAAATCTGATCATTGCTTGCTCTTCACATTGGTTGCTGCTACGTCAGAAGTGTCAAACATATTTCCGTACAACAGAAATATCCTCCTTCTGTGTTGTGTGGAAATAGGATGGGTAGCTGGGTTATGGTTTTGGGGAACAGGCAGCAGGCAGCAGGTTGCAGGTTGCAGGTTGCACGGTAGCGCAGCGGTAGAGTTGCTGCTTTACAGCGAATGCAGCGCCGGAGACTCAGGTTCGATCCTGACTACGGGTGCTGCACTGTAAGGAGTTTGTACGTTCTCCCCGTGACCTGCGTGGGTTTTCTCCGAGATCTTCGGTTTCCTCCCACACTCCAAAGACGTACAGGTATGTAGGTTAATTGGCTGGGTAAATGTAAAAATTGTCCCTAGTGGGTGTAGGATAATGTTAATGTGCGGGGATCACTGGGCGGCACGGACTTGGAGGGCCGAAAAGGCCTGTTTCCGGCTGTATATATATATATATATGATAAAAATCACGATCATTACTGTAGGAGATGAAAATGGAATTGCATAGTCTACAATCATCAGAGGCCATTCTCACTTTGCCCTTACAATATAAAAGGTCACGATGAAGCATCTAAAAATGGCTAAGTTTGGTACTCTGTTCTGAAGATTCCAGGAGCAATGCCCTGAATCTAGGATGATTGGTGCCAAAATAACTAAAATCACATTATTCTGTGTGAGGTATGATTCCAGTCTGTCAGAGAGATTTGCTTGTGATTCATATTGACATTAATTTTACCAAGGCTTTTTAATGTCAAAATGCTGCCTTCTCTTACTAAAAGCAGTTTCTCTTACTTCACACCCGCAATTCAGACTTTTGTGTGTTTTGACCAAGGCTTTAATACAGCCGAAGTAAAGTTAGGCACGTGTGTTGAAAATCAAAGAACTGCAGGTGCTCTGAACTCTGAAATAAAAACAGAAAATGGTGGAAGTACTCAGTAGGTTAAGCAGTATCTATGGAAAGAGGAACAGTTAATGTTTCATTTCTGGGACCTTTAGTTGGAACTGGGAATGAGAGAGAAAAATGTTACTCTTCAGCAGTAGAGAAAGGGGGAGAAGGATGGGTAGAAGTTTTGGAAAAGGGCAAGTCCAAACCGGCTAATTGTGGCAGTTACAAGGAAACTGTTTCTTTGTTCGTGTAACGTACCATTAATAGAGAGGCCGAGGGACAAGTCCAGCAGGCCACAATATACAAATAGAATAAGAAAAATTGAACCAAAATGATGACAAGTAGAAATGGCCAGGTCATGGACATAAGCGGCCAGGATTGATGAAGAATTCAATAATGGAGTTGGAGTTGGATAATTCAATATTGTGCATGCTAGGTTCTAAAATGCCCAGACAGATGTCTAGTAAAAACGAGTGTTATAGCTGTGATGGAACTGCTTGGCTGGGCTCATTCTGCAACACGCCTTCAACAGTAGTGCTTGGATTTTACTGGGCTTGAAGGAAAACTGAAAATTCTTATAGTGCACTAGATGTTGTCACAACAGGCCAACAGGGGATGTGATCTCACAGGCCCTCCACTCTGCACTGGACTACTTGGACAACAAAAACACTTACATCAGGCTGTTGTTTATAGACTATAGCTCGGCGTTCAATACCATCATCCCCTCCAAGCTGGTTACCATGCCCGAGCTGGCTGCCTGCCCCTATTCCGGGGTTACGTCCGCGCCCGGCTGGTGTTGGAGAGGGACTACGCGCTGTCCACGGGCACGCTGGGGGATTTCCGGGAGCGCTGGGCACCGCGCGGGATTGGATGCATCCAGGATCGGGATTGTAATATAGTTGTATAATAGTTTCATTTAGTATATTTGTTTGTATTGTATTCTGGTGGTGGGCTCTGTTTTGTTTTATTGCATTGTAAATATTGTTTTTAAATAATTGCATTCATTTTTTGATAATAAAATTAAAAATAAAAGCTGGTTACCAAGCTCACTGAACTGGGTCTCTGCACATCCCTCTGCGATTGGATCCTCGACTTCCTCACCCACAGACCACAGTCTGTTCGAATTGGAAGAAACACTTCCTCCTCATTAACAATCAGTATGAGAGCACCTCAAGGCTGTGTGCTCAGCCTCCTACTCTACTAACTCCATACTCATGACTGTGTAGACGGACATAGTGCCAACTGCATCTTTAAGATCGCCGACAACACCACTGTTGTTGGACGAACTACAGATGGTGATGAGTCAGAAAGTATGGAAGTGCGATCGACCCATTGACCAAATGGTAGCCGCACAACAACCTGGCTCTCAATATCAGTCAAACCAATGAACTGATTGTGGACTTTGGAAGAGGAAGGATGAGGACCCACAATCCTGTATATAACAATGGGACGATAGTGGAGAGAATCAAAAACGTCACATTCCTGGGCGTGCATATTTCTGAAGATCTTTCCTGGACCCAGCACACTGATACAATTATAAATAAAGCACATCATTGCATCACGGCCTGGTTCGACAACTTCAATGTCCAGGAGCGGAAAAGACTGCAAAAAAGCTGTGAACACGGCTCAGACCATCACCGGCTCTGACCTCCCCACCATCGAAGGGATTTATCGGAGTCACTGCCTCCAAAAGGCAGCCAGCATCATCAGTGACCCACACCACCCTGGCCACACACTCATTTCACACTGCCAACAGGAAGAAGGTACAGGAGCCTGAAAACTGTAACGTCCAGGTTCAGGAATAGCTTCTTCCCTACAGCCATCAGGCTATTAAACACCACAACCTCAAATAAGCCCTGAACTACAATAGACATTATTATTATTATTGCACTACCATTGTTTGTTTTTTTGAGTATGTGCATATGTGTATATATGTTTATATATGTATATATTCACAAAATGCTGGAGTAACTCAGCAGGTCAGGCAGCATCTCAGGAGAGAAGGAATGGGCGATGTTTCGGGTCCAGACCCTTCTTCAGACTGATGTCAGGGGGGCGGGACAAAGGAAGGATATAGGTGGAGACAGGAAGATAGAGGGAGATCTGGGAAGGGGGAGGGGAAGAGAGGGACAGAGGAACTATCTAAAGTTGGAGAAGTCAATGTTCACGCCACTGGGCTGCAAGCTGCCCAGGTGAAATATGAGGTGCTGTTCCTCCAATTTCCGGTGGGCCTCACTATGGCACTGGAGGAGGCCCATGACAGAAAGGTCGGACTGGGAATGGGAGGGGGAGTTGAAGTGCTCAGCCACCGGGAGATCAGGTTGGTTAACGCGGACCGAGCGCAGGTGTTGAGCGAAGCGATCGCCGAGCCTGCGTTTGGTTTCGCCGATGTAAATAAGTTGACATCTGGAGCAGCGGATGCAATAGATGAGGTTGGAGGAGGTGCAGGTGAACCTCTGTCTCACCTGGAAAGACTGTTTGGGTCCTTGGATGGAGTTGAGGGGGGAGGTAAAGGGACAGGTGTTGCATCTCGTGCGGTTGCAGGGGAAAGTGCCTGGGGATGGGGTGTTTTGGGTAGGAGGGGACGAGTGGACCAGGGAGTTACGGAGGGAAAGGTCTCTGCGGAACGCAGAAAGGGGAGGGGATGGGAAGATAATGTATATATACACATATATATATGCGTGTGTGTGTGTGTGTGTGTACTTGTGAATATGTGTAAATATTCACACTGAACTTTATTTTTCTCTCTTGTTTATCATATTATTTACAGTGTACTATGTTTACATATTCTGTTGTGCTGCAACAAGTAAGAATTTTATTGTTCTACTATCTGGGACATATGACAATACAACACTCTTGAAGCAGCTGGCACCAAGCAATCTGTGGCAAAACAAGTGTCCTTGCTCCATTAAACAAGTCAGACCTGATGGGAGTTCAAATAATAACAAACAGTATCATGGAATGTTCTCTTAAAACCAAGGAGGTCACAGTGTTGCAGCAGTCTTTGTAGTAACATCCATTGCAATACTGATTCAGATCAGACTTAATTGACCTTTTGTCTCTTGATAGGCTGGTTGTGAAATAGTTGCAGGATGTAGAAAAGATAAATGGAGGCCCATGCTTGCCCTTAAAACAATTAACCTCTGTAGCAATGTGGGAAGTTGGAATAGATCTGTGAACACAGAAGGTCGCGGGGAAAATGTGGCCACTGTTAACAGGCCTGTTGAGTACAAATTACTTTCGAAAGGATGTAACAATGATTGATTAAATAAATCAAAGGGATATGATGTTGCAATAGAAAACTGTCCTGGAGTAGGGATATGGGGATCATCTCAAGGTTGGTCATATGATAAATAATGTTTATGCATTGGTCAAGAAAATTCTCATCTATGAGGAGTAACTTTGAAATGAATGACACATGACTTGTAATTATGCTAATAATATAATCGTTGTGCGAGTTATGATTTTCAAGTCATCCCAAAGCTCTGTACTGGCTGGCTTCCATGTGCATATATTCAAATAAATCGGTAAGAACAAAGGAAATTGGATCTTGGCTGATTACGACAGTTGCAGAGGGTGGCTGAACTCCCACTGATTACCGTGGGCGCAGACAGTGACTGCACTCCTATAACTGTTCGAAAGCCCATGATGTATCAAATGTTCACGGGGAAGACTTGCCAAGTTTGTCATAAAAGGAATCTCATTTCAGTGTCTAGGTAAATGCTAAATGATCTGTTTGACTTGATTCGAATTGTGTTTCTATGCAGCAATTTGATACAATTCAATGAGATCCAAGTTATTTCAAAGGACTCTTTAAAGTCAACTAAATGACTGTCCATCCAAAGTCTCAAACTGGGCAGACTAAGTGAAGACACTAGATTTCCTGCTCAACGGGACATGAATACACCAGATGGGTTCCAGATGATGTTTGATGGGCCTTGCTGTTTGTTCAATCTTTCCTTAACTTGAACTGTGATCACTTCCAACATAACTTCCAATATGGCAGTGAAGCATATTGAGAAAATAGCACTGGCTTTCCAGTGTGCTTTGGAAGTTTGACAGCAGCTTGATACGGCATCTCCAGTTTTGCACCACAGGAAGATACTTGATTTAGTGGCAAATTAGACGATGTTGGTTGCGTTGGCAGTAATGAGAGGGATATCCGGAGGTCTTAAAATACCAGAGAGAGCCTCTAGCTTGGTTGTACCTGCCAGGCTGAGATTTTTGCAAGAGCCTCAGGAACATTCTGAATTTGAGGCTACAGCATGGGGTACATCTGACTCCACAAGCCCCTGGAATTTGTAAGTAAATTGAAATGGTTAGTATGGTATAAGTCAGAGCACAGAGAGTCAAAGGTCAGTTAAATTATGAATAATGTCCACAGTATGTGAGGACAAAGGACTATGTTTCGGACAGGGTGGTCTGCAGCACAGGGGTTCCGCAGGGAACAGTGCTTTCCTGTTCACCCAGTACACTGTGGATTTCAGGCACAGCTCAGCAAACTGCTATCTACAGAAGTTTTCTGAAGACTCTGCCATCGTCGGCCTCATCACAGACGATGATGACAGGGCGTACAGAGAACTGATAAAGGAGTTTGTGGACTGGTGCCAGCAGAACCACCTCCGGATCAACGCGGGGAAAACCAGGGAGATGGTGGTGGATTTCCGCAGGCGCAGCCAGGTCCCCCCGACACCGGTGAACATCCAGGGAATGGACATCGGGAGAGTGGACTCTTATAAGTACCTGGGTGTTTACCTTAACAACAAACTTGACTGGACCGAAAATATCAATGCATTGTACAAAAAGGGCCAGAGCAGACTTTACCTGCTGAGGAGACTCAGGTCCTTTGTAGTGCAGGGGGCACTCCTAAGGACCTTCTACAACACTGTGGTGGCATCAGCCATTTTCTATGGAGTGGTCTGCTGGAGCAGCAGCATCTCAGCAGCGGAGGGGAAGAGACTTGACAAGCTGATCAGGAAGGCCAGCTCTGTCCTGGGTTGCCCCCTCGACTCAGTACAAGCGGTGGGAGAGAGGAGGATGATGGCAAAGCTAACATCGCTACTGGACAACGACTCCCACCCCATGCAGGACACTGTCACTGCACTGAGTAGCTCCTTCAGTGACAGACTCCTTCACCCCAAGTGTGTGAAGGAGAGATATCGGAGGTCCTTCCTTCCCGCTGCTGTGAGACTGCACAACCAGCACTGCTCCCAGCAGACCAGTCAACAGACCAGTCAACAGTAACAGTCAACAGTAACAGTTAAAAAACACAGTAAATTATGACAATTATCCTTATCTTTATTTTTATTTATAATGAATGTCTCTTGCTATCCAATTTGCTGCTGTAACACTGCAAATTTCCCCGGTGTGGGACAAATAAAAGGGAATATATTATTATTATTATTATTAATACATGGGAAGAATACTAGTTCTGGGCAATCATGGGAAATGGGTTAATTTAAAAGATTACGTGAAAACTTGGTACGAGTGGGATCTAAGATTTTATGGGGCAAGGAAGTTCCAAGAATATGATTCAATTCGGAAAACTAGAATTTAACACTACTTCGATCAGTTCGGGAAGCATGGGAAAGGGTAAATACCCAAGCTCATGATTTGATTGTGCAAAATTATCATTTTTTAGACCTAGAAATAATTCTTAACCTTATAATTCATACCACATATTGATAACAGATTGAATAATGTTAGAAAAGTAAACTGAAGGAGTTTTAATTGGATTTAATTGTCATTTCACCATTCCAAATTATGATCTATGGAGTTACAAAATGGATGAAACTGAAAGTTGGTATGATGTTTATGCTTTATAACCTGTTAATGCTACAAAAGTTCTGAAAAAACATAGTAATGGATGGGAAGGTTTGTTTTCATTGTTTGTACATAACTAACTCAATTTCTAAAGGCAGCAACCTATCCAGTCTATGACAGCTTCTCAGCATAGCCCAGTTCTAAAATAGAACACGAGGTGAATGGTTTGGTACATCAGTATTTTAAACTTTTGTTCAGCATATAACTTGTGAAGACATCTGTATGTCAAGGTTAGATTGATCATTGCAATTTATTAATTACGGGGCCATATTTGTTCCATGACTTTAAACTGGATTTCAGTTTTATTTTACATTTTACCTTGGATATTGTCTTTTTTGCTGCTATTTTGTCTTCCACATGCAAGACCATTAAAAGGCTGCTTATGTGCTTAATGACAAGAACAGAGCAGGACAGGAGAAACTGGGTTTGGAACAGGGATGCAAGCAGGGAGGTAGGAGACAAGGCTAGTTCAGGAGCTAGAACCCTCAGAGGGCATTTCCAGTCACAACATGAAGAATAGCAGTAGGCAACACAGTATTTGACAGGTTTGAGCAAAGAAGTATGGGTCTGTGCTGGTATTAGAAAGCTTTAGAAACAAAGAGATGACTTAGCAGCCACTTTGAGACAGTCTGACTCTGAACCATCAAGTGGGTATTTTTTACTTTAGTGGGGAAGCAGCTTGACTGGGAGCACAAGGAACTAGACCAACGGATTAACATAGATATGCAAGTTGGTGTAGCACATAGAAACTCAAGACAGCATTTGCATCTGCCAAAGAAAGAATACATAACTTGAATGAAAATCCAAAATAATTGTAGATGCTGAAAATTTAAGACGACAATGGAATATGCTGGAAGCATTCACCAGATCACACAGCATTTTACTGGAATAAAATGTTAACTCTGTTTCTCTTTCCACATTGAGCAGTACAGAAATCCTTTTTAAACTAGAGACACTCCCCTAAGGGTTACAATGCATGGACCCTTGCGTAAGTCAGATGTTACACAAGTTAGAAACGGAATTGCCACTGCGTATGCATAAATTTACTATTCAATGCAGGGGAGCTCCGGCATGGAGACCACGGGGGACCCCGACGCAGAGACCACGGGGAAGCCCCGACGCAGAGACCACGGGGGAAGCCCTGACATGGGCCGAGAAAGTCCCGTTGGTGGCAGCGGCCTGAAGAAAGCACTATCCCTGGGGTCTACAACGTGAGCCACAACAACAGCCATGTGAGCCGGTGAAGAAGGGCTCACTAGTTCACACCAGTGGCATCGGGCCCTAGTTCAAGGTGAACCAACACAAAATGCTCAAACCACTCAGCAGATTGAATCAGTCTGAAGAAGGGTCCTGACATCACCTATCCATATTCACTAGTGATGCCTGACCCGCTGAGTTACTCCAGCACTTTGTGTATTAACCATCCCCTACTACTTTTACAATGATAATACCTCACTCGGTTACAATTTTCCAACTGCAATAATAGACAACATTCTGTCCTCTATGGTCCCTTCGAAGTACTGCACTTGACTTATCTTTTTTGATTTTAACTGCTCGAAGCAAAAGAAAAACATGCAAACAGCATAGGGAACTAAATGGTGCTAATGGGATATCAAAGTCAAAATACCAAATCATAATCTGCAACATCAAATTGCTACAAATTCAGACCCAAGACTCTTTATGTGAATGAATGCAGCATTTCCAACAAATGGGTATAATCTAATAGTCATTACAGTCATAGGCACTAAGTGACCAGGTTGGAAATTAAACTTAACTTTTAGAAGTGCAAAGTAAAATGGAAAAGGAGGTGGGAGGTTATCTGATACATTATCCTGCACAAAATACTTAAGGGCCTGTCAGGCTAGAAACAAGGAACTGCAAATGCTGGTTTACAAAAATCACAATCCAAAACGTCGCCTATCCATGTTCTCCAGGGATGCTGAGTTACTCCAGCACTTTGTGTCTTTTTTTTGTCAGGGTAGATATAGTACTGATGGCTCTTCTGGCCAGAGTTAGGTTCTCCAGGTGTCACTGTTACAAAATAAGGGGTTGGCCTTCCAGATACGAGAAGAAAAGACTTTCCACAAATGGTGGAAAATCTTTGAAATTCTCTGTCCACGGGGGTAATGGAAGGCCAAGCACGGAGTACATTCATAACAACTGACAAAAAGTTTAGATCAAGAGAGTAATGGGTTTGTGCAGGGAATTGGCACTGAGCATAGAGATCAGCCATATCTTATTTTTTATATTCTTTCCAATTGTTTAAAGCAGTAATAAGCCTCTGAGGGGGCGCTGTGAACTGTTTATGTATGTGCTGTTATGTTTGTGTGCCATTGTATGTTCGTTCTTAGTACCTGAACTGATTTACAGCACTTTGGTCAACTTGGGTTGTTTTTAAACATGCTACACAAATAAAATTGACCTGACTTGATTAATATCGGATCAAGCAACTCACCTGTGATGGTAGTTTAACTTACGGGAGCACTCATTGCACACTCCTATGAAAGAAACACAATTTTCAATTACAACACAAAATCTCAAAGATTAATTTCTCTGATTATAAATTAGAAAGCTTGATGGCCAAAAACCAACATTTTGTCTGACTGTTATGACTAGGTAATTTATTACATTTTTTGCTGCTCCATATTGGTGATACATTAATGCATTGTTGACATAGTAGACTAATTATCTTGCTCAATGCACGACATTTCGGAATGACAGTACGTTGAGTATATATATTTAGATGCTCAGGGGTGTGAAATTGTTTAAGTACTGTTTAGAATGATAGTGACAAGACATGGTCTGACTTGGCTGCATTGATGCGACTTTTGAAGTTCCGTGAGTTGTTATATCAGTACAATTGACAATCCTGAAATATGAAGGCCTTCAGTACATAATTTTGGCCAAAAGAATGCAAACCTTTCTTAAAGCATACTTTCTTCCAGATTGCCAGCTGCTCACATATTTCTATTGGTAAATGTTTTATTTCAAAGTCTTTCAAACCAAATTATTTAGTTTTTTAATTCAATATTTCTTAAATCTGTTCAAGCTCCTGACCCGAAATGTCACCTATCCATCCCCCTCCTCAGATGATGCCTAACCTGCTGAGGTTCTCCAGCACTTTGTGTTTTTGCTCCAGGTCATTCTGATTATCACCCATGGAAATAATGTTTGTTTTTTTAATGGTTACCTTATCTATCTTAGAGGTCATAAATAATGACAACATTTATCAGCCTTCCGACACCCTGCCTGTTTCCAGACATAATCATAGCAGTAAATAATTTAACTAATTGCACCACCAATTTATTTGGGGTCGGAACCCTTCTTCAGACCCAGACTACCGGGGGAGATTGCAAGTGCATTCTTATAATTTTGTTCAGATTAAAGGAGGTGCCCGAACACTAGTTGCCAGAAAATCAATGGTGGACCTGTACCATACTCGGTTAAAATGGACAATCGGCAATAATGGACACCATTCTCCCCACTATGGTCCGTTATAACGAGGGTTACTGTATTTCCTCTGCAATTCCAATTCCTTGTATTCATGTGCGAGAGAAGATGAGACATATGATGGACCATACTTCTGAAAGTGCAGTACACTTTACTCTCATTTTTAAAATTTTTATTTTATTTTAATATTGATGAGCCGTGCATCTTTTTCTTATCAAAGGGCGGCACGGTGGCGCAGTGGTAGAGTTGCTGCCTTACAGCGAATGCAGCGCCGGAGACTCAGGTTCGATCCTGACTGCGGGCGCTGTCTGTACGGAGTTTGTACGTTCTCCCCGTGACCTGCGTGGGTTTTCTCCGAGATCTTCGGTTTCCTCCCACACTCCAAAGACGTACAGGTTTGTAGGTTAATTGACTGGGTAAATGTTAAAATTGTTCCTAGTGTGTGTAGGATAGTCTTAATGTGCGGGGATCGCTGGGCGGCGCGGACTTGGTGGGCTGAAGGGCCTGTTTCCGCATTGTATCTCTAAAAAAAAAAATCTAAAAACCAAGAACCTTATTTTGTTTGTCAGCGTTTGGAATTATTGTGTAAAGTGGTGCCGAGGAAAAAAAATACAGGGACAGGGTAAAGGCAAAAGGTGAACGAGATGATGCAGAGGAAAGGACTGACTGCAACATTAAACTTGTTTGGAATCTCAGACAGAATGTCGTTTTATTGGATTACAACATTGGTATTAACATTGATAAATTTAAATGTACACAGCCTTAAACTATAATAAAAATTAAGTTGCCTTTACCTTATTTCTCCCACATAATTTCCTCGCTCATGACCATTAAAAAATGTTTCTGTATACATATTATGTAAGAACGTCATATCTACACGGATTTCAATTCAACTGAGGATTTTGTTTTACAGAAGAGACTTTAAACTGAGGCTTTGTGTATTCTGGTGATGTAAAAATTGTCATTGAATTATTCAAAAAATTGGGAGGTAATTTAATCTATTGTGTTTAACATCATTGAAAGCAAGAAATTAATTGGTCATTCATCTCTGGGTGGCACCATCAGCAATGGCAGCCTCGCCAACAGTCCGTTGTCTTTTTTTTTTTTTTTTTTTTAACCATAACCATAACCATAACAACACTTTATTGTCACTCGGCACAACACCGAGCGAAATTTCAGCAGTCACACAAAATACAGCAAAAAAGAAAAGAACACAGGACACCCGACCCCAACACAAACATCCATCACAGTGACTCCAAACACCCCCTCACTGTGATGGAGGCAACAAAACTTCCCCTCTCTTCCCCCCGCACCCACGGACAGGCAGCTCGACCCCTACCGAGGCAAACGACACGCACAGCCCCCGCAAGGGGATGGAAGGCCCCGCGGCCGAGCCGCCCCGGGCACCGAAACGTCCCGCGGCCACACCGGGCGATGTTAAGTCCAACGGCCGAGCCGCACCGGGCACTGAAACGTCCCGCGGCCGAACAGCGCTGACGATGTTAAGTCCAGCGGCCAAGCCGCACCGGGCACTAAAACGTCCCGCGGCCACACCGGGCGATGTTAAGTCCAGCGGCCAAGCCGCACCGGGCATTGAAACGTCCCGCGGCCGAGCCGCACCGGGCACTGAAACGTCCCGCGGCCACACCGGGCGATGTTAAGTCCAGCGGCCGAGCCGCACCGGGCACTGAAACGTCCCGCGGCCGAGCTGCGCCGGCAATGTTAAGGCCCGCAGCCGAGCCGCACCGGGCACTGAAACGTCCCGCAGCCGAGCTGCGCCGGCAATGTTAAGGCCCGCAGCCGAGCCGCACCGGGCACTGAAACGTCCCGCAGCCGAGCTGCGCCGGCAATGTTAAGGCCCGCAGCCGAGCCGCACCGGGCACTGAAACGTCCCGCAGCCGAGCTGCGCCGGCAATGTTAAGGCCCGCAGCCGAGCCGCGCCCCGGGGAAGAGACCTAATAAAATAAAGGTTTCCCCCCGCCCCACCCCCCCACCCCACCCCACACCCCCACCACACACCCCCACCACACATACACAGCCAAAAACAGAAACAAAAACCATCCCAACACCGACACAAACAAAAAAAAAAGAAAAAAAGACAACAGACTGCCAGAGAGCCGCAGCCGTTAGGCGCAGCCAACTCCTCCCATTGTTATTTTTAGTATGTTTTAAAAGTATGTGTTAATGTTCTCTGGTTTGTTTTATGTGTGGGGGGTGGGGGAGGGGGTCGGGGGAAACTTTTTTCAGTCTCTTACCTTGCCGGAGATGCGATTGTTTTCTGGATCGTATGTCCAGTCGCTCTGCGGCCTAACATCGTGGAGCTGGCGGCCTTGCTCGAGACTGACTTTGAGCCCCACCGCTGGGCCGTAGACTTACTTTCGGAGCCTGCGATCCCTTGCTTGGGATCGACATTCCTACATCGAGGAGCTTGCAGTCATTTCAACATTGCGCAGCTCGCAGTATCGGGTAGAGACTGATGTCGGGAAGCTCCAAGTCGCATAAGGTTTGACCAGCCCTGACCCGGGGTCTGATCGCCTGGAGCGGGGGAGCTGAGACCCCACTGATGCGGGAGCTTGATTGACCCGACGCAGAGGGCTCGATCGCCGGCTACAGGAGCCAAGATCGCTTCGACAACGGAAGGCTCGAGTCCCCACCCACAGGAGGACAAAGAACGGAAGAAGACTGAACTTCTTTTGCCTTGCATCACAGTGAGGAATGTGGGGGAGTAACTGTGGTGGATGTTCATGTTAAAATATATTTGTGTGTCTTGTTGCTTTTTATTGGTATGACTGTATGGCAAATCAAATTCCTCGTATGTTGCATAACATACTTGGCTAATACAGGTGCTACCCGCCTAACGATGCTTCGATTTGCGATATTTCGACTTTGAGATGGTGCAAACGGCAGCGACCCGCAGCTCACTTCCGGCCACGTGATCGCGTGTATTCAATGTATTTCAACTTACGATATTTTCCGTTTCCGATGGGTTTCTCGGAACGTAACCCCATCGTAAGTTGAGGAGCACCTGTAAAGTACTATTATGACTACGATTATGATCTCACTGTTGTTTGTGGGATCACATTGTGGCAAATTGGCTTTTGTTTTTGGTTCCATAACAAGTAATTAGCTGTGTAGCACATTGGGACATTGTAACTGAAAGTCAAAGACAGTTTGTTCACTCTTTCAAGAATGTTTGTGCTGCATGTGGAGTGTTTATGGGCTGGGCAGCCTAAAACAATCTGATTTTCGACTTTATTTTTCTCCATTCTCTACTTTCTTCCCAGTTTGTAATATGCTCCATATCCTTCACTCACACTGACCAATTAAACAATCTGTCGGTCACTACCTGTCCAATGGAGCTGTGGGCAGTGTCAAAGCTGAGATTTGATCCACGCAATTGGAATATGAAACATCAGCTTTCTTACCACATTAGCTGACTACATTTTGTTTCATTGTTAAAGGAATTTAGCTGAAACAGCAAGATAGCTGTTATAGAGTCCCAGAGTCAGACAGTGTGGAAACAGGCTCTTTGGCCCAACTTACCCACATTGACCAACATGCCCTATCTACACTAGTCCCACCTTGTCCCTGCGTTTGGCCCATATCCGTCTAAACCTATCCTAACCATGTACCAGTCCAAGAACTCCGACAAACGTTCCTCAATAACTCCAAATGTTGTTCTACATGTGTAATGGTCAGTAATTCAGATGACTTAAGGAACTAAGAAGGTCATTTTTCTATTTTTACTCCTGTTGCTGACAGTTACATTTCACATTGTGCATTCTAAATTTAAGAAAATAATGAAACTATTAAGCAGAGTTAAACAAAACCAACCGCTCACACAAACAACTGTTCATAAAAAGTATATCCACCAGGTCCAGCAGTTTACCGAACAGAATCAGCTGTAAACAGATTTGTTCAGAAATGTCAATCTGGATTAATAATCTCCAGTGAGACCCAAATATAGAAATACAGTGACAAAGACATGACTCACTCAATTTCACAAGTGCGCTTCTTTTCTCCCCATGTTCCATGTATCCAAAATTAACCTCCCAACTTTTCAGACCGTCTTTCACTTCGCAATACTTGTTTCCACAGCAAAATTGACCTGAAGTTGGAAAATAAATCAAATGAACAAATTCACAAAATTGTTGCCACATGAGAGAACACATTCTCACATTCTAGCCATCTCAATCTTCTCAACTACGTAGAACTCAAGGTAGTAATACAAAACACTCCAAGGCAATAAGTAATGTTTCAGCACTAGTATTTCTCTGTAAGTTTAGAATTATAGATGAATTTATCCTATTTTTCCATCAGGGTGGTGCAGCGGTAGAGTTGCTGCCTTACAGCGAATGCAGCGCTGGAGTCGGGTTTGATCCCGACTACGGGTGCTGTCTGTACGGAGTTTGTACCTTCTCCCCGTGACCTGCGTGGGTTTTCTCCGAGATCTTCGGTTTCCTCCCACATTCCAAAGACGTACAGGTTTGTAGGTTAATTGGCTTGGTAAATGTAAAAATTGTCCCTAGTGGGTGTAGGATAGTGTTAATGTGCGGGGATCGCTGGTCGGCACGGACCCGGTGGGCCGAAGGGCCTGTTTCCGCACTGTATCTCTATAAAATAAAATATATGAACGAGGATTTCTGTTGAAGTGCAAGTGCTTAATGTGTGTTTAGAACACAAATGTTATTAAGTGATCAGGATGTCTGTCTTTCCACCATTTGCCAATATTACTATTCTAAACTTCACAGATTAACTAACTTTTGGGAAAAAAAAGGTAAAACTGTAGACAATTTTGTTAAGAATCTATTCTTAATGGTCATATCCAAAATCAGATTTATATAGATTAAATAAATAATTCTGATGACTAATGTTTGGTTTTAAATACAATAATTTAAAAGTATTTAAGATACATTGTCAAACCTGTCAAACAGGGCCTTGGTGAGACCGCACCTGGAGTATTGTGTGCAGTTTTGGTCTCCTAACCTGAGGAAAGACGTTCTTGCCTTAGAGGAAGTACAGAGAAGGTTCGCCAGATTGATCCCTGGGATGGCGGGACTTTCATATGAGGAAAGACTGGATAGACTGGGCTTGTACTCGCTGGAATTTAGAAGACTGAGGGGGGATCTTATAGAAACATATAAAATTCTTAAGGGGTTGGAGAGGCTAGATGCGGGAAGATTGTTCCCGATGTTGGGGGAGTCCAGAACCAGGGGTCACAGCTTAAGGATAAGGTCTTTTAGGACCGAGATGAGAAAACATTTCTTCACACAGAGTGGTGAGTCTGTGGAATTCTCTGCCACAGAAGGTAGTTGAGGCCAGTTCATTGGCTATATTTAAGAGGGAGTTAGATGTGGCCCTTTTTGCTAAAGGGATCAGGGGGTATGGAGAGAAGGCAGGTACAGGTTACTGAGCTGGATGATCAGCCATGATCATATTGAATGGCGGTGCAGGCTCGAAGGGCCGAATGGCATACTCCTGCACCTAGTTTCTATGTTTCTATGTACTGCCCTCTCAATAATACAAACTGCATTTGCCCCAGATTAACTCTGCTCTGGCTTATACAAGTTGACAATCAAAGTAGAATAGAGAGCCAGCAAAATTGCATTTGTTGTTGATTTGTTGTGGTGGTAGGTGAACTAAAACAAGTCCAGAACATTATTGAAGCAGGAGTTGATACTCTCCAAACACTTCATTACACTGGCCATGCGTGCCACCATTCAGTACTCGTTGAGGCACATCACCTTGCTCTTCTTGGGCAGCAGTAAAATGGATGTCCTTTTAATGCAGGTGGAGACTTCGGATTGTAGTACTGACAGGGTGTAGATGCCCGCAAAAACTTCAATCAATTGGTCATGCCAGTTTTGAAAATGCAGCCAGGTACACTGTTAGGACTGATTACTTTCTGAAAGTTCAGTCTCATAAAGAATCTTTTGATGGTGGGGAAGATGCTGGAGTCAATTATAAAAGACAAAATTGCGGAGCATTTGGATTGTAGTAACACGATCGTTAGGAGTCAGCATGGATTTACGACGTGGAAATCATGCTTGACTAATCTTCTGGAATTCTTTGAGAATGTAACTAGGAAAATTGACAGGGGAGAGCCGGTGGATGTGGTGTACCTTGATTTTCAGAAAGCCTTTGACAAGGTTCCACATAGGAGATTAGTGGGCAAAATTAGAGCACATGGTTTTGGAGGTAAGGTACTGACATGGATAGAAAATTGGTTGACAGACAGAAAGCAAAGAGTGGAGATAAATGGGTCCCTTTCAGAATGGCAGCCAGTGACTAGTGGGGTACCGCAAGGCTCGGTGCTGGGACCACAGCTATTTACAATATACATTTATGACTTGAATGAAGGGATTAAAAGTACCATTAGCAAATTTGCAGATGATACAAAGCCGGGTGGTAGTGTGAACTGTGAGGAAGATGCTATGAGGTTGCAGGGTGACTTGGACAGGTTGTGTGAGTGGGCGGATGCATGGCAGATGCAGTTTAATGTGGATAAATGTGAGGTTATCCACTTTGGTGGTAAGAATAGGAAGGTAGATTATTATCTGAATGGTGTCAAGTTAGGAAAAGGGGACGTACATCGTGATCTGGGTGTCCTAGTGCATCAGTCACTGAAAGGAAGCATGCAGGTACAGCAGGCAGTGAAGAAAGCCAATGGAATGTTGGCCTTCATAATAAGAGGAGTTGAGTATAGGAGCAAAGAGGTCCTTCTGCAGTTGTACAGGGCCCTAGTGAGACCGCACCTGGAGTACTGTGTGCAGTTTTGGTCTCCAAATTTGAGGAAGGATATTCTTGCTATTGAGGGCGTGCAGCGTAGGTTTACTAGGTTAATTCCCGGAATGGCGGGACTGTCATATGTTGAAAGACTGGAGCGACTAGGCTTATATACGCTGGAATTTAGAAGGATGAGAGGAGATCATATCAAAACGTATAAGATTATTAAGGGCAGAGGCAGGAAACATGTTCCCAATGTTGGAGGAGTCCAGAACAAGGGGCCACAGTTTAAGAATAAGGGGTAGGCCATTTAGAACTGAGATGAGGAAAAACCTTTTCAGTCAGAGAGTTGTGAATCTGTGGAATTCTTTGCCTCAGAAGGCAGTGGAGGCCAATTCTCTGAATGCATTCAAGAGAGAGCGAGATAGAGCTCTTAAGGATAGCGGAGTCAGGGGGTATGGGGAGAAGGCAGGAACGGGGTACTGATTGAGAATGATCAGCCATGATCACATTGAATGGCGGTGCTGGCTCGAAGGGCCGAATGGCCTCCTCCTGCATCTATTGTCTATTGTCTATCACAGGATTGTCGGGGCTGTGTGAGCTCATGAAGGTACAGATGCTCCTCGACTGACGATGCTTCGACTTACGATATTCCAACTTTACGAGGGTGCAAAAGCGACACACATTCAGTAGAAACCGGACTTTGAATTTTGAATGTTGATCTTTTCCCGGGCTGGCGTAATGCGTTACGATTCTCCCTCGTGATGCCGGGCAACGGCAGCGAGACACAGCTCCCAGTCAGCCACGCCATCACGTGTATTAAACGCATTTTCGACTCACGATATTTTCGATTTACGATGGGTTTATCGGAATGTAACCCCGTCGTAAGTCGAGGAGCATCTGTACATTCTTGTTCTCCCTTTCACAGCAAGCATAGAAAGTGTTAAGCTCATCGGGTCACGATGCATCATTGCCACCCGAGTTGTTTTCACCGGAGAGGAAGCTGGCGTTTCCTCTTTTAATAATATTTATGCTCGTTCCAATGGGATTGCATTTTAAATAACACCTGAGTTTATCATTAACGAAAACAGCACCAATTTGACAATAAATGACAGAAGATGCAAGGTCATTATAAATATTTGCATAAAACTAATGGATTCAAGTTCAAAATTTGTTGTCTCTTCAAAAAATGCCACGGTAGCACTGGTTAAACAATGTGATAAACAGGATCATGCAAAACCAAATGTTCTGGACTTGCAGAACAAAAATACATATTTAAAATATTAAATCTAATTTTGTTCTGCCATAAATTCTGCTATTTATCAGTAGCTTACAATTGAGTTAGCAGTTGCTTCTTCTGCTGCTGCTGCATCCCTACCTGAGCTCGTCTGAACTGCTTCCACTCTAGCTTTCTGGTTTATGAACTGGCTAATGAAGTAAATGTGTGAATCTTAGATCCTTCGACAAATGGGGAAGAAGCTGAAGGACACCAACTCTCCGGCTATGCCACTGTGCTGCCCACCCTGATCAATTTACAAATTTGCAGATGACACCACCGTAATGGGCCGGATATCAAATAATCACCCAGACGGAGTACAGGAACGAGTTGGAGAAGCTCGTGACCTGGTGACAGGACAATCTTTTACTCTCAATGTCAGCAAGACAAAGGAGATAGTGATCAACTTCAGGAAGCATGGCAGTACACATACCCTGGTATACATTGACGGTGCCAAAGTAGAGATGGTTGAAAGCTTCAAGTTCCTCGGAGTAACTATAACCAGCAACTTGTCCTGGACCACCCATATCGAAGCAATGGCCAAGAAAGCACACCAACCTCTCTACTTCCTTAGAAGGCTTAGGAAGTTCAGCATCTCCCCAACAACTCTCACCGACTTCTACACATGCACTGTACAAAGCATTTTATCAGGATGCATCACAGCATGGTTTGGGAATAGCTCCATCCAAGACCGCAAGAAATAGCAGCAAATTATGGATGCAGCCCAGACCATCACACAAACCGGCCTCCCTTCCACTGAGTCCATTTACACTTCACGCTGCCTCGTCAAGGACACCAGCGTAATCAAGGGCAAGTCTCACCCCGGTTGCTCCATCTTCTCTCCTCTCCCATCGGACAAGAGGTAGTGTGAAAATGCACACCTCCAGATTCAGGAACAGTTTCTACTCAGCTGTTCTCAAGCAACTGAACCATCCTATCAACAACTAGTGAGCGGTCCTGAGCTACTATCTACCTCACTGGAGACTCTCGGACTTTATCTTACACTAAACGTTATTCCCTATACCATGTATCTGTACACTGTGAATGGCTCGATTGTAATCAGGTACAGTCTTTCCGCTGACTGGTTAGCATTCAAAATTTGCTGTTCACTGTACCAAGGTACACGTGACAATAAAATACACTAAACTAAACCACATGAACACAGAGAGATACCAGATGGTGGTTCACTTATCTTCCCATTTAATTTGGAGGATTTTTCAAAGGCAGTACTGGGAAAAACAAACTGCTGGAGGAACTCAACGCAATATTTGTGGGGGGAAAGGGATGGTCAACATTTCAAGTCAATAATGGAGAGGGAAATAGCCAGTAAAAAAAGGGTGGGGGGGGGGGGGGGGTTGAGGCAAAGGTGTGTTGTTATTGGTGAAACAAGGAGGGCTGTGTAGCATAACAGACAGGTGGGACTAGGTGGAGTTGTGAGACAGAGGAAGGTGGGCGACTGTTGGAAGTAAAGAGAAAAAAAATGGTCGATGGAGCCAGGTGAGGTTGAATGAGGAGACAACTACTGAAGGGTGACAAGCAGAAACGCCAACGTTACCAGCACTGGAATCTGATGTTAACGAAGATGACACTGGGAACCATTAAGGGAGAGGTGAAGGGCCGATGGAACCAGATGGAGAAGAGGATCCGGTGGATGAAATGAGTGGGTAATAGGTGGAAGGGGAGGGAGATAAAAGGTGTGATAGCAGCCATGGTGGCACAGCAGTATAGTTGCTGTCTTTTAACACTTGCAGCAACGGAGACCCGGTTTCGATCCCGTCTATGGGTGCTGTTTGTACAGAGTTTGTACGTTCTCCCCGTGACCGTGTGGGTTTTCTCCGGGATTTTGTTTTCCTCCCACACTCCAAAGACATGCAGGTTTGTAGGTTAATAGGCTTGGTATAAG
The DNA here is from genome assembly GCF_053455715.1 of Rhinoraja longicauda. NCBI lineage: Eukaryota > Metazoa > Chordata > Chondrichthyes > Rajiformes > Arhynchobatidae > Rhinoraja > Rhinoraja longicauda. The sequence continues at coordinate 45,389,204 of NC_135968.1, forward strand.
TATAAAGTGTCCCTAATATGTGTAGCAGTGTTAATGTGCAGGGATCACTGGTTGGTGCAAACTCGGTGGGCCACAGGGCCTGTTTCCACGCTGTATCTCTAAAACTAAAGATAACGAATGCAAACCAGCAATTGGAAATACGGGCAGACAGAATTTAATCCAGACAAATGTGTGATGTTGAACTTCTTCAGTCTTAAGAAGGGTCTCGACCCGAAACGTCACCCATTCCTTCTCTCCTGAGATGCTGCCTGACCTGCTGAGTTACTCCAGCATTTTGTGAATAAATACCTTCGATTTGACCCAGCATCTGCAGTTATTTTCTTATATTATGTATATATTGAACTTTGGGAGGTCAATTACAAGAGGAAAGTATACAGTAAATGGTAGGACATTTAGAACACTGATGTACAGAGTGTTCTTGGCGTGCCAGTTCACAACTCCCCGAAGTTGGCATCACAAGTAGGTCGGGTAGTAAAGAAGGTGTACAGCATATTTGGCTTTAAAGGTAGGATCGCTGAGTATAAAAGTCCGGACATCACGTTGCTATTGTATAAAATTTCAGGCATTTGCAGAATTGTGTGCAGTTCTAGTTAAGGAAGGATGTGGCGGCTTTAGAGGGGGTGCAAAAGAGTTTCACCAGGATGTTGCCTGGATAACAGATCATTAGCTAGAAAGAGAGGTTGGACATACTTGGATTGCTTGAAGAATCGGAGGTTGAGTGGTGACCGAATAGAAATAACTAAAATTGAGAAGCACTGAGGTCAATACTCTTTGTCCCAGGATGGAAATGTCAAACACTGAAAGGCATAGATTTAAAGTAAGAGATGAAAAGGTTAAAGGAGATTTACAAGGCAAGTGTTTTTTTATACAGAGAGTGGCAAGTGCCTGAAACGTGGTGCCAGAAGAAAGGTAGGAAGCAGATACAAAAGCCACATTTAAGAGGCTTTCAGAGATGGATCAGAGATATGGATGCAATTAGTTCAGATCAGCATCATGGTTGGCAAGGAGATTGCGGGATGAAGGGCTATTTCCTGAGCTGTGCTGTTCTATTTTATGTATTTAGGGCCACGGGAGCCATGTTGAATATCAAGTACCCACTTTTACACTAATCCCTTTTATTCCCCCAATTCCCCCACCCCAAATTCTATGAAACATCCACACGCTCTGGGTAATTTACAGAGGTCAGTGAATGAACTAAACCAAATGTTTTTAAAATATCGGTTAGAAATTCAGAGCAGTCTGTGCAGGAAAGAACTGGTTTAAATCAAAGGTAGACACTAGATCAATCCCATAGGCGGATTGATCCATGCCTGGCTTTCGCATTGCTGACCTGATCTATGATCCATGCCTGGTTTTTGTTATGTTATCTGTGTTATGCTACTGATTAAATTCTTCACTCGCTCAACGATGGGGTTGGCTTGAGGTTCGCAAAGCTGGCGAAACTTTATTAAACACTCCGGCGATTCTGCGTGGGTCACGACCGAAGGTGCACCGCTGACTGGGGGATGAACGATCTCCTGTTGTGCCCGCTCGTACGCTTCATCTCCCGCGAGATTGAGGAGCATGTATGCTCGAGCCCTGGCAGGTTTGTTATAATGAAAACATTATATTGCCTCTCGAAGAGGCTCCAACGCTCACCGATCTGACTGTCAAAAACGAGAGGGTCCGGTTTTCGGAAAGTTTCAGCCAGAGTAGAGACAACAGAAACGCGCAAGGCAGGTGGTGGGCCTGATCTCCGACAACGATGAGAAGGCCTACCGGGAGGAGGTGGCTGATCTGGCACTCTGGTGTCAGGACAACAGCCTCCTCTTGAATGTCACAAAAACTAAGGAGCTGATGGTAGACTTTAGAAGGGCTCAACATCCAAGGACGTACACGCCACTGGAGATAAATGGGTCTACTGTGAATAGGGTGAGCAGTTTTAAATACTTGGGAGTCCACATCAAAGAGGATCTGACATGGGCAACGCACATTGCCGCACTGGTGGGTAAGGCAAAGCAGCGCCTTTACCACCTTAGACAGCTGAGGAAATTCAGAGTGTCTCTGAGGATCCTTCATTGCTTCTACTCTGGGGCTGTAGAGAGCATCCTGTCCGGTAACATCACAGTCTGGTTTGGGAACAGCTCTGCCCAGGACAGGATGGCCCTGCAGAGAGTAGTGCGTTCGGCAGAATGCACCATGGGAACTACACTCGCCTCCCTGCAAGACCTATACATCAGGAGGTGTAGATCGAGAACAAGCAACATTATGGGGGACCCCTACCACCCCAGCAACAGACTGTTCCAGATGCTACGGTCAGGCAAGCGCCTCCGCTGTCATGCTGTGAAAACGGAGAGGATGAGACGGAGTTTCTTCTCACAGGCCATCAGGACTGTTGACTATTATAACTCCAGGGACTAAATTTTGTCTTCTCTGTATTAACTTTAATTTATATGCTGTAACTGTAATTCTTTTTTTGCACAATCCGCAGGCATTGCCACTTTCATTTCACTGCACATCGTGTATGTGTATGTGACAAATAAACTTGACTTGACTTGCTGAAACCGATCCGAAGTTCTTCTGACACCGTGTAAGAAGTGTAGATTTCCACAAATCGTTGAACTTCTATATAAGCTTTTTATTACAAATACAATGCAGAGAGCAAGTGAGAAAACCTCTGCATGGCACCCATCACGGTTACAAAGTGAAGAATTTAATCAGTAGCATAACACAGATAACATAACAAAAACCAGGCATGGATCATAGATCAGGTCAGCAATGCGAAAGCCAGGCATGGATCAATCCGCCTATGGGATTGATCTACAGGCACATCATCATAAGTGTGAAGAGGAGTCTTGACCCGAAACATCACCCATTCCTTCTCTCCAGAGATGCTGCCTGTCCCACTGAGTTACTCCATCATTTTGTGCCTACCGTAGAAATTCAGAGCACTTGGAGGAAACCAGAAGATCAATAGACAATATGTGCAGGAGGAGGCCATTCGGCCCTTCGAGCCAGCACCGCCATTCAATGTGATCATGGCTGATCATTCTCAATCAGTACCCCGTTCCTGCCTTCTCCCCATACCCCCTGACGCCGCTATCCTTAAGAGCTCTATCTAGCTCTCTCTTGAATGCATTCAGAGAATTGGCCTCCACTGCCCTCTGAGGCAGAGAAGTCCACAGATTCACAACTCTCTGACTGTGAACTCTTTTTCAAGGGGAGAACATGCACTGTGAACAGCATCAGAGGTCAGGACCTGACATCAGAATTGGGAGGCTGCAGATTTTCGAGCTGTACTAGTGCGCCATTCCATTCTTGGGATCACCCTTCTATTATTTCAGTATTGCACGCTTCATCCATCCCCTCTTCCCTCCATCCATACACAGCAATGCTGAAGTCATGTTTCTCTACTTTGTTAATACAGATTATCAGCCTGTGTTAATTATTGGCAATCTTCACCTGTGAACTCACGCCTCAAAATATGTTCACAGAATTCAAAAAAATATAAGGTTCTACATGTTCTACAGTGAAAATTTAGGAAAAAAGCAATTTAGAACACAATTCTGGATGTACTGGTACCAGTTAGCCACTGAGGGAGCTGACCTTTTAGCCTAGTTATTGTTCCTGTTGTATCTATTTTCCAACATAAAAGTTCCCACATGTGTGCACCACGCAAAGGCAATATTTCCAGTGTGATTTTCATCCTCACTGGTCTGATAAATAGTTCTTATTTGCCCCAAAACAAGTTTTGCTAATCCTGTTTCCTCAAACCGTGGAACATAAATGGTGAATGGTCAAATTGTATTCTGAGATCTGTGACACTCTGCAATGTTACACATGAAGTTGGATTGCTTTGTAAAATAAGTCAATTTGAGTCTCAGCTTCCTAGCCTCCGATCATTCTAATGTGCTGACCTTTGCCAGTTCTCATAGCCTGCTGCTCACTGTTTTTAAAATCATTCAAACTCCATACTCCAGACGATTCTTTCATCGTACAGTCAACAGAAGCATTCACAGGCATTTTTCTGCTTTGCAAACTGCCAAAGTGCATGCATTGAGGGACAGGACTTATGACCTTGCAGAGACCACCAATCCTGGATGGTCTCCATGGGCCCATTTGACAAAGAACACACTTCCCACAGGCAATCTTTATGACCAACATGTCCAGGTCATTTTGTTCTTGTGGGAGCACTCTGCACCGTTACAACCCTCTTTCATAACTGGAAGATCTATGTGTTTGTAAAAACTGGCTACAAAAGGTCACACCCGTTGACTAAATGTCAGCTTCGGGGTAGGATGGAAATACAGAGAGAAATGAACACTGCGTGTGTGAAATCTTCTAGCTTAAGTTTTTACTCTTTGTGCAACCTTGGCAAACAGTGTTAGAGTGTTTTTGTTTATTCATTCTTTGACATGGGTTTGCTAACAAAGCAAGCATTTATTGTCGAAACAAGGAACTGTAGATGCTAGTTTACAAGCGAAGACAAAAAAAATGCTGGAGTAACTCAGCAGTTGAGGCAGAACGTCTGGAGAACATGGATAGGTTACGTTTCAGGTCGGGACCCTTTTCCATATTAATTGTTGAAAAAGAGGGGCAGAATGAAGCCTGGCAGGTTTTAGGCTGGCACAAGTGAGCAGGGTTATTTGATAGGTAGATGGTTAGACACATATTATCCATCTAACTGTCTTTGAAATGATGGGGTCACATTTTCAAACCACTGCAGTCCTTCTGGTGAAGGTAATCCCATGATGCTGCTGAGGAGGGAGTGCCAGGATTTACACTCCAACCATGACAAAGGAATAGTGAAACTGAGGATGATATGCATCTTGGAGGGGAACCTGCAAATGGTGTTCCGATGTACCTATTGCCCTAGTCCTCCTTGGTAGAAAGGTTCACAGATTTCAGAAGTGGCAATAGAACATTGGCTTAATGCCATTAAAAAAAAGTAACACAATTTCTAGCCCAAATTTTACAAAGAACAAGAGTAATGCTACCCAAACTTATTTAAATAGGAATCTTACAAACATAAAATTAAACAGACTTCCATGGCCATACAATCCACATGGACTGACCCGATAATTCAAATCTCTTAAATAAATGGCAATTGTCTCATTGCTCATTTCTGCCGTGTCATAACATCTATCTATATACTAAACCTCAGATCTTGTGTGTGTGTATATATATATATATATGTATGTATGTATGTATGTGTATATATATCTAATTCTGAAATTTGGTTGTGGACATGTGGACCTGCAGCCAAAATGGTAAACCATAGCGCCACAATTTTAGCGCTACCTTAATCACCACTGTCCTGGCGACTGTTTATAACAAGTTTTATTTAAATTGGTCGTATATTTTTTAAGTTAGAGAGATTTTAAAGTTTAAAACACATTGTTCAAAGTGCTGTGCGTATGACGTCACCATAGGGCACGCACGGCCTCTCTCCTCACTCGCCCTAACAAGATGGACGCCATTAGCAGAGCCGTCCGCTCGCAATCAGGGGCTCCCCTCTCCTCTCTCCACTCGCCCCTCTCCCATACCTGGGGGACACTCCGAGCAGGAGGGAGATGGTCGGACTGATGGTCCACTCATCCTTCCCTTCCGTCCCTTCAACACACGGCGTCCTCGAGTCCCCGCTATCGCCCAGGCCCAGCGCCCCGCCCATTACCGCAACACAAGCCGCAGCGGGCAGCTTCTTCTCCTCCTCCTTCAGCGGCCGCTTCCACCAACGGACCCGTTGCGACTCCAGAAAAATGGCGGCCGGTCTCTTATTCCTCCTCCTCACGCTCTGCCATCTTTTGTGTGCCTCCCACCGCCGCGCTGCTGGCCTTGAGTAGTCCCAGCTTGGCCGGGCCGCTGCAGTGCTGTCCGCCTCCCACCTCTGCCGGGTCCCAGCCGCCGCGATGTCCGCCTCGAGTACTCCCATCTCGATGTCCGCCTCGAGTACTCCTGCCGCCGGCCTCGAGTAGTCCCAGGTTGGCCGGGCCGCCGACGCCCACCTCGAGGAGTCCCAGCTTGGCCGGGTCGCCGACACGCTGCCCGCCTCGAGGAGTCCGGTGCTCCCTCCTCCTCCCTGCACGCACGGGCAGTGGTAAGTGCCTTTCGCCGCCAACGGGTCCACAGTCGTCTAGTTTGTTCTAAAATTTCACCTGTCTGGTTGGCTAATGTCTTTCAGGGAAGATAACCTGCCACCTCTACTTGGTCTGTCTCCAGGCCTAAAACAATTAACTACCTTCTGGATAGACTTAGCAGGCCATTCACTTTAGTGACAAATTGATTTGGGCAATAACCACAGGCCTTGCCAACAATGTCAAAATCCCATTAACAAATAATGTAAAAAACTTTGAAAAAAATACCTTTTCCTGAAATTACTTCTTTATCAACTCGCCACCGAAATCCAATCTGTCAGATGAGAAGATAACACTAGTACATTAGTAGATACTTTAGTCAAAGTGATTAAAAAAATATTCTAAAGAACATCCATTAAAGTAAGTCTCTGCGGAAACATTTGGTGACATGTATATTCAATCAGCATACCTTATTGTGTTTATATTGGCTTAAATCAGCAATACAATATTCTTTGAATAATTTATCATAGTATTTCTTTGCCAATGTTTTCTCCCTAGAAGATAAAAAAAATCTTTGTTCAGATATTCTAAAGAGAAGGAAAATCATTTACATTTACACATTTCAAGGAAAATGACAATTTCCTTCAAATCAACCTGCTTTTTCATGGTCAGGTCCTGAACAAGCAAAAACCACCTAACTACATATTAAATATTTTTCCAGTAGTATCAAATCAAGTTCCAGAGCTTCTATTCCTAACTGCTCAAGTGATAAACACAGATCCACAATACTTTTAGATTTTCCATTATTTGTCAGTCTTGAAGGGGAGATACTCAAAGGAGACTTAAAATATCCTCAAAAAAATGTTGTATGATGGAGAATCTCAAAGTAATGAGTTGAATTATGTGGTTATTTGCTGACAGCTGCCAATTGGTGTGCAAGATGCAAGTATCTGGAACCAATTGCAGGATTCAATTTTGCTGGGACTCCCCAGCATTACAGTGGGTACTCAGGTTGGATGCCAGGTCAAACTTATCACACGATCAGATACCCCAGTGGCTCAGTGGAGATTGTCGAAATACATTTTACAGTCAAGTTACACATTTACTTATTTCGTTTTAATGTTTTTAATTTGTTAAAGAAATAAATATAAATCATTAAAAAATCTTTTAAACATTTAAAATATTTTTTAATGTTGTCTTCAATTTAAATATATTTCAAATGTCCCTGTATGTCAGAAACTTAAAAAAAACTATTAAATTAATGAGTTTAACAGTTGGCAATGCTCCAACCTCAGCTTTGACAGCCCTTCAGGGATGTTTTTGGATCAGGACATCCACACCACACTATCAGTTTAAGAATAAGGGGTAGGCCATTTAGAACTGAGATGAGGAAAAACTTTTTCAGTCAGAGAGTTGTGAATCTGTGGAATTCTCTGCCTCAGATGGCAGTGGAGGCCAATTCTCTGAGTGCATTCAAGAGAGAGCTAGATAGAGCTCTTAAGGATAGTGGAGTCAGGGGGTATGGGGAGAAGGCAGGAACGGGATACTGAAAGAGAATGATCATTGGCTGATCACATTGAATGGCGGTGCTGGCTCGAAGGGCTGAATGGCCTCCTCCTGCACCTATTGTCTATCACATATTGCTAAATGACTCAAAACTTTGAATATTTTAATTTATATCTCCAGATGACCCCAAAATAAATATTTTAATGCAAAAGTTTTAAAAGCTAATGCAAGTTAATAAAAAAAACGAATATGAAAATAATTATGCAACACATAATAAATGATAATAATCAATTTTAAAGCTTTTCTAAAAATTGTAACAGAATGAGCTGATACACAATTCAAGAAAAAAAAAATTCGCTTGCCACTTTATTATCCAAAGTTTATTTGTTTTGCAAAAGCTTTGGCTGGTAAAAGTTAGAAATATAGCTGTAAATGCTAAAGATTGACACCGGGGAATTTATTTTCTTTCAGTAATGCCTCACTCATTGTATTGTACATAATCTCTAAATTTTTTGATCCATTTGCTTCAATGCAACTGAAATTTGGAGATAGAATGCATTGCACAACTGCCATAGACTGGGGATAATTTTATTAAAATCAAAAACTGCCTGTAATTACCAGTTCATATCAGCTTCATCGTTGTCTGTCCATAGGAATCTATGGTTCTCTTTTATAACATCCTGATCCGTTTTATCATTCACTCTGCCAACAAAAATGTTCATTGGACTCAGCAATCATGGAGTCTTAAAACGCAAACATAAAATACATTACAAACTTCAAAAATAGAACTAACAGTAAATCAGGGCTACAAGTGTTTGATTTGGATCAGCAAAATAAGGGAAATGATTCATTTGTTAGGAAGCATAAGTCAAAGGGAGCCCAGCAGGTTTTCTGGCATTCTGACAAAAGTTTTGATTATATTGTAGGCCAATGTTTTCCAGAAATTAGTTCAATGGTAAACACAAAATGCTGGAGTAACTCAGCGGGTCAGGCAGCATCTCTGGAGAGAGGTTCAATGGTAATATCAATTAGCTTCAAATGTTGAAGTTTACATTTACATAGTCTGCTTTTGCTACAAAGTAATGACGGGATTCACTGAGAACACTCATTGGACAAAACTGATGCCAAGATGAAGCAACCCAGAGATGGCAGCACGGTGGCACCCTGGTAGAGCTACTGCCTTACAGCACCAGAGACCCGGGCTTGATCCTGGCTACGGCAGGTGTCTGTATGCAGTTTGTACGTTCTCCCCGTGACCTGCATGCGTTTTCTCCAAGATCTTCGGTTTCCTCCCACACTCCAAAGACGTACAGGTTTGTAGGTTAATTGGCTTGATGTAAATGTAAAAATCGTCCCTGGTTTAGGATAGTGTTAATGTGTGGGGATTGCTGGTCGGTGTGGACTTGGTGGGCCGAAGGGCCTATTTCAGCGCTGTATCTCTAAACTAAATTAAAGCCAACACCTTAGACTATTTTGGAGAGATTTTTATTTCAGAACTTTTAAGAGATGGACACAATAACAATCTGGTATCTTCTTAGGAAATTTCATACTGCATTGATCATTTACAAACTTATACTCGTATCAAATAAACTGATCTGCTTTGATCCTCTATCAGATTAGTTCTTCTCACGATTGACAAATGGATATATTTGTCGCTCAACCGATTTTCATTTTGAGTTTTGGTGCAGTAAAAAATTTAAATATTGACATTTATTTCACGGACAGGATCTGAGCTAAGTTAGATGTTATCTCTGTAAAAACTTTATCTCTGTAAAAACTTCCCCTAATGTATAAGGAGTGAATGAGAAAATGGATTAACTTACAACTAGTGTGAACAGTTTATCTATGGTCAGTATGGACTCTGTGGGCCAAAGAACATGTTTCCATGCTGTATCTCTGAACTAATAAGATTTAAATGGACAATTGTTGGGATAGGAGTCTAAGGAGGGATACAGAGGGGGTTAAGGCACAACCTAGCAGTCACCAATCACAAAATAATTCAGCTTCTGAGAACTGTTCATAAGTCACACATAATCAAAAAAAGTGTAGGGAAGAGGGTCACAGAAGCAAATGGGACAGGAGAGCAGCAGGCATTAGGGGAGCGGCCGCCAGTCAGCCTCACTGACTTAGTGAGTGAGTGCACATGGGTCTGCTCGATGCTTAGAGCTCTGCTTGGTTCAACCTAAGTTCCCCAGTGTCACGACTCGGGAAGAGGAAGCACGCGGAGTCGCCCCATTCCCACATACTATAGCAGAAGATGCCTGCCGCTCCACAGCAAATGACAAAGCCCCCCCTCCATCCACCACATCATTCCTATGTACGGGCTATCCAGACATCGGGCATTTGTAGCACGGTGTTGAACTGTAACCACAAATTAATAGCGAATCTAACAGACAAACCAAATGCTCTACTCCTATGCCTACCATTGTGAAAATACATTTTGATCTATTTCTTTATGGGTTAGTTATTATGGGTGTAAAGTTTTAAATAATAATTTATGGGAATTCAGATTTCAACTAAGCATCACTTCCATCTTTACTAAGTCAAATATTTATTGTAGACTTGGTACTGTTTGCAATTCAAATCAAGGAGTTTATTTTTAGAACATATCAGTGTCATCAGCAGCATTGAAATCAACCATTACTTTCAATAATGAATTATTAAACATTTATTTTTGAATACTTACGTTGATCTCTTTAAATCTTCTTTGGAGCCACCATAATACAGCAAATAATCGTTGATGTACTTCTTGTGCCGTTCATACTTCAACAAGTTAAGTATTTTCTGCAGATGGCAGCACCACCACAAATATTACTACAACACAGTAACTGGAGCTTGACTTAGAAGTGTGAAGTGGCACCATTAAACCAAGGCAGTCCCTTCATTCAGAGCTCTATATTATCATCAACCAAAATCACCTGATTTTGTTAGGTAGTAATACACACCTCTGAATGAAATGCCTGCATTGGTTCAGTGGTGCCACTATCACTTCTGAATTTTGAAAATCAAAAAGGCTGCAGATTCTGGAAATCTAAAGTCTGAACAGAAAATTCAGGAAACATTCAGCAGGTCAGGCTATATCAGTGGTAAGAGAAACAGAGCCAATGTCTTAGGCTGTCAGAACTGGCAAAGTTAGGAGTTCTGATGAGGAGTCTTTGATCTAAGGTGTCGGGTCTGTTTGTCTTCCCTGACCTGCTGACCTGCCAGCATTTTCTGTTTTTATTCTGGCTATTGTTTTCTGCAATAGGTTGTCTCTTTCACTCCACTAGTAAATTGTTAAGTGTTGTGCATTCAGAGGCTGAAAGTTGTGAAAGTGGACATTGTGTTGCCAATGTCTGTCCCATATTTTCACGAAACTCGCATGTTGCAGCTGAAAATCTGGAACTGTTGTTTCACCGTTAGTTCAAAGTCAGAAGGAGAATAGGTTTCCATCAACGGTTCCAATTTTTTTTTTCCATAACAGCAAATCCAAGGATATGATTCACATCTGTGTTTGGAAAAACAACATCTGGATTCTGCAATATTTCAATCCAATTATTAAACCAGTGTTCCTTTATCCTGTTCCTTATAATCAAATCCAGGTCTTTGACAATAAACAAAAGTTGTACTCCAAGGTATCTAAGTAACAATCTAAACCTTCATGCCAGCATTAACTGTGAGAAGATTGACATTGCAGAGCTTTTATAGCAAATTGAACTAGCTCAAAAGCAGCAAATTAATTGTTCAGACGATGAATCATATTTAGATCAATTATATTGATAAAATTAATATTATGGCACTTGGGAGCATATTGTTATAGTATATTACTTTTCCCACTTTAAACCTGATGTTTCTTGGTGCTTAATTAAAATTACTACCATCGCAAAATGGCATAAATTTGCCTGAAGATGGAATTTATATTTCCGTTCTTCTCAGCCCCATATAGGCAGTAAACTGACGCTCATCATATTTATAAAATACCAAACCATGCTGGATCTGACCCTCTGCCTGCAGTGCCTGCCCTCTGGCACTCTTCTTCAGATGAGGAGTGCTTTTCCCAATAGGCCAGACAACGAGATGTATCTGGACTTTTAGAGAGCCTTAGAAAAGGTCCCACACAGGAGATTAGTAAGTAAAATTAGAGCACATGGTATTGGGGGTAGAGTATTGACATGAATAGAGAATTGGTTGGCAGACAGGAAGCAAAGAGTAGGATTAAACGGGTCCTTTTCAGAATGGCAGGCAGTGGCGAGTGGAGTGCCGCAAGGCTCGGTGCTGGGGCCGCAACTATTTACAATATATATTAATGATTTGGATGGTGGAATGAAAAGTAACACTAGCAAATTTGCAGATGACACAAAGCTGGGTGTCAGTATGAACCTATAAGAGGATGTTAGGAGGTTGCAGATGACTTGAACAGGTTGAGTGAGTGAGCAGATGCATGGCAGATGCAGTATAACGTAGATAAATGTGAGGTTATGCACTTTGGCGGCAAAAACAAGGAGGCAGATTATTATCTCAATGGTGTCAGATTAGGTAAAGGGGAAGTGCAACGAGACCTGGGTGTCCTTGTACACCAGTTACTGAGAGTAAACATGCAGGTACAGCAGGCAGTGAAGAAAGCTAATGGAATGTTGGCCTTCATAACGAGAGGATTTGAGCATAGGAGTAAACAGGTTCTTCTGCAGTTGTACAGGGCCTTGGTGAGAGCACATCTGGAGTATTGTGTGCAGTTTTGGTCTCCTAGTTTGAGGAAGGACATCCTTGCTATTGAGGGAGTGGAGCGTAGGTCCATGAGGTTAATCCCTGGGATGGCGGGACTGTCATATGAGGAAAGATTGGAAAGACTGGGCTTGTATTCATTGGAATTTAGAAGGATGAGAGGGGATTTTACATAAACATATAAAATTATAAAAGGACTGGACAAGCTAGATGCAGGAAAAATGTTCCCAATGTTTGGGGAGTCCAGAACCAGCGGCCACAGTCTAAGAATAAAGACGAGGCCATTTAAGACTGAAAAGAGAAAAAAACTTTTTCACCCAGAGTTGTGAATTTGTGGAATTCTCTGCCACAGCAGGCAGTGGAGGCCAATTCACTGGATAAATTTAAAAGAGAGTTAGATAGAGCTCTAGCAGCTAGTGGAATCAAGGGATATGGGGAGAAGGCAGGCACGGGTTACTGATTGCGGATGATCAGCCATGATCACAATGAATGGCAGTGCTGGTTCGAAGGGCCAAATGGCCTCCTCCTGCACCTATTGTCTATGTTTCTATGTTATCATGTTGGGGATACTGCTGAGGACCCACCCAGAATGCCCTGAGAAAGGCAGCACTTGGGATGGAGCTTGGGCTTCTGAGATTCAGGGGACTTAAAAACTGTTGAAATCGATAACAATTTAAAGCTGAATTAAAAAAAATTTTTTGAAAGCTTCAGTGTGAGGCTTAAAAAGCATCAGTTGCAGATAATTGAAACATTTAAATCAGAGTGAAATACATTAAAAACAAAAGTTATTAGTTTACTTGGAATTGCCAATGAATAAGGTCTTGGAACCTGGCATTGGATCAGAGAGGCAATCCAGCAGGACTGGGCTTCACTGATGGACTCCATATGGAGTTCAGTGATAGAACAGTAACTGTGCTTGAATCTTTCTTCCCTGTTGCTTCCAAAATGAAGAGTGCAACTCCACATGTCATTTCACGTCCTCATAATGTTGAATTGAAAGTTACTTTCTCAGTCTTTTGCAAGGTCATAAAATAGTCAATCTCCTCATCTCAGGTGTTTCTCTCAACTGAAAACTTTACAGGTTTAGAAAACTCAAGCATGGGACTATCAATATGCTTTCCCCTTTACAGCCTTGCTGGCATCTTACAATAAAACTTCTGTCTTTCACCACTGCTTTTTGAAATTCTATAAAATAGTTGAATAATAATCCCATATCTAATGTTGAGCCCGTCTTAATTTTTGATAGACCTTTTATAGTATCTATAGATTAATTACAATTTTAATTATATTCTGAAGAAATGTTTTTGATGTAAACAGTCATGTTTACAATATGAAAGATCAATACATTTTCTGTTTGCTTGATTTTAAAGGTGAACTTCTTAAGCCGTTTCGCCTTTCACTACCATGAACTTTGATTTAAAGGATACAGCATCCATTGCAATAAGATGGTAACGCCGATTTCTTGCTTCTTCCCTATTAAAGAAAACAAAATGTAATGAATTACAGATAGCATATTTGCATGCAGTATAAACAGCAAAAGAAAGTTTACTTAGTGCTTTTCACATTCTCATGATATCCAAAAATGCTTCTTAATCAATAAATAAAATAGGAAGTGTAATCAGTTTTGTAAGCAAATATGTTGGGCAATTTGTGTTCTATAATGCCTCACACATAGCCATTTATATTTGGTCAGTATTACTTATAATCCAAAGCCAAGTGCTCCCTGCTTTGTAATAAAGAGCATCAGAATCTTCACATCCAGCTGCAATAATGCCCATGACCTGAACTCCAAAAATTGTTCTTAACCTTTTGTCCAATGATATTACAACTTAGGAACAGAAGAGTTGCAGTGATTCACGTGACCAAATGATCAAATGTTAGATTCGCAAAATCTATTGCAAGGATGACAAGTATCTGGTAAAGTTTGAAAGTTTTTAGTTAGTTTGTTGAAGGCGAAAGCAGTTTTTAAAAATTCAAATAATTTGTTACATAGATACAGGAGGAGTAGGAGGTGCAGGAGTAGGCCATTCGGCCCTCCGAGCCAGCACCACCATTCAATGTGATCATCCACAATCAGTACCCCGTTCCTGCCTTCTCCTCATATCCATTGATTCCGCTAGCCCTTAGAGCTCTATCTAACTCTCTTTTGAATGCATCCAGTGAATCGGCCTCCACTGCCTTCTGAGGCAGAGAATTCCACAGATCACAACACTCTGGGTGAAAAAAAAAATCCTCATCTCAGTTCTAAATGGCCTATCCCTTATTCTTAAACTGTGGCCCCTGGTTCTGGATTCCCCCAACATCGGGAACATGTTTCCTGCATCTAGCGTGTCCAATCCCTTAATAATTTTACATGTTTCTATAAGATCCTCTCTCATCCTTCTGAATTCCAGTGAATACAAGCCCAGTCGCTCATTCTTTCATCATATGACAGTCATGAAATCCCGGGAATTAACCTTGTGAACCTACGCTGCACTCCCTCAATAGCAAGAATATCCTTCCCCAAATTAGACCAAAACTGCACACAGTACTCCAGGTGTGGTCCCACCAGGGCCCTGTACAACTGCAGAAGGACCTCTTTGCTCCTATACTCAACTCCTCTTGTTATGAAGGCCAACATGCCATGAGCTTTCTTCACTGCCTGCTGTGCCTGCACGCTTCCTTTCAGTGACTGATGCACATGGACACCCAGGTCTCGTTGTACTTCCCCTTTTCCTAACATGACACCATTCAGATAATAATCTGCCTTCCTCATATTTATCCACATTATACTACATCTGCCTTGCATCTGCCTACTCGCCCAACCTGTCCAAGTCACCCTGCATCCTCATAGCACCCTCTTCACAGTTCACACTGCCATCCAGCTTTGTGTCATATGCAAATTTGCTAATGTTACTTTGAATTCCTTCATCTAAACCATTAATGTATATTGTAAATAGCTGCGGTCCCAGCACCGAGCCTTGCGGCACCCCATTAGAAACTGCCTGCCATTCCGAAAGGGACCTACTCCTAGGGATTAATCCCTACTCTTTATTTCTCCCTGTCTGCCAACCAATTTTCTATCCATGTCAATACCCTACCCCCAATACCATGTAATCTATTTTTGCCCACTAATCTCCTGTGTGGGACCTTATCAAAGGCTTTCTGAATGTCCAGGTACTCAACATCCACTGGCTCTCCCTTGTCCCTGGTACTTGTTACATCCTCAAAAAATTCCAGAAGATTAGTCAAACATGATTTCCCCTTCGTAAATCTATGCTGATTTGGACCGATCCTGTTACTGTTAACCAAATGCGCCACAATCACATCTTTAATAATCGACTCCTGCATCTTCCCCACCACGATTTCAAGCCAATTGGTCTGTAATTCCCTGCTTTCTCTCTCCCTCCTTTCTTAAAAAGTGTTGAAGCAATGACATGAATTTAAAATGTACTTTTTGTCAGAATTATCAACAAATGTTTTACCTGTCCCATTCATTAGCTGCAAGTTGCTTGTGGGGTAATGGAGTGTATTTCTCCTTTTGGAACGGCTTTTTAAATGTCGCAGCATCATTTCTTGTCCTAGAATTGAAACTGCATATATGTTAAACTATTTAGTACAACACAATGATTAGCAAAAAAAACCAGTGCGCATTAAAATCAACAAATTACAATCAAAACTATCAATACTAAACAAATGGTACAAATCACATCACAAATCACCAGTGTTGTGAAGTGTACCTTAAGAGAAAACCATCACCACTAATTTATTCATTTTTATAACCTTAAAAGTGTTAAATGAAAAATGCATTGCTTAAAAACACTCTTTTCTATTGGACAATTAAGGAGAAACAAACTCTAAGGTTTTAAACAGGCTGGATTGTACATGAATGAGGAAGACATTGAGAGATATGGATTTAATATAAGGCAGGTGGTATAAGTAGAGAAAGGCATGATGATTGGCATAAACCCGGTGGGCCAAAGGTCTGTTCTATGCTGTACTACTCTGATTTTAATCAGTTTACATAGAATAAGCTGCAAAAATTTGCCCAAAAATCTTTCTTGAAGTACATTGGGACATTTAGATATATGATAGGCATTTCATGCACAAAACTGACGCAACATAAATATTGTCAAATAAATAGTACTAATCGCTCTATTTTCAGATGTCTATTCCAACTCTGTACCATAATAATCTTAAACTTCAGAAATATTCTCTTTCCTCTTCCCCCCCCCTCCCCCCACTAACATACCAAAGAGATTTATCTTCCAAGGTAGACACAAAATGCTGGAGTTACTCAGCAGGTCAGGCAGCATCTCTGGACTGACCAGACTGAAGAATGGTCTCGACCCGACACGTCACCCATTCCTTCTCTCCAGAGATGCTGCCTGACCCACTGAGTTACTCTAGCATTTTGTGTCTACCTTCGATTTAAACCAGCATCTGCAGTTTTCTTACCTACAGATTTATCTTCCATCTTCCTTCTAATCTTGAATAGTATTGTCATTTCTTTTTCATTCATTCATTCATTCATTCATTCATTCATTCATTCATTCATCTCCCTTCTAATCTTGAAGTATTGTCATTTCTTTTTATTCCCCAAACCCAAGCCACTGTTCAAAATAAACATAACATCCTACACACATGCACATCACTATTTTTCATCCTTTCTAGCCTTGTTTTCTGATATTCTTATGCTCTTTATTGTTTTCTTTCAATTTCTTAATTTTTTTCAGTACAGGTAGAGATTTATCTTCTTGCTTTTTGGCTGAAAGGATATAAACTACAACCTAGATAACTTGCATATTTAGATAACCTGCATACGACCTGATTATAAGTCAAACTTTTAATTTGAAATTGTATCTCAAATTAAAGTATTTGTTTGCTCATAATTAAAATAACCAAAAAATAAACAGTTCCAGAAGATGTATTTCTTACACTGTGATGTTTGGGACAAGGGGCAAATATACCTTACCTTTGACTTTTACAGTTAGATGTTTTTGCTTCATTTTCATCCTCACTGAATTCTGAATCATAACCACGTTCCTGTGGACAAAAGGGAAATAATAACTATAGAATAAACATGCCCATCCAACTTCAGGACTTTCATTTTTTATTGATTATGATATATTTCAGAGTTGAGGCCAGTTCATTGACTATATTTAAGAGGGAGTTAGATGTGGCCGTTGTGGCTAAAGGGATCAGCGGTTATGGAGAGAAGGCAGGTACGGGATACTGAGTTGGATGATCAGCCATGATCATATTGAATGGCGGTGCAGGCTCGAAAGGCCGAATGGCCTACTCCTGCACCTATTTTCTATGTTTCTATGTTTCTAATAATTAAAATTCACTGCTTAGTCCCTACTGAGCAAAAGTGGGAGTGTTTTTGGTTGATCCCCCTTTCCTTCTCACAGTTCATAGTTCTGCACATTCGTGCTCTTGTGTATGGGAAGGAACTGCAGATGCTGGCTTCAACCGAAGATAGACACAAAAACTGGAGTAACTCAGCGGGACAGACAGCATCTCTAAAGAAAAGGAATAGGTGACGTTTTGGGGTCGACCTTTCTTCAGAAGACGCTGGCCATCTCCTCGATAACTTCCGGTTCCCAGGCCCACTCCCTCATCTTTACCATGGATGTTCAGTCACTCTACACTTCCATCCCCCACAAGGATGGTCTCGAAGCCCTCCGTTTCTTCCTCGACCGTAAAACCAGCCAATCCCCATCTACCAACACTCTCCTCCGCCTAGCAGAGCTGGTTCTTACCCTCAACAACTTCTCCTTTGACTCCTCCCACTTCCTCCAAACCAGAGGCGTAGCTATGGGCACTCGCATGGGCCCTAGCTACGCCTGCCTCTTTGTCGGGTACGTCGAACAATCCCTGTTCCGGGCGTACACCGGCCCCATCCCCGAACTCTACCTCCGCTACATCGACGACTGCATTGGTGCTACCTCTTGTACCCATGCAGAACTCACTGACTTCATACACTTCACTTCCAATTTCCATCCTGCCCTTAAATATACCTGGACTATCTCCGACATCTCCCTCCCGTTTCTGGACCTCACTAGTGTGACAGACTGTGACACTAGACTGTCTCACAGAAGACAGACTAGTGACGGACATTTACTATAAACCCACTGACTCGCACAGCTATCTGGACTACACTTCTTCCCACCCGGTCCCCTGCAAAAAGTCTATCCCCTACTCCCAATTCCTCCGTCTATGCCGCATCTGCGCCCGGGATGAGGTGTTTCACACTAGGGCTTCAGAGATGTCCTCGTTCTTCAGGAGACGGGGCTTCCCCTCCTCCATTATAGATGAGGCTCTCACTAGGGTCTCTTCTACATCCCGCAGCTCCGCTCTTGCTCCCCCTCCCCCCACTCGCAACAAGGACAGAATCCCCCTCGTTCTCACCATCCACCCCATCAGCCAGCGGATCCAACAAATCATCCGCCAACATTTCCGTCACCTACAACGGGACCCCACCACTGGCCATATCTTCCCATCCCCTCCCCTCTCTGCGTTCCGCAGAGACCGTTCCCTCCGTAACTCCCTGGTCCACTCGTCCCTTCCTACCCAAACCACCCCAACCCCGGGCACTTTCCCCTGCAACCGCACCTTTACCTCCCCCCTCAACTCCATCCAAGGACCCAAACAGTCTTTCCAGGTGAGACAAAGGTTCACCTGCACCTCCTCCAACCTCATCTATTGCATCCGCTGCTCTAGATATCAACTTATCAACCAACTTATTCACTAGATATCAACCAAGCGCAGGCTCGGCGATCGTTTCGCTGAACACCTGCTCTCGGTCCGCATTGACCAAACTGATCTCCCGGTGGCCGAGCACTTCAACTCCCCCTCCCATTCCCAGTCTGACCTTTCTGTCATGGGCCTCCTCCAGTGCCATAGTGAGGCCCACCGGAAATTGGAGGAACAGCACCTCATATTTCGCCTGGGCAGTTTGCAGCCCAGTGGTATGAACATCGACTTCTCCAACTTTAGATAGTTCCTCTGTCCATCTCTTCCCCACCTCCTGCCCAGATCTCCCTCTATCTTCCTGTCTCCACCTATATCCTTCCTTTGTCCCGCCCCCGACATCAGTCTGAAGAAGGGTCTCGACCCGAAACGTCACCCATTCCTTCTCTCCCGAGATGCTGCCTGACCTGCTGAGTTACTCCAGCATTTTGTGAATAAATACCTTCGATTTGTACCAGATCCTGCAGTTATTTTCTTATACTGTCTGAAGAAGGGTCTCCACCTGAAATGCCACCTATTCCTTTTCCCCCGAGATGCTGCCTGACCCGCTGAGTTACTCCAGCCTTTTGTCTCTATCCTGCTCATCCAGGCACCTTTTAAACGTGATGAAGGTTTTTGTCCCACCACCTCTCCCAACTACTCTTTGCAGTAATCCTTTTTTCTCAACTTCACACTAATTCATTTACCAATCAACTTAAATTTATATCCCTTAATTACCAACCACTTTTCCCAAGGGAAACAAACCCTTTCCATTTATGGTTCTCAAGGGTGATTTATTTGAGTTTCAGATCTCTTAAAGACAATTTAAACCTCAATTAAAGGTTTCTTTGACCTAAATAAAACAAAACCAGCCTAGTCAGTCTCACCTCATAACTATAATTCTCTTGTCTTGTTGACATTCTCATAAATCATCTCTGCACTCTTTCTAGTGTTATGACATCTTTCCTGTAATAGTATCCAGACTCCTCAGCAACCTAACTATTGCTTTGTGTAATTCTAATATGAGCTCCCTGTTGTGTGAATGATCCACATCGCCATGTGAATGATCCTCAATACCACCCCTTAACACCAAATTATAAAGATCCTCAAACTATCTAAAATAAATTGCAATAATCAATCCATAAACTTGTATTAGCTTAATCTATGGATGATAAGCTAAATTTTCACCCATCCTATAATCATCTAATCATTTATCTAGGGGCTTTTTAGTAAAGCTGTTAAAACAGACCACTTCCACCTTTATTCACTTGGCTCAACACTATCGTGCTCTGAACAACTTTGCCTTCAACTCAGCTCATTGTCTCGAAGTCAAAGATTTAGCTCTCTCTTAGTCAGTCATACAACATAAAAACAGGTTATTTGGCCCACGGTGACAATTCCAAATGTTTATACTAATCCCACTTGCGTGCATTAATTTCATATCTTTCCAAGCATTACTCATTCAAGTTCAGGTACTTCTTAAATGTTGTAGGAAGGAACTGCAGATGCTGGCTTAAATCGAAGATGGTCACAAAATGCTGGAGTAACTCAGCGGGACAGGCAGCATCTATCCAGATACTCCTTAAGTGTTACCATTCCTGCCTCCATCACCTTCTCTGCCAACTCATTCCAGATACCAACTATTCAGGAGAGGTTTGGACCCAACGGTCCAAATATATTTTATATATGTCCATCATATCACCTCCATGCCTCCATCACTGCAGGGAAAACAGACCAAGCCTCTCCAAACTCTCTTGATAACTCAGGAAAAAGGCGGTTGCATGGCGCAGGTAGAGGCAGCTGGGATAAAGTGCAACCCTGAAGGAGTTTTTAAAACAGAGGTGCATACTTAAGGAAATCAGGCATGCAAATAGGGGACAGGAGATAGCACCGACAGATCCAAAGGATCTAAGGAAAATCTAAAGAGATTTTGTGCATAAAGGAAAAGAGGGTAACTAAGGAGAGAATAGGGCCTCTCAGAAACCAAAGTGGTCATCTCTGTGTAGAATCGCAGGAGATGGACAAGATCTTCAATGAGTATTGCTCCTCTGTTTATACCGTGTGGAAAGACGTGAAGACTGGGGAACTTGGGACATATCTTGAGGACAATCCATATTACGGTCTCGGAGGTGCTGGACGTGTTAAAGTATGGAGGAAGGAGAAGTAATCGAGACAAGTGTTGCGGAGGGAGTTAAAATACACCCACGAAAGACAGCAATAAGAGTAATGCCAATCAGAGCTGTGGTAAACCCCCGAGCCGAAGAGACAGACAGCCATTTCTTTCACTACCTTGTATGGGCACGATGTGAGTGGTGCCACCTCATTCACTGATAAGAAAGAGATATAACTATACCGTTTTGTCCCTTGTTTCGGAGAATGGGACACGAGGTGAGCTTGAGTATCTGAAGACACCCAGTGCTGATCTCCCCACTCCCGCCTGGCGTAATAAAGACTTTACTCTTTTACCACTAACTTTGTGGCATTGTTGTCTGTCTAGAGAAAACAAACTTTAACAGACGTCCTAAGGCATATGAAGGTAGATAAATCTCCCGGGCCTGATCAGTTATATTCAAGGACACTATGGGAAACTGGAGAAAAAATTGTAGTCGGTTTGGCTGAGATATACAAATCATTATTAAATAGGGGTAAGGTGTCTGAAGACTGGAGAGTGGCTACTGTTGTGCCTCTTTTTAATAAGGTCTGCAAGGAAAAGCTTAGGAACTATACAACAGTGAGCCTAACATCTGTGATGGGCAGGTTATTGGATAGGATTCTGAGAGATAGGATATATATGCATTTGAATAAACAGGGGCTGATTACATAGTCAACAAGGTTTTGTACATGTTTCTTTTAAGAAGTAACCAAAAAGGTTCATGAGGACAAAACCAGGGGCATTGTCTACACAGACTTTAGCAAGGCATTTGATCAGATTCCATCGGGTAGTCTGCTCTGGAAGGTTAGATCGCATGTGATCCAGATAGCTACCCAACTGGATAGAGTTGGCTTCATGGAATGAAACAGTGTGTGATGGCGAAAGGTTGATTTTTGGACTGAAGGCTTGTGACTAGTGGTGCACCTCCGGGTTGGTTGCCTGGCCCGTTACCATTTGTGGTTTATATCAATGATTTGAATGAGAATATACAAGGAATGGTAAGTTTTCAGATGACACTGAAGTGGGTGGTATCATGGCAAGTGCAAACGGTTATCAAAAATTACAGCAGTATCTTAATCAGCTGGACAAATAGGCTGATGAATGGCTAATGGAGACCAAAGCAGATAAGTGCAAGTGTTACATTTTAGGAAGTCAAACCAGGGAAGGACCTTTGCAGTGAATGACAGGGCCTTGGGGAGTGTTGTAGAGCAGAGGGATCTAGTTCAGGAAGATAATTCTTTGAAAGTGGTTTCACAGGTTTTCGGTACATTGGCCTTCATCATTTGGGTATTGAGTATAGAAGTTAGGATGTTATGTTACAGTTGTACAAGACGTTGATGAGGCCACATTTGGAGCAATGTGTTCAGTTTTTCAACTCCCTGCTACAAGAAGGATGGTTTTAAGCTGGAAAGAGTGCAGAGAAGATTTATGAGGAAGTTGCAAGGACTTAAGGGCCTGAGATTTCGGGAGAGGTTGGGCAGGCAAAGGATTTTATTTCTTGGAGCACAGGAGGCTGAGGGGCGATCTTATCGTAGTGTATACAATCATGAGAGGAATAAATGCAGTGAATACAGTTTTTTATTGGAGTAGAGGAATCAAGAACCGGAGGGCATAGGTTGAAGATGAGAGAGAGAAGATTTAATAGGAACCTGAGGGGCAACACATAAGGTGTTGGGTATATAGAATGAGCTGTCAGAGAAGGTAGTTGAGACAGGTACTATAACATTTAAAATACACTTGGGACAGATTCTTAGATTGGAAACGTTTAGAGGGATATGGGGCAAACATGAGCAGGTGGAACTAATGTAGATGAGGCATCTTCGTTGGGCAGATGTGCCTGTACGACTCTATTACGCTATGGGGAGGCACAGTGGCGCAGCGGTAGAATTGCTGCATTACAGTGTCAGAGACCCAGGTTTAATCCTGACTATGGGTGTTGTCTATATGGAGTTCATACGTTCTCCCTGTGACCGCGTGGGTTTTCCCCGGGTGCTCCAGTTTTCTCCCACACGCCAAAGGTTTGTAGGTTAATAGACTTCAGTAAAAAATTATAAAATTGTCCCTCGTGTGTAGGATAGTGTTAGTGTACGGGGTGATCGCTGGTCGGTGTGGACGTGATGGGCCGGAGGGCCTGTTTCCTTGCTATATCACTAAAGTAACACCCAAACCCAAGCCCTGAATCCAGTCAAGATCCTTTTGAATCTTTCTGCACTCTCACTAGCTTAATCACATCTTTCTTGAGTGTGGTGACCACCGTTACATAGTCCTACTGACTTTTGAAGGGTAGCAAAGTAACTTTGCACTGGATAACAAGGCAAAATAATCCAACTGACATTGAGATATTGCTGACTTTCAGCCTTTTATCATGTTTTTCTTTGCTCAAGATGGTGTTCCATACCAGGACATCTGAGATGTCCTCATTCTTTAGGGAATGGGGTTCCCCTCTTCCATCATAGATGAAGCCCACACATTTCTCCTCAGTACCCCAAAGGTCCGCCCTTGCTCCCCCTCATCGCAACAGAGACAGAGTCCCCCTAGTCTTTACCTTTCACCCCATCAGCCGTCGTACACAACACATAATCCTCCGACATTTTCGCCACCTCCAACGTGATCCCACTACTAGTCCCATCTTCCTATCTCCACCCCTTTTCCCCTTCCGCAGAGACCGTTCCCTGCGTAACTCCCTGGTTAACTCATTCTTTCCCACCCAAACCACCCCCTCCCCTGGTACCTTCCCCTGCAACCGCAGGAGATGCAACACCTGTCCCTATACCTCATCCATCGACTCTGTCCAGGGACCCCGACATTCCTTTCAGGTTTGGCAGAGGTTCACTTGCAACCCCTCCAACCTCATATACTGTATCTGTAGTTCAAGATGTGGACTCTTATACATCGGCGAGTCCAAACGTAAACTGTGCAATCGTTTTGCTGAACACCTTCACTCAGTCCGCCTGGGCCTACCTGATCTCCTGGTTGCCACTTTAATTCCCCTTCTCATTCCCACTGACCTTTCTGTCCTGGGCTTCCTCCATTGTCAGAGTGAGGCCAAATGCAAATTGGAGGAACAGCACCTCTTATTTCGCTTGGGCAGCTTACAACCCAGCGGTATGATTCTTGATTTCTCTAACTTCAAGTAACCCTTGCATCCTCTTTCTCTCCGTCCCTCCCCTACTGAAGTCGTTGTACTAGGTTCAAAGTTGTTTTGTTGAGTCACATTGTTTGTAACTCGCTTTCACCTAGCCCACAGCGAACAATGGCCTGTTTCCTTTATCATCGTTACTTTTTTGCATATCTTTCATCCATTTGTTCTATATCTCTCCACATCACCGTTTAGATCTCTTGTTTCCCTTACCCCTGACTCTCACTTTGAAGAAGGGTCCCGACCCGAAACGTTACCTATTCCTTTTCTCCAGAGATGCCATCTGACCCGCTGAGTTACTCCAGCTTTTTGTGTCTATCCCAAATTTAGTTAGGCAGAGAATAACTTTAAGTTAAAAGTGCAGCTCAAAAACACTGCAGAATTTGCATGGGGGACAATTTACAATTCATAAAAGAAAGCAGATTTAATAACCCTCATCATCTCAGACAAAATGAAAGCTATCAGCCAGCCCATGACTAAGAAACAAGGTGCAGATGGCAAGGCAGTAAAACGAACATGGCGTTCAGTGGCCATTCAGGAACCGATCATGCCACTCGCCATGATTGTAGAAGAGTCTCAAAAGTATTTATGGAAGATATAACACATCCAATAAAACCATTTGGTTAAGAGATCACGGATGTCTGTCTTGTATGTTGCAAATTTGAATCATGTTACGAGACAGAAAACTCATAAGATATTATTTCTGCAGTTTCTGTTCAGCTTGTTTGACTATTGTACATGTGTCACCAAAGGCGCAGGTCCCTATCTGACAATTTTTTTAAAAGAAGGAATGTTGATGAGGGCAATGTGGTTGATGTTGTCGATATATGCTTTCAGTATCCCTCAAAGATTTCCACACGGGAAACTTGTCAGGTTAATGGGGGATGGTTACAAGCATATCTTTCATTAATTTGTTCTATATCTTTCTACATCACTGTCTATATCTCTCGTTTCCCTTTCCCCTGACTCAGTCTGAAGAAGGGTCTCGACCCAAAACGTCACATTCCTTTTCTCCAGAGATGCTGTCTGACCCCCTGGGTTACTCCAGCTTTTTGTGTCAATCTTCAGTTTAAATCAACATCGCTGTTCCTTCCTACACAACTACAGTGCCCTCCATAATGTTTGGGACAAAGACCCATCATTTATTTATTTGCCTCTGCACTCCACAATTTGAGATTTGTAATAGAAAAAAATCACATGCGGTTAAAGTGCACATTGTCAGATTTTATTAAAGAGTATTTTTATTCATTTTGGTTTCACAGATGTAGAAATTACAGCTGTGTTTATACATAGTCCCCCCATTTCAGGGCACCATAATGTTTGGGACACATGGCTTCACAGGTGTTTGTAATTGCTCAGATGTGTTTAAATACCTCCTTAATGCAGGTATAAGAGAGCTCTCAGCACCTAGTCTTTCCTCCAGTCTTTCCATCACCTTTGGAAACGTTTATCGCTGTTTATCAACACGAGGGCCAAAGTTTTGCCAAGGAAAGTCAAAGAAGCCATTATGAGACTGAGAAACAAGAATAAAACTGTTAGACATCAGCCAAAGCTTAGGCGTACCAAAATCAACTGTTTGGAACATCATTAAGAAGAGAGAGAACACTGGTGAGCTTACTAATCGCAAAGGGACTGGCAGGCCAAGGAAGACCTCCACAGCTGACAGAAGAATTCTCCATCATAAAGAAAAATCCCCAAACACCTGTCCGACAGATCAGAAACATTCTCCGGGAGTCAGGTGTGGATTTGTCAATGACCACTGAAGACTTCATGAACTTAAATACAGAGCTACACTGCAAGATGCAAACCACTGGTTAGCTGCAATAATAGGATGGTCAGGTTACAGTTTGCCAAGAAGTACTTAAAAGAGCAACCACAGTTCTGGAAAAAGGTAGTGGACAGATGAGACAAAGATGAACTGAAATCAGAGTGATGGCAAGAGCAAAGTATGGAGGAGAGAAGGAACTGCCCAAGATCCAAAGCATACCACCTCATCTGTGAAACATGGTGGTGGGGGTGTTATGGCCTGGGGATGTATGGCTGCTGGCTCACTTATCTTCATTGATGGTACAACTGCGGGACTAGCTCCCAAAACAAGCAGAAGCTAAAGATGGCTGCAATACATGCCTGGCAGAGCATCACCAGAGAAGACACCCAGCAACTGGTGATGTCCATGAATCGCAGACTTCAAGCAGTCATTGCATGCAAAGGATATGCAACAAAATACTAAACATGACTACTTTCATTTACATGACATTGCTGTGTCCCAAACATTGTGGTGCCCTGAAATGGGGGGATTATGTATAAACACTGCTGTAATTTCTACATGGTGAAACCAAAATGTATAAAAATGGCCTTTATTAAAATCTGGCAATGTGCACTTTAACCACATGTGATTGTTTCTATTACAAATCTCAAATTGTGAAGCACAGGCAAATAAATAAATGCTGGGTCTTTGTCCCAAACATTATGGAGGGCACTGTAACTTGCTTTGCTCTCTTTCCCAATTATGACAAAGGCTCAAAATAAAAATATCCAGCTTTATAATAAAAGGCAGCAAGCAATGGTGGAGGGCTGTCCTGTGAACAGAAGCCTATTACCAGTAGTGTAACACATGGACTGGTGCTGGGACATTGACTATTTGTTACATACATGTGTTGGTAGAAGGTGAGCTCAAAAGAGGACATGAAAATTAGTGGTCTTGTTGAAGATGTGGAAGATGACCTTGGGCTAAAGATGATGATCAGTTGGTAAAATGGGCAGAGCAAAAGGAGATTGAATTTAATGAGATGATATGCGTAAGCAGGACTAATCAGGCCAAGACATACAGTGAGTCGCTGGGAATATTGTGGAACGGAGGACCAAAGGTCTGTAAACATGGCAGCATCAGTAATAAGGTGATGAAGGCTTACAGCATGCTGGCTTTCATTAGCCAGAGCATAGAGTATGCTACTGTAGAATTTTAGGAAACATTGGTTGGCCATAGCAAGTGTACTATCTGCAGTTCTGACTGCCACCTCATAGGAAGGATATAATTGCACAGGAGAGGATACATAGAAAATTTACCAGGCTGTTACTGCGGTTGGAATGTTTCAGTCATAAGAGACTGGAAAGACCAGCAAAAACATGGTGATGGAGGAACTTAAGTCAGGCAGTATCTATGGAGGGAAAAGGAATGTGCTGTCTGAGGGGTTGGCATTTGCACCGAGAACTAGCCGAGCACAGGGCACAGGTTATGGACAAAGTGTTGGTAAATTGAATTAGTCCAAATGTGTAGGAAGGAACTGCAGATGCTGGTTTACACTGAAGATAGACACAAAATGCTGGAGCAACTCAGCGGGACAGGCAGCATCTCTGGAGAGAAGACTCCGAAGAAGCGTCACCCACTTCTCTCCAGAGATCCCGCTGAGATACTCCAGCATTTTGTGACTATCTTTCTGATACAAGAGAATGTAATAGGCCACTGTGGGCCTATTTCTGTAGGGAAAGACACCGTGAATTTAATCAAGCCTCTGCTGAATTGCACCTACAGGACGGGTACAGGGGCGATTGCCTGACGTGACATCTTGTATCTTGTGGTCATCATTCAGGGACTATACTGGAAGTATCCTATACCATCTAGGGACAACTTTTAACACTGTCATACACCCACTAGGGACATTTTACCAAGCCAATTAGAGTCTTTGGAGTGTGGGAGGAAACCGAAGATCTCGGAGCAAACCCACGCAGGTCACGGGGAGAACGTACAAACTCCGTACAGACAACACCCGTAGTCGGGATGGAACCCGGGTCTCCAGCGCTGCATTCGCTGTCAGGCAGCAACTCTACCGCTGCGCCACCGTGACCGCCCTCTCGTTCACCTCACGGGATGACTTCGCTGCGCCCTTCCCGCCTATGCACTAACCCCCTGAAACCGATGGAAGTCTCCAACAGACCTGAACAAGATCGAACCTCGGCCCCCGGCCGCTCATCCTTCCCCCGCCCGGCGCGGCCGCCAACGTCACCCGGCAGCGACGCTGGGGCGCGCGCGCGCGACCCAGCGAGCGTTCGTTGGTCCACAGGGAGCGCGGGAGCAGCCGTTGGTCCACAGGGAGCGGGAGCGCGCGAGCGGCCGTTGGTCCGCAGGGAGCGGGAGCGCGCGAGCGGCCGTTGGTCCGCAGGGAGCGGGAGCGCGCGAGCGGCCGTTGGTCCGCAGGGAGCGGGAGCGCGCGAGCGGCCGTTGGTCCGCAGGGAGCGGGAGCGCGCGAGCGGCCGTTGGTCCGCAGGGAGCGGGAGCGCGCGAGCGGCCGTTGGTCCGCAGGGAGCGGGAGCGCGCGAGCGGCCGTTGGTTCGCGGGCAGCGCGCGAGTGGCCAAAATTAAACAAAACCAAACTTAGAGATGCTGGAAATGGAGCCCCCCCCCCCCCCCCCCCCCCCCACACACACACACACACACACACACACACACACACACACAAAATAAATGCAGGAAACTCTTAGAAGATCAGACAACATCTGCATAAACATAGAAAATAGGTGCAGGAGGAGGCCATTTGGCCCTTCGAGCCAGCACCGCCATTCATTGTGATCATGGCTGATCATCCACAATCAGTAACCCGTGCCTGCCTTCTCCCCATATCCCTTGATTCCACTAGCCCCTAGAGCTCTATCTAACTCTCTTTTAAATTCATCCAGTGATTTGGCCTCCACTGCCTTCTGTGGCAGAGAATTCCACAAATTCACAACTCTGGGTGTTTCCTCATCTCAGTCCTAAATGATCTACCCCTTATTCTTCAACTGTGACCTCTGGTTCTGGACTCCCCCAACATCAGGAAACCACCTTGGGCAGAAAGCAACACGACTTCTTCATCGGAACGGACTTGACATGATTGCAGTCTCAATGTTCTGAATGGTGCCTCTGGCCAGGGAGTGAAAACTGAGGTTGGTTTGTTTATCTTGCCAGTGGTTTTCTATGATTTTGCTGACTCGGAACGATCCTATTACTGCTATCCAAATGTTCTGCAATTTCTTCTTTCATAATTGACTCCATCATCTTTCCCACCACTGATGTCAGGCCAACTGGTCTATAATTTCCCATTTTCTCTCTCCCTCCTTTCTTAAAAATAACAGCTACCCTCCAATCAACAGGAACTGATCCTGAATCTACGGAACATTGGAAAATGATCAGCAATGCATCCACGATTTCTAGAGCCACCTCCTTAAGTGCCCTGGGATGCAGACCATCAGGCCCTGAGGATTTATCAGCCTTCAGTCCCATCAGTCTAGTCAACACCATTTCCTGCCTAACATGAATTTCCTTCAGTTCCTCCGTTACCCTAGGACATCTGTCCACTTGTACATCTGGGAGATTGTTTGTGTCTTCCTTAGTGAAGCCAGATCTAAAGTACCTGTTCAACTCGTCTGCCATTTCCTTGTTCTCCATAATAAATTAATCTGCTTCTGTCTTCAAGGGACCCACATTTGTCTTAACTATTTTCTTTCTCTTCACATACCTAAAGAAACTTTTACTAACCTCCTTTATATTCTTGGCTAGCTTACCTTCGTATCTCATCTTTTCTCCCTGTATTGCCTTTTTAGTTATCTTTAAAAGGGTCTCAATCCTCTGGCTTCCCGCTCATCTTTGCGATGTTATACCTCTTCTCTTTTATTTTATACTGTCCTTGACTTCCCTTGTCAGCCCACTGCCACTGTATGTTTCTTTTTTTTTTTTCCTAATCAGATGTGCAGCACTTTGGTCAACGTGGGTTATTTTAAAATGTGCTATACAAATAAAATTGACTTGACTTGACTTGACAGTTATCTCTTATCCCACGTGCACAACTACCTCTGGCTGTTCACCTTCCCTCTCGAGGACGTTCTGAAGTCGGTCCGCGACACTTTTAACCCTGGCACCAGGGAGGCAACAGACCACCCTCGAGTCTCACCTGCCGCCACAGAATCTCCTGTCTGCACCTGGGATAATGGAGTCACCCACCACTATGGCTCTGCCTGACTTCACTCTCACTGGTCGAGTCTCATCGTTGGTATTGGAGCCACCGACCTGTCCGCCGTTCGGACTGGAAGCATCTTCTGCCCTGACATTCCCCAGGAGGGTGCACCCGTTTTCATTTGGCACAGCCACCAATGTCTCCTGCACTCCACTTGTAAGGCCCTTTCTCACAGTCAACCACCTTTGCTCTTCCTGTATCCGTGGCAATGACAACCTCACTGTAGGTCCTGTCCAGAAAACTCTCGTCTTCCCAGATGGTTCTGAGGTCAACCAACTGTTTCTCCAGTTGCCCAACACGTTCACTCAGGAGCTGCACCTGGACACAATTCCTGTAGGTGTAGTTCCCAGAAGCTCCAGCAGTGTCCCTGCCTTCCCACATCCTGCACGAAACACACTGCACCAACATGCCTGCCATTTCTTCAGTGTCAAAAATCACATCAATGTTCAAACAAGCATAGCCTCCTCACCAAAGACTCTCAAGCCAAAGACTTGCACTTTATCCTCCAAGGCCACTCTGTGGCAGCTTCACTTACTTTTATCTGCTACCTAATCAACTACATTAGGGCTGATTAGTAAATTGATTAGTAAATTACCTGAACCTATGTCTTGGCACTTTAAAAAAAATTTTTTTTTAAACTGCCTCTACCTGTGAGTCACCTTCTTTTGTCACAAACTTTATAGCCAATTACCTCTTTACTCCGTTTTTAAACTGCCTGCTTCTCTGTGCTCCATGCAGGTATAATGCAAGATAGGATGTAGTAGGAGACAGGAAGACTAGTGGGAGAACTGGGAAGGGGGAGGAGATGGAGATGGAAAGCAGGGACTATCTGAAGTTAGAGAAGTCAGTGGGGTGTAAACTGCCCAAGCGAAATATGAGGTGGTGTTCCTCCAATTTGTGCTGGGCCTTACTATGGCAATGGATGAGGCCCAGGTCGGAATGGGAGGGGGAGTTGAAGTGCTGAGCCACCGGGAGATCAGGTTGGTTAAGGTGGACTGAGCGAAGGTGATGAGCGAAACAATCACCAAGCCTGCACTTGGTCTTGCCGATGTAGAGAAGTTGACACCTGGAACAGCGGATACAATAGATGAGGTTGGAGGAGGTGCAGGTGAACCTCCGTTTCACCTGGAAAGACTGTTTGCGTCCTTGGATGGAGTCATGGGAGGAGGTGAAGGGGCAGGTGTTGCATCTCCTGCGGTTGCAGTAGAAGTGCCCGGGGAAGGGGGTGGTTTGGATGGGAAAGGATGAGTGGACCAGGGAGTTTCGGAGGGAATGGTCTCTGCGGAAAGCAGAAAGGGGTGGAGATGGGAAGATGTGGCCAGCAGTGGGATTCTGTTGGAGGTGGCAGAAATGTTGGAGGATAATATGTTGTATGCACGGCTGATGGGTGGAAGGTGAGTACAAGGGGGACTCTGTCCTTGTTACGAATAGGGGGAGGGGGAGCAAGAGTGGAGCTGCAGGATATTGAGGAGTCCCTAGTGAGAGCCTCATCTAACCCCTGTTCCCTAAAGAATGAGGACTTCTCTGATGGCCTTGTATGGAACACCTCATCCTGGGCGCAGATGTGGCGTAGACGGAGGAATTGGGAGTAGGCGATAGAGTTTTTGCAGGAGACAGGATGGGAAGAAGTGTAGTCCAGATAGCTGTGGGAGTCAGTGGGTTTGTAGTCGATGTCGGTCACAAGTCTGACTCCTGTGATGGAGATGGTGAGATCCAGAAACGGTAGGGAGATATCGGAGTTGGTCCAAGTAAATTTAAGAGCAGGATGGAAATTAGTGGTGAAATTGATGAATATATATGGACTTCAGCCAAGCATTTGACAAGGTTCTGCATGATAGGCTGCTCTGTAAGGCTTGATCGGATGGGTCCAAGGAGAGATAGTTGAATGGATAGAGTGGATGGTTTTGCAGATAGTGAAGATGGTTGTGAAAAATTGCAGCAGGATCTTGATTGATTGGCCAAGTGGGCTGTGGAATGGTTGATGGAATTTATTGATTGGTTTATTGAATGGCTAATGGACTATATTCCTTGGAGCGCAGGAGGATGAGGGGTGATCTTATTGTGGTATATAAAATCATAAGAGGAATAGATCGGATAGATGCACAGATTCTCTTGCCCAGAGTAGGTAAATCGAGGTCCAGAGGACATAGGCTTAAGGTGAAGGGGAAAAGATTTTTAAAAATTCAGTGGTAACTTTTTCACACAAAGGGTGGTGGGTGCATGGACCAAACATGGAGGTAGTTGAGGCAGGGACTATCGCAACATTTGAGAAACAGACAAATAGATACATGGTTAGGACAGGTTTGGATGGGATATGGACCAAACACGGGCAGGTAGGACGAGTATAGTTGGGACATGTTGGCCGGTATGGGCAAGTTTGGCCGAAGGGCCTGTTTCTGCACTGTATCACTCTATGACTCTATCCAGGCCTACATCCAAATATTTACCTGTTATTAATGGCATCCAGGTGTTCTGCCAAATGACCATCGCTGGTCAAGGAACTGCTTAATTGAATCCACTCCTTTCCA
Organism: Rhinoraja longicauda; assembly: GCF_053455715.1. Classification (NCBI taxonomy): domain Eukaryota; kingdom Metazoa; phylum Chordata; class Chondrichthyes; order Rajiformes; family Arhynchobatidae; genus Rhinoraja; species Rhinoraja longicauda. Next base: position 45,421,984 of record NC_135968.1, read on the forward strand.
CTAAATGACATCTCTATGATTGATAGCGTTCCTTTTCAGGAGGAGAGAAGGAACAGACTACATATTATCAGAATAGATATGCTGACGTTCCTCGGGAAGAAAATCACATTAAGGTCTTCTATCCGGTTTGTTCACCAGGAATACACATGGCCATGACATTCAGCAGAATGTTCCAATCCTGCAGAAGACTTGGGCATTAAGCAGCTTCTTATTGATTTGCAGAAACTGAAGATTCAGAAGGAACAGAATCAGTATGCTCATAGAGACGAAGCAGAGGGTTTAAACGAGCTTCGCAGCCTGTTTAATTAAAAAGCTGCCGATGCTGGTTTCATTGATTTCATCAAAAGTTCTGTCATCACTCAGCAGGTGAGGCAGCATCTGTGAAAAGAGAAACAGGTAAGGTGTCATGTCAAAGGTCCCTCTTCAGTACAATTTTGATGTAAGTTATAGAGAAGATGAGAGAGGGATAGATCGACATGCCCTTAACCAACTTGTCTGCAACTTACGCTAACTTGTATTTTCTCTCTTTCCCAGTACTGACAAAACGATCTTCATCTGAATCATTGACTTTGTTACCTTTTTCTACAGTTGATCCCTGATCTGCAGAGTGTTTCCAGCATTTTTCTGTTTTCATTATTCAATCCAGAGCACTCTTTAGGGATCAGGGCAAAAATCATGCATGCTTCTTTCAAAAGCGGAATGTGGGAGCATTATGATCCACAGGCTCAAAGAGAAAGACAGCCCAGTAATACTTTTGCAGAGCAATTTACTTGGCTGTGTGATGCAAATCATATAAATAACACAAAATATCTGTCATTGCTGTCCTTTATCCCGTAGTTCAGAGGGAAATGTTAGAGTGCAGATCAGCTGCTGACTTTGCATGAATTGATAAAGTCCGTACAGTCCTGTATGCAAAGTACCGCAATGGGTTGCCAGTGGAATTCCACAGTTCCGTGGGAATGGATGGTCCTTGATCTATGGAAATATACGGAGTTACAAATTTTCTCACAAGTGGCATCCAGTACATAGTGCCATTGAGTCTGACAGAATGGAAATAGACCCTTTCACCCAACTTGTCCATACCGACCAAGACGCCCCACTAAGCTAGTTCCATTTGCCTATGTTTGTTGTTTCGCTCAACACCTTCGCTATCGTTTCGCTCAACACCTTCGCTCAGTCCGCCTTAACCAACCTGATCTCCCGGTGGCTGAGCACTTCAACCCCCCCCTCCCACTCCCAGTCTGACCTTTCTGTCATGGGCCTCCTCCAGTGCCATACTGAGGCCCACCGAAAATTGGAGGAACAGCACCTCATATTTCGCCTGGACAGCTTGCAGCCCAGTGGTATGAACGTTGACCTCTCCAACTTTAGATAGTTCCTCTGTCCCTCTCTTCCCCTCCCCCTTCCCAGTTCTCCCACTGTCTTCCTGTCTCCACTTATATCCTTTATTTGTCCCGCCCCCCCTGACATCAGTCTGAGGAAGGGTCTTGACCCAAAACGTCACCCATTCCTTCTCTCCTGAGATGCTGCCTGACCTGCTGAGTTACTCCAGCATTTTGTGATACCTTCGATTTGTTCCATATATATGCTTCTAAACCTTTCCTATCCACGTACTTGTCCAAATGTCTTTTAGAGTACAGAGTACAGGAAGGGGATGGAGAACTTAATAATGTGTTGTCAGGGCAATAACCTCTCACAATATCAGCAAGATAGAGGAGCTAGTTATCAACTTCCGAAAGTAAATGCCTCAATCAACATCAATGGTGCGGAAGTGGAAATGATTGAGAGCTTCAAGTTCTTTGGCATTAATAGTACAAATCATCTGTCGTAGACCAACCACATTGATGTGGCAGCCAAGAAGACACACCAATGTCTCAACTTCCTGAGGAGACTTAAGGAAATTCGGCATGTCTCCAATGACTCTTAGAAACGTCTACAGATGCACCGTAGAAAGCACATGGTCGGGTTGCATCACAGCTTGGCCTGGGAACAGCTGTGTCCAACACCGCAAGAAATTGCAGAGAGTTGTAGATGTAGCCCAGTCCATCACATAGACAGATTTGCCACCATTGACTCGATCTACATTTCACCCTGCCTTGAAAAAAGCAGCCAACATAGTCAAAGATCACCCTGGCCCACCCCAGTCATTCCTCTTCTCCCTGCTTCCATCCTGCAGAAGGTACAGAAGCTTGAAAATGTGTACTACCAGGCTCAGGTACAGCTTCTTCACCTCTGTTATCATGCTTATGAACTGTCCTTCCATAAACCTGGGTGCTGTCTGATTCACCTCTTTGCTATTGAGGACATTGGATTTTGTCTATGGATCTGGTGTGCTTCAATGCTGAGAATTATACGATGCACTGTATCTTCTCCTTTGCTCACTCTACTGTACTTGAGATTGACTTGATTGTATTTATGTATATTTATTATCTGATCTGTTTGGATGGCATGGGAAACAAAGCATTTCACTGTACCTCAGTATACCCAACAATAATAAACCTAAATCGTAACCTAAACCTACTTTCTCTGACATGAAGAAAGATATCATGACTCTCACAACCAAAAGGTGCAGAAGGATGAAATTAAGAATTGACAGCCTAATCCTACATAATCTCATTTTATTCTTCCTATCAGATGCCCTCAGTTTTTACCAATTACCTACAGAAATGCAAGAGGATGAAAGGTTACTGTGTGTATTTGTGAATGCAGAGTTGAGGCTGAAATGAAATTTGTCATTACCTGATTAAATGACAGAGAAGGGACAAGGAGCTGAGGGGCCCATTCATAAATCATAGGAGCAAGAATAGGCCTTTTGGCCCATCGAGTTTACATTGCTGATTTATCTTTCCCTCAACCCCATTCTCTTGCCTTCTCCCAATAACCTTTGACACCCGAACTCATCAATTATGTCAATTTCACTTTAAAAATACCCATTGACGGTCTCTACAGCCACCTGTGGCAATGAATTCCACAGATTCACCACCCCCTGACTAAATAAATGGCTCCTCATCTGCTTTAAAAAGGTATGTCCTTTTATTCTAAAGCTAAGCCCGCTGGTCCTAGACTCTCCCACTAGTGGAAACGTCCTCTCCATATCCACTCTAACCAGGCCTTGCATCATTAGGTAAGTTTTAATGTGGTCCCCCCCCCTCATCTTTCTAAACTTTAGCGAGTACAGGCCCAGTGCCTTCAAACACTCATCTTACATTAATCCTTTTGTGCCCAGGATCATTCTCATAGACCTCCTCTGCACCCACTCCAACGCCAGCACACCCCTCCTTAGATATGGGGCCCAGAACTGCTCACAATACTCCTGCTCCTAACTCATGTTAATGTTAATAAAATAGGAAATTATCAAAACTACTAATTCTGAGATCTATATTCTCCAGGAAAGAGGGTGCCAGAAGATAGAAGTTACACTGGACAGTGGAACAGGCTACAGAGGCTAAATGTTCCAGGGGCCAACCCTCTGATGCACTGTTAATCCAAACTAAACATAAAATTCTGAGTTTTGTAGGAAATTACTTTCTGTGGAATTTAAGTGTAAGAAAATAACTGCAGATGCTGATATAAATCGGAGGTATTTATTCACAAAATGCTGGAGTAACTCAGCAGGTCAGGCAGCATCTCAGGAGAGAAGGAATGGGTGACGTTTCGGGTCGAGACCCTTCTTCAGAGTCTGAAATTCTATGGAATTTAAGTGATTAAGTTGTGATTTCATCAAACGTTTTGGAATTGATAGAAAATTAAGGGGGATTGATAGAGTAGGTAGAAAATAAACTTTTTTAAATTTAGAGGTAGACCTTTCTGAGTTAATGTTAGGAAGCACATGCAACAGATGATTTTATCATTCCTCTAACTGGCCAAAAATACTGAGATTTGGTAGATTTTTATTAACCTGAGTTATTAAGGGGTCAGGGGCAAAATAAGTTATACGTCGTAGGTAGACACAATATGCTGGAGTAACTCAGCGGATCAGTCAGCATCTCTGGAGAGAAGGAATGGGAGACGTTTCGGGTCGAGACCCTTCTTCAGACCCGAAACGTCACCCATTTCTTCTCTCCAGAGATGCTGCCTGACCCGCTGAGTTACTCCAGCATTTTGTGTCTACCTTCGATTTAAACCAGCATCTACAGTTTTCTTTCCTCCTAAGTTATACATCGTTTTGGTTACACATAATTCTTGATCTTGTTCAGATGAACTGATTGTCATATATACCAGAGTGCAATGAAATTCCTTGTTCACATACAGTAGACCGTATATGCGGTAATGATAAATACAACAATCGATACAACGGTGAGAGCAGAATATTGTTGTGCAATCTGCAGCAGGAAAGGGCGTGAAAGAGGTGATTGGTTCAGCAGTCTGATAGCACATGGAAAGCAACTATCCGGGCATTCAAACTCCTAACATCTCCCAGAACGTAGAAGAAAGAAAAGAGAGTGGCCAGGGTAGATCTTGAAGCAGCCTGAAAGAGATTTTTAAAAAGTCTACTCCTGCTGTTGTGTTTCGAATAAAACCTCATCTCAGCTTATTTAATCTTAATGGTGTAGGGACATACGGATTAGCGGGGGGGTCTCGAACCCTCGGTTGGGCTAACGAGTCACGAGATGCGGGAGCACGGGATATAGTTGTGTCTGGCGACCAGCTGGAAAGATGAGATTAGATTATAATACTTAGTTAAGTAGTGTGTGTCCAAAAGCTGCAGTCTGTTTGCAAATACCTTCGAATAAAGACTTTGAACAAAAACGCTCGAGAGGAGTTCCTGAACTTGGAGAGGCTGGGAATTGTGCGGCCTTCAAGTAGTCCGTGGGCCTCACCCTTGCACATGGTTTCCAAAGCATCTGGGGGGTGGAGGCCATGTGGGGATTTCCGACGACTTAACGCGGCAACACGGCCGGACCGCTACCCGATTCCGCACATACAGGACTTCTCTGCTAGCCTGGAGGGGGCTACAATTTTTTCAAAGATCGATCTGGTGCGGGGGTATCATCAGATCCCGGTCCATCCGCCGGACATCCCAAAGACGGCTACCATTACTCCGTTCGGATTGTTTGAGTGGTTGCGCATGCCTTTCGGCCTTAAAAACGCAGCTCAGGCATTTCAGCGTCTCATGGACCGTGTGGGTCGAGGTTTGCCGTTCGTGTTTATTTATCTTGATGACATTTTGATTGCCAGCCGTTCGGTCCAGGAGCACTTAGTCCACCTCCGCACTATATTCCAGAGGCTGCAGGACCACGGCCTGATTCTGCACCCGGACAAATGCCAATTCGGCCTGTCGGTGGTAGATTTTTTGGGTCACCGGGTTACATCGGCCGGAGCCACCCCTTTGCCAGCTAAGGTGGAGGCGGTCCGCTCTTTCCCACGCCCTACTACCATCAAGGGATTGCAGAAATTCGTAGGCATGGTGAACTTTTATCACCGGTTCGTGCCTGCAGCAGCTTGGGTCATGCGCCCCCTTTTTCTATGCCTCGTGGGTAACCCCGCAGAGTTGGTATGGTCCGCATCTGCAGAGACGGCTTTTGTCGCGGTCAAACAGGCCCTCGCCAACGCCACCATGCTGGTGCACCCGCGCTCCTCCGCCCCCACGGCTCTGACGGTGGACGCCTCAGACGTGGCGGTGGGTGGGGTTTTGGAGCAGCAGGTCGAAGGTCAATGGCAGCCCCTGGCGTTTTTCAGCCGGCAGCTCTCGCGAGCCGAGCTCAAATATAGTGCGTTTGATAGGGAGCTCATGGCCCTCTATTTAGCAGTCCGCTACTTCCGCTATTTTTTGGAAGGCCGTTCTTTCGTGGCCTACACGGATCACAAACCTCTGACATTCGCTTTTGCTAAGGTTTCTGATCCGTGGTCGGCTCGCCAGCAGCGGCACTTCACCCTAATTTCGGAGTTTACCACCGATGTCCGTCATATTGCGGGTAGGCTTAATACTGTTGCTGATGCCCTGTCCCGGCCGGCCATTTCCTCCGTTGCCGTGGTAGGCGGACAGGTGGATTTCCAGGAGCTAGCGGAGGCTCAGCGCCTGGAAAAAACGGCCGAGGTGTACGGCTCCACAGCCTCGGGACTGCGTTTGGAGCAGGTGGCTTATGGCCCCACAGGTACCAAGTTGTGGTGTGACGTTTCCCTTTCACGCCCTCGCCCGGTGGTGTCTGCCGCCCTGCGGCGTAATGTTTTTGAGGCCATTCACGGCCTGGCACATCCGTCCATCAGGGCGACTTCGGCCATGGTGGCCGCCCGGTTTGTCTGGCACGGCCTGCGGAAGCAGGTGGCAGCCTGGGCACGGGCCTGTATTCCGTGCCAAACCTCCAAAGTTCATCGCCATGTCCAGCCCCCATACCAGAGTTTCGAGGTTCCCCCAGTCCGTTTTTTCCACATCCACGTGGATTTGGTGGGTCCATTGCCTTATTCCCGGGGTTATACTCATCTCCTGACGGTGGTGGATCAGTTTACACGTTGGCCGGAGGCGCTCCTGTTGTCGGACACCTCGGCGGCCTCCTGTGCACGGGCCCTGGTGTTGCATTGGGTGGCCCGTTTCGGCGTACCGGCTATCATCACCACAGATCGGGGAGCCCAGTTCACCTCCTCCCTCTGGGCCGCGCTGGCACAGTTGTATGGGTCTCGCTTACAGCAGACCACCGCCTACCATCCCCAATCCAACGGGATGGTTGAGTGCTTCCATCGGCAGCTTAAGGCTTCCCTCTGTGCCCGACTGACCGGCCACGATTGGGCTGACCAGCTGCCTTGGGTCCTCCTCGGCATTCGTACGGCCCCGAAGGCTGAGCTAGGCACATCCTCGGCCGAACTCGTCTACGGTTCGCCCCTGCGGGTACCAGGTGACATCCTCCCTTCCGCCCCCGCTCTGCCGCCGCCCGTTACGTCGGTGTTGGGTTCCCTCCGGGCACGGGTAGGTTCTCTGGCTCCAGTCCCGACCTCCTGGCACGGGAGCGCGGCGGTCCACGTCCCGTCGGACTTGCGGGACTGTGATTTCGTGTTCCTGCGGAAAGATTCCCACCGCCCCCCTCTTCAGCCGGTTTATCAGGGCCCGTTTCACTTTTACCTTACAGGTGGGTAATCGCCAGGAACTCGTTTCCGTATCCCGGCTCAAGCCGGCCCATTTGGACCAGGACCTCCCTGTGTCGGTGGCCCAGCCGCCGCGCAGGGGCCGGCCTATGGCCGTCCCCCTGGTGCCGCCAGCGGCGCCTTGTTTGGCACCCCTCAGCCCCCCGCCGCCTATGGTTGGGCTCGGGCCCCCGTTCCCGATCAAGCGCTCTCCGTCGCCTACGCCCTCCACATCCATGGCCCCTCCATCGCCTCCGGCGGCGGCGGTCTCCCCGCCTCCCGTCACATTGGCGGTATCGGGTTCCCCCCTCCGTACGCGTTACGGGAGGGAGGTCCGGGCACCCGTGAGGTACGGTTTCGAGGGTTCTGGGGGGGGGGTCATGTAGGGACATACGGATTAGCGGGGGGGTCTCGAACCCTCGGTTGGGCTAACGAGTCACGAGATGCGGGAGCACGGGATATAGTTGTGTCTGGCGACCAGCTGGAAAGATGAGATTAGATTATAATACTTAGTTAAGTAGTGTGTGTCCAAAAGCTGCAGTCTGTTTGCAAATACCTTCGAATAAAGACATTGAACAAAGACGCTCGTTGTGGACTCACTACAATGGGCACATTTGCAACTGTGTGTTTCATCCACATTATTTTCTTTTCATGTCATATCATATCATATATATACAGCCGGATTCATTTTAAAATTGTTTTGCCTCAGTTAAATGACAATAATGCAGTACAAATCAGTGTTCAGTTCACTTCAGTTCAGCGATACAGCGCGGAAACAGGCCCTTCAGCCCAGAGAGTCTGCGCCGACCAGCGATCCCCGCACACTATCCTACACACACTAGGGAGAATTTACACATACACCAAGCCAATTAACCTACAAACCTGTCTGTCTTTGGAGTGTGGGAGGAAACCGAAGATCTCGGAGAAAACCCACGGGGAGAACGTAAAACTCCGTGCAGACAGCACCCGTAGTCGGGATCGAACCCGGGTCTCTGGCGCCGAAAGAGCTGTAAGGCAGCAACTCTACCGCTGCGCCACCGTGCCCTAAATATATTTTGTTTATAAGGTATTTTACATTTAATTTTTAAGTGTTCTGAATTGCTTCTCATTGCTGCAGTGTAAAATGTCTACAAAGTGATATTTAAATAAGCAAACTAAATATAGTTATATTAACTTTAAAAAATAAGTCTTCAGGATTGTACTGATTTGGTTATATGGATTTGAACATATTAGTGGATCTTCTGAGGTGCATGCTCTAAGATGTGCTGTTCTCCGAGGAGCGGTACATTATGCTATTAAACACCCTTAGCAGCATATATCAAGCGTATCACTAACAAAATAATTTATACCTAAAAGGCAAAAAGAAGACGATAACTATTTGTGGATTGAATTTTATAAAACTGCTAAGTGGATTAAATGCAATTATATTTGCAGAGAATTTTGCGTAAGTGAATAACATCTGTGAAAGGGAGTTTTCTCTGTTTTGGGTGTAATCCAGTCATGCAATTCCCATGTGGGAATGTTGGACAACATAATTCATAATTACTCTCTTCAGGACAGTCATACCCTCATTCCAGCAGCTGAACTTTCCACATTATTGTTGTTAAAACAATAACATGGCAAGGTTTGTTGGCCCAACTTTTCCCAGAGTTGGAACCACTGCCGAGACTTGCCTGAGTGTCCCTGCTTTCTCAACCTTACCTTTTCTATATTTAAATAATGCAATCGGGTGAAGTGCAAACCATGAAACTATTCTGGAAGCATTTGATAGAAGGCAAAGACACGCACCCTGATTTGTCATCTGTTAATGCTGCCAAAGTTTTTTTTCAAACAGTTAAAAACTTAAAAAATAAACGTAAAATACTTTATAAACAAAATATATTAAAAGTGTAAATACACAATTAAATGATTAAAAGATTTAAACAAAATGCATATAATTAATGGAGAAAATTGGGGCTAAAGTGGTGGTATTGTAGATCGTGAAAATGGTTGTCACAAATTACAGCAGGATCTTCATCGATTGGGCAGATGGGGCGAGGAAAGTTTGTTGGATTTTAATACAGGGAAGTGTTAATAAAGGGAGGTGCTGCCTTTTGGGAAGTCTACCCAGGGCAGGACCTACACTTCACCCTGAATGGCAGGGCTCTGGGGAGTGTAGGAATGCAGGTGCATAGTTCCTTGAAAGTGGCATCACGGGTATATAGTGTGGTTAGAAGGCTTTTGGCACATTGGCCTTCATCAGTCAGAGTATTGAGTATGTTGGGAGGTCATATTACAATTGTACAAGACATTGGTGAGGCCACATTCAGAGTATTGTGTTCAGTTTTGATCACCCTATTATGGGAAAGATGTTGTTAAGCTGGAAAGGGTGCAGAGATAATTTTGCCCGAACCTGAGGGCCAGTACTATAGGAAGAGGTTGAGCATGCTAGGATCTTATTCCTTGGAGCGCAGGTGGAGGAGGGGTGATCTTATAAAGGTGTACGAGAGGAATAGATTGAGTAAATAGTCTTTTACCCAGAATGGGGGAATGAAGAACCAGACGACATAGGTTTAAGACGAGAGGGGGGAAAGATTTAATAGGAGCCTGAGGGGCAACTTTTTTAAACAAAGGGTGGTAGGTAAATGGAACGAACTGCCACAGGCGGTTATTAAAACAGATATTATCACAATGTTTAAAAAAATACGTGAACCAGTACATGAATTGGATAGGTTTAGACGGATATGGGCCAAACACAGGCAGGTGGAACTAGTGCAGATGGGGCAAGTTGGGTTGAATTGCTTTTTCCCCACACCTTATGACTCGAAAATGATGGAGAATTTTTTTAATGTTTTGCACTCATGGGGCATGCAGCAACAGATAACAGTTGGGCAATTGATGGTGGAGATTGGCTACTAAGGTCAAGACTTACACATATATCTAAAAGTATTGAAACATGCTGAGAAATAAAAGGAATTTTGTATGGACATAGAAATCTTGCTTATATTTATCCACAAGAATTGAGTTTGCCAATTAAGAAATGTGGCACATGAAAAATGGCTGCTTGTGAAGGAAAGTCAGAACATCACTCATAATTGATGTCTCATTCACGCCATTGATCCAGACTCCTTACATGTTGCCATGATGATGTGGACTCTTACCACATTTTCAGCCCTACTTCGATTCTCTCTCCTACCTACCTTCTTTTATTGATCTTGGCTTTCAGAGCAAGGTTCCTATCGAAAGGCCCTATGGTCTTCTGTTTAAGACAGAGCTGCAGTTTTGACCAGCAGTAAAATCTATTCTTTTAAATGCTAGCAATTTACCACACTTTACTGAATCTGTTTGTAGGCTAAATTCAGGCCATAAGTGTGATCAAGATGAACATCCCTCTCATTGTCAGATATGATGGAATAATTTTTAAAGCAGATCACAATGTCTTTCAAGCATTGGCTGTTGAGCTATTTACTGGTAGTGGAAAATAGCAAACAGTCAAGAGAAAGGAGAAATTTTACATTTTGGTGAGATGGCTATTGCTCATCCTTCTTTGCACCTGATTTGTCTGTTCAATGTACTTTGGCAAAGTAAATATACAGTTAATAATTGTTTTAAATAAATAATAAAAACACTTTTATGTTTGAGAAGATTTAAAACCCTAACACATTTTGCTTTTCAATAATTTTGTCTTGGTTTCTTTAAGATTTGAAATTGACTTTAAGTGCTTAATTATTATTGCTGTAATCCATGCCAGAGTTTTGGACTAACACGGGATCTGGGAGTGGTTCTGGACAAATACATTGGCTGAGATATAGCTATTTTTTTGCATGAGTACAGAACTGGTTTTTATATGAAAGGAGTTGTAAAAGGAAAGTCCTATAAGCTATGAGGAAAGAGGACATTTGAATGGAATACATTGTACCAAACAAGCAACGAGCGAATTTTCTTGAGTTCAATATGTGCTCAGTAGATTGTGCAACCATTGCTGCTTGATTATAAATACTGAGGAAGAAAGCAAGGCACAAAAGCACCAAGAATTGTTTAAATTGTTCAGGAGTTTTCACCACGGTCATTGTGCTGTGAATAGATTCATAATGGGAGATGCTAGTAAATTTGCAGGACGATTTGCTTTGTTAGTCTGGATGCTGAGTTTGTTTTTTTCAAAAATAGGTGCAGGAAGACCTAGAGCAGTGAAATGTCCTGTAAGTTGTATATGTATAGAAGAAACAGCCCAGTGTGACCGCAGAAAATCGGTTCCTCCGAGTTTTCCTCCAGAAATAGTTAATTTGTAAGTATTATTTCACCAGATCAAGCAAAGGTTTGACTGTAATCTGAAAATGTAAATAACTGTGCTCGATCTACAGACTTATTCAACTTTTAAATGATATCTAGAAAATGATAATCCCTGGCACTAGAGTTTGTATGTGTTTTGGAATAAACCTCGCTTTTTTTTCAGTTGATGTAATCTAGAATACATTCTAAATCAAAATAATTAACATTTATTTTAAAACAATGTGGAATAATAGAACATGCATTATTATAATTGTCATATCATGTTTTATTTGAACTTGTGCGCAAATTTAAAAAATATATATAAATGATGAGAAAGTAGAAATGTATTGGTTATAATACATCTCAAGTTGATTTGAGCTCATTTTGTTTTTAGGTCTTTCATGAATTCTGCTTTCAGTGAAATTCCACAAAGAAGCTTTGTGAATATAAAGTCGCTCCAGCTTCTGTGAGATTGGTTCTTATTTCATAATTTTTAGCGTAATTCAAAAATGTTTCTCATTTCTTTGAGAATGAAAATGAATGACCGTGTGACTGTCCAGTTTTGCGGCACCAACAGGTAGAAATGTTTCAAATGAAGGCTACGTTTTCTTTCTATCTGTTAAGAGCAGGTGAAAGTATGGCTTCTAAATTAAGATATCATGCCTAGATTGTAATGAAAGTCAATGCCAGTTTGCAAACTAGTGATTTAATGATGAAAAAAAGGTGCAAAATCAAAAATACATACTTTGCAATTGTAGAATAGTCTTTGGTTCCCCATATCCTCTCAACAAGGTGGCACAAAAATTGCCCGCTGTCTGAGGTGTACAGAGGCTAAGAAGCAGAGTAATCATAAAGCTTTTTCTTTGTCTAACCATTTCTTGACTGTCATAATATTGCCCTCTTTGACTCAGTATCCATTTATCCCATATTATTTCTTTGTAAAACCTCTTGGAACAACTTGTTATAGTAAAGGTGCTACATAAAGACAGGTTGTTTGAAATGCAGACTTTATAATAGTCATTAAATTTAATTTACCTTCATCATCAAAAGGACGTTTTAATATATTGCAATAGTTGAAATTAAAATAATATGTATGAACCTCTCAAATTCATCGATTAAAATGAAATTGTTTAATCATTTCTGTTGTTGATAAAATATTTATTTGGTTTTTTAAAACATTTTTAAATGGAAATGATCACAACGTTTGGAAATAATCTCAGATCTATCAAAATTCTACAATGTCAAATAGTAACGTTGAATCAGCCAATTTTTAATTTTGCAGCTTAATTAGATACGTAATTCCGTTTTGTTACTTATGATGCAAAACAAAACAAATTAAAAAAAATAATTATACCCTGGCTACTGAACTTTGATATTTAGAATTAGATCAGAGTTATCCTTCCGAGGAGAAGGTGAAGGAGGACGATTAGGGCTTTCAGCAGGGGGCCATATGCACCAGAGAATTCAGTAAGCACTTGTTCTGTCTGAGCCTCTCCATTGAACACCTTGCTGTAAGGATGTCTTCCCGGATATAGAAACATAGAAACATAGAAAATAGGTGCAGGAGGAGGCCATTCAGCCCTTCGAGCCAGCACCGCCATTCATTGCGATCATGGCTGATCATCCACAATCAGTAACCCGTGCCTGCCTTCTTCCCATATCCCCTGATTCCACTAGCCCCTAGAGCTCTATCTAACTCTCTCTTAAATCCATCCAGTGATTTGGCCTCCACTGCCCTCTGTGGCAGAGAATTCCACAAATTCACAACTCTCTGGGTGAAAAAGTTCCTTCTCACCTCAGTTTTAAGTGGCCTCCTCTTTATTCTAAGACTGTGGCCCCTCGCTCTGGACTCCCCCAACATTGGGAACATTTCTCCTGCATCTAGCTAGTCCAATCCTTTTATAATTTTATATATCTCTATAAGATCCCCTCTCATCCTTCTAAACTCCAGTGAATACAAGCCTAGTCTTTTCAATCTTTCCTCATATGACAGTCCCGCCATCCCAGGGATCAATCTCGTGAAACTGCGCTGCACAGCCTCAATTACAAGGATATCCTTCCTCAAATTAGGAGACCAAAGCTGCACACAATACTCCAGATGTTGTCTTACCAGGGCACTATGCAACTGCAGAAGAACCTCTTTACTCCTATATTGAAATCCTTTCATTATGAAGGCCATCATTCCATTAGCTTTCTTCACTGCCTGCTGTACCTGCACGCCAACTTTCAGTGACTGGTGTACAAGGACACCCAGGTCTCGTTGCACTTCCCCTTTACCTAATCTGACACCATTGAGATAATAATCTGCCTCCTTGTTTTTGCCGCCAAAGTGGATAACCTCACATTTATCTACATTATTATACTGCATCTGCCATGCATCAGCCCCCTCACTCAACCTGTCCAGGTCATCCTGCAACCTCCTAACATCCTCTTCGCAGTTCACACTGCCACCCAGCTTTGTGTCATCTGCAAATTTGCTAGTGTTACTTCTAATTCCTTCATCCAAATCATTAATATATATGGTGAATAGTTGCGGCCCCAACACCGAGCCTTGCAGCACTCCACTCGCCACTGCCTGCCATTCTGAAAAGGACCCGTTTACCCCTACCCTTTGCTTCCTGTCTGCCAACCAATTCTCTATCCATGTCAACACTCTACCCCAAATATCATATGCTCTAATTTTGCTCACCAATCTCCCGTGTGGGACCTTATCAAAGGCTTTCTGAAAGTCAAGATACACTACATCTATTGGCTCCCCTTCATCCATTTTACTTGTCACATCCTCAAAAAATACCAGAAGATTAGTCAAGCATGATTTCGCTTTCATAAATCCATGCTGACTTGGACTTATCTTTTTACTGCGATCCAAATGCACCGTTATTACCTCTTTAATAATTGACTCCAGCATCTTCCCCACCACTATACTCCAGGAGTTCCAGCCATAAGTCCAACCTCAGCTATCTGTGGACCACTTTGTCAGTAGCAGTTTAATGCTAGGATGCCCACATCCTGTTACCTTCCTGCAGCAGGAGATACCCGCAACATATCACGATTCATCATATACTATTCTAAAACGAGATTCTATTTCTAGAGAGTTAGAAACTCGTGCTTCCTTGCCAGCGAGCTGCAGACAGAGTGAGATTCATAATGATATGAACATCGCTGTGATGAAAAGTGCACCTATTGAATGTATGTGTCGTTATTGGAAGGGATCAACATAGAAACATAGAAAATAGGTGCAGGAGGAGGCCATTTGGCCATTCAAGCCAGCACTGCCATTCATTGTGATCATGGCTGATCATCCACAATCAGTAACCCGTACCTGCCTTCTCCCCATATCCCTTGATTCCGCTAGCCCCTAGAGCTCTATCTAACTCTTTTAAATTCATCCAGTGAATCGGCCTCCACTGTCTTCGGTGGCAGAGAATTCCACAAATTCACAACTCTCTGGGTGAAAAAGCTTTTTCTCAACTCAGTTTTAAATGTCCTTTCCAGTCCCTTTACAGCTATACATACAGTGCGTCACACGGGTTAATTCATTCTGGCAGCAGTATTGATGCCTTTATGCTGTGCCAAGTTGTATTTTAGCCTTCGGGTCAAAATTCACAGGTTCAACAGTGATCTGCTTACGAGGTAACTGTTAATCTCCCTGAGCAACCCAAGGTCGTGAAATCCATGCCACCCTGGAGGGTTGGTATATGCTGAACACACCAAGTGGGAAAGGAAACAGAGATCAAAATGATTGCTACTGGGATGCCTTCCAGAGAAATGTTAATAGATTCAGCCTGACTTCACATGCTGGTGGACAGTTGCCCTGAACAAGGCTTCCAGTAAAAACATTTCGGAGAAGCATTAATTATTTTAGGGAAACCAGATAGAGCTAAAATGCAGAATTGTCTTGCAGGTTCTATGATACCCTTGACTGTGTTGTTTTGTGGTCTGTTACAACAATTTTCCTCAATTTTCCTCAAAAGTCGACAATTTTCCTCAAAAGTATCACCCATTTACTGAAGCCTTGCTCATGGCTACTACCCCCAAGTTTGTGATTTCAGCTGCATCTCTTAATGTTTATCTTGAGGGGTCTCTTGTTAGAAATATAGAACCAATGAAAATAGGTGCAGGAGGAGGCCATTTAGCCCTTCGAGCCAGCACCGCCATTCAATATGATCATGGCTGATCATCCAAAATCAGTACCCCGTTACTGCTTTCTCTCCCTATCCCTTGATTCCACTAGCCCCAAGAGCTATATGTAAATCTGTATCTATGTCTATATCTGAAGAAGGGTCTCGACCCGAAATGTCACCCATTCCTTCTCTCCAGAGATGCTGCCTGTCCCCGCTGAGTTACTCCAGCATTTTGTGTCTACCTTCGATTTAAACCAGCATCTGCAGTTCTTTCCTACACAGCTGTATCTAACACTCTCTTGAAAACATCCAGTGAATTTGCTTCCACTGCCTTCTATGACAGAGAATTCCACAGATTCACAACTCTCTGGGTGAAAAAGTTTTTCGTCATCTCAACGCTAAATGAAAATGTGTTTCCTCATCTCAGTCTGAAGTCTCAGTCCAAAGCTGATAGCTTTGCTTTTGGCCTCCCTGTATCCTTCTTTTGTTAGTGAGTTGGGCATACAACAATCATGCTGGTAGGCAAGCATCATAAACCCCATGTCCATCTCAGATGTTGCTGGGTAATCAGTGCCTCAGCTGCTGGCCTTCATGTAAGTGCTTATTTCAGTGCAGCAATCCTCTCATCTTATGTTGACGAGCTTCCAAAGATGGTGTTGGTGTGGCAAACCAGTTTTTTTGGATATTTTCTGTTGGGTGTTCAAAGGAGATGCAATTGCCAGCTTTAAACCACAAATTTGTTATGTCTTCTGATGTCATTGCTATTGAATATCCAACAACGGTATCTGCTAAAGGCAAGTTGTTGCAAGCAATTCTGTTCTCATTCTCAACATTTGGGATGGTCTTCTGCACCAGGATTCTGGAAGTATTGAATTGAATTGAATTGAATAAATTTTATTAGCCAAGTATGTACACATACAAGGAATTTGCCTTGGTGCTTTGCTCGTAAGTAACAACACAACATACAGTAAACAATTAAAAATAAAACATAAAACATTAAGAATAAAACATTATAGTTTAAACATGTGAATGAAATAAAATACCAGAGGAAAAGGCGGCTACAGACTTTTGGTTGTTGAGTAGAGCTACTGCTCGTGAAAAAAAGCTGTGTTTATGTCTGGCTGTGGCTGCTTTGACAGTCCGGAGTCGACTTCCAGAGGGAAGTTTTTTAAAGAGTTTGTGGCCAGGGTGAGAGGGGTCAGAGATGATCTTGCCCGCTCGCTTCCTGGCCCTTGCAGTGTACAGTTCGTCGATGGGGGGGAAGGTTGCAGCCAACAACCTTCTCGGCTGATCGAACAAAGCACTGCAGCCTCCGGATGTCGTGCTTGGTGGCTGAGCCAACCCAGACCATGATGGAGAAGGTGCGGACAGACTCTACGATGGCAGTATAAAATTGGACCATCATTGCCTGTGGCAGATTGTGTTCTCTCAGTGAAGTACTTCCTCTGAATGAGGGAGCAGGCAATTTAGTAAGATTCCAACAAGAATCTTCCTCGCCACAGAGAGGAGGGCTAGTCTGAACAGCTGACATCATTATCTCTATACTCATTTTTAAAAACAGTAATGAAGTTTGTCAGCATGATGTTTTCAAGGTTTCATCCGGTATGTCATTAAGACTATTATTGTTCTTCATTTGCATCATTGCCTTTCAGGCCTCCTCGTGTGCTGTGAGGTTAATGACGGGTAGACTTGTTATGAAGGATATGGTAGATGGTATTATCAGTCACAGTTAGAGTCATATAGTTGTATCATGGGAACAGGCACTTGACTCAACCTGTCCATGCCAATTAAATTGGCATGTTTCTGGCTAGTCCCATTTGCCAGAATTTGGTCCATATCCCTCTAAACCCTTCTTATCTCTATCTCTGTCCAAATGCCTTTTAAAAGTCATAATTCTATTTGCTTCTATAACTTCCTCTGGCGGCTCATTCCTGCTACGGACGACACTCTGTGTGAAATAATTGCCCCCAAGGTCGCTTTTAAATCTTTCCCCTCTCAGCTTAAGACTATGCCCTCTAATTTTTGAATCCCTTACTCTAGGAAAAAGACTGTTAACATCCACTTTATCTACGTCCCTCGTGATCTTGTACACCTCATTAAGGTCAATACATTGGAGACACAAGGAACTACAGATGCTGCAATCTTGCATAGAACAGAAAGTGCTGGAATAACACAGTGGGTCAGGCACCATTTGGCCCTTCGAGCCAGCACTGCCTTTCAACATGATCATGGCTGATCATCCACAATCAGTAACCCATTCCTGCCTTCTCCCCATATCCCTTGATTCCACTAGCTGCTAGAGCTCTATCTAACTCTCTTTTAAATTTATCCAGTGAATTGGCCTCCACTGCCCTCTGTGGCAGAGAATTCCACGAATTCACAACTCTCTGGGTGAAAAAGGTTTTTTCTCATTTCAGTTTTAAATGGCCTCCCCTTTATTCTTAGACTGTGGCCCCTGGTTCTGGACTCCCCCAACATTGGGAACATTTTTCCTGCACGTAGCTTGTAATAGTTTTTGATATCTTTGATCTTCACTTAAGCCTTACCTTTAAGCATAGGGAAATGGCTCTGTGTGACAGGCTAATGACTTGTTTGCCAGTTAAATGAAGTTAAATGAAGTTTTCCTTTTCTCGTCTAAGAGTGTTGAAAGCTGTCAAAGGTCTTTTATTGTCACGTGTACCAATTAAGGTACAGTGATAGGCGAATTACCATACAGCCATGCTAAACAAAAGCAACAAGACACACAATTACATAAAAGTTAACATAAACATCCACCACAACGGATTCCCCACGTTCTTCACTGTGATGGAATGCAATGGATGGAGTCCAATCTTCTTCCCCTCTGTTATTGTCAAATCAATCCTCTGAAAGAAACCTGCTCGTGAGTAGTTTGGTTTGGGCTGTTCACACCAATGACAACACAAGATTTGGCATAGAAGGTGTGTGTACCTGGTGGCAAAGGTGACCCTTGCAGCCTTCACTATCGTTTTTGTCCTTCAGATCAGTGATGGGCTGAATTTTGTTTGGTACCTTCCTGTCACATGTGATTCTACCTGATTGTCTTTAGTATAGGAAAGAAAACTGCAGATGCTGGTTTAAATCGCAGGTAGACACAAAATGCTGGAGTAACTCAGCGGGTCAGGCAGCATCTCTGGAGAGAAGGAATGGGTGACGTTTCGGGTCGAGACCCTTCTTCGGACTGATGACGTTTCGGGTCGAGATCCTTCTTCAGACTGAAGAAGGGTCTCAACCCAAAACGTCACCCATTCTTTCTCTCCAGAGATGCTGCCTGTCCCGCTGAGTTACTCCAGCATTTTGTGTCTACCTGTCTTTACGAGTTTCACCACAGCAAAAGTGGCAGGCCAAGGAAAAAAATAGAAGTAAGCTCTGAAGTATAAATATGAAATATGCAGGAGGATATGACGGAGCATATGAATATCTGAGAATGATTATTAGAAGGTGACTGATGTGGGTATGCGTTGTGGTGTATGGAGTAGATGTGTAGTGGTCAGTGGTCATGGTATTTGGAGTTGGATTTGACCATACATGTGAATTCGTCGTATATCCATTCTGCATTGACTTGCTTGCAGCTTGACCCCTGACATGCATCGACATAATTGTCTCCCCCCACTGTCCTTTTGATCATGCTTGAAAGACTATTCCACCAAATTACTGTAATTTCCGGAATGATTTCCACAATATGGTGCAACTCCTCTTTAATAAATGCAGCGTAGCTTTAAGCTGTCCAAGTTATTCTGAACTGCTGCCAGTCAATCACAAGATTAGGCCATCTGCTGAATCCGTTGTGGTGGATGTTTATGTTAACTTTTATGTAGTTGTGTGTCTTGTTGCTTTTTTTTAGTATGGCTGTATGGTAATTCGCCTATCACTGTACATTAATTGGTACACGTGACAATAAAAGACCTTTCATCGCTTTCAACACACTTAGACGAGAAAAGGAAAACTTCATTTGACTTCATTTAACTGCCAAACTAGTCATTATCCTGTCACACAGAGCCATTTCCCTATGCTTAAAGGTAAGGCTTAAGTGAAGATCAAAGATATCAAAAACTATTACAAGCTAGATGCAGGAAACATGTTCCCAATGTTGGGGGAGTCCAGAACCAGGGGCCACAGTTTAAGAATAAAGGGGAGGCCATTTAAAACTGAAATGAGAAAAAAACTTTTTCACCCAGAGAGTTGTGAATTCATGGAATTCTCTGCCGTAGAAGGCAGTGGAGGCCAATTCACTGGATGAATTTAAAAGAGAGTTAGATGGAGCTCTAGCAGCTAGTGGAATCATTTTGGGTGATGAAATAATGACAACGAGCAGGCAGCGTGAATTTTCCAAACAGCGAGCAATAAATGAAACATGGAGTAAACATAGAGTGTGACCCTTTAGTTTAGAGACACAGCGCGGAAACAGGCCCACCGGGTCCACGCCGACCACAGATCCCCGCACATTAACACTATCCTACACCCACTAGGGACAATTTTTACATTTACCAAGCCAATTAACCTACAAACCTGTACGTCCTTGGAGTGTGGGAGGAAACCGAAGATCTCGGAGAAAACCCACGCAGGTCACGGGGAGAACGTACAAACTCCGTACAGACGGCACCTGTAGCCGGTATCGAACCCGGGTCTCCGGCGCTACATTCGCTGTAAGGCAGCAACTCTACCGCTGCGCCACCGTGACCCTTGTATCCATTTTCTGCACAATTTTAATTTGGTTCCACCCCTTTTCTTTTTGTTTTTTTGTTTTCTTTTCTTTTTTTCGCCTTCCATCACAGTGAGGAATGTGGAGGAGTCACTGTGGTGGATGTTCATGTTAAAATGTATTTTGTGTGTTCTGTTGCTTTTTATTGGTATGACTGTATGGCAAATGAAATTCCTCGTATGTCGCAAAACATACTTGGCTAATAAAGTATGATTATTATGATTATGATTACATTTTGTTGAACCTTGTATGCCTTGCTTTTCCTCTTGCTGCAATTTCTGTGCATTTAATGGTGAAGTCTTTCACAATGCTCTTCACATTATACAACAACAGAGGTGTCAGTGCAGTTTCCTACAGAACTTCACTGGTGATTGACCTCCAACCAGAATAGCACCCTTCCATCTCAGATTATTAGATAGAGCTCTAGGGGCCAGCGGAATCAAGGGATATGGGGAGAAGGCAGGCACAGGTAACTGATTGTGGATGATCAGCCATGATCACAATGAATGGCGGTGCTGGCTCAAAGGGCCAAATAGCCTCTTCCTGCACCTATTTTCTATGTTTCTATGTCCTCTGTATTTTATGAGTCTGCCACCTCTGTCCAAATAGCCAAATCACTGTGGAATCCAAACAACCAATTCACTTCTCAGCCTACCATGAGAAACTTCATCAAATGCATTACCTATATCATCCAGCAGACAACATCCACTGCCCTACCCTACCCTACTCTCACCTTTGTCACCTTCTCAATAAACAATCAAGCTGGTAAAACATGACCTGCCTTGGACAAAGCTGTGCTGACTGTCCCTAGTTAACCCATTCTCTTCCAAGTGAGAGTAAATCCTATCCTGAAGAATCCTGTCCATTAGTTTCCCTACCACTGACAAGAGACTCATTGGCCTACAATTTCCTGGATTTATCCTTACTTCCCTTCTTTAACAAAGGAACAACATTGGCTGCTCTGTAGTTCTCCAGGTCCTCGACTACAGCTACAAAAGGTACAAAGATCCCTGCAATCTCCTCACTTTCCTCTCTTAAAAACATGGGATACATCCCATCGGCCGTGAGGATTGATCCACCTTGATGCACTTCAAGAACCCCATCACCAAGGTGGTCACGGTGGCGCAGCGGTAGAGTTGCTGCCTTACAGCAAATGCAGCGCCGGAGACCCGGGTTCCATCCCGACTACGGGTGCCGTCTGTACAGAGTTTGTACGTTCTCCCCGTGACCTGCGTGGGTTTTCTCCCAGATCTCCGGTTTCCTCCCACGCTCCAAAGACGTACAGGTATGTAGGTTAATTGGCTTGGTAAATGTAAAAATTGTCCCTGGTGGGTATAGGATAGTGTTAATGTGCGGGGATCGCTGGTTGGCGCGGACCCGGTGGGCTGAAAGGGCCTGTTTCCGCGCTGTATCTAAACTAAACTAAACTAAATCCACCTCCTTCTTGAGCTCAAGCTGTCCTAGCATATTAGTATTCCCCACATTGATACACTGTCCCCCATGTCCTTCTCCTTGGTGAAACCAGATGTAATGTACTTCTTTAGTACCTCGCCTACATCCTCTGACCCCAAGCATAAATCCCCTCTTTTATCTTTGACCAGTTTTACGTGCTCGAAGATAGACACCAAAAGCTGGAGTAACTCAGCGGGACAGGCAGCATCTCTGGAGAGAAGGAATGGCTGAAGTTTTCGGGTCGAGACCCTTCTTCAAACTGAGAGTCAGGGGAAAGGGAAATGAGAGATATAGACGGTGATGTGGAGAGATCAAGAACAATGAATGAAAGATATGCAAAACAGTGACGATGATAAAGGACACAGGCTGTTTGTAGGGTGGAACTGAGAAGCTGGTGCGACTTGGGTGGGTGAAGGATAGAGAGGGAGGGAATGCCTGGGGGTTAGGCCATGAAGTGGAGCCTTTCTTCCGTCACCTCCGCTTCCTTGCCTTTTTCTATGGGAAGGCGTCCTCACCACCCAGTGATGACCCCTTCTCTGACTTCACAGAGCGGCCTTCTACCCTCTCTAGACCTCTTTATTTATAACTGCCGGCGTGACATCAACCGTCTCAACGTTTCCACTCCCCTTACCTACTCCAACCTAGACCCCTCTGAACCTACAGCCCTCCAGTCACTCTGCAGCAACCCTGACATTATAATCAAACCCGCTGACAAGGGAGGTGCCGTGGTAGTCTGGCGCACTGACCTCTACCAGGCCAAGGCCAGGCGACAACTCTCAGACACCTCCTCCTACTTATCCTTGGACCATGGCCCCACCGACGAGCACCAGGCCTTAATCTCTAACACCATTACTGATTTCATCACTTCTGGCTCTCTGCCTTCCACAGCCTCCAACCTCATCATTTCCCAGCCCCGCACGGCCCGTTTTTACCTTCTCCCCAAAATCCACAAACACAACTGCCCTGGCAGACCCATTGTTTCTGCCTGCTCCTGTCCCA
Organism: Rhinoraja longicauda; assembly: GCF_053455715.1. Lineage (NCBI taxonomy): Eukaryota > Metazoa > Chordata > Chondrichthyes > Rajiformes > Arhynchobatidae > Rhinoraja > Rhinoraja longicauda. The sequence goes on from NC_135968.1 coordinate 45,444,583, forward strand.
CGGAAATGATTTCCACGCACCTCGACTCCATCCTATCCCCCCATGTCCAATCTCGCCCGACCTACGTCCAAGACACCTCACATGAGGCCAGGCGACAACTCTCAGACACCTCCTCCTACTTATCCTTGGACCATGACCCTATCGACGAGCACCAGACCTTAATCTCTAACACCATTACTGATTTCTCTAGAAGAAGGGTCTCGACCCGAAACGTCACCCATTCCTTCTCTCCCGAGATGCTGCCTGACCTGCTGAGTTACTCCAGCATTTTGTGAATAAATACCTTCGATTTGTACCAGCATCTCCAGTTATTTTCTTATACCCCACATGCCCTTCGTCACTTTAATGACTTCCGTTTTTCAGGCCCCCGCTCCCTCATCTTTACTGTGGACGTTCAGTCACTACACCTCCATCCCCCACCAGGAAGGCCTTAAAGCCCTCCGTTTCCTCAACCGCAGAACCATCCAATTTCCCTCTACTGACACTCTACTCCGCCTAGTGGAGCTGGTCCTCACCCTCAACAACTTCTCCTTTGACTCCTCCCACTTCCTCCAAGGTGTGGCTATGGGCACCCGCATGGGCCCCAGCTATGCCTGCCTCTTTGTAGGGTACGTTGAACAATCCCTGTTCCAGGTGTACACTGGCCCTGTCCCCAAACTCTATCTCCGTTACATTAATGACTGCATCGCTGCTACCTGCTGCACCAATGCAGAACTCATGGACTTCATCAACTTCACCACCAATTTTTATCCTGCACTCAAATTTGCTTGGACCATCTCCGACACCTCCCTCCCCTTTCTTGATCTCGCAGTCTCCATCACAAGAAATAGATTATTGACTGACGTCTATTACAAACCCACTGACTCCCACAACTATCTCGACTACACGTCTTCCCACCCTGCTTCCTGCAAAGACTCTATCCCCTACTCCCAATTCCTCCATCTATTCCACATCTGCGCCCAGGATGAGGTGTTCCACACCAGGACATCCAAGATGTCCTCAATCTTTAGGGAACGGGGGTTCCCCTCTCCCATCATAGATGAGGCCCTCACTCGTATCTCCTCGGTACCCCGCTGCTCCCCCTCCCCGTAGTCGCAACAGAGACAGAGTCCCCCTAGTCCTCACCTTCCACCCCATCAGCCATCGCTTACAACACATAATCCTCCAAAATTTCCGCCACCTCCAACGGGTTCCCACCACGAGCCACATTTTCCCATCTCCACCCCTTTCCGCGTCCCGTCCCCCCGCAACTCCCTGGTTAACTCATCCCTTCCCACCCAAACCACCCCCTCCCCAGGTACCTTCCCCTGCAACTGCAGAAGATGCAACACCTGTCGCTGTACCTCCTCCCTCGACTCAGTCCAGGGACCCTGACAGTCCTTTCAGGTTAGGCAGAGGTTCACTTGCATCTCCTCCAACCTCATCTACTGTATCGGTTGTTCAAGATGTGGACATCGGCAAGACCAAATGCAGACTGGGCGATCTTTTCGCGGAACACCTAAGCTCAGCCCGCGTGAACCAACTTGCTCTCCAGGTTGCTGGACACTTTAATTCTCCTTCCCATTCCCACACTGACCTTTTTGTTCTTGGTCTCCTCCATTGTCAGAGTGAGGCTAAACGCAAATTGGAGGAACAGCATCTCATATTTCACTTGGCAGCTTACAGCCCAGTGGAACAAATTTCTCTCACTTCAGGTAGCCCCGCCATTCCCTCTCTCTCTATCCCTCCCCCACCCAAGTCGCACTAGCTTCTCATTTTCACCCTACAAACAGCTTACAATGGCCTGTTTCCCTTATCATCGTTAGTTTTTTGCATATCTTTCATTCATTGTTCTTTATCTCTCCACATCACCGTCTATATCTCTCGGTTCCCTAATCCCTAACCAGTCTGAAGAAGGGTCTCGATCCGAAACGTCACTCATTCCTTCTCTCCAGAGAAGCTGCCTGTCCCGCTGAGTTACTCCAGCTTTTTGTGTCTATCTTCGGTTTAAACCAGCATCGGCAGTTCCTTCTTACACATAGTCCTATGTGCTCCTTGGTTATCCTCTTGTTTTTAATGTACCTCTAAAAATCCTTGGGATTTCCTTAATCCAACTCATCAATGACATTTCATGGCTCCATTTGGCCCTTCTAATTGCCCAGTTGAGTTATTTGAGCAGACGAGTCAACAATAACAGCTAAGAACACACAGAAAACTGATGACAATTCATGTATCTTTTATTTATAATGAATGATCTCTTGCTCTCTTGCTATCCACTTTGCTGCTGTAACACTGTAAATTTCCCCGGTGTGGGACGAATAAAGGAATATATTATTACTATTATTATTATTTCCTGCTTGCTTTTAATGTCTTGAGCCTCCGTCTCATTTCTGCTTTCTAAACCCTACATACACTTCCTTTTTCTACTATCACTTTGGTTGTCTAAGGTTCCCTTACCTTGCCATCTTTATCCTTGCTCCTTCCTGATTCACAAATTTTAATTTAATACATTAATCAGGTCCTCTACCTCTTTGGGTCTTTCTTCAATCCAATATTTCCCAATTCCAACCTCCAACATTAATATTGGAAGCATTGTGGCTATGAATACTTTGGGATTCAGTTGAATATTGCCTGTTGTCATAGAATACAGAACAGTACAGCACCGGAACAGACCCACAATGTCCATGCTGAACATGATGCCAAGACTATCACATCTACCTGCACAAAACGCATATCCCTCCAATACTTGCATATCCATAGACCACAGACTTGGAGACTGATTCTTTCGATGTAGGGGTGATGCTCGAGTACAGTGTTTCTCAACCTTTTTACCCTTGCGGAACCCTTGAAATAATTTTCATGTCTCAGGGAACCTCTACATAAAAATTATAAGAAAATAACTGCAGATGCTGGTACAAATCAAAGGTATTTATTCACAAAATGCTGGAGTAACTCAGCAGGTCAGGCAGCATCTCGGGAGAGAAGGAATGGGCGACGTTTCGGGTCGAGACCCTTCTTCAGACTGATGTCGGGGGCGGGATAAAGGAAGGATATAGGTAGACACAGGAAGATAGAGGGAGATCTGGGAAGGGGGAGGGGAAGGGAGGGACAGAGGAACTATCTAAAGTTGGAGAAGTCGATGTTCATACCACTGGGCTGCAAGCTGCCCAGGTGAAATATGAGGTGCTGTTCCTCCAATTTCCGGTGGGCCTCACTATGGCACTGGAGGAGGCCCATGACAGAAAGGTCAGACTGGGAATGGGAGGGGGAGTTGAAGTGCTCGGCCACCGGGAGATCAGATTGGCTACATAAAAATTATGATATATCTTTATATATCTTGATAAATAACACTTAAACAAATACAACTGAGACCTCCGTGCAAACCTCTCCCGCGGGCGCGGCAACCGCTGTTGGGTGCAAGCCTCTCCGGCGGGCCCAACATCCCTCCCCCGACTGACGATCCGTGGACCCGTTGGCGGCTGGGGAGTGTCCCCCAGGGCCGTGGGCGGGCGAGGGGCGACAGGAAAGAGGAGAGGGAGTCACTCACCTCGGCCCCGGGCAGCCAGAGCCAGCCGACCGGTCCACCTGATGGGGGGGGGGGGGCGCATTTATTAAAGTTTCAGCTGGACGGCTCGGCAACCCCCCCCCCCCCATTGGCCGCCACTCCCGTCACTCGGGCAGGGTCCCATTCTGACGTCGAACGCGGCTGATGGCAAGTAGATAACAGGCTGAAGACTTTATTATAATACCCAAGAATTTTCCAAGAATATGCCGTACGTGTATAATAAAATTACAAATATGAAATTAAACACAAAAATGACTCAAAATGCATTTACGTATGATTAGCCTATTTATCACTAGTTCTATTGGAACCCCTAGCGACCTCTTGTGGAACCTTAGGGTTCTGGGGATCCCCGATTGAGAAACACTCTAGCAGAAAGATCATTAAATCATTGCAAAACGCAATCTGTCTCTCCCTCCAGAAACCAGAAATGAATCTGATTTTTGTTTTGTGGGTAAACTGGCATAAGGAGCTGACAGTTGAATCTTATATTCAGCATTATTGCCAACAATGTGCCCTCCTGACCTATTCGACACTTAAAGCTTAGTTTTCTGTAAATTTCACTTTGGACTATTGCCTATCCAAAAGTCTTTTAAATGCAACGAATGTATCTGCTTCAACCACCAACCCTGGCAGTGAGTTCCAGGCCCTCACCACCCTCTGTATAAAACACTGGTCACAGACTTTCAGCCGGAATATTGTCCTTTCACCACAACCCGTTGCCTTCTATCAGTAAGCATGTACCAAATCCATATGACCAAGTTATATTATATCGGCAAGACCAAGCAGAGACTGGGCGACCTGTTCACTGAACACCTACGCTCAGTCCGCCTTGGCTTACGCGATCTGGCAGTTGCCAAACAGTTTAACTTCCCTTCCCAATCCCATAATGACCATTCTGTCCTCGGCCTCCTGCACTGTCAGAGTGAGGCCACACACACATTGGAGGAACAGCACCCCATATTTTGCTTGGGCACTTTGTAACCCAGCGACATGAATTTTCAAGTAACGCTTGCTTTCCCTCTCTCTCTGCCCATCCCCAGGCCTAGGCAGTTTAAGAATAAGGGGTAGGCCATTTAGAACGGAGATGAGGAAAAACATTTTCACTCAGAGAGTTGTGAATCTGTGGAATTCTCTGCCTCAGAAGGCAGTGGAGGCCAATTCTGGATGCTTTCAAGAGAGAGCTAGATGGAGCTCTTAATGATAGTGGAGTCAGGGGGTATGGGGAGAAGGCAGGAACGGGGTACTGATTGAGAATGATCAACCATGATCACATTGAATGGTGGTGCTGGCTCGAAGGGCCGAATGGCCTACTCCTGCACCTATTGTTTATTGTCGATCGTTTATTAGAGTTCTTTTTTTTAGTTTCGTTTAGGGATTCAGCGCGGAAACAGGCCCTTTCGGCCCACCGGGTCTGCGATGACCAGCGATCCCCGCACATTAACATTATCCTACACCCACTAGGGACAATTTTTTACATTTACCAAGCCAATTAACCTACAAACCTGTACGTCTTTGGAGTGTGGGAGGAAACTGAAGATCTCGGAGAAAACCCACGCAGGTTAGGGGGGGGAATGTACAAACTCCGTACAGACAGCACCCGTAGTCAGGATGGAACCCGGGTCTCTGGAGCTGCATTCGCTGTAAGGCAGCAACTTTACCGCCGTACCACCGTGACCGCCCTCTTGGTAATTTCACCCTTTGTGTTCCTTCGTTATGGACCATTGTGGACTCCACCTCCCCAGAGTCATCAATTCAGACTCTGCTTTGTTCTGTACCTTCCCATATCTCTAGTGTCCCCCTCCTTGACTCCCAGTCTAATAAAGGGTCTCGACCGGAAACATCACCTATTCCTTCTCTCCAGAGATGCTGCCTGACCCGCTTAGTTACTCCAGCTTTTGTGTCGATCTTTACTATTAATCACCATTGTCCTCATTACATATCCTCGCTTCGGCCATTTTATTTCAATTCCTTCTTGTACTAATAATCTTAAATATTAAATGAACCTTATTAGTGCCAAAGTATATGACTGCACTCTGGAATCATCCTGTGATTGGTTGCACAAATCAAGAAACAAGACATTAACATTTTCAAATTGCAGAGGTATTGGGAATCAAAGAAAAGGAATGACGATTCACAACAGTGGGAAAAATACCCAAATTATTAATGTCAAGGAAAGCGTAAACCACACTTAACTGCTTCGTCATTCCTTTAATATGAAAATATTACACTTCCCTTTTTTAAAAATGTACAGCCCTATTTCCGAAGGTGGACCTTGTCATCAATAGTAAATTGGTTGATATAGCATTAAGGTAGTAATAATATGTTATGAATTATATTGAACTATAAAGGTTTATAAACTTTAATAAATTGTTTATTTTGACAGTTTGTTCACTTCAAACTCATTTTATTTGATTGCCAATGATGCGTTCAAGGGTCTTGATCATCTCGAATATCTGTAAGTAAATGCCAAATCTTTCTATTAAAAAGAAATTTGGACACTCCAGATTATGTGATTATTTGTAATCATCCACGTACTGTAACAATGATTATTTTTCTAGTTTTATAGAGAATAATGAAATACAGTCCATTTCAAGCTCTGCTCTTCGAGGTCTCAGGGCTCTCACTCATTTGTAAGTATTTTACTGCGAATTAATCAGTTAACAGCGAGGTAAGTTTCATTGTAGAATTGTTCAAAGAAGTTTTTGGTTTCCAATGGGTTTCTCGGAACGTAACTCCATCATAAGTTGAGGAGCACCTGTCATCCCATATTTTGGTATATCTTCTAATCACTGCCCATGTAATGCATTATCTATAGTCTTCTGGAATCAAGACATACTTAACATCCTGTTTCTGTACACTGTGGACGGCTTGATTGGAATCATGTATGGTCTTTTTGCTGACTGGTTAGCATGCAGAACATAGCTTGTCACTGTACCTCGGTACACGTGACAATAGTAAACTTAACTAAAATGAACTGAATATTTTTTAAATTTTCGGAAGGAAGCCATTCAGCCTGTTTTGTGCTGTATGCTGTATGCCATCAACTCCATTCTCCCGTTTATTTCCTACATTTGTACATCAGCGTTCACTTCCTGATGAAGTTGCCCTATTCCTGTTCTAAACTAATATTTCCATGGATTGCTGAGGGAGTTCTGCATTGTTAAAATCATCTTCTTTCAAGTCAAGAGGCGAGAGTCAAGAGTGTTTTATTGTCGTGTGTCCCAGATAGAACAATGACATTACTACTTGCTACAGCACAACAGAACATGTAAACATAGATAATAATAACAACAACAACAACAACAACAACAACAACAACAACAATAATAATAATAATAATAATAATAATAATAATAATAGTCTATTGTAGTTCAGAGTTTATTTGAGGTTGTGGTGTTTAATATCCTGATAGCTGTAGGGAAGAAGCTGTTCCTGAACCTGGACGTTGCAGTTTTCAGGCTCCTGTACCTTCTTCCCGATGGCAGGGGTGACATGAGAGTGTGGCCAGGGTGGTGTGGGTCTCTGATGATGCTGGCTGCCTTTTTGAAGCAGTGACTCCGATAAATCCCTTCGATGGTGGGGAGGTCAGAGCTGGTGATGGACTGGGCAGTGTTCACAATGTTTTGCAGTCTTTTCCGCTCCGGGACGTTCAAATTGCTGAACCAGGCCGTGATGCAACCAGTCAACATGCTCTCTACTGTACACCTGTAGACGTTGAAGAGAATCCTCTTTCAGTCCAATATTAAATTAAGATAACATAAAAGAGTAGTGCACATCATGCTAACATAAAAACAAAAATGCTGAAAACACTCTTAAGAGTCATCGAGTGAACAGCCCGGGAAATAGGCCCTTCGTCCCAGCTTGCCCATGCTGACCAAGGTGCTGCATCTTCACCAATTCCACCTGCCCATGTTTGGCTCATATCCCTCTAAACCTTTCCTATCCTATTACAGTTTCTGCCTCATCTACCTCCTCTGGCAGCCCATTCTGTTCCACCACTCTCTACCGTTCCACCACCCTCTATGTGAAAATGCTGCCCCTTAGATTTCCATTACATTTTTTCCCTCTCATTTTTAACATATGTCCTCTGGTATTTGATTCCCCTATTCTGAGTGAAAGACTGTGCATCTACCATATCCACTTCATGATCTTCTGCATCTCTATAAGATCACTTCTCATCCCCCCTACGCTCCAAGAAATACAGTCCTAGCCTGCCCAACCTGTCCCAATAGCTCAGGCCCTCAATTGCTGGCAACATCCTCATAAGTCTTCTCTGCACCCCTTCCACGGTGACCAAAACTGAACACAATACTCCAACCGTGGCCTCACCAGTGACTTAAATACAGCTGTAACATAACATCCCAACTTCAACAAGTATTCCACCGGGTGGCGCCGTCAGCGATGGCAGCCTCGCCGACGGTCTGTCTGTCTTTTCGTCTTTTCTGTTATTTTTAGTGTGTTTTAAACGTTTGTATTAATGTTCTCTGATTTATTTTATGTGGGGGGAGGGGGGGGGAGGGGGTCAGGGGAAACATTTTTTTCAATCTCATACCTTGCGGGAGATGCAATTGTTTTCCGGATCTTATCTCCGGTCGCTCTGCGGCCTAACATCGTGGAGCTGGCGGCCTTGCCCGAGACTGACTTTGAGCCCCACCGCGGGGCCTTGCCTGGGATCGACGCTCCAATTGTGGCCTGCGGATTTCACCATCGAGGAGCTCGCAGTCTCGGATAGAGACTGATGTCGGAAAGCTCCAAAGTCACAGGAGGTTCTAGCCCTGACCTGGGGTCCGATCGCCCAGCGCGGGGAGCTGAGATACCCCCGATGCGAGAGCTTGATCGACCCGACACGGAGGGTCCGACCGCTGGCTAAGATCGTCCCGGAAGGCTCGGGGCCCCTGACCGCGGGAGGACAAAGAAGGAAAGAAGATTGAACTTTTTCTTCGCCTTCCATCACAGTGAGGAATGTGGAGGAGTGACTGTGGTGGATGTTCATGTTAAAATGTATTTTGTGTGTTTTGTGACTGTACGGCAAATCAAATTCCTTGTATGTTGCAAAACATACTTGGCTAATAAAGTATGATTATGATTATAATTATTAAAGTCAAAACCCTGACTGATGAATGTCAATGTGCCGAACGCCTTCTTGATCACTTTACCACTTTCAAGGAACTATGTACCAGCACTCAAGGAACTATATACCAGCACCAGCACGCTCTCTGTTCTACAGCACTCCTCAGTGCCCTGCCATTTACAGTGAAGGTCCTGCCTCCCCACAAAATGTAACACCTCACATTTATCTGCATTAAACCCCATTAACCATTCCTCAGCCCACTTGCCCAACTGATCAAGATCCTGCTGTAACCTTGAATAACCATCTTCGTGATCTACAGTATCACCCACTTTAGTGTCATCTGCAAACTTGCAATCGTGCCTTGTATGTTCCCATCCAAATTGTCGATATAAAGCACAAACAGCAATAGGCCCACAATCGATCTTGAAAGCACACCACGAATTACAGGCCTCCAGTCTGAAAGACAACCTTCCATCATCACCATCTGCATTCTTCCACGAAGCCAATTTTTTATCCAGTCGGCCAGCTCTCTTTGGATCCCATGCAATCTAACCTTCCAGAGCAGCCCACCATGCGGAACCTTGTCAAATGCCTTCCTGAAATCCATTTATACAATGTCTACAGCTCCGCCCTCAAACTTCATTGATCACACCTTCAAAAAGCTCCATCAAATTCATGAGACATGATCTCCCATATACATAACCATGCTGACTATCCCTAAATCAGCCCTTGACTATCTAAATTCATGTGTACCTTATCCCTCAGAATACACTCTAGTAACTTTCTGATCACAGATGTTAGACTCACTGGCCTATAGTTCCCAGACTTATCCTTGCAGCCCTTCTTAAATCAAGACACAGCATTTGCCACCCTCCAGACTTATAGCACCTCACATGTATCTGACGATGACTATAAATCCCAGCCAGGGCACCGGCAATTTCTTCTCCCACTTTGGGTCGAGACCCTTCTTCAGACTGATGACGTTTCGGGTCGAGACCCTTCTTCAGACTGATGACGTTTATGGGTCGAGACCCTTCTTCAGAATTCAGTACTCTCTCATAAATCAGCAATCTTACTTTTATGAGTTATACCTCACGTTCCTCTGCCTGTTATTACTCTAAGGTGTGACCATAGTGCCCCCTTATGACATGGAGTGGGTAATCATATCTTGTGTAAATGTATTTCTCCAGCCATCCTGAGATAAGCCTTCACTGGAACTGATATACGACTTAATCTCAGGAACATGCAGATGGTCATTATAATTGAACTCACTCAATTCAGAATATGAAATTTATCTTCACGTAGTCTATGCACACTTTCCTATAACTGTCTTCAGTTATTTTTATAGATCTAGAAGTAAAATGAATAAGGTAATAGTTCAAGAATTATATCTTACTAATATTTGTCTTTTACTTTTTTTTGCTTTCAACAGAAGTTTGGCGAATAATAACCTTCAAACACTTCCGAAAGACTTATTTAAAGACCTGGATGCATTAACCAATGTGTAAGAACTATTGGTGCCTCCTAACACTTTGTGCATTGTTTTAGTGCTGTATGATTAGAACAATACTTTGCAGAAAGGGCCAGCAGTTTCATGGTTATATATCACAGCTTTGTAACCAAAAAGGAAATTCAGGACTCAAAGTTCTGGAGTAACTCAGTGGGTCAAGCAGCATCTCTGGAGAACAGGGATAATTGACGCAATTGGTCAGGACCCTTCTTGTTGGTGTGGGTATATGGGAAGGTCAGGACTCCTGTGCAGGCGTGTTTGTGAATGCAGAAATCCTGAAGTCCCAATACAACTGATCAAACTGGCAAGTATGTATGGGAACAAAAACTGCAGATGCTGGTTAAAATCAAAGGTAGACACAAAATGCTGGAGTAACTCAGCGGGTCAGGCAGCATCTCAAGAGAGAAGGAGTGGGTGACGTTTCGGGTCGAGACCTTTCTTCAGACTGATGTCAGGTGAGGGGAGGGGGCGGGACAAAGATTGAATGTAGTCAGAGACAGGAAGACTAGTGAAAGAACTGGGAAGGGGGAGGGGATAGAGAGGGAAAGCAGGGACTATCTGAAGTTAGAGAAGTCAATGTTCATACCGCTGGGGTGTAAACTGCCCAAATGAAATATGAGGTGCTGTTCCTCCAATTTGCCCTGGGCCTCACTCTGACAATGGAGGAGGCCCAGGACAGAAAGGTCAGATTGGGAATGGGAGGGTGTGTTGAAGTGCTGAGCCACCGGAAGATCAGGTTGGTTAAACTGGCAAGTCTTCCGACGTAGGTTCCTGTGGTGGAACAGGAACTTTCTGTGAAATGTTTCCAGTGGTGGATCGGGAGATTTCTCTGTCATGTTTGCAAATTGCAATTACTTTTGAAAAATTGATTGTGTCAACTTAAATGAATGAATGTTTCTGTGGACTTTTGATGTACTGTGGAACTCATGTCTTTACATTATTCCAGCTTTTTAAAATTGGATTATTTTAACTACTATTTGTGAATTTCAGATGTGGAAGTCCACCTGTATGAGTCAGGGATCAGGAATGATGTTCAGGGAAGTCAGAGAGAGTTGGAGTCAGGGTTTGTCGATGATGGGGCAGTAGAAGGGTGAGTGGGGCAGTGAGGCATGTGATCAGACCATTGGGTGGGAGAAGCTGGGGAAGTCAATACGATGAGGAAGTCGCAGCTGGGTTGGTGTGGGTGTATGTGAAGGTTAGACGTTGAGTAATAGGACTTATCTTTACCAAAGTCCAAGTGTACAATTGCACAGGTTAATCCAGAAGAGATTGACAACAGTTGCGTATCAAAATGTCAAGAGTCAAGAGTGTTTTATTGCCACGTGTCGCAGATAGAACAATGAAATTCTTACTTGCCGCAGCACAACAGAACATGTAAATATGTGTAGGAAAAAAAACTGCAGATGCTGGCTTAAATCGAATGTAGACACAAAATGCTGGAGTAACTCATAATCCTCCAACATTTTCGCCACCTCCAACGGGATCCCACTACTGGCCACGTCTTCCCATCTCCACCCCTTTCTGCTTTTCGCAGAGACCGTTCCCTCCGTAACTCCCTGGTCCACTCATCCCTTCCTACCCAAACCACCCCCTCCCCAGGTACTTTCCCCTGCAACCGCAGGAGATGCAACACCTGTCCCTTTACCTCCCCCCTCAACTCCATCCAAGGATCCCGACAGTCTTTCCAGGTGAGGCAGAGGTTCACTTGCACCTCCTCCAATGTATCCGCTGTTCCAGGTGTCAACTCCTGTACATCGGCGAGACCAAGCGTAGTCACCCATTCCTCCTCTCCAGAGATGCTGCCCGTCCCGCTGAGTTACTCCAGCGTTTTGTGTCTAACTTCGTTTTAAACCAGCATCTGCAGTTCCTTGCTACACATATATATGTATGTATGATCAAAACATTCTGATCTAATTTCTCTAATGTCCCGCAAATGGTGAAATAAGCAAGTGTCATCATTAATTGAAATTTTATGCAGTGAACCATTTAAAGGCTTGGAGATGCCTGACAAATCTGTGGCCTTTGGTTTAGGTTTACATCAAGTAGGTGCCAGACACATTGTTTCCTGCCCATAGCTCCTCATAATTTAAGCCATAAATGGCCCCAACAAAGCCCTGACGCCTTTGGCAGAAGCAGCATTGAAACCTGCAGAAAGCTGACAGAACATTGTTGGCAAAAACATTGAAACAAAAGTTCTGGTCCTTTGATTTTTTTGGAGGGGAGTCATTATAAACTCCAGTTAAGACATCCCAGGTTCCTGCCTACTTTCTAACTCTTAAATACGGGACAAGGTGACGTCACCGCCCCGTGCCCCACGTGACCTCACCCAGCCAGCGGCCACGTGCTCCCGCTCTACCAATGGCGGTCGCCCGGGCCAGGAGGCGGGTTGCTACGCAACCTCCGTTAGGCGAACACACACTCGGCCCCGCTCCCCGAACACACTCCGTTAGCCTACAGTGTCCGGGCCTACAGCGGCCCCTGGGCCTACAGTGTCAGGGCCTACAGTGTCCGGGCCTACAGTGTCCGGGCCTACAGTGTCCGGGTCGACAGCGCCCCCTGGCCTAATGCGGGACAAGGGCGGTCCCGTACGGGACAAACAAATTTAGCCCAAAATACGGGATGTCCCGGCTAATATGGGATAGTTGCAACCCTAAACCTGGTTGAACATTTTCTGTGCCTCATGGAAAGAGGCACTCTCTCAGCCAATGGTAGCAGGGAAGTTCCAGGACCCAACAATTCTGCACAATAAATCATTCACCCAAAAGAAATTTTAGAGGCCTGTAATTTAGTGCCTGAAGTATGATACAAGTTATGCACTTGATAAGCGGAAAGAACTGTGATTGATTGGGAAGGATCAATTATTAAAAGGATCATGGAGCACGGCAAAAGAGGTAACCAAAGAGATAAAAGAAAGGTGTAAAAAATAGAGGAAGTGTAACAGGATGAATTGAATCATGATCTGAAGTTGTGATTCAACCTTGAGCCTGGCTGCTTGCAATATGCCTCATTTATAAGATGAGATGAATCCTTGAGCTTATTTAAGTTTCACCTAAACAAATATAATAAACGAGAGAGAGAAAAAAGTTCCGTGTGTATATATATCCAGCCTGAAGCCGCAGCTTGCTTCCGGCCACGTGATCAAGTGTATTAAATGCATCTTCGACTTACGATATTTTCGATTTACGATGGGTTTATCGGAAGGTAACCCCATCATAAGTCGAGGAGCATCTGTATATACTCTAGGGGCAATCTACAGAATCCAATTAACCTTCAAACCTGCATGTCATTGGAATGTGGGAAGAAACCGAAGCACCCGGAGGAAACCCACACGGTCAGAGGGAGAACGTGCAAACTCCACACAGACAGCAATCGAGGTCAGGATCTCTCTGGCTCTGTACGGCAGCACTGTGCCAACTCTGCCCAGTGCAGAGGAGATGATGTCATGACATATTACTGAGTAATCACAACATGCTTTGTTTTGTCTCAAACATCTGTGGTCTCATCTAATACAGACAAATGGAATTAGTGTAGAGATTAGTGTAGACAAAAGGCAGTCACAGTGGCGCAGCGGTAGAGTTGCTGCCTTACAGCGAATGCAATGCCGGACACCCGGGTTCGATCCCGACTGGTTGGTGCAGACTTGCTGGGCCGAAGGGCCTGGTACCACATAGTACAAAGCGAATTTACAAAAAACTCTGCTTTAAGTGTCGAATAGGTCAGGAGGACACATTATTGGCAACAATGTTGAATACAAGATTCAACTGTCAGCTCCTCATGCCAGTTTACCCACTAAACAAAAATCAGATTCTAAAGTCTAAAGTAAAGACTCCATGATTCAAAGGTAGACACAAAATGCTGGAGTAACTCAGCGGGTCAGGCAGCATCTCGGGACAGAAGGAATGGGTGGTTTCGGGTCGAGACCCTTCTTCAGACCCACGGGTGACGTTTCGGGTCAAGACCCTTCTTCAGACCCACAGGTGACGTTTCAGGTCAAGACCCTTCTTCAGACCCATGGGTGACGTTTTGGGTCGAGACCCTTCTTCAGACTCATGGGTGACGTTTCGGGTCGAGACCCTTCTTCAGACTCAATGATCCAAATGTGATGTTGCTCAACACATGCAAATTTCACACATTGCCATGTTAAATTTTCTTCAAAGTATTTCATCCACATTGACGTTTTATCAAACTTGTTTTTGCTGATTGGCATATTTGCAAAATGAAAAGCTTTTCCAAATTGGGGAATTGAAACCTGTTTGCAATGAGCTTCTGAGTCAAACTTGTAATGAATATGATCAGTTGTACTCGGTCTGTGTGGAGACATTCCTGTGTCTTCTTCGGAGGCGGTTGGCAGGCCTGGTTCTACCAGGACCGGGGATGGAGGTGGTTCTCTCGGCCTATGCCGATGACGTTCTTCTTACGTTTACTGATCCTGTTGACCTGCGGAGGATGAGCGAATGCCAGCAGGTGTTCTCAGCTGCTTCGTCCGCTAGGATCAACTGGAGTAACTGGAGTACAGGGGCTGAATGGCCTCCTCCTGCACCTATTGTCTATTGTCTATTGTGTCCGGGTGCTCCGGTTTCATCCCACTCTCCAAAGTCGTACAGGTTTGCAGGTTAATTGGCTTCGGTAAAATCGTAAGTTATCCCTAGTGTGTAGGATAGTGCTAGTGTACGGATTGATCGCTGGCTGGCGTGGACTCGGTGGGCCGAAGGGCCTGTTTCCACGCTGCATTTCTAAACTAAACTAAACTAAACAAAAGCTTTTCCAAATTGGGGAATTGAAACCTGCTTGCAATGAGCTTCTGAGTCAAACTTGTAAATGCTAATTAGGAACTCCTCCAAGTCTTGCACGGCAGGAAACCACTCCCTCCTCCCCACAACCCACACACAAAAACCCCCAGCTTCCAAATGACAATTACAGGGCATGTGTGACAATACAATTCTTCACAAGGACCACGAGTTATTGACTGAAATTCTAGCATAGCTCAGCATTTTTGTGCCAAAACATAATATAAGTGATTAAAAGGATGTTTGGGCAATTCCTGGGCCAGTACCTCCTTCCACAAATGAACAACGTACTGTACTTTCCCTTAGTATAACACACACATGCAAGGGCAATGCATCGAGGAACCAAGTGGCATATAAAGTTTGCTTTCATATTCATTGCCCAATATTGTGCTGCTCAGCTGAGGCTACCAAAAGGAATACTTATCAAATGGAGGGAAGAAGCCTGCTTCATTGTTATTTACAGGACCTGATGAAAGAAACTTCAGTGGACAGAATAGGCAGGAGCTTAGCAGGGAGCGAGGAAGGACTGCTGTAAGGAGTTGCACGTATTTTAGTATGCAAAGCGTGTCAGGTAAGGCGGGTGAACTCAGGTTGTGGATAGGTGCGTGCAACTAGGGTTGCCAACTTTCTCACTCCCAAATAAGGGCCAAAAGGTGACATCACCGCCCCGCGCCCCACGTGACCTCACCCAGCCAGCGGCCACATGCTCCCGCTCCATCAATGGCAGCCGCCTGAGCCTACACTGTCCATTAGGTGGCGCCCGGGCCTACACTGTCCGGGACTACAGCGGCCCCCGGGCTACACTGTCCGGGCCTACAGTGGCCAGGCCTACAGTGTCCAGGCCTACAGTGACCGGGCCTACAGTGTCCGGCCCTGCAGTGTCCAAGCCTACAGTGTCCGGGCCTACAGCGCCCCCCCCCCCCCCGGGCCTAATACGGAACAAGGGCGGTCCCGTACGGGACAAACCAATCTAGCCCAATATACGGGATGTCCCTGCTAATATGGGACAGTTGGCAACCCTATGTGCAACTGGGATGTTGTAGCCATTACAGAAACCCGGTTACAAGAGGGGCAGGGCTGGCAGCTTAATGTTCCAGGACACAGATGCTACAGGAGAGATGGAGGTGGGGATAAAAGAAGAGGGGTTGTTGCTTTATTGATCAAGGAGAATGTCACGGCAGTAATCCAAAATGACATTACTGATGCTTGTCCAGTGAGGCTATATGGGTGGAGCTGAGAAATTTAAAAAAGGGGATGATCA
This sequence comes from Rhinoraja longicauda, assembly GCF_053455715.1. NCBI lineage: Eukaryota > Metazoa > Chordata > Chondrichthyes > Rajiformes > Arhynchobatidae > Rhinoraja > Rhinoraja longicauda. The sequence continues at coordinate 45,460,756 of NC_135968.1, forward strand.
ATTTGTTGGGAATGTACTACAGGACTCCAAATAGTCAAAGGGAATTAGAAGACCAAATGTGCCAGGGGATTACAGCCAACTGCAAGACTCATAAAGTTGTCACGGTAGGGGAGTTTGGGATCAAGTGTATCCCAGGAGGAGTTTTGAGAACTAAGGAGCATGTTAAAGAAGGAAATCAGCAGGGCAAAAAGGGGCCAGGAGATAGCTCTGGTAGATACTATTAAGGAAAATCCAACTTTTTTGTATACGGTCTGTGACGGTCATAGTGCTAAAGGTTTAGACGGGGCTAAATTTGTCAAATGTGTTCAGGAAAATTTCCTCAGGCAATATGAAGAGGGTCCTACACGGGAGAAGGCAACGTTTGATCCAGTCTTAGGAAATTGGGTGGTGCAAGTGGATGAAGTGTTTGTGGATGAGCTCTTTTGGGACCAGTGACCACAATTCTATTAGATTTAAGATAGTTATGGATAAAGACAGGTGGGCCCACGAGCTAAAATTCTAAATTGGGGCAAGGCCAACTTTGAAGGTATTCAACAGAACTCAGTCAATTTCTTTGGAGAAGGTTGTTGGCAGGAAAAAGAACATCCAGAAAGTGTTGTAGGAAAATAACTGCAGATGCTGGTTTAAATCAAAAGTAAACACAAAATGCTGGAGTAACTCAGCGGGTCAGGCAGCATCTCAGGAGAGAAGGAATGGGTGACGTTTCGGGTCGAGACCCTTCTCAGAGTCTGAGATCTGAGATGCTGCCTGACCCGCTGAGTTACTCTAGCATTTTGTGTCTACCGTCCATAAAGTGGAATGCTTTTAAAAGTGTAGTGTCGAGTTCAGGGCATGCATGTTCCTGTTAGAGTGAATGGTACGGCAGTAAGGATATAAGGAAGCTTGGATAATGAGAGAAATGAAAGCTCTGATGAAGAATAAGAAAGAAGGCATGGTGCAGGTACAGGCAGGTGGGATCAAGTGTAACCCTGAAGGGATTTTGAGAACTGAGGTCAATGTTATATTTGCGCGATGCAGGTTACGACAAACTGCAATAAGATGATCAACTAGTTAGTCTGCTTTGGAAATACAACCGAAAGATACAAAATGGTGAGAATAACACACATTTCCTAAAATACTAACATTGGATCTTTAATATTAACCTAACTAAGAAATAAGATCTTGATTAACTGTCTCATCTGGATGAAGATACTGTAATATGTCCACAATACCTCCATTATGAGTGCTTTGAATTGAGGTCAGATTACAGTGTGTGCTGGATTCACAGTGTGACCATTGTTGGTTAATTGGCTTGGGAAATGTAAAAATTGTCCCTAGTGTGTGTAGGATAGTGTCAATGTGCGGGGATCGCTGGTCAGCACGGACCCAGTGGGCCGAAGAGCCTGCTTCCGTGCTGTGTCTCTAAACTAAACTAAAGCTGCCACTTCTTCCTGTTGATCGTTGCTTTGTCCATTCGGTCTCTTGTCCACTCCACCACCTCCTCCTTCACGCCCAGAGCCGCTGACATACTCCACCTTGACAAATGTCAACAACTACAGGGGGGGGAGGAGGAGGCGGTGGTGGAGGGAGCAGCGCAGTGGACAAAACAGCAGGAGGAGGAGGGGGAGGAGGAGGAGGAGGAGGAGATGGTGGAGGTGGAGGAGGAGGAGGAGGAGGAGGTGGTGGTGGAGGAGGAGGTGGAGGAGGTGGTGGTGGAGGAGGAGGAGGAGGAGGAGGAGGAGGAGGAGGAGGAGGAGGAGAAGGAGGTGGAGGAGGAGGAGGAGGTGGAGGAGGAGGAGGTGGAGGAGGAGGAGGAGGTGGAGGAGGAGGTGGGAGTGGACAAAGCGATGGCTGACAGGAAGAAGCGGCAGCTGGTGAGATGGGAGGGAGCCCCACGGTGACCGAGGGCATCCTGTTGGTGGTGGCGGCCCAAGGAAATCTCTGCCAGCCAGGGGCTACAACGTGAGCCGCAAGAACGGCCGCATCAACCGGACGTTGCTGCAGCTGGTGAAGAAGGACTCGCTGGTGCAGACCAACGGCATCGATGCTTAGACTTAAGGTGAAATGACACAAGTGCTGCAGTAACTCAGCAGACTGAATCAGTCAGAAAAAGGGCCCCGACCCAAAACAGCACCTATCTATGTTTAGTTTAGTTTAGTTTAATTTAGAGCTACAGGGCGGAAACAGGCTCTTCGGCCCACCGGGTCCGCGCTGACCAGCGATCCTCGCACATTAACACTATCCAACACCCACTAGGGACAATTTTTACATTCACCAAGCCAATTAACCTACAAACCTGTACGTCTTTGGAGTGTGGGAGGAAACCGAAGATCTCGGAGAAAACCCACGCAGGTCACGGGGAGAACGTACAAACACCGTACAGACAACACCCGTAGTCGGGATGGAACCCGGGTCTCCGGCGCTGCATTCGCTGTAAGGCAGCAACTCTACCGCCGCGCCACCGTGACCACCCACATTCTGCAAAGATGCTGCCTGACCTGCGGAGTTACTCCAGCAATTTGTGAGCGTATTAACGAGCATCTGCAATTCTTTGTTTCTACTGCATACAATGATAATACCGTACTCAGTTAGGGCGGACACCATCCTCCCCCCCCCTTATGGTCCATTATAATAAGACATTACTTGTATTTCCTTCATGCTAAAACAAATTTTCTTTAAGGAGAGTGGAAAGAAATATATGCTTTTATGACCTTGAGATGTTTGAAATGTTTTATAGACAATTATGTAGTGTATTCTACATATATATTCTACTTTTGTGACTTGGGAAGTTTGGAATCCAATCTGACTACAAGCAGCAATAAGACGTTAAAATATCTGTTTGCTCGATGGGATAAATATTGAGCAGTTATTGGAGAGATTCCGTTCCTCTTTGTCAAAATTTGTCGGAGTCTATAATGGAAGGAAAGAATGCTACTACTGATCTGTAACTGTTAAGTATGGGCCTTTAATAAAATAAGTGATCTTATTGATTTTGATAACAAATATCATGCTTTTTAAATGTGACTATAGGATTTGCCTCATGTCATCAACTAAAACTGCTTTTCTTCACAGAGAACTTGGCGGCAATTCATTCCACTGTGATTGCAAATTGAAATGGCTGGTGGGATGGCTGGCTAACACCAATGCAACAGTTGATCAGATCTATTGTGCAAGCCCAGTGCAGTATCAGGGAAGGAAGATAAGCAGCCTCCCGCTCACAGAATTTGACTGCATGATTGCAGGTGACTCAATCAGACTGTCACATATATTTGTGCATGGAGTTGAGTTTAGTTTAGTCTAGAGATACAGTGCGGAAACAGGCCCATCGGCCCACCGAGTCCACACCGACCAGCGATCCCCGCACATTAACACCATCCTACACACACTACAGACAATTTACACATACACCAAGCCAATTAACCTACAAATCTGTAGGCCTTTGGAGTGTGGGAGGAAACGGGAGGTGTCGGAGAAAACCCAGGTGGTCACGGGGAGAATGTACAAACTCCGTACCAACAGCACCCTTTGTAGTTGTAGTTAGAATTTAGGAGTTGTAGTTTGAATTTCCAAATTGGTGGTATCACGCAACCAGAAAATTGCAAATTTCAGTGTAAACAGACCTTTGTTATTTACATGTAGATGGCAACATCTCGAGCGTTTATTCTGAGGGGAAACAGGCTGATCTGGGTAGTGGATGCTACCAAAGCAATGATCAATGCTTCCATCAGATTGATCAACAGATGTACACTGTAGTTGATTTGATTCCCAATAGTTCCTGCCCCATCCAACAGCACAGATGAAGGTATCATCTGGGTACTTACATTTTGGAAAAATACTTTTCTCATTTTATTGATTTGATTCCACTTGATTATATTTCTTTAAGCATTGCTATCAGTAGACAAAACCAAACCAGAAATATTTCCTGGAGATTCTCCACTTGAAGTATCCCTGGAGAACTAGACATCTCTAGTCCTACATTTAGACTGGTTACTTTAGAAAACAAAATAGTCTCATCAACATGCATATTCGCCAATCTCTTTCTAATGTGCTGGTTTGTCTGAAGTGTTTTCTGCTACATGAGATTCTTACACCGATCAGCCAAAACATTATGACCACTGACAGGCAGTGAATAACATTGATTATCTTGTTACAATGGCACCTGTCAAGGGGTGGGATATATTAGGCAGCAAGTGAACAAGTCAGTTCTTGAAGTTGATGTGTTGGATGCAGGAGAAATGGGCAGGAGTAAAGACCTGAGCGACTTTGACAAGGGCCAAATTGTTATGGCCAGATGATTGGGTCAGAGCATCTCTGAAACGGCGAGGCTTGTGGTGAGTACCTACCCACAGTGGTCCGAGGAGGGACAAACCACAAACCGGTGACAGGGTGTTGGGCGCCCAAGGCTCATCGATGCACGAGGGCAACGAAGGCTATCCCGTCTGGTCCAAACTGACAGAAGGTCTACTGTGGCACAAGTCACAGAAAATGTTAATGGTGGTCACGGGAGGAACGTGTCACAATACACAGTGCATCGCACCCTGCTGCGTATGGGGCTGCACACGGAGGACCAACAGCATATTAGGCAGGTGGTCATGTTTTGGCTCATCAGGTCATAATGTTTTGGCTGATCGGTGTAAGTCATTTATGAGGGAGGAGAGTTGAGGTGATTTAAAGTTAAATTTGTCATTGCATTGTCTTTGCTTTTCTTTTCCTTAACGCTCTAAACCCTCTACAATGATGGGGGTGAAAATGGACCACTGTTGAGCACCAGTGTGGGATGTGGGGATGTATCCATTTGAACATGCTTGCACAGTAGAGCCCAACACCTTTGGAATAAATAGGCCTTTAAAAATTCAGTTTGATTTTATTAATTTTTTCCAGAATTCTTTCCTACCTTTTTGTTACCATGGGACTGAATTGTAGATTATCAGTTGTGCGACTACATCTGTGGAGAATGAAGTTGGGTATGGTGCCCACAGTTGCTTTAACTGATGCTAGGGTTGTCAACTGTCCCGTGTTAGCCGGGACATCCCGTATTTTGGGCTAAACTGGTTTGTCCCGTACGGGACCGCCCTTATCCAATATTAGGCCCGCGGGCTGCTGTTGGCCGGGACAGTGTAGGCTAACGGAGTGTGTTCGGGGAGCAGGGCCGAGTGTGTTCGCCGAACGGAGGTTGTGTAACAACCCAACTCCCGGCCCGGGCGGCCGCCATTGGTGGAGCGGGAACACATGGCCGCTGGCTGGGTGAGGTCACGTGGGGCGCAGGGCGGGGACATCACCTTGTCCCGTATTTGGGAGTGAGAAAGTTGCCAAACCTATCTGATGCACACTGGTGCTTCTCCTCATTCCCAGTGGTCTTCCCTTGTGCATTCCACGTCCTATGCTTGTTCCCAGATTGATATCTGCTGTACATTCTGGTGAATGCAACATAATCAAAAAGTAAACTTAATTTCACTTGTAGTTTTTTAAAAAAAGATGGTTATCTAATTCCTAGTTGTGGTGAGAATTCCTATTTTCAGTAATGCATGAATGACAGTCACAGTTAATGTATGGTGGTTTTTTTTCTTTTCATAGATTTTGCTCCTTACCAAACTCTGAAATTTCAATCCATGTCAGTTGAAAGCTTCAATTACATGACGGATATTTACGTGGTAATTGCACAACCTATGGCTGGGAACTGTACCATCTTGGAGTGGGATCACGTAGAAATGGTCTTTAGGAATTTTGACAACATTACTGGTATGGATGCTTTTCCATTTACATTGGGGAAACAACATTATTGGCCTCTGTTAATCGTTTCTGATTTTCCTTTTGGATTTCCGCACAGGCACTTCAACAGTTTTCTGCAAGCCGTTGATCGTTGGCACCCAGCTCTTTCTGATTGTTGCCCAGCTCTTTGGCGGCTCTTACATATATAAAAGAGACACTTCTGCCAACAAGTTTATTAAAATACAGGACATCGATATCTTAAAAATAAGAAAACCGAATGACATTGAATCTTTTGAAATCGAGGGAGAATGGTTCTTCATTATTGCAGACAGTTCAAAGGGTGGAATTACCACCCTCTACAAATGGAATGGAAATGGATTTTATTCTCATCAGTTATTGCATCGTTGGTACAGGGACATAGATGTGGAATACATGGAAATAGCCAACAACCCACACTTGATCTTGTTGAGCAGCTCACAACGGCCAGTGGTCTATCAGTGGAACAAAGGGAAGAAGGAATTCACTTGGCGCATTGATATCCCCGATTCAGAAGATGTACACGCGGTCAAACATTTCAAGACGAAAGATAACCTGTACATTTGCTTAACAAGATTTCTTGGTGACTCCAAAGTAATGAAATGGGAAGGCTCAATGTTTGTGGAAGTACAGACATTTCCATCAAGAGGATCCATGGTATTGCAGCCCCTTCATATCGATGAATGGCAATACGCCTTTCTGGGAAATGACTATTCATTCACCCAGATTTTCCAATGGGACAGAGACAAGAAGAAATTTGTGAAATTCAATGAAGTCTTTATCCAGGCTCCAAGGGCATTCACCTCTGTATTGGCAGACAACCGTGAGTTTTTGTTTGCATCGAGCTTCAAAGGACCCACGCAAATATATGAACACATTATGATCGACACAAGTGGGACCTAAAAAAGGCTGACCCAGATCTGCTTACGTTTAACGGGAGATTTGTGGAACCACATAGACAAATGCTTATCTTAATGAAATCCTTCTGTGATCTTGTATTGCTCTATGTCAACATAAAGTCTGTTGTAGTCAACACTGCAAAGAAATCAATAATTTCTGTTACTTTTCAGTAACCTTGCATTTAAGTAACATTTTTAACTCTTCAGAACATTGCCATTAACCTGCACATATGGAATTGGTACTTTAATGCAAAATCACCATTGGTTGGAAATTGCTAAGGTAACCGACTGGATTGTTCTGCGAAGACATGATTAAGACTAAGTCTAAGTCCACAGACGAAGACTGCATCCATAAGTCTGAAATACTATTGCATAAAAGAGCTCAGTCATGCACGTAGACATCGAACAGGCAGGCTGCTGAATATAATTTCATGAGATTCTGCATCATTTATGCCTTTCCGGTGTTCAGTGTGGGTCACTTAATCAAAAGCGGATCTGCACAATGCTGGGAGATCTGCTGAGAGTGTTGTGGGAGCGAATTTTTGTGTTTAACCTGTACCCTGAGCCTGCAGTCACATGGGGTTTTCTCCGAGATCTTCGGTTTCCTCCCACACTCCAAGATGTAGGTTAATTGACTGGGTAAATGTAAAAAATGTCCCTAGTGTGTGTAGGATAGTGTTAATGTGCGGGGATCGCTGGGCGGCGCGGACTCGGTGGGCCGAAGGGCCTGTTTCCGCGCTGTATCTCTAAAAAAAATATCTAAAAACCCCATATCCCTTGATTCCCTTAGCCCTCAGAACTAAATCTACCCCTCTTGATAACTGCAGGCCGCAGGCCGACCACACCCATCTTTCTCTGGCTGTGTACTGTTCCACTCCTCCTGGTCATATCTGACACCCTGTGTCTCATTTTCATCTCCAGCTTTTGACATTTGCTTTACTCAATTTTTAATCAGATCCCCTCCCTCTCCTTTCCAGCCTTCTACCCCCTGCTCTGTCAGTCCGCAGAAGGGTCCCCACCCAAAATGTTGGCGGTCCATTCCCTCCCCTGATGCTGCTGAACTGCAGAGACCCCAGTCCTTTGTTTTTGCACTATTATTGTTTGTTGTTTGCTTGTTGTTTTGTGCCTACGTATGTGTGCATACATATATCATCCATATATATAGGAGTACGCAAATATATACACTCACTGAACGATTTTTTCTCTCTGGTTTATTATATTGTTGACAGTGTGCTATGTTTCCATATTCTGGAGTAACTCAGCAGGTCAGGCAGCATCTCTGGAGAGAAGGAATGGGTGATGTTTCGGGTCGAGACCCTTCTTCAGTCTGAAGAAGGTTGTCGACCCGAAACGTCAGCAGTCCGAAGAAGGGTCTCAACCCGAAACGTCACCCATTCCATCTCTCCCGAGATGTTGCCTGACCCGCTGAGTTACTCCAGCACTTTGTGTCTACCTTCGATTTAAACCAGCATCTGCAGTTCCTCCCTGCACATGTTTACGTATTCTGGTGCAAGTAAGAATTTCATTGCTCTAACTGGGACATGTGACAATAAAGCACTCTTGGCTCTTGACTCTTGATTTGCTGTTCCCCATTGAGTTTAATTACCTCTTAGTGGCGCTGATGGTAAAATCAACGTCCCAATGTTCTTGCACTTGATTGTACCACAATAGAACCAGGGGCACCTATGCGTTTTGTGCTGCCTGTGTAACTTCAGGTGGTACCTGCCCACATTTAAAAGGCAGTACATTTAATCATTCCCTTTGCACAAATAAAACCACCTGCAAAATGAACAACACAAGGTGGTTTCAAACAGAGCCATGAATAGAATGGATGCGGATTCTTAGGTGACAAGGTGAATCTAATAGAGTCATAGAGTGATACAGCGTGGAAACAGGCCCTTCGGCCCAACTCGCCCACACCGGCCAACAATGTCCCAGCTACACTAGTCCCACCTGCCTGCGCTTGGTCCATATCTAGGGGTGCCAACTTTCTCAATCCCAAATACAGGACAAGGTGACGTTACCGCCCCGCACTCCACATGACCTCACCCAGCCAGCGGCCACGTGTTCCCGCTCCAACAATGGCGGCCGCCCGGGCCGGGAGGCGGGATGCTACGCAACCTCCATTAGGCCACATTATTACCTCCACTTACCCTGCAGGTTGTAGTCAACAGTCCCATGACATGAATGGGATTAGGCCGAGGGTAGAGGGAGGTGGCACAGCACCGTACAGCAGGGCAGAGGCATCGGCTACCACTTTCTTTTAGACCAGATTTTCTTTAATGTCAAGTCCAAAAATCTAACATGTCGACCACAGTTTAACAAAGATTCTTGATTAGTGCACAGCTGTTGGGTTATGGGGAGAAGACAGGAGAATGGGGTTGAGAGGAACGATAGATCAGCCCACAATTGACTTGATGGGCTGAATGGCCCAATCAGAATCAGAATCAGAATTACCTTTATTGTCATCCAAAAAAACAAGTCTTTTGGACGAGATTTCATCACCCACAGTCCAACAATCCTGCTCCTTAATGACTTACTGCAGCAAGTGGACCCGTTGGGCCCAAATCTCTCCTGCATTGGTGCAGCACCCTCTCCTCTCCCCTCCCCCCCCCCCCCCCACCCCTCCCCATCCCCTCCCCATCCCCTCCCCCCGCTCCATCTCCCCTCCCCCCCCCCCCCCACCCCCCCCCCACCCCCTCCCCATCCCCTCCCCCCGCTCCATCTCCATCTCCCCTCCCCCTTCCACTCTGTCCCCCTCAACCCCCCCTTATCCCTCACCCCCCCCTTATCCTCCCTCCACCCCCCTTTTCATCTTTAAAATATGAATAACTTAAAAAATATAACACCAATTTCAATGAAACTTCTTCCATTAGCACCAAAGGGACGACGGTGAGTAAGGTGGGCCTAGAATTGTCGCGCTATCGTGTACCGTTTTGGCTGTAGTTCAGGAACAAACAAACAAACAAACGAGAGTCTTAGTGTATAGAAGATGGAACACCAGTACCAAAACACTGGAAGAACTCAGCAAGTCAGGCACAGGAATGAAGGAACAGACAATGTTTCAGGGCTCGGCTTCAAACTTGCTGTATCAGGTTTCAGAGATCACCCAGCTACATCTGCAATAGTGACAGTGTCAATCAGGTCAGTCCATCACAGGGGCAGGGTATGGTGGAGAGAGACGCCCCTCCAAATAGAGGAGATGGGCCACATGAGTGAGGGAGTGGGGAGTGAGTGAGTGGGGGAGTGAGTGAGTGGGGAGTGAGTGAGTGAGTGAGTGAGTGAGTGGGTGAGTGGGGGAGTGGGTGGGGAGTGAGTGAGTGGGGAGTGAGTGAGGGAGTGAGTGGGGAGTGAGTGAGTGGGGAGTGAGTGAGTGGGGAGTGAGTGAGTGGGGAGTGAGTGAGTGAGTGAGTGAGTGAGTGAGGAAGTGAGTGAGTGGGGGAGTGAGTGAGTGGGGGAGTGAGGGGGGAGTGAGTGAGTGAGTGAGTGGGGGAGTGAGTGAGTGAGTGGGGAGTGTGAGTGAGTGAGTGGGGAGTGAGTGAGTGAGTGAGTGAGTGGAGTGAGTGTGTGGGGAGTGAGTGAGTGGGTGAGTGAGGGGGGAGTGAGTGAGTGAGTGGGGGAGTGAGGGGGGAGTGAGTGAGTGAGTGAGTGGGGGAGTGAGTGAGTGAGTGGGGAGTGAGTGAGTGAGGTGAGTGAGTGAGTGAGTGGGTGAGTGAGGTGAGTGAGTGGGTGGGGAGTGAGTGAGTGAGTGAGGTGAGTGAGTGGGGAGTGAGTGAGTGAGGTGAGTGAGTGTGTGGGGAGTGAGTGAGTGAGGTGAGTGAGTGTGTGGGGAGTGAGTGGGTGGGGAGTGTGAGTGAGTGAGTGAGGGGGGAGTGAGTGAGTGGAGTGAGTGTGTGGGGAGTGAGTGAGTGAGGTGAGTGAGGTGAGTGAGTGTGTGGGGAGTGAGTGGGTGGGGAGTGTGAGTGAGTGAGTGAGTGAAGTGAGTGAGTGGAGTGAGTGTGTGGGGAGTGAGTGAGTGTGTGGGGAGTGAGTGAGTGTGTGGGGAGTGAGTGAGTGAGTGAGTGGAGTGAGTGGAGTGAGTGTGTGGGGAGTGAGTGAGTGGGTGAGTGAGGGGGGAGTGAGTGAGTGAGTGAGTGAGTGGGGAGTGAGTGAGTGGAGTGAGTGAGGGGGGAGTGAGTGAGTGGGGGAGTGAGTGAGTGAGTGGGGGAGTGAGTGAGTGAGTGGAGTGAGTGGAGTGAGTGAGTGAGGTGAGTGAGTGAGGTGAGTGAGTGAGTGGAGTGAGTGAGTGAGTGAGGTGAGTGAGTGAGTGGAGTGAGTGTGTGGGGAGTGAGTGGGTGGGTGAGTGGGTGAGTGGGTGAGTGAGTGGGTGAGTGGGTGGGTGAGTGGGTGGGTGAGTGGGTGAGTGAGGGAGTGAGTGAGTGAGTGAGTGGGTGGGTGAGTGAGTGAGTGAGTGTGTGGGGAGTGAGTGAGTGGGGGAGTGAGTGAGTGAGTGGGGGAGTGAGTGAGTGAGTGGGGAGTGTGAGTGAGTGAGTGAGTGAGTGGGGAGTGAGTGAGTGAGTGAGTGAGTGAGTGAGGTGAGTGAGTGGGTGGGGAGTGTGAGTGAGTGAGGTGAGTGAGTGGGGAGTGAGTGAGTGAGGTGAGTGAGTGAGTGGAGTGAGTGAGTGGGGAGTGAGTGAGTGAGTGAGTGAGGTGAGTGAGTGGGTGGGGAGTGTGAGTGAGGTGAGTGAGTGAGTGGAGTGAGTGTGTGGGGAGTGAGTGTGTGGGGAGTGAGTGAGGTGAGTGAGTGAGTGGGTGGGGAGTGTGAGTGAGTGAGGTGAGTGAGTGAGTGGGTGGGGAGTGTGAGTGAGTGAGGTGAGTGAGTGAGTGGGTGGGGAGTGTGAGTGAGGGAGTGAGGGAGTGAGTGAGTGAGTGAGTGAGTGGGTGAGTGAGTGGGTGGGTGAGTGAGTGTGTGTGGGGAGTGTGGAGTGAGTGTGTGGGGAGTGAGTGAGTGAGTGAGGTGAGTGAGTGAGGTGAGTGAGTGAGATGAGTGTGTGGGGAGTGAGTGAGTGAGTGAGTGAGATGAGTGTGTGGGGAGTGAGTGAGTGAGTGAGTGAGTGAGTGAGGAGTGAGTGGGTGGGGGAGTGAGTGGGTGGGTGAGTGAGTGAGTGAGTGAGTGAGTGAGTGAGTGAGTCAGTGAGTGAGTGAGTGAGTGAGTGAGTGGGTGAGTGAGTGGGTGAGTGAGTGGGTGGGGGAGTGAGTGGGTGGGGGAGTGAGTGAGTGAGTGAGTGAGTGAGTGGGTGAGTGAGTGAGTGTGTGTGGGGAGTGAGTGAGTGGGTGAGTGGGTGGGTGAGTGAGTGAGTGAGTGAGTGAGTGGGGGAGTGAGTGAGTGGGGGAGTGAGTGAGTGGGTGGGTGAGTCAGTGAGTGAGTGAGTGAGTGAGTGAGTGAGTGAGTGGGTGAGTGAGTGGGTGGGTGAGTGAGTGAGTGAGTGGGTGAGTGAGTGGGTGAGTGAGTGGGTGGGTGAGTGAGTGAGTGGGTGGGTGAGTGGGTGAGTGAGTGGGTGGGTGAGTGAGTGAGTGGGTGAGTGAGTGGGTGGGTGAGTGGGTGAGTGAGTGGGTGAGTGAGTGGGTGGGTGAGTGAGTGAGTGAGTGAGTGGGTGAGTGAGTGAGTGGGTGAGTGAGTGGGTGAGTGAGTGGGTGAGTGAGTGAGTGAGTGAGTGAGTGGGTGAGTGAGTGGGTGAGTGAGTGGGTGGGTGAGTGGGTGAGTGAGTGGGTGGGTGAGTGAGTGAGTGAGTGAGTGAGTGAGTGAGTGGGTGAGTGAGTGGGTGGGTGAGTGGGTGAGTGAGTGGGTGAGTGAGTGGGTGAGTGAGTGGGTGAGTGAGTGAGTGAGTGAGTGAGTGTGTGTGGGGAGTGTGAGTGAGTGAGTGAGTGAGTGAGTGAGTGAGTGAGTGAGTGAGTGAGTGAGTGAGTGAGTGGGTGAGTGAGTGAGTGAGTGAGTGGGTGAGTGAGTGAGTGTGTGGTGAGTGAGTGTGTGGTGAGTGAGTGTGTGGTGAGTGAGTGGGTGAGTGTGTGGTGAGTGAGTGTGTGGTGAGTGAGTGTGTGGTGAGTGAGTGAGTGAGTGGGTGGGTGAGGTGGAGGTGCAGCAATGAGCAGTCACTGTGTGTGTGTGTGACAGGGCGCCGCCCCTTGCATTGCCTTGCCCGGCCAGGGAGATGTGTGTGAGTGAGTGAGTGAGTGGGTCGGGTCGGGTCTGGTCTGGTCTGACTTGGTTCACTCACCATGAGCGCTGACGCTGACGGAGCTGGAGCTGGAGCTGGAGTTGCCCTGACGCTGCGGGCTGACGATGCTGAGGCTGAGGCTGCGGCGGGTCGAGGCTGCAATGGGACCCCGGAGACGGAGCAGCAGCAGCGGCGGCGGCAGCGGGGAGTGTCCGACCCACCCCCCGGCCCGGCACCCACCTGTTGCCCCCCACCCTCCTCCATCTGCTGCTGCCCCCCCGGGACAGGAGCGACCTCGCCTGACCGCGGCACCCCGAGCGACCTGCCAGGTACCCGCCCTCTCACTGTCTACACTGTCTATACTGTCTGTGCTCAACGTCGGGCTCTCACAAACACCTGGCAAACTCGCCCTCCAATGTGCTTTAAGTCAGACTGCACTTGTGTTAGAGAGTCAGACTGCACTTGTGTTAGAGAGTCAGACTGCTCCTGTGTTAGAGAGTCAGACTGCACTTGTGTTGGAGAGTCAGACTGCACTTGTGTTAGAGAGTGAGACTGTTTCTGTGTTAGAGAGTCAGACTGTTTCTGTGTTAGAGAGTGAAACTGCTCCTGTGTTAGAGAGTGAGACTGTTTCTGTGTTAGAGAGTGAAACTACTCCTGTGTTAGAGAGTCAGACTGCTCCTGTGTTAGAGAGTGAGACTGTTTCTGTGTTAGAGAGTGAAACTGCTCCTGTGTTAGAGAGTCAGACTGTTTCTGTGTTAGAGAGTGAGACTGCTCCTGTGTTAAACAGTGAAACTACTCCTGTGTTAAACAGTCAGACTGCTCGTGGAAGAGAAGCTTTAGATTTTACCATGACTAAGCAAACAGCAAACATTGCTGAGTCATGAGGTTTGGGGGATTAAGTTACTTCCCAAAGTGTGTGTGTGTGTGTATTCCTTTCATCAACAAGTTCTTTGTATGTCAGGAGTTGGATTCAAATGGAGTCTGTCATATGTTTCCTCTTGGCAGTTACTTTGAGGGTGATTTATACTGGCGTTGGGGGACACAAAATAATGAATTCAATCTTTAAAATTTATTGTATGTAGGGACTCTTAAAGTAGAGTCGTACTGTATGGAAACAGGCCCTTCGGCCCAATTTGATCATGCCCCATCTTCCCTTGTCCTACCTGCCCATGTTTGACCCATATCACTCTCATCCATTCCTATCCATGTACCTGCACAAAAGCCGATTAAAGACAGAAATAAGGAACAGCAGATGCTGGTTTATACAGATGTTGTTATAGTACTACTGGTATACTACTGGCAGCTTTCTCCACATACCCGCCACCATCTGTGTGAAATAGTTGCCCCTCACTTTCCTGTTATCTTTTCCCCCTCTTACCTTATGACCTATGTCCTCTGGTTCTTGATTCCCCTACTCTGAGTAAAAGACTGTGCATTCATTCCATCTATTCCTCTCAAGACCTTATGTACCTCTGTAAGGTCACCTCTCACTAGGGTTGCCAACTTTCTCACTCCCAAATAAGGGACAAGGTGACGTCACTGTCCCGTGCCCCATGTGACCCCACCCGGCCAGCGGCCACGTGCTCCCGCTCCACCAATGGCGGCCACCTGGGCCGGGAGGCGGGTTGTTATACAACCTCCGTCAGGCGGCGCCCGTGCCTCCGGGCCTACACTCACTGACTGGAGCTAAAATGTCAGAAACCTAGAGTGTCGGGACCTAAACTGCCGGGACCTAAATCTACAGCGTCGGGGCCTACAGCACCCCTCCCCCTCCCAGGGCCTAATACGGTCCCGTACGGGACAAACCAATTTAGCCCAAATATGGGATGTCCCGACTAATACGGGACAGTTGGCAACTCTAATCCACACCCCCCTGCGCTCAAGGAATACAAGAATACAGTCCGAGCCTGCCCAACCTCTTCCCATAGGTCAGTCAGCCCCTCAAGTTCTGGTAACATCCTCGTAAATCTTCTCTGCAGCCTTTCCAATTTAACAATTATTCCCATAGCAGGGTGACCAAAACTGAACGCAATACTGCACATGTGGCCTTGTCAACAGCCTGTACAACTGTAACATAACACCCTGATTTCTATAGTCAATGCCCTAATGATGAAGGCCAATGTACCGAAAGCCTTCTTGACCACCTGTGACACAACTTTCAAGGTACTGTGTATCTGCATTCCTAGGTTCCTCTGCTCTACGACACTCCCCAGGGCCCTGCCATTCACTGTGTAGGTCTTGCCTGGGTTCGACTTTACAAAATGCAACACTTCGTATCTGCATTAAACTCCATTAAGCATGGCTCAGCTCACTTGCCCAACTGATCCATGTCTTGCTGCGTAGGGAGGAACTGCAGATCTGGTTTACACTGGAGACAGACACAACATGCTGGAGTAAATCAGTGGGACAGGCAGCATCTCTGGATCTGGGGAAGAAACGTCACCCGTTCCTTCTATTCCGAGCTGCTGCCTGTCCCGCTGGGTTACTCCAGCATTCAATGTCACTGTCGTTTTTGATAACCATCTTTGCCATCCACAATACCACTCACCTCAGTGTCATCTACAAACTCACTTCCTGAGGAATTTCCCCAAACTTTAAAGATCGTGACAAATGGAAAATATTATCGTTATATATAGAAAAAACAAGCAATGTCCATGTATGGGTATGGTAAGTTTTAATGACACAAAAAGTCTTGAGAGAACAATTGGATGGCAAGTGAAATGATTGGCCAAGCTAACGAAAGTGTGACAAATTAGAGGAACAGCATCTCACATTTTGCTTGGGCAGTTTACAACCCAGCGATATGAATAATGATTTGTAAAAAACATCAAGTAACGCTTGCTTTCCCTCTCTCTCCCTCCATCCCTCCCCATCCTAGTTCTCCGACTACATTCACTCTCCTGATTAATTTTACTGATTCGACCCGAAACATCACCCATTCCTTCCCTCCCGAGATGCTGCCTGACCCGCCGAGTTACTCCAGCATTTTGTGTCGACCTAATCTTACTGATTGTATGCCTCCTTGTCACATTCCCCTCAGCTAACGTTGAATGAAACATTTCCCCGAGCATTGTCTGCTTTGATCTGTCATTTTCACACCTTGCCCGTACATATATTCCATGCCTCCCTCTCCCCTGACTCTCAGTCTGAAGAAGGGTCTCAACCTGAAACGTCACCCCACCCATTCCTTCTCTCCAGAGATGTTGCCTGTCCTGCTGAGTTACGCCAACATTTTGTGTCTCTCATAAGTGTGATCAATGTGCTTTACGTAGAATTACTGCAAATGACGAACAGAAATGATGAACAAACAAGTGGGAATTCTGGAGCGTGAGATGGAGATGGTTGAAGGATTGTAGCCAGTGGTGGAATAGGAGAGGCCATTGATTAAGGAATTCTATCTTTGAGGCGGTGGAGTTTCAGGATTGAGAGTGGGAGTGGGGAGGATTACAGGGACATTAATAAGGATGAGACAGTAAAGAGTTTTAAATGCAAGGACAAGAATTATATATGTGACAAGGTGATGCACATTAATGTGAACAAAGGCTTCTTTGTTAAGGCATTTATATAAAGTTGCAGTTTTTGCTAAGTGGCCAGGAATGATCAAGAGAAGTGTTTGAGTTTTGTGTTGCGAGGGAGGGAGGGTAGAGTGGATAGTCGGCTGGTAAATAGTTTGTAATGTGTGGGAAGAGGCTGCAGATGCTTGTTTAAACCAAAAATACACACCAACTCAGCCGGTCAGGCAGCATCTCTGGAGAAAAGGAATGGGTGACGTCTCGGCTCGACACCCTTCTTCAGACTGCGAGTCAAGGGAGACGAGAGATGTCGACGGTGAAGTAGAGAGAGAGAGAGATATATAGAACAAATGACTGAAAGATACGCAAGCAGTAACGACGAGGTGGAGAGAGCAGGAGGAATCACGGAGGGGGAGCAGCAAGAGAGCTGTTGCAGAACACTCGGCGGAGAGAGCAGGAGAACTTCAGAGTAAGTATACCATGAGGAGATTTCACAGTGGAGCGGGCAAAATGTGTTGGAAGGAACTGCCGATGCTGGTTTAAACCGAAGATAGACACAAAAAGCTGGAGTAACTCAGTGGGTCAGGCAGCATCTCTGGAGAGAAGGAATAGGTGACTTTTTGGGTCGAGACCCTTCTTCAGACTGAGAGTACCATCTATATCTCTTGTTTTCCTCTCCTCTGGCTCTCAGTCCAAAGAAGGGTCTTGACCCAAAACATCACCTATTCCTTTTCTCCAGAGATGCTGCAACTGTGGCCTGCGGACTTTACCGTCGAGGAGCTCGCCGTCTCAGGTTGACATCGAGGTCGGGAGCTCCAAAACCCGCACGAGGTTCAACTAGTCCCGACCCGGGGTAGATTGCCCGGCACTGGGGAGCTGAGATTCCCCCCCGATGCAGGAGCTCGAACGCCCCGACAACGGAAGGTTAGAGGCCCCCGACCGCTGGAGGACAAAGAAGGGAGAGATTGAACTGTTTTTCACCTTCCATCACAGTGAGGAATGTGGAGGAGTCACTGTGGTGGATGTTCATGTTAAAATGTATTTTGTGTGTCCTGTTGCTTTTTGTTGTTATGACTGTACGGCAAATGAAATTCCTCGCATGTTGCAAAACATTCTTGGCTAGTAAAGTATGATTGTGATTGATTGTGAGCTGTTTGTGGATTAAACATTTATTAGCCAGGATGATCTAGGATTAATGATTAGTTTTGGCAGAAGGAAATGAATACCACTGGCACTTAGAGGAGATGCATCCAGATTGACGTTGAAGATATTAGGGAACAAGTTTACAGAGCAAAACGCAAAGTTTAGTTGAGAGATGCTGTGTGGAAATAGACCCTTCGGCCCACCGAGTCCGCACCGCCCCAGCTTTCTCCGTGGACTAACAATATCCTACGCATTCTGGGGACAATTTACGATTATACCAAGCCAATTCACCTACAAACCTGTACGTCTTTGGAGTGTGGGAGGAAACCGAAGATCCCAGCTCACAGGGAGAAGGTACAAAACTGCAAACAGACTACACCCGTAGTCAGGATCGAACCCAAGTCCCCAGCGCTGTAAGGCAGCAACTCTGCCACTGTGCTACCTCATTGCAAGAACTGTTAAAGTTCGCTACTTAGACAACAACACAAAGGGTTAAAGGTAAACCAAGCCCAGCTTTAATTTTTCTTCAGACGGGAGTGGGAGTGTCACAGTAAGTGTGGGAGTAAGCTTGCCTACTAACAGTCCCTTGTGGATCCACTCAGAGATACTGCATCCTGTCTGCATTTTTATACAACACAAAGAGCCTTACAGGTTCTGCAAAGTCATGGTTACTCAGCTTTAACATGACCTTGTGTGAACTTGTCTTTGGGGTGTTACTTGATGAAAGTTCCCTGTCCTCTGATCTCCGTGCTTTCCCTTGTCGTTTAACGTCATCCTCTTGCCAGTCCTTCACTTATTCCAATAATTGTTATGTTGTGTGGTTTTTCCAAGAGTTGAAGTTTCAGTTGCAGTTATCAGTCACATGCATATGAGCCATTAGTATTTCTCCACTTTCAATACTATAGAAGGGGCAAAAACACACAAGCAGGTTTTCAGACAATGGTCAAGTGGCCCATCATGCAAAGTGAATTAGCTCTTTCAGAACAACTCAGCGGATCAGTCAGCATCCGTGGAGGGAATGAACAGACGATGTTCCTGGTGAGGATCCTTCTTCGAACAAGAGTAGAGAAGACATGGCAGAGGGGTGATTGTTGGCTTCATGGCAGAGTCAACAGGAGAGGTGTGCAGAATGGCAGATGCAGATAGAACATTAGGAAACCGGGCTGAGGATAAATACGCTTGTGATGGTGGTGCCTTAAAAGGCCATTTGGAGGATTGTGGGGAAACCGGATGGGAATGGCTGGTTTATCCATGAATCAAGGAAAAAGGCAGTGTGGAAGTGCACCCTTCCATCTACAAATCCACCCTGACCATCAACTAATTGGGCGGTCACGGTGGCGCAGCGGTAGAGTTGCTGCCTTACAGCGAATGCAGCGCCGGAGACCCGAGTTCGATCCTGACTACGGGCGGCGTCTGTACGGAGTTTGTACGTTCTCCCCGTGACCTGCATGGGTTTTCTCCAAGATCTTCGGTTTCCTCCCACATTCCAAAGACGTGCAGGTTTTGTAGGTTAATTGGCTTGGTGAATGTAAAAATCGTCCCTAGTGGATGTAGGATAGTGTTAATGTGTGGGGATCGCTGGTCGGCGCGGACCCGATGGGCCGAAGGGCCTGTTTCCGCGCTGTATCTCTAAACTAAACTACCCCTTTCCACTAATCCTTTCTTCAATTTCTTCCACTGTCTGTCGCTCATCTACACACTCGGGGCAATTTACAGCAGGTATTTGGGATGCGAGATGAAACACGAGCATCTGAAGGAAATGCTCACGGGTCATAGAGAATGTGGCAAACTCCACGCTGACAGCGCCCAAGGTCAGGATTGAACTTGTGCCTCTGGTGCGCTGAGTCAGTGGCTTTACTAACTGCCCGAACTGATGTTTGAAGTGTATTAGAGTCGAGTAGCAGTGATGGGTTAAGTTTAAGATTTGAAGGGGCCGAGCACATGAAGGGGGAATGACTAGGCGAGAGGAATAAATAATAGATGGTGGAAAACAATTAATGAGCATGAGCCCAATTGTTACGTTGATACATTTCCTTTTGACCAAACATGGTCTGGGGTGTAATAATAAAGATGGCGACTCCTTGTTTGCCAGCCCAGTATCAATTACAATTATTCTACCCGTTAAACCTCAATTCTAAGCGCTGTAACTGTACCACTATAATTCTGCACTCTACTTATTTTCTCTTTAGCAGTACCTGTTACACTCCTGTATTGCATGATTTGTCCTTCATAACGAGAGGATTTAAGTATAGGAGTAAAGAGGTCCTTCTGCAGTTGCACAGGGCCCTGGTGAGATCACATTTGGAATATTGTGCGCAGTTCTGGTCTCCTAATTTGAGGAAGGACGTTCTTGCTATTGAGGCAGTGCAGCGTCGGTTCACGAGGTTAATCCCCGGGATGGCGTATGACTGTCATATGAGGAAAGATTGGAAGGACTGGGCTTGTATTCACTGGAGTTTAGAAGGATGAGAGGGGATTTTATAGAGACGTATAAAATTATAAAAGGGACTGGACAGGCTAGATGCAGGAAAAAATGTTCCTAATGTTGGGGGAGTCCAGAACCAGGGGCCACAGTCTAAGAATAAAGGGGAGGCCATTTAAAACTGAGGTGAGAAAACAACTTTTTCACCCAGAGAGTTGTGAATTTGTGGAATTCTCTGCCACAGAAGGCAGTGGAAGTCAATTCACTGGATGAATTTAGGAGAGAGTTAGATAGAGCTCTAGGGGCTAGCGGAATCAAGGGATATGGGGAGAAGGCAGGCACGGGTTACTGATTGTGGATGATCAGCCATGATAACAATGAATGGCGGTGCTGGCTCGAAGGGCCGAATGGCCTCCTCCTGCACCTATTTTCTATGTCTCCCAATGGATGGTGTGACTTGCCATGGGCAGTACACCAAACGTATTACTTTCTGTGCATGTGACGATTCCAGTTTACAGTCAAAAGAGAACTGATGAAGGGACATTTTGTGTAATGATTAGACAAATATTGGCTGTTATCAAATATGCCCCCTACCCCCCAGCTGCAGGTGATTTGCATGGAATGTTCACAACCTGTTCTCCCTTGGTACACGGAGTACAGTGAAGGTTACAATGTCACTTGGCCAAGTGCCAGCCGACAGGTGCCATATTCTACCAGATTCTAAAGCACCACACCAGGACGCATACTCAACAAGTCAAGTCAAGTCAAGTCAATTTTATTTGTATAGCACATTTAAAAACAACCCACGTTGACCAAAGTGCTGTACATCTGATTAGGTACTAAGGAAAAACAACCCAAGAAGGTTCTCCCATTCCCCGCCAATCACCTTGTCCCTTCCTGAAAAGACAGAAACATGAACGAATCCTCAAAGGCCGTGTGAACTGCATTGTTTAGTTTCGAGATGCAGCGTGGAATAGAAACATAGAAACATCGAAAATAGGTGCAGGAGGAGGCCATTCGAGCCAGCACCGCCGTTCGTTGTGATCATAGCTGATCATCCAGGGCTGGAATCAGGCCCTTCGGCCCACCGGGTCCGTGCCGACCATCCATCCTACACACAGTAGGGGACAATTTACACTTCTAACAACGCAATTAATCTACAAACCTGCCCGTCTTTGGAGTGTGGGGGGAAACCGAAGATCTCGGAGAAAACCCACGCAGATCACGGGGAGAACGTGCAAACTCCGTACAGACAGCACCCGTAGTCGGGATGGAACCCGGGTCTCCGGCGCTGCATTAGCTGTAAGGCAGCAACTCTACCGCTGTGCCACCGTGACCACCCTATTGATAAACACAAAAAGCTGGAATAACTCAGCGGGTCAGACAGCATCTCTAGAGAGAAGGAATAGTCCTTCTAGCTCCTCCCTCGACTCTGTCCAGGGACCCCAACAGTCCTTTCATGTAAGGCAGAGGTTCACTCGCACCTTCTCCAACCTCAGCTACTGTATCCATTGTTCAAGATGTGGACCCTTATACATCGGCAAGACCAAACGCAGACTGGGCGATCGTTTTTGCTGAACACCTTCGCTCAGCCCGCCTGGAACCGACCTGATCTCCCAGTTGCCAAACACTTTAATTGCCATTCCACATTCCCATGCTGCCTCCTCCAGAGCAAGGAGTTCCCAACATTTTTCATCCCATTTACCCCAGACAACTTTTCGAAAGTAAGTTTACCCTGACCCTGTTTTGTTCAGTAATTTGAGTTTACACTTCTACCATAATAAAGCAACCGACAAAGGGGAAATTTTAAAATACTGTTTTTAACATTATTATTTTGTTCAAATTTACCCCCTGGGTAGGTGAAGTACCAGCTTTACCCCCTAGTTGTTGACCCAGCTTTAAAGTCGTCTGCCACTTGTTCTACACTGAGCCTCTGTCTTGTTGAGTCTCATTGCCTGTAACTCGTTTTCACCGAGCACACAGCTAACAATGGCCTGTTTCCTTGATCAATCGTTACTTTTTTTTGCATATCTTTCATTCATTTGTTCTCTATCGCTCTGTATCACCGTTTATATCGCTCGTTTCCCTTACCCCTGACTGAATCTGATGAAGCTTCTCGTCCCGAAACGTCACCTATTCCTTCCTTCCAGAGATGCTGTCTGACCCGCTGAGTTACTCCAGCTTTTCTTGTCTATCTTTGGTGTCAGCCAGCATCTGCAGTTCCTTCCTACACATCCTTAACGGCATTGATAGCTTGTCTGCAAAGCGCGAGCTGTTGGTGACCTGTGGGGAAGAAAATGGAATGGAATGTTCAGTCCACAGACCTGGCATCAATCTCGGATCATTGCCTTGCATTTAAGGAGCATGGTAAAGTTCACATAGATGACTACAGTTTCCTTGGAGAGCTATCTCGCTGGCTTTGCTTGCTGGTGATCAGATGACTGAATTCCACAAATAGCAACACCAGCCTCCATGTCCTCCGCAGTGGAATATGTGCTCCTACTTTCTTGCCTCAGAAAGATCATGGGTCCACTTAAAATAAACCCTGTTGAAGAGCTGTCTGTTGTGTGCAGCTTTTTGCCACTTGTTTGAGGAAGGATATTCTTGCTATTGAGGGCGTGCAGCGTAGGTTTACTAGGTTAATTCCCGGAAAGGCGGGACTGTTGTATGTTGAAAGACTGGAGCAACTGGGCTTGTATACACTGGAATTTAGAAGGATGAGAGGAGATCTTATTGAAACATATAAGATTATTAAGGGGTTGGACACGTTCGAGGCAGGAAACATGTTCCCAATGTTGGGGGAATCCAGAACCAGGGGCCACAGTTTAAGAATAAGGGGTAGGCCATTTAGAACGGAGATGAGGAAAAACTTTTTCAGTCAGAGAGTCGTAAATCTGTGGAATTCACTGCCTCAGAAGACAGTGGAGGCCAATTCTCTGAATGCTTTCAAGAGAGAGCTGGATAGAGCTCTTAAGGATAGCGGAGTCAGGGGGTATGGGGAGAAGGCAGGAACTGGGTACTGATTGAGAATGATCAGCCATGATCACATTGAATGGCGGTGCTGGCTCGAAGGGCCGAATGGCCTCCTCCTGCACCTATTGTCTATTGTTCTACACTGAGCCTCTGTCACTGCCTCCCATCTTTCACTAAGTCTCACATCCCCTCTCTGGAAACAATCAAGTGATAGACAGAACCCTAGTGATAGACAGAACCCTAGTAATTTTCACTGATTGCCGCATGGGTTCTTATTTGCAAAGGCCTTTATAAACTTGCTGCTGTGGTCCCCTCGTCATGGGGTCATGGGGTCATAGAGTCAAAGAGTGTGGAAGCAGGCCCTTCGGCCCAACTCGCCCACACCGGCGAACAATGTCCCAGTTACACTCGTCCCGCTTGCCTGCATTCGGAGTTTGTTCGTTCTCCCTGCATGGGTTTCCTCTGAGATCTTCGGTTTCCTCCCACATTCCAAAGACGTACAGGTTCGTAGGTTAATTGGCTTGGTATATGTACAAATTGTCCCTAGTGAGTGTAGGATAGTGTTAATGATCGCTGGTCGGCGCGGACCCGGTGGGCCGAAGGGCCTGTTTCCACGCTGTGTCTCTAAACAAAACTAAACGGACACAGCAGACGTCCCCAAACTGTGTCCCTGGTGCCATGGTCAGATCACATCTCTTGCGTTTTGCTGATTTGAGCTCCAGCTTTAGTTTTCACTGTTCCTACCATGCTGGCTGACTCATCTGCTGAGACCCTGGGTTGTTGTTCGAAGGGGCCTGTTGTGTCATGTCGAACCACACCTGACATATTTCAACTGATATCGTATCCATGCTAGCAATTTTTTCGGCCCACCGGGTCTGCGCCGACCAGTGATCCCCGCAAATTAACACTATCCTACACCCGCTGGGGACAATTTTTACATTTACTAAGCCAATTAACCTACAGACCTGTACGTCTTTGGAGTGTGGGAGGAAACCGAAGATCTCGGAGAAAACCCACGCAGGTCACGGGGAGAACGTACAAACTCCGTACAGACAGCACCCGTAGTCGGGATCGAACCCGGGTCTCCGGCGCTGCATTCGCTGTAAAGCTGTGCCACCGTGACTGTCCTAAAAGGTGTACGAAGGAACCTGCAAATGCTGGTTTAAACCGAAGATAGACACAAAATACTGGAGTAACTCAGCGGGACAGGCAGCATCTCTGGAGAGAGGGAATGGGTGACGTTTCTGGTCGAGACCCTTCTTCACACTTCACACCCGACAATTGCCTGCTGACTGTTACGGCTTTAGAGATCTTGAAACAATGGCCCACCTTGATAAGATCCAATTCATTGGTGTTGTTCATTGAACCTGAAAGAAAATGCTACCGTGCAGGTATTTTCCATAATCTGTGCCCGTATGTTACCAGCCTGCAGGTACGCGTTATTTCAGTATAAGTTTTGAAATATAACATGCAAATATAACATTTGGTTGCCCATGGCAGCAAGCTAACATAAGTCCAGTTCTTCCTTTTCCCTATGCTGACCTCCATTCACTACCAGTCAACCAGGCAATGTCTTCAATTTTTAAAAATTGAGTTCCTTGTTTTCCAGTTTGACCATAATTTCCTTCCGTCCTTCCTTATTTATGTAATAACTACATGGATAAGGAAGGAAATTGTGGTCAAACTGGAAATCAAGGATCACAATTTTAACAAAATGGAAGACGTTGTCTGGTAGTGAATGTTGCCCACAGCTCTGATTGTGACAGGTGGTTGCTCAATTTTGGTTGAAGAAGGGTCTCGACCCGAAACGTCACCCATTCCTTCTCTCCTGAGATGCTGCCTGACCCGCTGAGTTACTCCAACATTTTGTGAATAAATACCTTTGATTTGTACCAGCATCTGCAGTTATTTTCCTACGCTCAATTTTGGTTGTTCTGCCACTGTTGAGTCAGGTTTCAGCTTGCCATTTCTTAATGCCCTAAACGGGCTTTCCCCCCCCCCATTTCAAAAATCTTCTAACCCACCACTCTATCTCCAGGTCCCTCAGGTCGGCCGACTTGGGGCTACTGACTGTGCTGTTATGTTTGTGTGCCATTGTATGTTCGTTCTTAGTACCTGAACTGATGTACAGCACTTTGGTCAACGTGGGTTGTTTTTAAATGTGCTATACAAATAAAATTGACTTGACTTGACTTAATTTCTGTAAACCTCCTCCGTCTTTCTACACGTATTAAGAGCCTCCTATTTAGTGTCTTACTTTGCTTGCCACTGGCAATGTCAAATGCCTTGTGACACCTTATTGTGTTAAAATTTACCAAATATATGCAAGTTTCTGCTTTTCCTATTTGTTTCATACTACCTGAAGGCAAAGGAGGCAATTGAGTTTATGCTGCCTGCCTCTCGGAACAATCCCATTCACCCACTTATTGCATTTGTAACTTATTCTTCTGCAAGCCCAATTACACTTTCCCTTGGTTCTCCCACCAGTTACCTATGCTAAGGGCAATTTACAGTGGATGCTGGTTAACCTAACAACAAGCATGTCAAGGATCTTGGGCTCAGAATGCCATTGTTGTGATTAATAGAGTGACACAGGGTAGAAACAGGCCCTTCGACCCAACTTGTCCACACTGGCTAACATATCCCAGCTACACAAGTCCCACCTGCCTGAGCATGGTCCATATCCCTCCAAACCTGTCCTATCCTATCCATGTACCTGTCTTACTGTTTCTTAAATGTTAGGATAGTCCCCGCCTCAACTACCTCCTCTGGCAGCTTGTTCCATACACCCACCACCCTTTATGTGAAAAAGTTACCCTCAGATTCCTATTAAATCTTTTCCCCTTCACCTTAAACCTATGTCCTCTGGTCCTCGATTCCCCTACTCTGGGTAAAGGATTCTGTGCATCTAATAGAAAAATATTGAAAGACATATGCAGTAAGGCTGGATTTCCAACTTAATCAACAACTTCCTTGTCATTGATCATTTAGTTTAGCTTCGAGCTACAGCACGGAAGCAAGCGCTTCGGCCCGCGCCGACCAGCGATCCCGCACATTAACACTATCCTACACACACTAGGGACAATTTTACATTTTTAGACCAAGCCAATCAACCTAAAAACCTGTACGCCTTTGGAGTGTGGGAGGAAACTGAAGATCTTGGAGAAAACCCACGCAGGTCACGGGGAGAACGTACAAACTCCGTACAGACAGCACCCGTAGTTGGGATGGAACCCGGGTCTCCGGGCGCTGCAAGCACTGTAAGGCAGCAACTCTACCGCTGTGTCCCGATGGAACATTCTTTTTAAATATATTCTGACCAAGCATGTTATGATTCTACTTTACATCTTCCAGTTTTCACAGACACTTCCCTGTTCTACCAACATTTCATTTCCTTAAGTTCTGGGGACAATCCCGATGACTAATTCTTTCCTTTGGTGAGAGACAGCTGGCTCTTGAGATGATGTGGAAAGTGATTCACAAACTCGTGGTGAATTTTTGTATTGAGGAATGGTCTTGCACACTGGGAAGATGTTGGGAGCAGACGTTTTTGTCCAGTGGATGTTTTGTTTAAGGCCCATTCTCTCAAATGCGTCAGTGAATGTGTTAATAATGACTTGGACGTCGGCCTGTGAGTTTACACATGAGTAAACTCCTGACTGAGGTTGGGCTGACCCAACCTGGAATGGTTGTGGAGTGAGAGTGCTGGAAGTTGAAATTCACTTGTACATTAGTTCCTCTCCATTAGGGGCTTGTTGGAGTTGGGTGCAATATTAGACAGAATATAATCCTCCAACATTTCTGCCACATCCAACGTGATCCCACTACTGGCCACATCTCCCCATCTCCACCTCTTTCTGCTTTCCGCAACGACCATTCCCTCTGAAACTCTCTGGTCCACTCATCCCTTCCCATCCAAACCACCCCCTCTCCAGGAACTTTCCCCTGCAACCGCTGGAGATGCAACACCTGTCCCTTAACCTCCCCCCTCGATTCCATCCAAGGACCCAATCAGTCTCTCCAGGTGAGACAGAGGTTCACCTGCACCTCCTCCAACCTCATCTATTGTATCCGCTGTTCCAGGTGTCAACTTCTCTACATCGGCGAGACCAAATGCAAGCTCAGCGATCGTTTCATTCAACACCTCCGCTCAGTCTGTCTTAACCAACCTGATCTCCCGGTGGCTCAGCACTTCAACTCCCCCTCCCATTCTCAATCTGACCTTTCTGTTCTGGGCCTCCTCCATTGTCAGAGTGAGGTCCAGCGCAAATTGGAGGAACAGCACCTCATATTTTGCTTGGGTAGTTTACACCCCAGCGGTATGAACATTGATTTCTCTAACTTCAGATAGTCCCTGCTTCTCCTCTCTATCCCCTCCCCCTTCCCAGTTCTCCCACTAGTCTTTCTGTCTCCGACTACAAATTATCTTTGTCCCGCCCCCCTCCCCCGACATCAGTCTGAAGAAGGGTCTCGACCCGAAACGTCACCCATTCCTTCTCTCCCGAGATGCTGCCTGACCCGCTGAGTTACTCCAGCATTTTGCGTGTACCTTTGATTTAAACCAGCATCTGCGGTTCTTTCCTGCACATTAGACAGAAGTGTTGGGGGTGATTAATGCAGCCTTCCTTGACACTGTTGTGCATTGGGATTGGGTCCGTGGACCTTCTGGGTAAAATCACAGGTTGTCTATTATTGTGCAGCACACAGAGCCACACTTGAACAAACTCTCCACAGACCTCCCTGGCTCACAAGAAGATGGCGGAGGCTTTTGGAAATTCAAGGAAGACGATGCAAGGTCATAGAGTCACAGAGTCATAGAGTGATACGGTGTGGAAACAGGCCCTTCATAGAGTCACAGAGTGATACAGTGTGGAAACAGGCCCTTCATAGAGTCATAGAGTGATACAGTGTGGAAACAGGCCCTTCATAGAGTCATAGAGTGATACAGTGTGGAAACAGGCCCTTCATAGAGTCATAGAGTGATACAGTGTGGAAACAGGCCCGTCATAGAGTGATACAGTGTGGAAACAGGCCCTTCATAGAGTCATAGAGTGATACAGTGTGGAAACAGGCCCTTCATAGAGTCATAGAGTGATACAGTGTGGAAACAGGCCCTTCATAGAGTCATAGAGTGATACAGTGTGGAAACAGGCCCTTCATAGAGTCATAGAGTGATACAGTGTGGAAACAGGCCCTTCATAGAGTCATACAGTGTGGAAACAGGCCTTTCCACCCAACTTGCCCACACCGGCCAACATGTTCCAGCTACACTAGCCCCACCTGCCCGCGTTTGGCCCATATCCCTCCAAACATGTCCTATCCTGTCCAACTATTTCTTAAACGATGGGATAGTCCCAGCCTCAACTACCTCCTCTGGCAGCTTGTTCCATACACCCACCACCCTCTGTGTAGAAAAACGTACCCCTCGGTTTCCTATTAAATCTTTTCCCCTTCACCTTGAACCTATGTCCTCTGGTCCTCGATTCCCCTACTCTGGGTAAAAGACTCTGTGCGTCTACCCGATCTATTCCTCTCATGATTTTGTACACCTCTGCGCTCCATGGAATAGAGACCCAGCCTACTCAACCTCTCCCTGTAGCTCACACCCTCTAGTCCTGGCAACATCGCCGTAATTCTTTTCTGAACCCTTTCAAGCTTGACAATAATCTTTCCCATAACATGGTGCCCAGAACGGAACACAATGTTCTAAATGTGGTGATGTTTTTTTTCTCTGCACTTTTCTTGGAGTTGTCGTGTGACTAAAATAGTGTCCAAATTACTGGGTGTAAACTGCATGGTGACTCTGGCCAGGAGAAGCGACTGGCAGACTGAGCTGGGGACAGCCAATCCATGCAAGGCTTTCTTTTTAATATATCAATGTCATTAGTATTGATATAGACCACAACAGCTGCCCTCATTTTAATCGCTGTGGCTGCTCAATGATATCCTCGACCCTGGTTCTAGGGAGGCAATAAACCATCCTAGAAACATCGAAAATAGTTGCAAGAGTAGGCATTTGGCCCTTCAATATCTGGAGTGTTGTGTGCAGTTTAGGTCTCCTAATTTTTTTAATTTATTTTATTTAGAGATACAGCGCAGAAACAGGCCGTTCGGCCCACTGGGTCCGTGCCGCCCAGCGATCCCTGCACATTAACACTATCCTACACACACTAGGGACAATTTGTTTAACATTTTCCCAGCCAATTAACCTACAAACCTGTACGTCTTTGGAGTGTGGGAGGAAACCGAAGATCTCGGAGAAAACCCATGCAGGTCACGGGGAGAACGTACAAACTCCGTACAGTACAGCACCCGTAGTCAGGATCGAACCTGAGTCTCCGGCGCTGTAAGGCAGCAACTCTACCGCTGTGCCACCTTGAGGAAGGACGTCCTTGAGGCAGTGCAGCGTAGGCTCACCAGGTTAATCCCTGGGATGGAGGGACTGTCATATGAGGAAAGATTGGAAAGACTGGGCTTGTATTCACTAGAGTTTAGAAGGATGAGAGGGGATCTTATAGAGATCTTATAGAGACGCATAAAATTATAAAAGGGCTGGACAAGCTAGATGCAGGAAAAATGTTCAGAACCAGGGGCCAAAGTCCAAGAATAAGGTGGAGGCCATTTAAAACTGAAGAAACCTTTTCACCCAGAGTTGTGAATTTGTGGAATTCTCTGTCCCAGAAGGCAGTGGAGGCCAATTCACTGGATGAATTTAAAAGAGAGTTAGATAAAGCTCTAGGGGCTAATGGAATCAAGGGATATGGGGAGAAGGCAGGCATGGGTTACTGATGGTGGATGATCAGCCATGATCACAATGAATGGCTTGAAGGGCCAAATGGCCTCCTCCTGCTCCTATTTTCTATGTTTCTATATTTCAATATGATCATGGCTGATCATCCAAAATCAGGACCCCGTTCCTGCTTTCTCCCCATATCCCTTGATTCCTTTAGCCCTAAGAGCTCTATCTAGCTCTCTCTTGAAAACATCCAGTGAATCGGCCTCGATTGCAGAGAATTCCACAAATTCACAACTCTCTAGGTGAAAATGTTTTTCCTCATCTCAGTCCTGAATGGCCTCCCCCTTATTCTTACACTGTAACCCTTGGTTCTGGACTCTCCCAACTTTGGGAACATTTTTCCTGCATCTAGCCTGACCAATCCCTTAAGAATTTTATATGTTTCTATAAGATTCCCTCTCATCCTTCTAAATTCCAGTGAATATAAGCCCAGTCGACCCTTTCTTTCATCCTATGTCAGTCCCGCCATCCCGGGGATTAACCTTATGAACCTACGCTGCACTCCCTCAATAGCAAGGATGGCCTTCCACAAATCCTGGAATAACATTTGCAATAGTAATCTCTGATTGCTCGCCTGACATAAATCCCTATGGCTTGATGCCTTGCTCCTTCTCCTCCTTCCCTGAAAAGCGGAGGTACCCGCAGTGCTTTGGGATTGGCTGCGTTTGCATTCCCCAGGGAAACCGCTCCACCGTAAGTGTCACAAGAAGGATCAGCCATGATCACATTGAATGGCGGTGCTGGCTCGAAGGGCTGAATGGCCTACTCCTGCACCTATTGTCTATTAGACAATGGACAATAGGTGCAGGAGTAGACCATTCGGCCCTTCGAGCCAGCACCACCATTCAATGTGATCATGGCTGATCATTCACAATCAGTAACCCGTTCCTGCCTTCTCCCCATACCCCCTGACTCCGCTATCCTTAAGAGCTCTATCTAGCTCTCTTTTGAATGCATTCAGAGAATTGGCCTCCATTGCCTTCTGAGGCAGAGAATTCCACAGATTTACAACTCTGACTGAAAAGGTTTTTCCTCATCTCCGTTTTAAATGGCCTACCCCTTATTCTTAAACTGTGGCCCTTGGTTCTGGACTTCTCCAACATTGGGAACATGTTTCCTGCCTCTAACGTGTCCAACCCCTTAATAATCTTATATGTTTCGATAAGATCCCCTCTCATCCTTCTAAATTCCAGTGTATACAAGCCTGGTCGCTCCAGTCTTTGTCTATATGTCTATTGTCTATAGGTAGGTACAGATGTTCCCCGTCTAACGATGCTTCAATGTACGACACTACGGCTTTACAATGGTGCAAACGCTGGGCAAAGGCCGGGACCCGCAGTTCGCTTTCGGCCACGTGATCAGGTGTATTTAAATGCATTTCAACGCACAATATTTTCAGTTTGCGATGGTTTTATCGGAACGTAACCCCATTGTAAGTTGAGGAGCACCTGTACTGTTTAAAGAGCAAGATGCTGATTTGGTGGGGTGGGTAGGAGTGAGTAGAGCTCTCCGGAACTAACTGCTGCCTGTCTGGCGATCAGCCATTTTCCATCCTGGTGTTCTGGATCTCCCAAAATGAGCAAGTCTCCGCAATTGGCCTTTTGGATTGTCTGCGGTGCAGTGAGGACAACTGTTACCCCAGCTCCAACACCTGATGAACAGACATTCTTCCTTGTGTTTAGTTTTTAGAGATACAGTGCGGAAACAGGCCCTTTCGGCCCACCGGGTCCGTGCCGACCAGCGATCCCCGCACAATAACATTATCCTACACCCACTAGGGACAATTTACACATACACCAAGCCAATGAACCTACAAACCTGTACGACTTTGGAGTGTGGGAGGAAACCGAAGATCTCGGAGAAAACCCACGCAGGTCACGGGGAGAACGTACAAACTCCGAATAGACAGCACCCGCAGTCGGGATGGAACCTGGGTCTCCGGCGCTGCATTCGCTGTAAGGCAGCAACTCTACCGCTGTGAGGCAGCAACTCTACCGCTGCGCCACTGTGACCGCCCGGGCCTGTAAAGGCTTGTGCTTGTAAAACTGCAGCAAATAAAACTTTCATTGCTCTCTAAGTGGTTCACATGACAATTCAAAGATGGACATAAGCCAGGGATTGATATATTCTTGATTAGTATGGGTGTCAGGGGTTACGGGGAGAAGGCAGGAGAATGGGGTTAGGAGGGAGAGTTTGATCAGCCATGATTGAATGGCGGAGTAGACTTGATGGGCCGAATGGCCTAATTCTATTCCTGTCACTTATGACCATATGACACAAAATCCTGGGGTAACTCAGTGGGACAGGCAGCATCTCTGGAGAGAAGGAATGGGTGACGGTTTGGGTCGAGACCCTTCTACCGTCTCTTCATATGACAATTCAACTCTCTTGACTTTCCTGTGGTGCCCCGAAAGTGGGAAGCATCATAGAAACATAGACAATAGATGCAGGAGGAGGCCATTTGGCCCTTTGAGCCGGCACCACCATTCAATATGATCATGGCTGATCTTCCACAATCAGTAACCCGTGCCTGCCTTCTCCCCATATCCCTTGATTCCGCTAGACCCTAGAGCTCTATCTAACTCTCTTTGAAATTTATCCAGTGATTTGGCCTCCACTGACTTCTGTGGCAGAGAATTCCACACATTCACAACTCTCTGGGTGAAAAGGTTTCTTCTCACCTCAGTTTTAAATGGCCTCCCCTTTATTCTTAGACTGTGGCCCCATGTCCTGGACTCCCCCAACATTGGGAACATTTTTCCTGAATCTAGCTTATCCAGTCCTTGCACCAGCGACTATCGACTATGTGCAAACACTGCGGCACGGTAGCGCAGTGGTAGAGTTGCTGCTTTACAGCGAATGCAGCGCCGGAGACTCAGGTTCGATCCTGACTACGGGTGCTGCACTGTAAGGAGTTTGTACGTTCTCCCCGTGACCTGCGTGGGTTTTCTCCGAGATCTTCGGTTTCCTCCCACACTCCAAAGACGTACAGGTATGTAGGTTAATTGGCTGGGTAAATGTAAAAATTGTCCCTAGTGGGTGTAGGATAGTGTTAATGTACGGGGATCGCTGGGCGGCACGGACTTGGTGGGCCGAAAAGGCCTGTTTCCGGCTGTATATATATGATGATATGATATGATATTGAGTATGATACAATTTAATTTATAGACACTGAGAATGTAAGAAGAGGTGTTGCTGTTATTGTTTTGTATATATTTTAATGCTGAATAAAGTTTTAGTTTTGTGGAAATAAATATTTTTGATATAATTATTGTACCTGGCTCAACTACTTCCTGTGGCAGCTCGTTCCATGTAAACACCATCCTCTGTGTGAAAAGGGTTTCCCTTGGGCTCCTGTTAAATCTTTCCTCTCTCTCCTTAAACCTCTGCCCTCTAGTTCTTGATTTCCCCTCCCTGTGGGAGAAAGGACATTGCATCTTGATTTCCGTGGCTGACAAGAAAAGTTGAGGACAGTGTAAAACTAAAAGAGAAAGTGTTTAACAAAGCAAAGTTTAGTGGGAAGCCAGAGGATTGGGAAGCTTTTAAAGAACAACAGAGGGTAGCTAAAAAGACAATATGGGGAGAAAAGATGAAATACGAAGGTAAGCGAGCCAATAATATAAAAGAGGATAGCAAGAGTTTCTTCAGTTAGATAAAGAGCAAGAAAGAGGCAAGAGTGGACGTTGGACCACTGGAGAATGATGCAGGAGAAGTGATAATGGGATATAAAGAAATGGCAGAGGAATTGAATAACTTTGTGTCAGTCCCTTGCCCAGATTAGGTGAATCGAGGACCAGAGGACATAGCTTTAAGGTGAAGGGGAAAAGAATGAACAGGAATCTGAGGGGTAACTTTTTCCACACAAAGGGTGGTAGGTCTATGGAACAAGCTGCCAGAGGAGGTATTTGAGACAGGGATTATCCCAATGTTTAAAAAACAGTTAGGCAGGGACATTGATAGGACAGGTTTGGAGGGATATGGACCAAGTGTGGCTGGGACATGTTGACCAGTGTGGGCAAGTTGGGCAGAAGGGCCTGTTTCCACACTGTATCACTCTATGACTCCATGACTCTATGCGCCAAGTATTCATTCAATCAACTAGTTGAAAGCAAGTATCCAAAATTCCTTTTAGTGCTTTGGATCGCCCTATATAAAAAAGGCCTGTAGGATTTCTAAACTATACTGTTCAAAAGCTCACTAAAGTGCTTTGCAATATCAAATTGAGAAATGCGCTTCCAAATTTCCTTCTCTCCCTTGCTTTGCCTTTTAACAGTTCCTAAAAGTAACTGAAGTTACATCATTGAGCTTGTTCTTAGTTTAGTTTAGCGGTGCAGCGTGGAAACAGGCCCTTCGGCCCATCGAGTCCGCACCGACCAGCGATCCCTGCACATTAACACTATCCCGCACACACACTAGGGACAATTTACACTTATACCAAGCCACTTAACCTACAAACCTGTACATCTTTGGAGTGTAGGAGGAAACCGAAGATCTCGGAGAAAACCTAGGCAGGTCACGGGGAGAACGTACAAACTCCGCACAGATAATGCCCGTAGTCGGGATGGAACCGGGGTCTCCGGCGCTGTAAGGCAGCAGCTGTAAGGCAGCAACTCTACCGCTGTGCCGCACGAATGTTCTATTCCATGCTCCTAACAATCCATGATCCTGTTTGCCACATTTACCACTTTGCATGCTCTGTGCTGGAAACAATAGTCGGACAAAGCTGCCCACTGTATTGTGCAGCCAAAATCCAACTGCACGCTGTCAACAAGTTCAATAGACACACTATTGAAAGGATTTCTAATTTCATTAAATTTGTGCGTTTGAAAGCTAACTTTTAGCACTCCCTTTTGTACTTCAAGTCAATCTATTTAAAAAATCTACTGTTCAGCGGGCATTGTTATTGGGTTGATCTTAAGGGCTATGATAAACCAAGTGCCTTTGAAATTTAAAGCAATTAAATAAAGTAGCAGCAAAATGCACTTGACTTATTATGATTTCATACGTGGCTATAAAACATGTGGCTTCATAATCTTAACCTGTTCAGTGCCACCGCCAACCATACTCGGGTCAGAATGTTTACTCAAAAGATAGACACAAAAAGCTGGAGTAACTCAGCGGGGCAGGCAGCATCTCTGAAGAGAAGGAATGGGTGACGTTTCGGTTTGAGACCCTTCTTCATGTTTACATATCAGTGCAACCCCCGAGTATATTCATTTTGGCTTAATTTTGCCTTGGAACATAATTAGGCCATTCGGCCCATCAAGTCTACTCTGCGATTCAATCATGGCTGATATATCTCTCCCTCTTAACCCCATTCTCCTGCCTTCTCCCCATAACCCCTGAGACCGGTACTAATCAAGAATCTGTCCATCTCTCCCTTAAAAATATCCATTTGCTTGGCCTCCACAGCCTTCTGTGGCAAAGAATTCCTCAGATTCACCACCCTCTGACGAAAGAAATTCCTTCTCATCTCCTTCCTAAAGGAACATCCTTTAATTCTGAGGTTATGATCTTTAGTCCTAGACTCTCCCACTAGAGGAAACACCCTCTCCACATCCACTCTATCCAGTCCTTTCACTATTCTGTATGTTTCAATGAGGTCCCCCCTCATTCTGCTAAACTCCAACGAGTACAGGCCCAGTGCTGTCATCATATGCTCATCATATGTCAACTCATTCCTGGGATCATTCTTGGAGACCTCCTCTGGACCCTCTCCAAAGTATTACTTTTTATTCTGCCCAATGATTATGCTGCTGAAGTTGAGTTGTATGATGAAGTAAATATAAATCAGTTGCAATTAATTTTCCTGCACTGTTAATTCTTTGTTCCTGCATTGCTAAATTGTTTTGGTAACTGCAGTTTTCTTGTTTTGCAGTGGCGGAGAAGAAGCCTAAATGGGTAGGCCTTGGATTATGTTACGCTTTGCTCTCCTGTTTATTCTTTGCCGTCCTTTCCCTTTTGGTGAAGAAAATTGAAGGAATCCATTCCCTGGAAATCAGTGGGATTCGATGTTTATTTCAGTGGTTATTTACATTCCCGATTATTATCTACAAAGAGTAAGTATGAAATATGTATATTGTAGTGCCTGCACTGTGCTTGAAATTGCCGCACGGTGGTGCAGCGGTAGAGTTGCTGCCTTACAGCGAATGCAGCGTCGGATAACCCGGGTTCCATCCCGAATACGGGTGCTGTCTGTACGGAGTTTGTACGTTCTCCCCTTGACCCGCGTGGGTTTTCTCCGAGATCTTCGGTTTCCTCCCACACTCCAAAGACATCGAGGTGTGTAGGTTAATTGGCTTGGTAAATGTAAAAATTGTCCCTAGTGGGTGTAGGATAGTGTTAATGTGCAGGGATCGCTGGTCAGCGCGGACCCGGTGGGCCGAAGGGTCTGTTTCCACACTGTATCTCTAAACTAAACTAAAATAACTAAACTAAAATAACTAAACTAAACAGCACTCATGTACCCAGAGTTAAGACATGATGGGGATTCCACTATATTTCTGAGTGTATTCTGTAGCCCATCAGGTGATATTTACTTTTTTTAGTTTAGTTTAGAGATACAGCACGGAAACAGGCCCTTCGGCACAACGTGTTCACATCGACCAGCGATCCCCGCACATTAGCACTATCCTACACCCACTTGGGACAATTATTTTACAATTACACCAAGCCAATTAACCTACAAACATGTACGTCTTTGGAGTGTGGGAGGAAACCGAAGATCCCGGAGAAAACCCACGCAGGTCACGGGGAGAACGTACAAACTCTGTACAGACAGCACCCGTAGTCAGGATGGAACCCGGGTCTCTAGTGCTGTAAGGCAGTAGCTCTACCGCTGCGCCACCTTTAATTTGTAAATGTGTAGGAATATTACAGGGATACAAAAACAACAGTGTATGAGGAAGACAAGATTTATGTTGTTGATAGGGAGAAGGTTAATCTTGGGCTAGGGAACTATTGATCGGCTTGCACCCATGCAGAACTCACTGACTTCATACACTTCACTTCCAATTTCCATCCTTCCCTTAAATATACCTGGACTATCTCCGACATCTCCCTCCCGTTTCTGGACCTCACCATTTCCATCACAGGACACAGACTAGTGACTGACATCTACTATAAACCCACTGACTCGCACAGCTATCTGGACTACACTTCTTCCCACCCGGTCTCCTGCAAAAAGTCTATCCCCTATTCCCAATTCCTCCGTCTACGCCGGATCTGCGCCCGGGATGAGGTGTTTCACACTAGGGCGTCAGAGATGTCCTCGTTCTTCAGGAAACGGTGCTTCCCCTCTTCCATTATAGATGAGGCTCTCACTAGGGTCTCTTCTACATCCCGCAGCTCCGCTCTTGCTCCCCCTCCCCCCACTCGTAACAAGGACAGAATCCCCCTCGTTCTCACCTTCCACCCCACCAGCCAGCGGATCCAACATATCATCCGCCAACATTTCCGTCACCTACAACGGGACCCCACCACTGGCCACATCTTCCCATCCCCTCCCCTTTCTGCGTTCCGCAGAGACCGTTCCCTCCGTAACTCCCTGGTCCACTTGTCCCTTCCTACCCAAACAACCCCATCCCCGGGCACTTTCCCCTGCAACCGCAGGAGATGCAACACCTGTCCCTTTACCTCCCCCCTCAACTCCATCCAAGGACCCAAACAGTCTTTCCAGATGAGACAGAGGTTCACCTGCACCTCCTCCAACCTCATCTATTGCATCCGCTGCTCCAGATGTCAACTTATTTACATCGGCGAAACCAAGCGCAGGCTCGGCGATTGCTTCGCTCAACACCTGCGCTCGGTCTGCATTGGCCAAACTGATCTCCCGGTGGCCGAGCACTTCAACTCCCCCTCACGTTCCCAGTCTGACCTTTCTGTCATGGGCCTCCTCCAGTGCCATAGTGAGGCCCACCGGAAATTGGAGGAACACCCGAAACGTCACCCATTCCTTCTCTCCTGAGATGCTGCCTGACCCGCTGATTTACTCCAGCATTTTGTGGGTATCCTGGACATTTTCAATGCTTACCTTAATTCTGGTTCTGGTTGATTACTGCGCAAACAGTGGTTATCTTGCGCAGGGGCATGGAATATGAGAGCGTGGAAGTCAGGCACAACTTTATAAGAGTTTGCGTAAGCCATGGCGAGAGTATTTGGTGTAGTTTGGTCACCACACTAGGAAAGATGTGGATGTACTGGAGAGGATGTGGATGAACCGGAGCACCCATGCAATTTGAGTGTTTGGGGGAGTTCAGAACCAGGGGCCACAGTCTAAGAATAAAGGGGAGGCCATTTAAAACTGAGGTGAGAAGAAACTTTTTCACCCAGAGAGTTGTGAATTTGTGGAATTCTCTGCCCCAGAAGGCAGTGGAAGCCAATTTACGGGATCAATTAAAACTAGAGTTAGATAGAGCTCTCGGGGCTAGTGGAATCAAGGGATATGGGGAGAAGGCAGGCACGGGTTACTGATTGTGGATGATCAGCCATGATCATAATGAATGGCAGTGTTGGCTCGAAGGGTCAAATGGCCTCCTCCTGCACCTATTGTCTATGTTTTATTGTTTCTAAGAAGTAGTGCAATCATAACTACAGAAATCAGGGAACAATCGTTCAATTAATAATTTCATTGGTTGAGATTATAAAATGATGTGGGACCAAAGGTTGCTGAAGATGATTGGGAGAATAAACTACCATTCAATGGCAATAAAAAAGTCAAGAGTGTTTTATTGTCATGTGACCCAGATAGAACAATGACATTCTTACTTGGTGCAGCACAACAGAACATGTAAACATAGTGCACTGTAAATCAGGGGTGTCAAACTCATTTTCACCCCGGGCATTATGGTTGCCCTCAAAGTGCCGGTTGTAACTGTAAGACTGTATAAATGTAACTAATCCTTAACATATTGTTAAATAACCGTCTCTGCATTTGATTATTATTTATTGGAATGTACAAATATTGTACATGCATTAACATAAATGTAAAAATATATGTAAGCACATTGACAAATTGGGCCCGTTCCTCGTAGGGTTTCCATTGCGACCTGGGGAAATCGCGATTTTTCTTTAAAATAAATTGTCCATTAAAAAAATTAAATGAATCTCAATGGGGGGGGGGGGGGGGGGGGAGAGAGGAGGGGAGGGTGAGGAGGGGAAAGGGGAGAGGGAGCCTCTGACACCTCCTGCCAGTGACCATCTTCTTTCTCCTTCACTGTGGTGCCGTGCTCCTCCAGGGGAGGGGGAGCGCAATTAAAGGCGGTACAGGGAAGGGGAGAGGGTGTGACCGAGGAGCCCTGAACCCAAAGCCTCTCCTGTATTGGTGTAGCACCCTCAACCCCCTACTCAATCCCCCTTATCCCTCCCCTCCCTACCCCCCACTCTCCCATCTTCCCTGACCCCCACTGTCCTTCTCCCCCACCCCCACTCTTTCAACCCCCCCACAACCCCTCCTCCCCCCACCCCTGCTGTCCCCTTCCCACCACCGTCCTCCTCCTCCTCCCCACCCCCTGTTCCCTCCACCCCACACTGCCCTCTTCCCCAGTCCCACTCTCCCTCCCACCCGCACTCTCCTCCACCCCCCATTCCCCCCCTTTCCACCACTCTCTCCTCCCCCAGCCCGTCTCTCTCTCCCCCACTCCTCCTCCCCCCACCCTCCCCTCCACACTCACCCCACCCCCATTCTCACTGCCCCCACCCCCACTGTCCCCTCTTCCCCACCCCCTGTCCCCCTTCCCCCCCACTCCTACTTTCTTCCCCCCACCACCACCCCCTCTCTCCTCCCCCTCCTCCCTCACACCCTCCCCACCCCCTTTCACTCCCTCCCCTCCCCCACCCACCTTCTCCCCCTTCCTTCTCCCCACCCCCTCCTCCCCTTTCACTCTCACTCCCCCCCTTCCCCACCCACCTTCTCCCCCCACCCACCTTCTCCCCCTTCCCCCCACCCACCTTCTCCCCCTTCCCCCCACCCACCTTCTCCCCCTTCCCCCCACCCACCTTCTCCCCCCACCCACCTTCTCCCCCTTCCCCCCACCCACCTTCTCCCCCTTCCCCCCACCCACCTTCTCCCCACCCACCTTCTCCCCCTTCCCCCACCCACCTTCTCCCCCTTCCCCACCCTTCTCCCCCCACCCACCTTCTCCCCCTTCCCCCACCCACCTTCTCCCCCTTCCCCCACCCACCTTCTCCCCCTTCCCCCACCCACCTTCTCCCCCTTCCCCCACCCACCTTCTCCCCCTTCCCCCACCCACCTTCTCCCACTTCCCCACCCTTCTCCCACTTCCCCACCCTTCTCCCCCCACCCTTCTCCCCCCACCCACCTTCTCCCACTTCCCCCACCCTTCTCCCCCCTACCATTTCCCTCCCTTTCCTTCCCCCCACTCTTCCCTGACCCCCACTCTCTTCCCCCAACCACCACCCCTGCTGTCCCCCTCCCCCCTCCCACCCTTCCCTCCACCCACTCGGCCCCCTCGTCCACTCCCCTCCGTGGAGCCGTTGGCGGTGAAAGGCACTTACCGAGCGTGCAGGGAGGAGGAGGAGGGAGCCCCGGACTACTGGAGTCGGGCGGCGGAGGTGGGACTACTCGAGGCGGGCGGCCGCGGGTCTGGGTGAGTGGGGAGGGGGGGGAGAGGAGAGGGGCGCGGCGGGAGGCGCCGCACAAGATGGCGGAGCGTGAGGAGGCCGCCATCGGGGGCAGCGGCCCTCGTCGACGCCGCCATCGGTGGAAGCGGCCGCTGAAGGAGGAGGAGGAGGAGGAGAAGCTGCCCGCTGCGCTGCGCTGCGCTGCGGCCTGTGTGCGGTAACGGTGCTGGGCCCGGGCGGGAGGGGAGACTCGAGGACGCCGGGCCCGTGGGTTGAAGGGAAGGATGAGGACCATTAGTCCGACCATCGCCCTCCTGCTCGGGAGACAGTGTCCCCCGGGTGTGGGGGGGGGGGGGGGGGGGAGTGAGGGGGGGGAGGGGAGGCGGTGATTGCGGGCGGGCGGCTCCACTAACGGCGTCCATCTTGTGTGTGCGAGTGAGGAGAGGCCGTGTGACGAGGCCGTCAGACACACAGCGCTTGGAAAATGTGTTTAGAAATGAACGTTTGAAAGTTTAAAATGTCTGTAACTTAAAAGATATTCGACCAATGACAATTAAGCTCCCGCGGGCCACATAAAATGAGTTGTCGGGCCGGATATATTCCTATATCCATATCCCCCCTCCATTCCTTGCATGTCAATGCGCCTTTCCAAAAGCCTTTTAAATAGCACTATGAGTTTGACACATGTGCTGTAAATAATATGATAAACCAGAGAGAAAAAATAAGTTTAGTGTGTCTGTGTGTGTGTTTGTATGTGTGTGTATATACGTGTGAAATAACCTACTCCTGTTACAATTTTTAACTTCTTATTTATCGACCATAGAATTGTACAGAGTTACTCCAGCATTTTGTGAATAGAATTGTACATCATAGGAACATTGTGTCCTTCAGCACACAATGTCTGTAATGAACGTAATTCCAAGGAGAAGGTATCACAAAATGCTGGAGTAACTCAGCAGGTCAGGCAGCATCTCAGGAGAGAAGGAATGGGTGACGTTTCGGGTCGAGACCCTTCTTCAGACTGATGTTAGGGGAGGGGGCGGGACAAAGATTGGATATAAGTGGAGACAGGAAGACAGTGGGAGAACTGGGAAGGGGAAGAGAGGGACAGAGGAACGATCTAAAGTTGGAGGTCAATGTTCATACCGCTGGGCTGTAAGCTGTCCAAGCGAAATATGAGGTGCTTTCACCAAGACAAACTCTTCGTTTCCTATATCCAT
Organism: Rhinoraja longicauda; assembly: GCF_053455715.1. NCBI lineage: Eukaryota > Metazoa > Chordata > Chondrichthyes > Rajiformes > Arhynchobatidae > Rhinoraja > Rhinoraja longicauda. The sequence goes on from NC_135968.1 coordinate 45,502,220, forward strand.
ATCCCCCCCCATTCCTTGCATGTCAATGTGCCTTTCCAAAAGCCTTTGAAATAGCACTATCATACGTGTCTCTACCACCACCCCCAGCATCCGGCCTCCCACCACCCTCTGTGTACAAACCCTTGCCTCACACATCCACTTTAAACTTTGCCCCTCGCACGTTTATGAAATGGGTATTGTCCCAGGGAAATAGGGGAAAAGAACTTTGAACTGAGATGGCCAAACCACTTTGAATAATTCTGAAACGTGTCGAGTTGGGATATGAGAACATTTGTTCATGTGTCTGCAAAAATGTATGAATGACACAAAAAGCTGGAGTAACTTAGCAGGTCAGACAGCATAGAGCCATACAGTGTGGAAACAGGCCCTTTGACCCAACTTGCCCATATCGGCCACAATGTCCCAGCTACACTAGTCCCACTTGCCTGCGCTTGGTCCATATCCCTCCAAACCTGTCTACCCATGTACCTGTCTAACTGTTTCTTAAACATTCAGATAGTCCCAGCCTCAACTACCTCCTCTGGTAGCTTGTTCCATACACCCACCACCCTTTTGTGAAAAAAGGTACCCCTCTGATTCCTATTAAATCTTTTACCCTTCAACTAGAACCTATGTCCTCTGGTCCTTGATTCCCCTACTCTGGGCAAGAGACTCTGTGCATCTACCCGATCTATTCGTCTCATGACTTTATACACCTTTATAAGATCTCCCTTCATCCTCCTGCACTCCAAGGAATAGAGACCCAGCCTACTCAACCTCTCCCTATAGCTCACACCCTCTAGTCCTGGCAAATCTTCTCTGAACCTTTTCAAGCTTGACAATATCTTTCTTGTAACATGGTGCCCAGAACTGAACACGATATTCTAAATGCAGTCTCACCAACGTCTTATACAATTGCAACATGACCTTCCAACTTCTATACTCAATACTCTGATGAAGGCCAATGTGCCAAAAGCCTTTATGACCACCTTATTTACCTGTGACTCGTCCTTCAAGGAACCATGCACCTGTACTCCTAGATCCCTCTGCTCTACACTACCCAGAGGCCTACCATTTACTGTGTTGGTCCTGCCCTTGTTAGACATCCCAGAATGCAACACCTCACACTTCTCTGTATTAAATTCCATCAACCATTCCTCAGCCCACCTGGCCAATCGATCCAGATCCTGCTGCAATCTTTCACAACCATCCTCACTGTCTGCCAAACAACTCACTTTTGTATCATCAGCAAACTTGCTAATCTTGCCCTGTGTGTTCTCGTCCAAATCATTGATGCAGATGACAAACAGTAACGGGCCCAGCACCGAACCCTGAGGCACACCACTAGTCACAGGCCTCCAGTCCGAGAAGCAACCTTCCACCATCACCTTCTGCTTCCTTCCATGAAACCAGTATCCACCCTGAAATGTCACCTATTCCTTTTCTTCAGAGATACTGTCTGACCCGCTGAGTTACTCCAGGTTTTTGTGTCAATCTTTGGTTTAAACCAGCGCCTACAGTTTCTTCCTACACACCGTGTATGAATGAATGGATTTTGGGAATGAGACTGGAGCTCAATGTGGTTTCACCCCCTCTGCATGTATGAATGGTATGCTCACATTACGCTTGGACTTAATGGCTGCTTATTTGGATGAGAACATCTTGTCTGAAACCAAACGCAGCTGGAGGTGGCACTACCAGGAGCACAGGCATTAAAGCTGAAAAATTAGTTCATCTTTTCCTTGGGTGCGTCCAAGCTTTTTATGATTTCATCTGAAGATGAACGGGAAACAATTAGCCCTGAGTAACGCAGAAACTATGTAACTTAAGAAAGTGAAAACGGATATGAAAATGCACTCGGGGACCCACGTGCCTGCATCAGGTTTTTAATTCTTTAACAATGTGTTTTGTTCCCAGAGTGGACATTCTTGGACCCAAGGGCCTGAGAGTGTTGATTTTCTTACGAGGGTTCCTGGGTTCCACGGGCATGATGTTGCTCTTCTACGCCATTCAACAGATGCATTTGGCCGATGCCACGGTCATCATGTTTACTAACCCGGTCTTTGTCTCCATCTTTGCATGGATCTTTCTGAAGGAGAAATGCACCCTGCTGGATCCCATCCTCTTCGTTTTTACTATGGTCGGGGTCGTTCTCATCGCCAGGCCGCGGTTTCTGTTTGGCGCACCGGTCACTGGACTTGAAGGCGACTACAAGAATCACATTAAGGGGACGGCTGCTGCTTTTGGAAGTGCAATCTGCGTAGCCATGACCCTGGTCGTGATCCGCAAAATGGGGAAGTCCGTCCACTATTTCCTCTCCATTTGGTACTACTCCATCGTGGGCACGATCCTCAGCGTGGGCGCGGTGTCGGTCATCCACGAGTGGAACCTGCCCTTCTGTGGGATGGATCGAGCGTTTCTGATCCTGATCAGCTTGCTGGGGATAGGAGGGCAGGTCTTTCTCACCAAAGCTTTGCAGATCGAGAAGGCCGCGCCTGTGGCACTGGTGAAGACAATAGAGGTGGTCCTGGCCTTTATACTTCAATACTTGTTCCTAAATCTCACTCCGTCCTGGTGGAGCTTAGGAGGGGCACTATGTGTGGTCTCTGGCACCAGTGGAGTTGCTATTCAGAAGTGGTACGCCAGCACCAGAAAGCCAAAGACAAATCCCAATTAACCAAAGGCCTTTCTGTTTGGAAATGAGAGGCATCTTCTCAGGAACGTGGCTAAAATTTGAAACGAGTTATTATTCAATGGCCTTTTTTTTCAGAACACTGACTAAATACTCAAAATGATAAACCAAGATTTTCTCAGGAGAATGCACCAATTAAAACAATCATCTAAATGGTGCATATTTGAATTTTGTTATGATTTGGACTTCTTACATGTGAAATCCAGTTGCAATAAAGTTGTGTAAGTGTGTGTGAGATTTTTGCACTACATACTATGTTTCGAAAATGATTTGCATTTGCCTTCAGAGTTCAGGCCCGATCTGTCCTGCATCTCTGGTTAGTCCAGTCATGGTTTGCTTTTGATTCGGTTCTCTGTGAATCAGCGAGCCATGGGCTCAAGCCTTTCTGCAGAGACTTGTGCACACAGTCTGCATTGAGAGAGTGCCTTGTGAATGAGACGATGAACTGAACCCTGACTGACCTCTCAGGTACATAAAAAACCCCAAAAAGGTTTTATAGGACGCCAAAGATATCCAGTTAAATTCTCATAGTGTGCAGGTCAACATTTGTTCTTCATCTCGGGTTGCCAACTTCCTTACTCCCAAATAAGGGACAAGGTGACGTCACCCAGCCGGCGGCCACGTGCTCCCGCTCCACCAATGGCGACTGCCTGGGCTGGGATGCGGGTTGCTACGCAACCTCCGTTAGACGGGCCCGGGCCTACACTGTCCGGGAGTACAGGGGCCCCCGGGCTACAGTGTCTGGGCCAGCGGTGTCCGGGCATACGGTGTCCGGGCATACGGTGTCCGGTCATACAGTGTCCGGGCGTACAGTGTCCGGGCCTACAGTGTCCAGGCATACGGTGTCCGGGCCTACAGTGTCCGGGCCTACAGCGCTGTCCGGGCCTATAATGGGATAAGGTCCAAACCAATTTAGCACAAAATACGGGATGTTCTGGCTAATACAGGACAGTTGGCAACCCTTTCCTCAACAAATCAAAAATTAATTACTTTATTAATTACCTTTCACTTCTGCACTGCAGACCTTTTGGCGTTCTGCTGTAAGAGACTAGACTTTAAGTAACTCAATTACTATGAAGCACTATGGAGTATCCCAAGGTTATGACAGTGCTCCATTTATGTGCGGTGGCATGCCTTGTATCCAGTTGAGGCCTGCTGAAAATGGCCACTCACATGCTTACTGCGCATGATAGCTTTACGACCGACTCTTTACTTGGTTTCTCAAACTGCACTTGAGCCTTTTTCTGTTCAGATGCAGATCCTGCCCAGGTTGCGTCACTGTTCCATTCTGTCAGCTGTCCACAACCCCAACGGTTTGCAAGTTGGAAATGAATAAAAGCAGTGGGTGGATCACGGAGACAGTTGTGGGAGGAGACGTTGGAGAGAGGGCCGCCGGTTGACCTCAATGACTTGGGACAGTCACTAAAAGCTGGAGTAACCCTGTGGGCCAGGCAGCATCTCTGGAGAGAAGGAATGGGTGACGTTTCAGGTCGAGACCCTTCTTCAACCCTAACCCTAATCCGAATGCTCGACCCGAAACGTCACCCATTCCTTCTCTCCAGAGATGCTGTCTGTCCCGCTGAGTTATTCCAGTTCTTTTGTGTCCATCTTCGGTTCAAACCAGCATCTGCAGTTCCTTCTTTGACAGAATTTGGTGAGTCCAGTCGACGCTCCCAGGCGCGCCCCCTTCTCACCCAGCAGAAGTACCTCCACGCCCACCAGCAAACCCAGCCCGGCCCTCTCCCAAACGCACACTGGTGTGTTGCAGGTCGTTCATACCTTGGTGCTCCCAACCAAGAGAGGACGTGTATGTGATTTATGCAATAACAATGAATTATATTGTATTTATTCAAATATATTTGATAAATGTTTGAATGTTCTCATTTCAACGTTTGAAAGTAACATTTTGATTTTGGATTTCTTGAGGATAAAATATGGTAATATTTTTGATGTACATTTAGTTGGCACAATAGAGGTCTTCTTGTTCGTTAAGGATAATCACCCGGCAACATTCTAATTGCCAAAGCAATGACCAATGGTGTAGATGCAGAGATCTTCCACACTGTTTCCAATCAGTGCCCAGAATGGGTGTATGATTGATTACGAGGAATGGCGTACTAAACTTCATCAGGCATTGTGGTAGATCAGATAGATCATAAGTGATAGGAATAGAATTAGGCCATTCAGCCCATCAAGTCCGCTTCAATCTTGATTGGTCTATCTCTCCCTCCTAACTCCTGCCTTCTCCCCGTAACCGCAGAGCAGTCATGGGTGGTGCAGCGGTAGAGTTGCTGCCTTACAGCGAATGCAGCGCCGGAGACCCGGGTTCCATCCCGACTACGGGTGCTGTCTGTACGGAGTTTGTACGTTCTCCCCATGACCTGCGTGGGTTTTCACTGAGATCTTCGGTTTTCTCCCACACTCTAACTAAACCACCATCACCCGTACTAATCAAGAATCTATCTGCGCCTTAAAAAAATCCACTGACTTTGCCTCCAAAGCCTTCTGTGGCAAAGAATTCCACAGATTCACCACCCTCTGACTGAAGAAATTCCTCGTCATCTCCTTCCTGAAAGAACGTCCTTTAATTCTGAGGCTAGTCCTAGACTCTCTCACTAGTGGAAACATCCTCTCCACATCCACTCTATCCAAGCCTTTCACTATTCTGTATGATTCAATGAGGTCTCCCCTCATTCTAATCTCCAGCGAGTACAGGCCCAGTGCCGAGAAACACTCATCATCTGTTATCAAATAGGAGGTGAAAGGGCAATATCAGAGAGGGGCTGTGGCCTGCCTATTAAAGTATGATTAACATTGTAAAAGAGTGTTTGACCTATCCTGGAAGAAGTTTTTTGTAATAAATTGTAAATGGAGGGTTAGAATTGTGACAAAAGCAAATATGATTATAAAATGTTGCTGGTTACTTTAATCCCTCCATAGCAAAATAACTGCAGTTTAAATGGTACGGAACAGAATAATTCTTTGTTCAGTGCAACTGTACAAAGTTTCAAAGTGTTTATAGACACTGGTATTGTGTGGTCTTTTTGCCTTTTTCCAATTTGTTGTGAGAAAGTTGTCAAGCTAACTGCATATGTTGCATTAAATTACTTCTGCCACTGTTTTTGTTTGAGTTATAGTCCTTCCAAAATAACCAAATAGTGTCTCGATTGAAGAAGCACTGAGTGGAACTGATGTCTATTAGCTAAGTCGTTGTGTGACAACATTGCTTACAATGATGCCTAGGGGTTGCCAACTATCTCACTCCCAAATAAGGGACAAGGTGACGTCACTGCCCCACGCCCCATGCCCCACGTGACCTCACCCAGCCAGCAGCCACGTACTCCCGCTCCACCAATGGCAGCCGCCCGGGCCGGGAGACGGGTTGCTACGCAACCTCCGTTAGGCGGCGCATGGGCCTCCGGGCCTACACTGTCCGGGCCCACGCTGTCCGGTCCTACGCTGTCTGGCGCCATGCTGTCCGGGCCTACACTGTCCAGGCCCACACTGTCCGGGCCTACACTGTCCGGGCCCACACTGCCCGGGCCTAAGCTGTCCGGGCCTACGCTGTCCGGGCCCACACTGTCCGGGCCCACACTGTCCGGGGCTACGCTGTCGGGGCCTACACTGTCCGGGCCCACACTGTCCGGGCCCACACTGTCCAGGCCTACGCTGTCCGGGCCCACACTGTCCGGGCCTAACACTCTCCGGGCCTACACTGTCCGGGCCTACAGCGCCCCAGCCCACGCTGTCCGGCTCCACGAGGTCTGGCCCCACAGCGCCCCCCGGGGCTAATATGGGACAAACAAATTTAGCTCAAAATACGGGATGTCCCAGCTAATACGGGACAGTTGGCAACCCTAGTGATGCCTATGATTCACATTCTCTGCTTCTCTCGTGTTTTACTGCCACATCCATTTCAAATGCAACATAGCCTAAAGAATAGTGGCCTACTTAAGAGAGGATGCTTCATGGTGAATATTAAGGGGAGCAAAGTTCTGTATACCAAAGGTGTCATGCAGCAGAAACTATCCTTCTGTGAAACACTGGAAAGCATACTGTTGGGTTGCATCACAGTTTGGTTAGGAAAAGGCTCTGCCAATGACTGCATGAAGTTGCAGAGTTTGTCGGCACGGTGGCGCAGCGGTAGAGTTGCTACCTTACAGTGAATGCAGCGCCGGAGACCCGGGTTCAATCCCGACTACGGGTGCCGTCTGTACGGAGTTTGTACGTTTTCCTCGTGACCTGCGTGGGTTTTCTCTGAGATCTTCGGTTTCCTCCCACACTCCAAAGACGTACAGGTTTGTAGGTTAATTGGCTTGGTAAATGTAAAAATTGTCCCTAGTGGGTGTGGGATAGTGTTAATGTGCGGGGATCGCTGAATGGCGCGGACCCGGTGGGCGAAGGGCCTGTTTTCGCTCTGTAGCTCTAAACTAAACTAAACTGATGCGCTGCAATATGGAGAACTATATTCTGCACTCTGTATCTTGCACTTTATTGTACTTGAGTTTGACTCGATTGTATTTACATATAGAATCTGATTTGATTGGATACGAAGCAAAACAAAGATTTTTACTCTACCTCGATATATGTGACAATAAACCTGAACTTGAAATTAATTCCCATTTGCTTCAAGTTTTAGGTAATCAAATAGTTGACCATGCCCTTCCTGGTGTAGTGACAAATAACACTTTAGAGGTTGGAAGCCAGAGCAAATAAAAAAGCTACTTGAACTAATTGGGTTGAGATGCAGCATCAGCACTTCCTGCTGTGAGTTAGTTTAGAGATACAGCACGGAAACAGGCCCTTCGGCCCACCGAGTTCCTGCTGACCAGCGATCCCCGCGCATTAACACTATCCTACACACACTAGGGACAATTTTACATTCATACCAAGCCAATTCACCCACAAACCTGTACGTCTTTGGAGTTTGGGAGGAAACCGAAGGTCTCGGAGAAAACCCACGCAAATCATAGGGAGAACGTACAAACTCCGCACAGACAGCACCCGTAGTCGGGATGGAACCCGGGTCTCCGGCGCTGTAATGCAGCGACTCAACCATTGCACAGTCAGGCAACTTTTAGAATCATTGCAGGAGGAATTCATTGCCACATAAGGCTGTGGAGTCCAAGTCAACGGATATTTTTAAGGCACAGGTAGATAGATTCTTGATTATTACGGGTGTCAGGGGTTATGGGGAGAAGGCAGGAGAATGGGGTTAGGAGGGAGAGATAGATCAGCCATGATTGAATGGCAGAGTAGACTTGATGGGCCGAATGGCCTAATTCTGCTCCTATCACTTATGTATTATGAAAATGGATATTGGCATCCTGGGGGAGGGCACTATGTGGATAACTGGCTACTATAGCCACTGTCTACTCTAGCCACTGCCTACCTTCAGAGTTTCCTCAGACCAGAGCCACTGACTGCAGGTCCTTGCCTAACCTGGCTGACCGCTGGCTGGGTCACTGACTCCGCTGATCATCACCCCTCCCACCAGCAGGTGGCGGCTGTCGACTCAACTGAGATCCAGGCTTGGGGCCTTCACACTCCCAATGGTTCACGTGGACTGACTCTCCTGGCTCCTACTGCTGCCCCCTTCCCACAGGAGACCTCAACACTGACACCACTGGGTCCTGATGCCCTTCCCCCCCGTTTAAACGATCATTCTACTTCTTCTACCCACTCATACTCATAATCATACTTTATTAGCCAAGTAATTTTTGCAACATGCGAGGAATTTCATTTGCCGTACAGTCATACCAATAAAAAGCAACAGGACACACAAAATACATTTTAACATGAACATCCACCACAGTGACTCCTCCACATTCCTCACTGTGATGGAAGGTGAAAAACAGTTCATTCTCTTCCCTTCTTTGTCCTCCCGCTGTCGTGGGCATCGAACCTTCCGTTGACGGGACGATCTTGGCTCCCGTAGCTGTCGGTCGAGTCCTCCACGTCGGGGCGATCAAGCTCCCACATTGTGGGGATCTCAGCTCCCACACGCCGGGCGAGCCGACCCCTTGTCAGGGCTGGTCGAACCTCCTGTGACTTGAGCTTCCCGACATCGGTCTCTACCCGAGACTGCGAGCTCCTCGGTGGTGAAATCCACAGGTCACGGTTGGAGCGTCGATCCCAGGCAAGGGATCGCAGGTTCCAATGGTAAGTCCACGGCCCACGGTGGGGCTCAAAGTCATTCTCAAGCATGGCCGCCAGCTCCACGATGTTAGGCCGCAGGCGACCGGAGATACAAACTCCCATTAGGGTCTTTTTACCCTTACAATCTCGCGCAGGGGCATGGAATATGAGAGCGTGGAAGTCGGGTACAACTTTATAAGAGTTTGTGTAAGCCATGGCGAGAGTATTTGGTGTAGTTTGGTCACCACACTAGGAAAGATGTGGATGTACTGGAGAGGATGTGGATGAACCGGAGCACCCATGCAATACGAGTGTTTGTGGGAGTTCAGAACCAGGGGCCACAGTCTAAGAATAAAGGGGAGGCCGTTTAAAACTGAGGTGAGAAGAAACTTTTTCATCCAGAGAGTTGTGAATTTGTGGAATTCTCTGCCCCAGAAGGCAGTGGAGGCCAATTCACTGGATCAATTAAAACTAGAGTTAGATAGAGCTCTAGGGGCTAGTGGAATCAAGGGATATGGGGAGAAGGCAGGCACGGGTTACTGATTGTGGATGGTCAGCCATGATCACAATGAATGTGGCTCGAAGGGCCAAATGGCCTCCTCCTGCACCTATTGTCTATGTTTTATTGTTTCTAAGAAGTACTGCAATTATTACTACAGAAATCAGGGAACAATCGTTCAATTATTAATTTCATTGGGTGAGATTATAAAATGATGTGTGACCAAAGGTCGCTGAAGGTGATTGGGAGAATAAACTATCATTCAATGGCAATAAAAAAGTCAAGAGTGTTTTATTGTCATGTGACCCAGATAGAACAATGAAATTCTTACTTGGTGCAGCACAACAGAATATGTAAACATAGTGCACTGTAAATAATATGATAAACCAGAGAGAAAAAAAAAGTTTGGTGTGTCTGTGTGTTTGTGTGTGTATATATGTGTGAAATAACCTACTCCTGTTACAATTTTTAACTTCTTATTTATCGACCATAGAATTGTACAGAGTTACTCCAGCATTTTGTGAATAGAATTGTACATCATAGGAACATTGTGTCCTTCAGCACACAATGTCTGTACTGAACGTAATTCCAAGGAGAAGGTATCACAAAATGCTGGGTAACTCAGCAGGTCAGGCAGCATCTAGGAGAGAAGGAATGGGTGACGTTTCGGGTCGAGACCCTTCTTCAGACTGATGTTAGGGGAGGGGGCGGGAGAAAGATTGGATATAAGTGGAGACAGGAAGACAGTGGGAGAACTGGGAAGGGGGAGGGGAAGAGAGGGACAGATGAACGATCTAAAGTTGGAGAAGTCAATGTTCATGTCGCTGGGCTGTAAGCTGCCCAAGCGAAATATGAGGTGCTTTCACCAAGACAAACTCTTCGCTTCCTATATCCATATCCCTCCCCATTCCTTACATGTCAATGTGCCTTTCGAAAAGCCCAGGGATATAGGGGAAAAGAACTATGAACTGAGATGTTCAAACCACGTTGAATAATTCTGAAACGTGTCGAGTTGGGATACGAGAACATTTGTTCATGTGTCTGCAAAAATGTATGAATGACACAAAAAGCTGGAGTAACTTGGCAGGTCAGACAGCATAGAGCCATAGGTAGAGTCATCGAGTGATACAGTGTGGAAACAGGCCCTTTGGCCCAACTTGCCCATACCGACCAAAATGTCCCAGCTACACTAGTCCCACTTGCTTGCGCTTGGTCCATATCCCTTCAAACCTGTCTACCCATGTACCTGTTGTGATGTCTTGAGAGGTCGGGAGCTTTTGTCTTGAAGGTTGGGAGGTGTGGGGGCTGGAAATGAAGACAGAAAAGTTCTTGTTTTCAAACTTAAATTCCATATATTTAGTCTTTTCCAAAAACAGGTAAACTTAATTGTTTGCAGACAGGTACACAAAACCAAAACAGGTAGTTAAATCAAAACTGTAGCTTGCTGCCTTCTCACAAAATATAACTTTGTAAGTCCTATTCTGCTCAATATTTCCTGCTTCAAGATGTCATAGTTATTCGCTATTGTACTGTCCAAGTCTTGAAAAGCTTTCTGTGATTCCCCGACTAGGAACGGGGCTAGGATACCAACCCACTGGTCTTTAGGCCACTTTTCTTTGGTTGCAGTAATCTCGAATGCATGGAGATAGGCCTCTGGATCATCAGTGGGTCCCATTTTAGGAATAAAACCACTGGCACGGACCCTCGGGTTGGTGGTTGATGACTGGATCCTCTGTAACCTGAGTTCCGCTTCTTTCAACATATTGCCTTTTCTTTGTTCCTCCAAAAGAGCCCAGCTCGTCTCTATTTGGAGCTGGTTATTCTGAGCCAGCATCTTCAACATTTCCTCCATGTTGTTCTCACTGGTTCTCAATTGTGCCAAGCGGATAGTCAAATCACTGATGGACATTCGTACTCACCCACCCCTCCTTATCTGGCAATCTCCACCATTGTGATGTCTTGAGAGGTCGGGAGCTTTTCTCTTGAAGGGTGGGAGGTGTGGGTGCCGGAAATGAAGACAGAAACGTTCTTGTTTTCAAACTTAAATTCCATATATTTAGTCTTTTCCAAAAACAGGTAAACTTAATTGTTTGCAGACAGGTACACAAAACCAAAACAGGTAGTTAAATCAAAACTGTAGCTTGTTGCCTTCTTACAAAATATAACTCAAACACTGCTTCTCTCCCTCTCCCTCTCCCTCTCCCTCTCCCTCTCCCTCTCCCTCTCCCTCTCCCTCTCCCTCTCCCTCTCCCTCTCCCTCTCCCTCTCCCTCTCCCTCTCCCTCTCCCTCTCCCTCTCCCTCTCCCTCTCCCTCTCCCTCTCCCTCTCCCTCTCCCTCTCCCTCTCCCTCTCCCTCTCCCTCTCCCTCTCCCTCTCCCTCTCCCTCTCCCTCTCCCTCTCCCTCTCCGCTCCAGTTGTTGTCTCTCTCTTTAAATATACTGCTTCCCTTCCAGCTCTCTCACTGAGGCAATCAGCTCATCTGGTTCAGCTGGGCAGCAATCAGTGTCAGCAGCAATCAGCAGCAATCAGTATCAGCAACAATCAGTAGCAATCAGTGTCAGCAGCAATCAGTGTCAGCAGGGCAGGCATCCATGATGGTTTGTAGTCCTTGTTGCATCCACCGGGAGGAAATGTATCTCCCCTCTATGACTCTACCTCTCATGATATCACACTGTCTAACTGTTTCTTAAACATTCAGATAGTCCCAGCCTCAACTACCTCCTCTGGCAGCTTGCTCCATACCCCCACCACCCTTTGTGTGAAAAAAGATACCCCTCTGATTCCTATTAAATCTTTTCCCCTTCAACTAGGATCTATGTCCTCTGGTCCTCAATTCCCCTACTCTGGGCAAGAGACTCTGTACATCTACCCGATCTATTCCTCTCATGATTTTATAGACCTCTATTAGATCTCCCCTCATCCTCCGGCACTCCAAGGAATAGAGACCCAGCCTACTCAACCTCTCCCTATAGCTCACACCCTCTAGTCCTGGCAACATCCTCGTAAATCTTCTCTGAACCTTTTCAAGCTTGACAATATCTTTCCTATAACATGGTGCCCAGAACAGAACACGATATTCTAAATGCAGTCTCACCAACGTCTTATACAATTGCAACATGCCCTTCCAACTTCTATACTCAATACTCTGATGAAGGCCAATGTGCCCAAAGCCTTTATGACCACCTTATTTGCCTGTGACTTGTCCTTCAAGGAACCATGCACCTGTATTCCTAGATCCCTCTGCTCTACACTACCCAGAGGCCCACCATTTACTGTGTTGGTCCTGCCCTTGTTAGACATCCCAGAATGCAACACCTCACACTTCTCTGTATTAAATTCCATCAACCATTCCTCAGCCCACCTGGCCAATCGATCCAGATCCTGCTGCAATCTTTCACAACCATCCTCACTGTCTGCCAAACAACTCACTTTTGTATCATCAGCAAACTTGCTAATCTTGCCCTGTGTGTTCTCGTCCAAATCATTGATGCAGATGACAAACAGTAACGGGCCCAGCACCGAACCCTGAGGCACACCACTAGTCACAGGCCTCCAGTCCGAGAAGCAACCTTCCACCATCACCCTCTGCTTCCTTCCATGGAGCCAGTATCCACCCTGAAATGTCACCTATTCCTTTTCTTCAGAGATGCTGTCTGACCCGCTGAGTTACTCCAGGTTTTTGTGTCAATCTTTGGTCTAGTACACAGGCATTGAAGCTGAAAAATTAGTTCATCTTTTCCTTGGGTGCATCCAAGCTTTTTATGATTTCATCTGAAGATGAACGGGAAACAATTGGTCCTGAGTATCGCAGAAACTATGTAACTTAAGAGAGTGAAAACGGATATGAAAATGCACTCAGGGGGACCCATGTGCCTGCATCAGGTTTTTAATTCTTTAACAATGTGTTTTGTTCCCAGAGTGGACATTCTTGGACCCAAGGGCCTGAGAGTGTTGATTTTCTTACGAGGGTTCCTGGGTTCCACAGCCATGATGTTGCTCTTCTATGCCATTCAACAGATGCATTTGGCTGATGCCACGGTCATCAGGTTTACTAACCCGGTCTTTGTCTCCATCTTTGCATGGATCTTTCTGAAGGAGAAATGCACCCTGCTGGATCCCATCCTCTTGGTTTTTACTATGGTCGGGGTCGTTCTCATCGCCAGGCCGCGGTTTCTGTTTGGCGCACCGGTCACTGGACTTGAAGGCGACTACAAGAGTAACATTAAGGGGACGGCTGCTGCTTTTGGAAGTGCAATCTGTTCAGCCATGACCCTGGTCGTGATCCGCAAAATGGGGATGTCCGTCCACTATTTCCTCTCCATTTGGTACTACTCCATCGTGGGCACGATCCTCAGCGTGGGCGCGGTGTCAGTCATCCACGAGTGGAACCTGCCCTTCTGCGGGATGGATCGAGCGTTTCTGATCCTGATCAGCTTGCTGGGGATAGGAGGGCAGGTCTTCCTCACCAAAGCCTTGCAGATCGAGAAGGCCGCACCTGTGGCACTGGTGAAGACAACGGGGGTGGTCCTGGCCTTTGTACTTCAATACTTGTTCCTAAATATCACTCCGTCCTGGTGGAGCTTAGGAGGGGCACTATGTGTGGTCTCTGGCACCAGTGGAGTTGCTATTCAGAAGTGGTACACCAGCACCAGAAAGCCAAAGACAAATCCCAATTAACCAAAGGCCTTTCTGTTTGGAAATGAGAGGCATCTTCTCAGGAACGTGGCTAAAATTTGAAACGAGTTATTGTTCAGTGGCCTTTTTTTTCAGAACACTGACTAAATACTCAAAATGATAAACCAAGATTTTCTCAGGAGAATGCACCAATTAAAACAATCATTTGAATTTTGTTATGATTTGGACTTCTTACATGTGAAATCTATTTGCCATAAAGTTGTGTAAGTGTGTGTGAGATTTTTGCACTACATACTATGTTTAGAAAATTATTTGCATTGAGAGAGTGCCTTGTGAATGAGACGATGAACTGAACCCTGACTGACCTCTTAGGTACATAAAAATACCCCAAAAGGTTTTATAGGACTCCAAAGATATCCAGTTAAATTCTCATTGTGTGCAGGTCAACATTTGTTCTTCATCTCGGGTTGCCAACTTCCTTACTCCCAAATAAGGGACAAGGTGACGTCACCCAGCCGGCGGCCACGTGCTCCCGCTCCACCAATGGCGAATGCCCGGGCTGGGATGCGGGTTGCTACGCAACCTCCGTTAGGCGGTGCCCGGGCCTACACTGTCCGGAACTACAGGGGCCCCCGGGGTACAGTGTCTGGGCCAACATTGTCCAGGCATACGGTGTCCGGGCCTACAGTGTCCGGGCCTACAATGTCTGGGCCTAGTGTCTGGGCCTACAGTGTCCAGACATACAGTGTCCGGGCCTACAGTGTCCGGGCATACAGTGTCCGGGCCTACTGTGTCCGGGCCTACAGCGTCCAGGCCTACAGCGTCCGGGCCTACAGTGTCCAGGCATACAGTGTCCGGGCCTACAGTGTTCAGGCATACAGTGTCCGGGCCTACAGTGTCCGGGCCTACAGCGCTGTCCGGGCCTATTATGGGATAAGGTCCAAACCAATTTAGCACAAAATACGGGATGTTCCGGCTAATACAGGACAGTTGGCAACCCTTTCCTCAACAAATCAAAAATTAATGACCTTATTAATTACCTTTCACTTCTGCACTGCAGACCTTTTGGCGTTCTGCTGTAAGAGACTAGACTTTAAGTAACTCAATTACTATGAAGCACTTTGGAGTATCCCAAGGTTATGACAGTGCTCCATTTATGTGCGGTGGCATGCCTTGTATCCAGTTGAGGCCTGCTGAAAATGGCCACTCACATGCTTACTGCGCATGATAGCTTTACGACTGACTCTTTACTTGGTTTCTCAAACTGCACTTGAGCCTTTTTCTGTTCAGAAGCAGATCTTGCCCAGGTTGCGTCACTGTTCCATTCTGTCAGCTGTCCACAACCCCAACGGTTTGCAAGTTGGAAATGAATAAAAGCAGTGGGTGGGAGAGAGGATCACGGAGACAGTTGTGGGAGGAGACGTTGGAGAGAGGGCCGCCAGTTGACCTCAATGACTTGGGACAGTCACTAAAAGCTGGAGTAACCCAGTGGGCCAGGCAGCATCTCTGGAGAGAAGGAATGGGTGACGTTTCGGTTCGAGACCCTTCTTCAACCCTAACCCTAATCCGAATGCTCGACCCGAAACGTCACCCATTCCTTCTCTCCAGAGATGCTGTCTGTCCCGCTGAGTTATTCCATTTTTTTTGTGTCCATCTTCGGTTCAAACCAGCATCTGCAGTTCCTTCTTTGACAGAATTTGGTGAGTCCAGTCGACGCTCCCAGGCGCGCCCCCTTCTCACCCAGCAGAAGTACCTCCACGCCCACCAGCAAACCCAGCCCGGCCCTCTCCCAAACGCACACTGGTGTGTTGCAGGTCGTTCATACCTTGGTGCTCCCAACCAAGAGAGGACGTGTATGTGATTTATGCAATAACAATGAATTATATTGTATTTATTAAAATATATTTGATAAATGTTTGAATGTTCTCATTTCAACGTTTGAAAGTAACATTTTGATTTTGGATTTCTTGAGGATAAAATATGGTAATATTTTTGATGTACATTTAGTTGGCACAATAGAGGCCTTCTTGTTCGTTAAGGATAATCACCCGGCAACATTCTAATTGCCAAAGCAATGACCAATGGTGTAGATGCAGAGATCTTCCACACTGTTTCCAATCAGTGCCCAGAATGGGTGTATGATTGATTACGAGGAATGGCGTACTAAACTTCATCAGGCATTGTGGTCCATCAGATAGATCATAAGTGATAGGAATAGAATTAGGCCATTCAGCCCATCAAGTCCGCTTCAATCTTGATTGGTCTATCTCTCCCTCCTAACTCCTGCCTTCTCCCCGTAACCGCAGAGCAGTCATGGGTGGTGTAGCGGTAGAGTTGCTGCCTTACAGCGAATGCAGCGCCGGAGACCCGGGTTCCATCCCGACTACGGGTGCTGTCTGTACGGAGTTTGTACGTTCTCCCCATGACCTGCGTGGGTTTTCACTGAGATCTTCGGTTTTCTCCCACACTCCAACTAAACCACCATCACCCGTACTAATCAAGAATCTATCTGCGCCTTAAAAAAATCCACTGACTTTGCCTCCAAAGCCTTCTGTGGCAAAGAATTCCACAGATTCACCACCCTCTGACTGAAGAAATTCCTCGTCATCTCCTTCCTGAAAGAACGTCCTTTAATTCTGAGGCTAGTCCTAGACTCTCTCACTAGTGGAAACATCCTCTCCACATCCACTCTATCCAAGCCTTTCAGTATTCTGTATGTTTCAATGAGGTCTCCCCTCATTCTAATCTCCAGCGAGTACAGGCCCAGTGCCGAGAAACACTCATCATCTGTTATCAAATAGGAGCTGAAAGGGCAATATCAGAGAGGGGCTGTGGCCTGCCTATTAAAGTATGATTAACATTGTAAAAGAGTGTTTGACCTATCCTGGAAGAAGTTTTTTGTAATAAATTGTAATGTTGCTGGTTACTTTAATCCCTCCAGAGCAAAATAACTACAGTTTAAATGGTACGGAACAGGATAATTCTTTGTTCAGTGCAACTGTTCAAGGTTTCAAAGTGTTTACAGACACTGGTATTGTGTGGTCTTTTTGCCTTTTTCCAATTTGTTGTGAGAAAGTTGTTGTCAAGCTAACTGCATATGTTGCATTAAATTACTTCTGCCACTGTTTTTGTTTGAGTTATAGTCCTTCCAAAATAACCAAATAGTGTCTCGATTGAAGAAGCACTGAGTGGAACTGATGTCTATTAGCTAAGTCGTTGTGTGACAACATTGCTTACAATGATGCCTAGGGGTTGCCAACTATCTCACTCCCAAATAAGGGACAAGGTGACGTCACCGCCCCGCGCCCCATGCCCCACGTGACCTCACCCAGCCAGCGGCCACGTACTCCCGCTCCACCAATGGCAGCCGCCCGGGCCGGGAGACGGGTTGCTACGCAACCTCCGTTAGGCGGTGCATGGGCCTCCGTGCCTACACTGTCCAGGCCCACACTGTCCGGGCCTACACTGTCCTGGCCTACACTGTCCAGGCCCACACTGTCCGGGCCTATGCTGTCCGGGGCCATGCTGTCCGGGCCTACGCTGTCCGGGCCCACACTGTCCGGGCCCACACTGTCCGGGGCTACGCTGTCGGGGCCTACACTGTCCAGGCCCACACTGTCCGGGCCTATGCTGTCCGGGCCCACGCTGTCCGGGCCTACGCTGTCCGGGCCCACACTGTCCGGGCCTAACACTCTCCGGGCCTACACTGTCCGGGCCTACAGCGCCCCGGCCCACGCTGTCCTGCTCCACGAGGTCTGGCCCCACAGCGCCCCCCGGGGCTAATATGGGACAAACCAATTTAGCTCAAAATACGGGATGTCCCGGCTAATACGGGACAGTTGGCAACCCTAGTGATGCCTATGATTCACATTCTCTGCTTCTCTCGTGTTTTACTGCCACATCCATTTCAAATGCAACATAGCCTAAAGAATAGTGGCCTACTTAAGAGAGGATGCTTCATGGTGAATATTAAGGGGAGCAAAGTTCTGTATACCAAATGTGTCATGCAGCAGAAACTCTATCCTTCTGGGAAACACTGGAAAGCATACTGTTGGGTTGCATCACAGTTTGGTTAGGAAAAGGCTCTGCCAATGACTGCATGAAGTTGCAGAGTTTGTCGGCACGGTGGCACAGCGGTAGAGTTGCTACCTTACAGTGAATGCAGCGCCGGAGACCCGGGTTCAATCCCGACTACGGGTGCTGTCTGTACGGAGTTTGTACGTTTTCCTCGTGACCTGCGTGGGTTTTCTCCGAGATCTTCGGTTTCCTCCCAAACTCCAAAGACGTACAGGTTTGTAGGTTAATTGGCTTGGTAAATGTAAAAATTGTCCCTAGTGGGTGTGGGATAGTGTTAATGTGCGGGGATCGCTGAATGGCGCGGACCCGGTGGGCCGAAGGGCCTGTTTTCGCTCTGTAGCTCTAAACTAAACTAAACTAATGCGCTACAATATGGAGAACTATATTCTGCACTCTGTATCTTGCACTTTATCTATTGTACTTGAGTTTGACTCGATTGTATTTATATATAGAATCTGATTTGATTGGATACGAAGCAAAACAAAGATTTTCACTCTACCTCGATATATGTGACAATAAACCTGAACTTAAAATTAATTCCCATTTGCTTCAAGTTTTAGGTAATCAAATAGTTGACCATGCCCTTCCTGGTGTAGAGACAAATAACACTTTAGAGGTTGGAAACCAGAGCAAATAAAATAAGCTACTTGATCTAATTGGGTTGAGATGCAGCATCAGCACTTCCTGCTGTGAGTTAGTTTAGAGATACAGCACGGAAACAGGCCCTTCGGCCCACCGAGTTCCTGCTGACCAGCGATCCCCGCGCATTAACACTATCCTACACACACTAGGGACAATTTTACTTTCATACCAAGCCTATTCACCCACAAACCTGTACGTCTTTGGAGTTTGGGAGGAAACCGAAGGTCTCGGAGAAAACCCACGCAAGTCATAGGGAGAACGTACAAACTCCGTACAGACAGCACCCGTAGTCGGGATGGAACCCGGGTCTCCGGCGCTGTAAGGCAGCGACTCTACCATTGCACAGTCAGGCAACTTTTAGAATCATTGCAGGAGGAATTCATTGCCACATAAGGCTGTGGAGGCTAAGTCAACGTATATTTTTAAGGCACAGGTAGATAGATTCTTGATTATTACGGGTGTCAGGGGTTATGGGGAGAAGGCAGGAGAATGGGGTTAGGAGGGAGAGATAGATCAGCCATGATTGAATGGCAGAGTAGACTTGATGGGCCTAATGGCCTAATTCTGCTCCTATCACTTATGAATTATGAAAATGGATATTGGCATCCAGGGAGAGGGCACTATGTGGATAACTGGCTACTATAGCCACTGTCTACTCTAGCCACTGCCTTCCTTCAGAGTTTCCTCAGACCAGAGCCACTGACTGCATGTCCTTGCCTAACCTGGCTGACCGCTGGCTGGACCTCTGACTCCGCTGATCATCACCCCTCCCACCAGCAGGTGGCGGCTGTTGACTCAACTGAGATCCAGGCTAGGGGCCTTCACACTCCCAATGGTTCACGTGGACTGACTCTCCTGGCTCCTACTGCTGCCCCCTTCCCACAGGAGACCTCAACACTGACACCACTGGGTCCTGATGCCCTTCCCCCCCGTTTAAACGATCATTCTACTTCTTCTACCCACTCATACTCATAATCATACTTTATTAGCCAACTATGTTTTGCAACATACGAGGAATTTCATTTGCCGTACAGTCATACCAATAAAAAGCAACTGGACACACAAAATACATTTTAACATGAACATCCACCACAGTGACTCCTCCACATTCCTCACTGTGATGGAAGGTGAAAAACAGTTCATTCTCTTCCCTTCTTTGTCCTCCCGCTGTCGTGGGCATCGAACTTTCCGTTGACGGAATGATCTTGGCTCCCGTAGCTGGCGGTCGAGTCCTCCACGTCGGGGCGATCAAGCTCCCACATTGTGGGGATCTCAGCTCCCAAACGCCGGGCGAGCCGACCCCGGGTCAGGGCTGATCGAACCTCCTGTGACTTGAGCTTCCCGACATCGGTCTCTACCCGAGACTGCGAGCTCCTCGGTGGTGAAATCCGCAGGTCACGGTTGGAGCGTCGATCCCAGGCAAGGGATCGCAGGTTCCAATGGTAAGTCCACGGCCCACGGTGGGGCTCAAAGTCATTCTCAAGCAAGGCCGCCAGCTCCACGATGTTAGGCCGCAGGCGACCGGAGATACAAACTCCCATTAGGGTCTTTTTACCCTTACAATCTCGCGCAGGGGCATGGAATATGAGAGCGTGGAAGTCAGGTACAACTTTATAAGAGTTTGCGTAAGCCATGTCGAGAGTATTTGGTGTAGTTTGGTCACCACACTAGGAAAGATGTGGATGTATTGGAGAGGATGTGGATGAAATGGAGCACACATGCAATTTGAGTGTTTGGGGGAGTTCAGAACCAGGGGCCACAGTCTAAGAATAAAGGGGAGGCCATTTAAAACTGAGGTGAGAAGAAACTTTTTCACCCAGAGAGTTGTGAATTTGTGGAATTCTCTGCCCCAGAAGGCAGTGGAGGCCAATTCACTGGATCAATTAAAACGAGAGTTAGATAGAGCTCTAGGGGCTAGTGGAATCAAGGGATATGGGGAGAAGGCAGGCACGGGTTACTGATTGTGGATAATCAGCCATGATCACAATGAATGGCAGTGTTGGCTCGAAGGGCCAAATGGCCTCCTCCTGCACCTATTGTCTATGTTTTATTGTTTCTAAGAAGTACTGCAATTATAGCTACAGAAATCAGGGATCAATCGTTCAATTAATAATTTCATTGGTTGAGATTATAAAATGATGTGGGACCAAAGGTCGCTGAAGGTGATTGGGAGAATAAACTACCATTCAATGGCAATAAAAAAGTCAAGAGTGTTTTATTGTCATGTGACCCAGATAGAACAATGACATTCTTACTTGGTGCAGCACAACAGAACATGTAAACATAGTGCACTGTAAATAATATGATAAACCAGGGAGAAAAAAGAAGTTTGGTGTGTCTGTGTGTTTGTGTGTGTATATACGTGTGAAATAACCTACTCCTGTTACACTTTTTAACTTATCATTTATCGACCATAGAATTGTACAGAGTTACTCCAGCATTTTGTGAATAGAATTGTACATCATAGGAACATTGTGTCCTTCAGCACACAATGTCTGTACTGAACGTAATTCCAAGGAGAAGGTATCACAAAATGCTGGAGTAACTCAGCAGGTCAGGCAGCATCTCAGGAGAGAAGGAATGGGTGACGTTTCGGGTCGAGACCCTTCTTCAGACTGATGTTAGGGGAGGGGGCGGGACAAAGATTGGATATAAGTGGAGACAGGAAGACAGTGGGAGAACTGGGAAGGGGAAGAGAGGGACAGAGGAACGATCTAAAGTTGGAGGTCAATGTTCATACCGCTGGGCTACATGTAAGCTGTCCAAGCGAAATATGAGGTGCTTTCTCCAAGACAAACTCTTTGTTTCCTTTATCCATATCCCCCCCCATTCCTTGCATGTCAATGTGCCTTTCCAAAAGCCTTTGAAATAGCACTATCATACGTGTCTCTACCACCACCCCCAGCATCCGGCCTCCCACCACCCTCTGTGTACAAACACTTGCCTCACACATCCACTTTAAACTTTGCCCCTCTCACGTTTATGAAATGGGTATTGTCCCAGGGAAATAGGGGAAAAGAACTTTGAACTGAGATGGCCAAACCACTTTGAATAATTCTGAAACGTGTCGAGTTGGGATATGAGAACATTTGTTCATGTGTCTGCAAAAATGTATGAATGACACAAAAAGCTGGAGTAACTTAGCAGGTCAGACAGCATAGAGCCATAGGTAGAGTCATAGAGTGATACAGTGTGGCAACAGGCCCTTTGGCCCAACTTGCCCATACCGGCCAAAATGTCCCAGCTACACTAGTCCCACTTGCCTGCGCTTGGTCCATATCCCTCCAAACCTGTCTACCCATGTACCTGTCTAACTGTTTCTTAAACATTCAGATAGTCCCAGCCTCAACTACCTCCTCTGACAGCTTGTTCCATACACCCACCACCCTTTGTGTGATAAAAGGTGCCCCTCTGATTCCTATTAAATCTTTTACCCTTCAACTAGAGCCTATGTCCTCTGGTCCTCGATTCCCCTACTCTGGTCAAGAGACTCTGTGCATCTAACCAATCTATTCCTCTCATGACTTTATACACCTCTATAAGATCTCCCTTCATCCTCCTGCACTCCAAGGAATAGAGACCCAGCCTACTCAACCTCTCCCTATAGCTCACACCCTCTAGTCCTGGCAACATCCTCGTAAATCTTCTCTGAACCTTTTCAAGCTTGACAATATCTCTCCTGTAACATGGTGCCCAGAACTGAACACGATATTCTAAATGCAGTCTCACCAACATCTTATACAATTGCAACATGGCCTTCCATCTTCTATACTCAATACTCTGATGAAGGCCAATGTGCCCAAAGCCTTTATGACCATCTTATTTACCTGTGACTTGTCCTTCAAGGAACCATGCACCTGTATTCCTAGATCCCTCTGCTCTACACTACCCAGAGGCCTACCATTTACTGTGTTGGTCCTGCCCTTGTTAGACATCCCAGAATGCAACACCTCAAACTTCTCTGTATTAAATTCCATCAACCATTCCTCAGCCCACCTGGCCAATCGATCCAGATCCTGCTGCAATCTTTCACAACCATCCTCACTGTCTGCCAAACAACTCACTTTTGTATCATCAGCAAACTTGCTAATCTTGCCCTGTGTGTTCTCGTCCAAATCATTGATGCAGATGACAAACAGTAATGGGCCCAGCACCGAACCCTGAGGCACACCACTAGTCACAGGCCTCCAGTCCGAGAAGCAACCTTCCACCATCACCCTCTGCTTCCTTCCATGGAGCCAGTATCCACCCTGAAATGTCACCTATTCCTTTTCTTCAGAGATGCTGTCTGACCCGCTGAGTTACTCCAGGTTTTTGTGTCAATCTTTGGTCTAGTACACAGGCATTGAAGCTGAAAAATTAGTTCATCTTTTTCTTGGGTGCATCCAAACCTTTTATGATTTCATCTGAAGATGAACGGGAAACAATTGGCCCTGAGTATCGCAGAAACTATGTAACTTAAGAGTGTGAAAACGGATATGAAAATGCACTCAGGGGGACCCACGTGCCTGCATCAGGTTTTTAATACTTTAACAATGTGTTTTGTTCCCAGAGTGGACATTCTTGGACCCAAGGGCCTGAGAGTGTTGATTTTCTTACAAGGGTCCCTGGGTTCCACAGCCATGATGTTGCTCTTCTACGCCATTCAACAGATGCATTTGGCCGATGCCACGGTCATCATGTCTACTAACACGGTCTTTGTCTCCATCTTTGCATGTATCTTTCTGAAGGAGAAATGCACCCTGCTGGATCCCATCCTCTTCGTTTTTACTATGGTCGGGGTCGTTCTCATCGCCAGGCCGCAGTTTCTGTTTGGCGCACCGGTCACTGGACTTGAAGGCGACTACAAGAATCACATTAAGGGGACGGCTGCTGCTTTTGGAACTGCAATCTGTTCAGCCATGACCCTGGTCGTGATCCGCAAAATGGGGATGTCCGTCCACTATTTCCTCTCCATTTGGTACTACTCCATCGTGGGCACGATCCTCAGCGTGGGCGCGGTGTCAGTCATCCACGAGTGGAACCTGCCCTTCTGCGGGATGGATCGAGCATTTCTGATCCTGATCAGCTTGCTGGGGATAGGAGGGCAGGCCTTTATCATCAAAGCCTTGCAGATCGAGAAGGCCGCGCCTGTGGTACTGGTGAAGACAATAGAGGTGGTCCTGGCCTTTATACTTCAATACATGTTCCTAAATATCACTCCGTCCTGGTGGAGCTTAGGAGGGGCACTATGTGTGGTCTCTGGCACCAGTGGAGTTGCTATTCAGAAGTGGTACACCAGCACCAGAAAGCCAAAGACAAATCCCAATTAACCAAAGGCCTTTCTGTTTGGAAATGAGAGGCATCTTCTCAGGAACGTGGCTAAAATTTGAAACAAGTTATTATTCAGTGGCCTTTTTTTTCAGAACACTGACTAAATACTCAAAATGATAAACCAAGATTTTCTCAGGAGAATGCACCAATTAAAACAATCATCTAAATAGTGCATATTTGAATGTTGTTATAATTTGGACTTCTTACATGTGAAATCTATTTGCCATAAAGTTGTATAAGTGTGTGTGAGATTTTTGCACTACATACTATGTTTAGAAAATTATTTGCATTGAGAGAGTGCCTTGTGAATGAGACGATGAACTGAACCCTGACTGACCTCTCAGGTACATAAAAATACCCCAAAAGGTTTTATAGGACTCCAAAGATATCCAGTTAAATTCTCATTGTGTGCAGGTCAACATTTGTTCTTCATCTCGGGTTGCCAACTTCCTTACTCCCAAATAAGGGACAAGGTGACGTCACCCAGCCGGCGGCCACGTGCTCCCGCTCCACCAATGGCGAATTCCCGGGCTGGGATGCGGGTTGCTACGCAACCTCCGTTAGGCGGTGCCCGGGCCTACACTGTCCGGAACTACAGGGGCCCCCGGGGTACAGTGTCTGGGCCAACATTGTCCAGGCAAACGGTGTCCGGGCCTACAGTGTCCGGGCCTACAATGTCTGGGCCTACAGTGTCCGGGCCTACAGTGTCCAGGCATACAGTGTCCGGGCCTACAGTGTCCGGGCATACAGTTTCCGGGCCTACTGTGTCCGGGCCTACAGCGTCCAGGCCTACAGTGTCCTGGCCTACAGTGTCCAGGCATACAGTGTCCGGGCCTACAGTGTTCAGGCATACAGTGTCCGGGCCTACAGTGTCCGGGCCTACAGCGCCGTCCGGGCCTATTATGGGATAAGGTCCAAACCAATTTAGCCCAAAATACGGGATTTTCCGGCTAATACAGGACAGTTGGCAACCCTTTCCTCAACAAATCAAAAATTAATGACCTTATTAATTACCTTTCACTTCTGCACTGCAGACCTTTTGGCGTTCTGCTGTAAGAGACTAGACTTTAAGTAACACAATTACTATGAAGCACTTTGGAGTATCCCAAGGTTATGACAGTGCTCCATTTATGTGCGGTGGCATGCCTTGTATCCAGTTGAGGCCTGCTGAAAATGGCCACTCACATGCTTACTGCGCATGATAGCTTTACGACTGACTCTTTACTTGGTTTCTCAAACTGCACTTGAGCCTTTTTCTGTTCAGAAGCAGATCCTGCCCAGGTTGCGTCACTGTTACATTCTGTCAGCTGTCCACAACTCGAACGGTTTGCAAGTTGGAAATGAATAAAAGCAGTGGGTGGGAGAGAGGATCACGGAGACAGTTGTGGGAGGAGACGTTGGAGAGAGGGCCGCCAGTTGACCTCAATGACTTAGGACAGTCACTAAAAGCTGGAGTAACCCAGTGGGCCAGGCAGCATCTCTGGAGAGAAGGAATGGGTGACGTTTCAGGTCGAGACCCTTCTTCAACCCTAACCCTAATCCTAATGCTCGACCCGAAACGTCACCCATTCCTTCTCTCCAGAGATGCTGTCTGTCCCGCTGAGTTATTCCAGTTTTTTTGTGTCCATCTTCGGTTCAAACCAGCATCTGCAGTTCCTTCTTTGACAGAATTTGGTGAGTCCAGTCGACGCTCCCAGGCGCGCCCCCTTCTCACCCAGCAGAAGTACCTCCACGCCCACCAGCAAACCCAGCCCGGCCCTCTCCCAAACGCACACTGGTGTGTTGCAGGTCGTTCATACCTTGGTGCTCCCAACCAAGAGGGGACGTGTATGTGATTTATGCAATAACAATGAATTATATTGTATTTATTAAAATATATTTGATAAATGTTTGAATGTTCTCATTTCAACGTTTGAAAGTAACATTTTGATTTTGGATTTCTTGAGGATAAAATATGGTTATATATTTGATGTACATTTAGTTGGCACAATAGAGGCCTTCTTGTTCGTTAAGCATAATCACCCGGCAACATTCTAATTGCCAAAGCAATGACCAATGGTGTAGATGCAGAGATCTTCCACACTGTTTCCAATCAGTGCCCAGAATGGGTGTATGATTGATTACGAGGAATGGCGTACTAAACTTCATCAGGCATTGTGGTAGATCAGATAGATCATAAGTGATAGGAATAGAATTAGGCCATTCAGCCCATCAAGTCCGCTTCAATCTTGATTGATCTATCTCTCCCTCCTAACCCCATTCTCCTGCCTTCTCCCCGTAACCACAGAGCAGTCATAGGTGGCACGGCGGTAGAGTTGCTGCCTTACAGCGAATGCAGCGCCGGAGACCCGGGTTCAATCCCAACTACGGGTGCTGTCTGTACGGAGTTTGTACGTTCTCCCCATGACCTGCGTGGGTTTTCACTGAGATCTTCGGTTTCCTCCCACACTCCAAAGACGTACAGGTTTGTAGGTTAATTGACTTGGTAAATGTAAAAAAAAATAGTCCCTAGTGGGTGTAGGATAATGTTGGTGTGCGGGGTTCACTGATCGGGGCGGACCCGGTGGGCCGAAGAGCCTGTTTCCGCGCTATATCTCTAAACTAAACCACCGTCACCCGTACTAATCAAGAATCTATTTACGCCTTAAAAAAATCCACTGACTTTGCCTCCACAGCCTTCTGTGGCAAAGAATTCCACAGATTCACCACCCTCTGACTGAAGAAATTCCTTCTCATCACCTTCCTGAAAGAATGTCCTTTAATTCTGAGGCTTTCACCACTAGTCCTAGACTCTCCCACTAGTGGAAACATCCTCTCCACATCCACTCTATCCAAGCCTTTCACTATTCTGTACGTTTCAATGAGGTCTCCCCTCATTCTAATCTCCAGCGAGTACAGGCCCAGTGCCGAGAAACACTCATCATCTGTTATCAAATAGGAGGTGAAAGGGCAATATCAGAGAGGGGCTGTGGCCTGCCTATTAAAGTATGATTAACATTGTAAAAGAGTGTTTGGCCTATCCTGGAAGGTTTTTTGTAATAAATTGTAATGTTGCTGGTTACTTTAATCCCTCCATAGCAAAATAACTGCAGTTTAAATGGTACGGAACAGGATAATTCTTTGTTCAGTGCAACTGTACAAAGTTTCAAAGTGTTTATAGACACTGGTATTGTGTGGTCTTTTTTGCCTTTTTCCAATTTGTTGTGAGAAAGTTGTTGTCACGCTAACTGTATATGTTGCATTAAATTACTTCTGCCACTGTTTTTGTTTGTGTTATAGTCCTTCCAAAATAAACAAATAGTGTCTCGATTGAATAAGCACTGAGTGGAACTGATGTCTATTAGCTAAGTCGTTGTGTGACAACATTGCTTACAATGATGCCTAGGGGTTGCCAACTATCTCACTCCCAAATAAGGGACAAGGTGATGTCACCGCTCCGCGCCCCACGTGACCTCACCCAGCCAACGGCCACGTATCCCCGCTCCACCAATGGCAGCCGCCCAGGTCGTGAGGTGGGTTTCTACGCAACCTCCGTTAGGCGGCGCCAGGGCCTCTGGGCCTACACTGTCTGGGCCTACACTGTCTGGGCCTACACTGTCTGGGCCTACACTGTCCGGGCCCACACTGCCCGGGCCCACACTGTCCGCCCCACACCTACAATGTCCGGGCCCACACTGTCCGGGCCCACACCGCCCTGGCCCACACTGCCCGTGCCCGCACTGTCTGGGCCCCCACTGACCGGGCCCACAGTGTCCTGGCTCTGTGAAACTCTATCCTGTGAAACACTGGCAAGCATACTGTTGGGTTGCATCACAGCTTGGTTAGGAAACGGCTCTGACAATGACTGCAAGAAGTTGCAGAGTTGTGCGGCACGGTGGCGCAGTGGTAGAGTTGCTGCCTTACAGTGAATGCAGCGCCGGAGACCCGGGTTCAATCCCGACTATGGGTGCTGTCTGTACGGAGTTTATACGTTCTCCCCGTGACCTGCGTGGGTTTTCTCCGAGATCTTCGGTTTCCTCCAAAGACGTACAGGTTTGTAGGTTAATTGGCTTGGCAAATGTAAAAATGTAAAAATTGTCCCTAGTGGGTGTAGGGTAGTGTTAATGTGCGGGGATCGCTGATTGGCGCGGACCCGGTGGGCCGAAGGGGCTATTTTCGCGCTGGAGCTCTAAACTAAACTAAACTGATGCGCTACAATATGGAGAACTTTACTCTGCACTCTGTATCTTACACTTTATTGTACTTGAGTTTGACTCGATTGTATTTATATATAGAATCTGATTTGATTGGATACGAAGCAAAACAAAGATTTTTACTCGACCTCGATACATGTGACAATAAACCTGAACTTAAAATTAATTCCCATTTGCTTCAAGTTATAGGTAATCAAATAGTTGACCATGCCCTTCCTGGTGTAGAGACAAATAACACTTTAGAGGTTGGAAACCAGAGCAAATAAAATAAGCTACTTGAACTAATTGGGTTGAGATGCAGCATCAGCACTTCCTGCTGTGAGTTAGTTTAGAGATACAGCTCGGAAACAGGCCCTTCGGCCCACCGAGTTCCTGCTGACCAGCGATCCCCGCACATTAACACTATCCTACACACACTAGGGACAATTTTACATTCATACCAAGCCAATTCACCCACAAACCTGTACGTCTTTGGAGTTTGGGAGGAAACCGAAGGTCTCGGAGAAAACCCACGCAGGTCATAGGGAGAACGTACAAACTCCGTACAGACAGCACCCGTAGTCGGGATGGAACCCGGGTCTCCGGCGCTGTAAGGCAGCGACTCTACCATTGCACAGTCAGGCAACTGACATAAATTTAGCACCAAGGATGATAACTGTTCCAAAGCAGTACTTTTAGAATCATTGCAGGATGGAATTCATTGCCACTGAAGGCTGTGGAGGCCAAGTCAATGGATATTTTTAAGGCAGAGGTAGATAGATTCTTGATTATTACGGGTGTCAGGGGTTATGGGGAGAAGGCAGGAGAATGGGGTTAGGAGGGAGAGATAGATCAGCCATGATTGAATGGCGGAGTAGACTTAATGGGCCGAATGGCCTAATTCTGCTCCTATCACTTATGTATTATGAAAATGGATATTGGCATCCTGGGGGAGGGCACTATGTGGATAACTGGCTACTATAGCCACTGGCTACTCTAGCCACTGCCTACCTTCAGAGTTTCCTCAGACCAGAGCCACTGACTGCAGGTCCTTGCCTAACCTGGCTGACCGCTGGCTGGACCTCTGACTCCGCTGATCCTCACCCCTCCCACCAGCAGGTGGCGGCTGTCGACTCAACTGAGATCCAGGCTTGGGGCCTTCACACTCCCAATGGTTCACGTGGACTGACTCTCCTGGCTCCTACTGCTGCCCCCTTCCCACAGGAGACCTCAACACTGACACCACTGGGTCCTGATGCCCTTCCCCCCCGTTTAAACGATCATTCTACTTCTTCTACCCACTCATACTCATAATCATACTTTATTAGCCAACTATGTTTTGCAACATACGAGGAATTTCATTTGCCGTACAGTCATACCAATAAAAAGCAACTGGACACACAAAATATATTTTAACATGAACATCCACCACAGTGACTCCTCCACATTCCTCACTGTGATGGAAGGTGAAAAACAGTTCATTCTCTTCCCTTCTTTGTCCTCCCACTGTCGTGGGCATCGAACCTTCCGTTGACGGGACGATCTTGGCTCCCGTAGCTGGCGGTCGAGTCCTCCACGTCGGGGCGATCAAGCTCCCACATTGTGGGGATCTCAGCTCCCACACGCCGGGCGAGCCGACCCCGGGTCATCGCTGGTCGAACCTCCTGTGACTTGAGCTTCCCGACATCGGTCTCTACCCGAGACAGCGAGCTCCTCGGTGGTGAAATCCGCAGGTCACGGTTGGAGCGTCGATCCCAGGCAAGGGATCGCAGGTTCCAATGGTAAGTCCACGGCCCACGGTGGGGCTCAAAGTCATTCTCAAGCAAGGCCGCCAGCTCCACGATGTTAGGCCGCAGGCGACCGGAGATACAAGCTCCCATTAGGTTCTTTTTACCCTTACAATTCCTCATTTCTATCCATACTGATTCTGCATCTCCAGGATCCAGGATGTCACGGACCGAGTGCAGAGCATCCTCAAGGGTGAAGGTGAGCAGCCAGAAGTGGTAGTGATTGTCGGCACAAACAATGTTGGGAAAAAGAGGCAAGAGATTCTGCAACGTGACTTTAGAGAGCTCGGAAGAAGGCTGAAAAGCAAGACCTCCAGGGTGGTTATCTCCGGTTTGCTTCCAGTTCCTCGTGCTGGTGAGAGCAGGAACAGGGAGATACGGGATCTGAATGTGTGGTTGATGGGCTGGTGCAGGGGGCAGGGATTTAGTTTCTTAGACCACTGGGATCTGTTTTGGGCTAACGGTGGATTGTACAAAAGGGACGGTTTGCACCTTAACAGGTGGGGGACAAGCATTCTGGCAGGCTATGCTACACAGGTGGGTTTAAACTGAATAGTGGGTGGGGGGGGGAAGACAAATTGGAAAGACAAGGATGGAGTTAAAGGGCAAGAGAGTTTTAGAAAAGTTAAGAAAGACCCCAGAATTAATAGGACAGAAAGCTCATGAAGGGATAGGAGAGTATGGCTAAGTGAAATAGGAATTGATGTGAAAGGTGAAGTGATGGATTAAATAGATTAAAAGTATTATATATGAATGCACGAAGTATAAGAAGTAAAGTGGATGAGCTTGAGGCTCAGTTACAGATTGGTAGATATGACATTGTGGGAATTACAGAGACATGGCTGCAGGAGGATCGGGACTGGGAACTGAATATTTAGGGTTCTACGTCCCTTTCAGTAGAAAGGAGAGGCAGGTGAGCAGAGGAGGTGAGGGATGAAATTCAGTCCCTTGCGAGGGGTGACATAGTCCCTAAGACGTACAGGTTTGTGGGTTAATTGTCTTGGTATAAAGATAAATTGTCCCTAATGTGTGTGTGGGATGGTGTTAATGTGCGGGGATCGCTGGTCGGCGTAGACTCGGTGGGCCGAAGTGCCTGTTTCCGCACTGTATCTCTAAACTAAACTAAACTAAACTAAACCACCCTGGGTAAAATAATGTGTCGGGGTTATGGGGAGAAGGCAGGAGAATGGGGTTAGATACCGAATGGGGTTAGAGGCCGAATCTGGAGTATGGTGTGCAGTTCTGGTCGCCAAATTATAGGAAGGATGTCGACAAAATGGAGAGGGTACAGAGGAGATTTACTAGAATGTTGCCTGGGTTTCAGCACTTAGGCTACAGAGAGAGGTTGAACAGGTTGGGTCTTTATTCTTTGGAGCGTAGAAGGTTGAGGGGGGACTTGATAGAGGTTTTTAAAATTCTGAGAGGGACGGACAGAGTTGACGTGGGTAGGCTTTTCCCTTTGAGAGTGGGGAAGATTCCAACAAGGGGACATAGCTTCAGAATTGAGGGACAAAGGTTTAGGGGTAACATGAGGGGGAACTTCTTTACTCAGAGGGTTGTGGCTGTATGGAATGGGCGGAAGTGGTGGAGGCTGGCTCGATTTTATTATTTTATTATTTAAGAGTAAATTGGATAGGTATATGGATGAGAGGGGATTAGAGGGTTATGGTCTGAGTGCAGGTAGATGAGACTAGGTCAGGGAGAATGGTCGGCGTGGACTGGTAGGGCCGGACAGGCCTGTTTCCATGCTGTAGTTGTTATATTATATATAGATAGATTTCCCATGATTGAATGGCAGAGTAGACTTGATGGCCAAATGGCCTAATTCTGCTCCTACCAGTTATGAATAATAATTATGAATATGAAGTACAGTACATCTGATGAGCCCAACTCTCATGTACAGCGACTGTACAACTGCTTAGTGAAGCATCTTCTGATAGACATATTTACCAACATTTTTTCACAATGTTTATTTCTTAAATATTTGATGTCTTCCCATGAATAAATAGTGTTTTTTTCAGTCCATATGCTAACGTGTTTATAGAGAATAACGTTTTTTTCATTAACTCAATAGATTGTAAATGGGAATGGCAGTCCCAACGTTGCCAAATATAAGGGATGCTCTATCTGGGAAAAAGAGGCAAATTGCTCTGATGTAATGAATTTCTCATTACCATTTAGAACATAGAACATGGAACACAGAAAATAGGTGCAGGAGGAGGCCATTTAGCCCTTCGAGCCAGCACCGCCATTCAATTGATCATGGCAGATCATCCACAATCAGTAACCCATGCCTGCCTTCTCCCCATATCCCTTGATTCCACTAGCCCCTAGAGCTCTATCTAACTCTCTTTTAAATTCATCCAGTGATTTGCCCTCCACTGCCTTCTGCGGCAGAGAATTCCACAAATTCACAACTCTCTGGGTGAAAAAGTTTTTTTTCACCTCAGTTTCAAATGGCCTCTCCTTTTATTCTTAGACTGTGGCCCCTGGTTCTGGACTCCCCCAACACTGGGAACATTTTTCCTGCATCCAGTCCTTTTATAATTTTATACGTCTCTATAAGACCCCCTCTCATCCTTCTAAACTCCAGTGAATACAAGCCCAGTCTTTCCAATCTTTCCTCATACGACAGTCCCGCCATCCCGGGGATTAACCTCGTTTAGCAATCTGTGCACCGCCAAGTCCTATTTGTTGTAAAATGAGTAAAATGGTGTATAAACAAAAAAATGTTAATTTGTGACAATAAAGGGCTGGATATTTCTCTGGATAACTTCCTAATATAAGTGTTCCATTTTTGTGGATATGATGAGGGAGCTTCAGTGTGGTTGGGGAGGAAACTATGAATGCACTCAAGTGTGTATGGTGCGCACCTGTTGAAAACTGTGGCCGGCGTGTTCATTATATTGTGTAGGAAGGAACTGCAGATGCTGGTTTACACTGAAGGTAGACACAAAGTGCTGGAATAACTCAGCGTTGTCAGACAGCATCTCTGGAGAGAAGGAATGGGTGAAATTTAGGGTCAAGACCCTTCTTCAGTCTTAAGAGACATAGTCCCTAAGACATACAGGTTTGTAGGTTAATTGTCTTGGTATAAAGATAAATTGTCCCTAATGTGTGTGTGGGATGGTGTTAATGTGCGGGGATCGCTGGTCAGCATAGACTCGATGGGCCGAAGTGCCTGTCTTAAGAATGGTCTCGACCCGAAACGTCACCCATTCCTTCTCTCCAGAGATGCTGCCTGACCCGTTGAGTTACTCCAGCATTTTGTGTCTACCTTTGATATTATAATGTTTGATAACGTAATGCACACATTGACAGTATCTATCACACTTAAGCTTTTATAGCTCAGTGCTCATAGATTGAACAACTAGTGTAAGAACTCTCCATGTACCGCGGCACTCCTGGAACTGTTCCCCTGGATGTGTGAAGCTCTTGTTGCAACACAGCAATGCTTGGCGTGTAAGTCTGATGCAATATTTACAGTATTCTTAAGAGGTCATCTCGGCATTGTCTGTACAAAGTGTACAGAGAGTTCCAGGAAGAGAACTTGTTCATAAGGTCGTAGGTGATAGGAGCAGAATTAAGCCATTCGGCCCATCAAGTCTACTTCGTCATTTAATCATGGCTGATCTCTCTCTCCCTCCTAACCACATTCTCCTGCCTTCTCCCCATCACCTCTGACACCCGTACTAATCAGAAATCTATCTCTCTGTGCCTTTAATATATCCACTGACTTGGTCTCCACAGCCTTCTGTGGCAAAGAATTCCACAGATTCACCACACTCTGACTAAGGAAATTCCTCCTTATCTTCCTAAAAGGACGTCCTTTAATTCTGAGACTATGACCTCTAGTCCTGGACTCTCCCACTAGTGGAAACATCCTCTCCACATCCACAGGCCCAGTGCCATCAAACGCTAATTTTTTTTAACTCAATCATTCCTGGGAACATTCTTGTAAACCTCCAGAGCCAGCACATCCTTCCTCAGATATGGTGTCCAGAATTGCTGACAATACTCCATCTGCGACCTTACCAGCGCATTATAGAGCCTCAGCATTACATCCCTGTTTTTGTATTCCAGTCCTCGTGATGTAAATGCATTTGCTGTCTGTGTTGGTTGTGTTGCACCATAACATGTGGTGGTAGTGTAGTGGGAACATCAACCAGGGCGACAGTCAGCATTCATCCAAGGTGTTTGAGATCAGGACCGGGCGACTGAGCAGAACATGGGAGGATCAAGAAACAAGATATCAGCTTGGTGTGCTTTTTGTAAGGGGGGGTTGAAGGATGTATTTTTTTTCTGTATCGTATCTCCGTCCGCACTGCAGCCTAACATTGTGGAGCTGGTGGCCTCAGCTGGAGACCGCCTTCGGGGGCTCCAACCGCGGGAGCTTGCGGGAGTTTAACATCGTGGAGCTCGTGGGCCCTGGTTCGGGACCGACTTTGGGAGCTCCAAGCCGCAGGAGCTTCGACAGGGGACTTTCGACCGCCCCGATTGCGGACGCTTCGACCGCCGGCTGCGATCATCCTGACTGCGGGTGGTTCAACTCCCCCGACTGCGGGATGAAATGAGGGAAGAAGACTAGACTTTTTTGCCTTCCATCACAGTGAGGAATGTGGGGAATCCACTGTGGTGGATGTTTATGTTAACTTTTATATAGTTGTGTGTTTTGTTGCTTTTTTTTTAGTATGGCTGTATGGTAATACGAATATGACTGTACCTTAATCGGTACACGTGACAATAAAAGATCTTTTTGTTGCATCATATGCATTTATTGCATCGTATGGGAGGCACATTCTCAATCTCGTTGTACCCCTGTACAATGACAATAAAGATATATTGTATTGTATTGTATTAGACAATAGACAATAGACAATAGGTGCAGGAGGAGGCCATTCGGCCCTTCGAGCCTGTACGCACCGCCATTCAATGTGATCATGGCTGATCATTCTCAATCAGTACCCCGTTCCTGCCTTCTCCCCATACCCCCTGACTCCGCTATCCTTAAGAGCTCTATCCAGCTCTCTCTTGATTGCATTCAGAGAATTGGCCTCCACTGCCCTCTGAGGCAGAGAATTCCACAGATTCACAACTCTCTGACTGAAAACGTTTTTCCTCATCTCAGTTTTAAATGGCCTACCCCTTATTCGTAAACTGTGGCCCCTTGTTCTGGACTTCCCCCAACATTGGGAACATGTTTCCTGCCTCCAACGTGTCCAACCCCTTAATAATCTTATACGTTTCGATAAGATCTCCTATTGTATTGATGTGATTCATTTGTGCCTATACTCATCATGTGACTGAGTGAAATTATCTTTCAATGACACAAAGCTGTTTAACATCTCACAGGTACTGTGAGAGGTACTCTTGCAGATAAAGCCATGGCCCAGATGTTATTGGAGAGGGATTCACCTCACTTGCCTGTTGCTGAGTATTATATTTCTCCATAACATTAGCACACCTTAGCTCATATTTCAAAGTGCACAGTAAGTGATAATAAAGTAGGTGGTATTGTAGATAGTGAGGACGGCTGACCTAAATTGCAGCAGGATCTTGATCGGTCGGGCAGGTGGGCTGGGGAATGGTTAATGGAATTTAATGCAGAGAAGAGCGAGGTGTTGCATTTTGGGAAGTGTGACATGGACAGGACCTACACAGTGAATGGCAGGGCCCTGGGGGGTGTTGTAGAGCAGAGGGACCCAGGAGTGCAGGTATAGTTCTTTGAAAGTGGCGTCACAGGTAGGTAAGGTGGTCAAGAAGGCTTTTGGCACATTGGCCTTCATCGATCAGTGTTGAGTATAGATGCTGGGAAAAACAAAGAAACATAATAACATAGAACGTAGGTGCAAAAGTCGCCATTCGGCCCTTCGAGCCAGCCCCACCATTCAATATAATCATGACTGATCATCCACAATCAGTACCCCATTCCTGCTTTCTCCCCACATCCCTTGATTCTGTTAGCCCTAAGAGCTCTATCTAACTCTCTCTTGAATACACTCAGTGAATTGGCCTCCACTGCCTTCTGTGGCAGAGAATTCCACAGATTCACAACTCTCTGGGTGAAAACTTTTTCCTCATCTCAGTCCTAAATGGCCTACCCCTTATTCTTAAACAGAGACCCCTGGTTCTGAACTCCCCCAACATCGGGAACATTCCTGCATCTAGCCTGTCCAATCCCTTAATAATGTTATATGTTTCTATAAGATTCCCTCTCATCCTTCTCAATTCTAGTGAATATAAGCCCAGTGGATATGTCAGTCCCACCATCCCGGAAATTAACCTAGTTAACCTATACTGCACTCCCTCAATAGCAAGAATGTCCCTCAATAGCAAGAATGTCCTTCCTCAAACCAGGAGACCAAAACTGCACACAATACTCCAGGTGCGGTCTCACCCAGGGCCCTGTACAACTGCAGTAGGACCTCCTTGCTCCTATACTCAAATCCTCTCGCTAAGAAGGCCAACATGCCATTTTCTTTCTTCACTGCCTGCTGTACCTGCATGCTTACTTTCAGTCACCGATGTACAAGCACCCCCATGTCTTGTTGCACCTTCCATTTTTTCTGAATCTGACACCATTCAGATAATATTCTCTCTTCCTTCTATACTCCTTGTACACCCACGACTGTGCAGACATGTACAAATCTAATTCCATTTACAAATTCGCAGACGACACCACCACTGTGGGCCGGATATCAAATAATGATGAGACGGAATACAGGAAGGAGATGGAGAACCTCGTGTCCTGGTGTCCACACAACACTCTTTCCCTCAATGTCAGCAAGACAAAGGAGATAGTGATGGACTACAGGAGGTGAAGCGGACATGCCCCAGTCTGCATTGATGGTGCCGAGTAGAGATGGTTGAAAACTTCAAATTCCCAGGAGTCAATATCACCAACAACTTCTCCTGGACCACCCACATCAACGCAATTGTTGAGGAACCACACCTTAGAAGGCTTAGGAAGTTCGGCATGTCCCCTACAACTCTCACCAACATCTGCAGATGCGCCATAGAACCGATTTTACCGGGATCCATCACAGCTTGGTTTGGGAACAGCTCCATCCAAGACCGTAAGAAATTGCAGCCAATTGTGGACGCAGCCCAGACCATCACACAAACCAACCTCCCTTCCATTGACTCCATTTATACCTCACGCTGCCTCGGCAAGGCCAGCAGCATAATCAAGGACGAGTCGCACCCTGGCCACTCCCTCATCTCCCCTCCCCCATCGGGCAAAAGGTATAGAAGTGTGAAAACGCACACCTCCAGATTCAGGGACAGTTTCTTCCCAGCTGTTATCAGGCAACTGAACCATCCTACCACAACCAGAGAGCAGTGCTGAATTACTATCTACCTCATCGGTGACCCTTGGACTATCTTTGATCGTACTTTGATGGCTTTACCTTGCACTGAACGTAATTCCCTTATCGTGTATCTGTACACTGTGAATGGCTCGATTGTATTCATGTGTTGTCATTCCACTGTCTGGATAGCACGCAACAAAAGCTTTTCACTGTACCTCGGTACACGTGACAATAAACTCAACTGAATTAAACTAAACTAGACTGATCCTTTCTGGAGCGGAGCTCACTGGTGAAGAATACCCTGCTATGAGCATTGTCAGGCCCTCGTGCAATGTGAAAGAGAGAGCATGGGGCAAGTCAGAATAAGCCCCTTCCACGAGAAGGCAAAACATAATGGAGCCACAGCAAAGCTCTTCAACACAGCTCATTACAATGAAGAAAACTAACTGATGTCATGCAATTTCTTGTCGTATTCCTGCACATTGCCAAAGTATTTCTTCTTATTCCTTCAAAGATTTATAAATTAAATCACCAATTTAAAGTCAATTTACTGATTTTGAAAAAGAAATTTAGAGAAATGATCATCAGAAAATGTGAAAAGCATCTTTAAATTTATGGCACATGCAACCAATTTAACATATAATATGCTTTACTCTAACTATTCTTCCTCAGAACAATGAAACACCTGTGCTCATGTAAATCTAGTGTCAGGCCCCACCTGCTGTTACCTGTACCATTCCCTCCTTGTTGCCTGTCCATTGCCTGACCCATTGGGTTCCTCCAGCACTTTGTGTTTTGCATGGATTCAAGAACCAGGGCAGTCACGGTGGTGCAGCGGTAGAGTTGCTGCCTGACAGCGAATACAGCGCCGGAGACCCGGGTTCCATCCCAACTACGGGTGCTGTCTGTACGGAGTTTGTACGTTCTCCCCGTGACCTGCGTGGGTTTTCTCCGAGATCTTCAGTTTCCTCCTACACTCCAAAGACGTACAGGTTTGTAGGTTAATTGGCTTGGTAAATGTAAAAATTGTCCCTAGTGGGTGTGGGATAGTGTTAGTGTGCGGGGATCGCTGGGCGGCGCGGACCCGGAGGGCCGAAAGGGCCTGTTTCCGCGCTGTATCTTTAATCTAAACTAAACTAAACTGATACCTCAGAGTGATTATGTAGGAAGGAACTGCAGATGCTGGTCTAAACCGAGGATAGACACAAAAAGCTGGAGTAACTCAGCGGGTTAGGCAGCTTCTCGGGAGGAAAGGAATAGGAGACGTTTCGGGTCGAGAACCTTCTTCAGTATTCGTTCTCACCCAGCACACAGCTAACAATGGCCTGTTTCCTTTATCATCGTTACTTTGTTTGCATACCTTACATTCATTTGCTCTATATCTCTCTGCATCACCGTCGAGATCTCTCGTTTCCCTCTCCCCTGAAACTCAGTCTCAGGATTTGAAGCACCATTTCTTGAAATAGCACACCAAGAGTCTCGGGCCGAAACTTCACCTATTCCTTTTCTCCTGAAATGCTGTGTGACCCATGGAGTTACTCCAGCGTATTGTGCCTCTCCTCAGTGTAATTGTCGGGGAACTCTTGCAAGTTCGTGTTGCACCGTGTAATTCCCCCATAAAACTCCTGTAACAGGGCAGAGTTTGGAAAGTATGAGTGGAGTTGAGCAGATTTGAGGATGTTCTTATTTATGCAGGAGTCAAAACGTTACATCTCTGGCAAAGGTCACGAGAATATTGGCTGCGTAGTTTCCTATTTATACTATCCACATACTGCAGTTATTTTACGGTTTCTCCAGCAGTATTTAAACCTTTTTAAAAATTTGGTAACTTTGATTTCACACGATGGTTAGATTTATATTTGAAGTTTACTTTTCAATGTACACACAATCTTACACACAACATAAGACATAATAACATTGAGGCGGGGAGGGGGGGGGGAAACAAGAATGCTTAGGACAGTAACAGTGGGGATTTCAATATCTTCATATTAATTAGAATAGAAAAGAAATTACAGGGCACAGAACTCTTTAAATGCTTTCATGAAAATTATTTTTTCCACTAATTTATAGCAAACTGGATGAATTTAAAAGAGTGCAATTTGTGGAATTTTCTGCCTCAGAAGGCAGTGGAGGCCAATTCACTGGATGAATTTAAAAGAGAGAGATAGAGCTCTAGGGGCTAGCGGAATCAAGGGATATGGGGAGAAGGCAGGCACAGGTTACTGATTGTGGATGATCAGCCATGATCACAATGAATGGCAGTGCTGGCTCAAAGGGCCAAATGGCCTCCTCCTGCACCTATTTTCTATGTTAAACCATACAAAATAATGTCCTGGCTGGAAGCATTGCAGACTGAAACCTGGCAGTTCAATTTTATGGTAGTGATTATTTTAAAGTTAGATTTAATATAATAACAGGGAAATATATAGATAGACCTGGAGTTAAAGTTTTCTTCTCAAGAAAGAATAATATTTCTCAATTGTCATATGACATTTAGCAAGAGTGAATAGTTAAAAGCTATTGGTCATAAGGTTATAAGGTCATTAGTGATAGGAGCAGAATTAGGCCATTCGGCCCATCAAGTCTACTCCGCCATTCAATCATGGCTGAGCCACCTCTCCCTCCTAACCCCATTCTCCTGCCTTCTCCCCATAACCTCTGACACTGTTGGCAGTAAATCAGCGGCAAGATAGTGGTAGGCTTTCACTATCTGAGGGTGTAAAGATAGGACTGATCAAACATTTTCACATAAAACTCCTGAGTATAAAAATCATGTGGATGTCAAGAAACATATAAGATCACTTATGGCAAAAGGTGAACCTTATGCTATGCTGCCCTGTGCTGGGGCAGCAGGGCGAAGGTCGTGGATGCCAACAGGATCAGCAAGCTCATCAGGAAGGCTGGAGGGGCGGAGTTGGATTCATGGGAGGTGGTCTTGGAGGGGAGGATGCTCCTCAAACTGTGGAGCATCCTGGACAATCCAGCTCACCCCCTCCATGACACACTGGTCAACCTGAGGAGCACCTTCAGTAACAGACTGGTCCCACCAAGATGCAGCACAGAACGCCACAGGAGATCCTTCTTCCCTGTGGCTATCAAACAGCACAACTCCTCCCCCTGCTGTCATGGGGTAGATTCACCCCCCCCCCATCTTTGCACATCCTTCATCCTGTACTTTTCCACTTGATAAGTTAATTTCATGTGCAGTATTACATATGTGCTGTGTAATAACTGGTCACTTAAATGTTATTATTATAATGTCATATAATGTATTATATAGTGTCTTAGTGCATCAGTCACTGAAAGGAAGCATGCAGGTGCAGCAGGCAGTGAAGAAAGCCAATGGAATGTTGGCCTTCATAACAAGAGGAGTTGAGTATAGGAGCAAAGAGGTCCTTCTGCAGTTGTACAGGGCCCTAGTGAGACCGCACCTGGAGTTCTGTGTGCAGTTTTGGTCCCCAAATTTGAGGAAGGATATTCTTGCTATTGAGGGCGTGCAGCGTAGGTTTACTAGGTTAATTCCCGGAATGGCGGGACTGTCATATGTTGAAAGACTGGAGCGACTAGGTTTGTATACACTGGAATTTAGAAGGATGAGAGGGGATCTTATCGAAACGTATAAAATTATTAAGGGGTTGGACACGTTAGAGGCAGGAAACATGTTCCCAATGTTGGGGGAGTCCAGAACCAGGGGCCACAGTTTAAGAATAAGGGGTAGGCCATTTAGAACAGAGATGAGGAAAAACTTTTTTAGTCAGAGAGTTGTGAATCTGTGGAATTCTCTGCCTCAGAGGGCAGTGGAGGCCAATTCTCTGAATACATTCAAGAGAGAGCTAGATAGAGTCTTAAGGATAGCGGAGTCAGGGGGTATGGGGAGAAGGCAGGAACGGGGTACTGATTGAGAATGATCAGCCATGATCACATGAATGGCGGTGCTGGCTCAAAGGGCCGAATGGCCTTTTCCTGCACCTATTTTCTATTGTCTATTGTCTATAATGCACATGACCTCGACGGAGATGTGATTTTTCTCCGTGTCGTATCTCCTTCCCCTCTGCGGCCTAACATCGTGGAGTGGTGCGGCCTTTCCTGGAGACCGGCCCGGCACTTCATGTCGCGGGCGCGGCGTGGACTTTAGCATCGTGGTGCTTGCGATCCTTTGCCGAGGATCGAGTGTGGAGAGCTCCAACCGCGGGGCCTGTGGACTTTAACACCGTGAAGCCCGCGGTCTCTGGTAAGAAGAGGCCGACTCGGGAGCTCCATGCCGCGGAGAGAGTTTCAACCGTCCCGACGCCGGAGTTTCGATCATCCCGACGCGAGGGCCTCGGACAGTCGGCAGCGGCGACTGTGGACGGTTCAACAGCCCCGACCGCGGGTGAACAAAGAGGAAGTTGATGGAACTTTATTACCTTCCATCACAGTGAGGAATGTGGAATCCGCTGTGGTGGATGTTTATGTTAAATTTTACTTTATGTGGCTGTGTGTCTTGTTGCTTTTCACTTAGTATGGCTGTATGGTAACTCAAATTTCACTGCACCTTAATTGGTACATGTGGCAATAAATTGAATCTTGAATCTTGAATCTTGAAACTTCCAATGCCTTGTGACTGTATCTTTTGACTGGTGGTGGAACAATTTCCCTCTAGGATTTTAGAGATACAGCGCAGAAACAGGCCCTTCGGCCCACTGGGTCCGTGCCGACCAGCGATCCCCGCACATTAACACTATCCTACACCCACTAGGGATAATTTTTTTACATTTGCCCAGCCAATTAAGCTACAAACCTGTACGTCTTTGGAGTGTGGGAGGAAACCGAAGATCTCGGAGAAAACCCACGCAGGTCATGGGGAGAACGTACAAACTCTGTACAGACAGCACCCGTAGTCAGGATCGAACCTGAGTCTCCGGCGCTGTATTCGCTGTAAGGCAGCAACTCTACCGCTGCGCCACCGTGCCCGCCCTCGATTAAAAAAAACTGCTGTGGCATTGTGTCAAATCGTTATATCAGACATCAAGAGATCAACAGACTGAAGTATAGGGATGGCAAAAATAAAGGTGAAAAGGGAATTGGGGTGGCAAAGTGAAGATGTAGTAGTGTTAGGAAAATCAAAAAGGTAAATTTAAACACTTAAA
This sequence comes from Rhinoraja longicauda, assembly GCF_053455715.1. NCBI lineage: Eukaryota > Metazoa > Chordata > Chondrichthyes > Rajiformes > Arhynchobatidae > Rhinoraja > Rhinoraja longicauda. The sequence continues at coordinate 45,544,593 of NC_135968.1, forward strand.
GAGCAAGCAGAAAGGTAGGCGGCAGCAAAGATCAAGCGGGCAAAGTTCAAGCGTGCATGAATCTTCATTTGTGTTTGCTTGCAAAAAGGACAGTGCTGAATGTATGAAATATTTAATGGGAATATCAGCAGTTTTTCTCCACCTATGCCTCAACATGTCTCTAGGTGGCGCACTGGTCACGTTACTAAGGCAGTTTAGTTTAGTTTGGAGATACATCATGGAAACAGGCCCTGAGTCCACACTGACCACCGGTTCTTGTTCACACTAATTCTACGCTATCCCACTTTCTCATCCACTCCCTCCACATTCGCGGCAATTTACAGAGGCCACTTAACCTAAAACAACACGCACATCTTTGAGATGTGGGTGGAACCAGAGCACCCGGAGGAAACCCTCGTGGGCGCAGAAAGTACAGACAGCAAACTCCACTCAGATCGCACCGAAGGTCAGGATTGAACCAGGGTCTCTGGTGCCGTGAGACAGCAGCTCTACAAGTTGTGCCACTGTTCCTTCCACAGAACCACATTCTTTATCCCAGGTGTTTACACGGTCACACTTCACTAAGTTCTAAATTATTGATGAAACACTTTGGGACATCCCAACTTTGCAAAAATATTTGAGTGTTTCAGTTTAGTTTAGTTTAGTTTAGTTTAGTTTGGTTTAAAGATACAGACCGGGTCCACAGCGAACAGCGAACAGCGAACCCCGCACACTAGCACTATCCTATGCACACCGGGGACAATTCACAATCTTTACTGAAGCCAATTAACATACAAACCTGTACGACTTTGGAGTGAGGGAGGAAACTGGAGCACCTGGAGAAAACCCACACAGGTCCCACACGAGGAGAACGTTCAAACTCCGTACAGACAGCACCCATGGTCGGGATCAAACCTGGGTCCCTGGTGCTGGAAGGCAGCAACTCTACCGCTGCGCCAATGAGAAATTCAAAATTTCTGTCCAAGTGAATTTAAAAAATGAATTTCAATTTGATTCTAATTTGAATTTACCTTGGGTAGTTTCTGAAATATGATTACAATTTTTTGAAAATTCATTTGTTCTTTCTCTGATAAAAAGACTCACAACACCAGTACTAACCATCCTAATAGATGAGGAATATATCGATGCCTAAATGTATTCAGAATTAGATACGAGGAACTGCAGATGCTGCTTTACGAAGAAAGACATAAAGTGCAGGTGTAACTCAGCAGGTCAGGCAGTATCTCTGGAGAGCATGGATATGTGACGTTTCGGGTTAGGTAATAGGTGTTCATCAAAATGTTCACCTAATCTATGCCTAGAACTTGTTTGCGGTTTGTTAAGACCTGCTGGATTAGTTGAGTTTATTATTATTGTCAAGTTTACTGAGGTACAGTGAAAAGCTTTGCGTTGCATGCTATCCAGTCAAAGAAATCAAGCGGTCCATTGTGTACAGATCCAGGATAAAGCGTATTGCAGTTAATGCAGATAAATTCAGTCTGAAGAAGGGTCTCGACCCGAAACATCACCCATTCCTTTTCTCCAGAGATGTTGCCTGACCCGCTGAGTTACTCCAGCAACTTGTGTCTACCTAAATTCTGATAAAGTCGGGTTGAGGCCAATCGGGAGCTCCAAGCCACACGAGGTTCCACTAGCCCTGACCCGGGGTGGATTGCCCGGCATGGGGGAGCTGAGATCCCCCCCCCGATGCAGGAGCTTGATCGCCCCGACGAGGAAGGCCCTCTGCCAGCTACGGGAGTCAAGATCGTCCCGTCAACGGAAGGTTAGAGGCCCCCGACCGCGGGAGGACAAAGAAGGGAGAGATTGAACTTTTTTTCGCCTTCCATCACAGTGAGGAATGTGGAAGAGTCACTGTGGTGGATGTTCATGTTAAAGTGTATTTTGTGTGTCCTGTTGCTTTTTATTGTTATGACTGTACGGCAAATGAAGTTCCTCGTATGTTGCAAAACATACTTGGCTAATAAAGTATGATTTTGATTTTGATTTTGATTTTGATTTTGATTTTGATTTTGATTTTGATTTTGATTTTGATTTTGATTTTGATTTTGATTTTGATTTTGATTGTGATTGTGATTGTGATTGTGATTGTGATTGTGATTGTGATTGTGATTGTGATTGTGATTGTGATTTTGATTTTGATTGTGATTTTGCATTCAGAATTAGTTAGTTTCCTGAGCACCTGATGTTCCTCTATTTGTGACGGAAATGAAGGAGTTTGAGATTAATAAAGGGAATTTAAACTAAGATTAAGATCAACCCATGGTTCCCCAACCCCTTTGCTCAGTGTGGTTTATAAACTAAATATATACACGTCTCAAAAAATCAATGCAAATTAACCTGGGTGCAGAGAGAAGTTGGACAGATTGCTGGATACGGGTTTACAGTAGCGGCAGGAGGTTATTATTTTGGTTTAGTTTTAGAGATGCAGCGCGGAAACAGGCCCTTTGGCCCACCACCTCCAGACCGACCAGCGATCGCCACACATTAACACTATCCTACACACACACTAGAGACATGGTTTACATTTACACCAAGCCAATTAACCTACAAACCTGCAGTGTGGGAGGAAAGCGAAGATCTCGGAGAAAACCCACGCAGGTCACGAGGAGAACGTACAAACTCCCTGCAGACAGCACCCGTAGTCGGGATCGAACCGGGTCTCTGGTGCTGTACTCTACCGCTGCATCACCGTGCCGGCCTAAAGAGGTGAGGAATCCTAAACTTTGGCAAATATACTGGTTATGAAATGTATTGTGTTATCAGGTGTATGAAAAGCAAGGAGACTCGTGGCATTAAAGCAGAAGCTTACTTTAAAAACAGCAGAGCTTTCCAGCAAGAAGATTCTGCCGTCTTTACCTACTGCAGCCTTGTTGTGACACCAGGTTACAACTCCATAGGATGCATATTGGGCTCGTTAAATAGCACAGTGAATGCTCAATTTGACAGGATCCTGAATGTAAACGATTGTAAAAAGGCAGCAGAACCAGGAAGGTATCCCTACATCCTGAGTGGGTCGGGTGTTGCAAGGTTGGAACCTGGTGACAATGAAGCAAGGACATGACACCTGTGTGACATTGCAGGAGAGCTGACCGTGATGTTCCTGTGCATCTGAGGCACCTGTCTTTCTTGATGGTGGAGGTTACAGGATTTGAAGGTGCCGTCAGAGTGACCTGGAGTTGATGGTACGCACAATGCTGGAGTAACTCAGCAGCATCTCTGAGGAGAAGGAATGGGTGACGTTTCAGATCAAAGATACTAGAGGAGCAAGATGAACCACTCCGTCGAAATCGTGGATACTGAAGTGTAGTACGCAAAGGAGCGTAACGTCCGCCAATTTAGTAGGCAAAACCCGCCATTCGCTATGCCTCTCGCAGTGTAATCAGTGTTGTGGGGGAACAGTATGTGTGATGATACCATTAAAATGCAGAATATATCTCATCTATCAACTCACAGATTTTTGTTACTTTTCTTTTTAAATGTTTCTGCAAGTTTATGCCTACTAAAATGGCGCCATGACGTACTACGGTTTTTAGGGTCGAGTGGTCTATCTTGCTCTGCTCTATTATCTTTGTTTCGAATCGAGACCCTAAATCTGAAGAAGAGTCACGACCCGAAACGTCACCCATTCCTTCTCTCCAGAGATGCTCCCTGTCCCGCTGAGTTACTCCAGCATTTTGTGTCTACCTTTGGTTTAAACCAGCGTCTGCAGTTCCTTCCTGCACACAGATGGTGCACTGCTGCTATCGCCTGGCGGTGGAGTAAATAAATGTTTAGAGTGCTGGTCAGGGAACCAAACAAATGGATTGCTTTGTCCTGAGTGGTGCTGAGTGTTTTGTATGTTGTTATATCTTTACGTAGCTGCTCCATTTAGTTTCAGGACAACGGTGACCCCCACAATATGAATGTGGTGGGCTCGGCAATGGTAATGCATTTGAATGTCATGGATAACCTATTAGATTCTCTCTTGTTGCAGCTGATCATGAATTATCCTAATTAGTAGGTGGAAGGAAGTCGTTGTAGATTATTAAAATTCTGGAGGTGGAGCTTAGAATGAGTTGCTCTTGCAGTTATGTATTATATTCTGTCAATGGTTACTTACACCAATCAGTCTAAACATGATGACCTGACGAGCCAAAATATTATGACCACCTGCCTAATATGCTGTTGGTCCTCCGTGTGCAGCCCCATACACAGCAGGGTGCGATGCACTGTGTATTGTGACACATTCCTCCCGTGACCACCATTAACATTTTCTGTGACTTGTGCCACAGTCGACCTTCTGTCGGTTCAGACCAGACGGGATAGCCTTCGTTGCCCTCGCGCATCGATGAGCCTTGGGCGCCCAACACCCTGTCGCCGGTTTGTGGTTTGTCCCTCCTCGGACCACTGTCGGTAGGTACTCACCACTGCTGACCGGGAGCACCCCACAAGGCTTGCCGTTTCAGAGATGCTCTGATCCAGTTGTCTGGCCATAACAATTTGGCCCTTGTCAAAGTCGCTCAGGTCTTTACTCCTGCCCATTTCTCCTGCATCCAACACATCAACTTCAAAAACTGACTGTTCACTTGCTGCCTAATATATCCCACCCCTTGACAGGTGCCATTGTAACAAGATAATCAATGTTATTCACTTCACCTGTCAGTGGTCATAATGTTTTGGCTGATCGGTGGCATTATTGCATGGCTTTTATACAGTCCGTCCTTCACATTATCCCTACTTTGTGGGACAATAGCTGTGATGCTTTGGATCACAATAGCTGGTAATTCACTGGAATTTAGAAGGATGAGAGGGAAACTTATAGAAACGTATAAAATTTATAAAAGGACTGGACACGCTAAATGGAGGAAAAATGTTCCCAATGTTGGGGGAGTCCAGAACCAGGGGCCACAGTCTTAGAATAAAGGGGAGGCCATTGAAAACTGAGGTGAGAAAAAACTTTTTCACCAATAGAGTTGTGAATTTGTGGAATTCTCTGCCACAGCAGGCAGTGGAGGCCAATTCACTGGATGAATTTAAAAGAGAGTTAGATAGAGCTCTAGGGGCTAGTGGAATCAACGGATATGGGGAGAAGGCAGGCACGGGTTACTGATTGTGGATGATCAGCCATGATCACAAGGAATGGTGGTGCTGGCTCGAAGGGCCAAATGGCCTCCTCCTGCACCTATTTTGTATGTATCTATGTATCTATGTAATACTGCCACTGATTGTACATGACAAAATGGACAATATACGTTGTATCATCTTTGTGATAAATAGATTGATAAACTTGTCAAGGGTCATGGAGGGTCAAGGGGTAGGGAAAGGGGTAAGGACAGAGTCCTGAAGTGGATGTCCACCTCACATCATACTGAAGCACTCTTCAGGCCAGAAGGACCAAACAGACCAAACCCAGCTACCTGACACCCATACTAATCGAGAATCTTTCTAGCTCTGCCTTAAACATATCCATCGACGACATCCACAGCCTTCTGTGGCAATGATTTCCACAGATTCACTACCCACTGTCTAAAGAAATTCCCCCTCATCTTCCAAAAAGAACGTCCTTTAATTCTGTGGCTGTGACCTCTGGTCCTAGACTCTCCCACTAGTGGAAACATCCTCTCCACATCCACTCTATCCAAGCCTTTCACTATTTGGTAAGTTTCAATGAGATTTCCCCCCTCATCCTTCTAAACACCAGCGAGTACAGGCCCAGTGCCGACAAAGGCTCAAAAATATCAACAGAATTATAAGTCACGAGATGCATATTTCGCAGTACTGACAATGGATTGCCAGGAGAAGGTTCCATGTTCTCTTGCGTGGCACATGATATATCTTGTTGTGAGCTAACAAATAAAAATGTGGTAATTAGAAAGTAAGGATCCATTGTGGAATGAACAAAATTGATTGGAACCATTTATGTTTAGGCTAGTTACTGTTGGCATATTACATTATTTTGTCTAGATATATCTTGCCGTATTATTTTGGACACTAGGGGGCGGTCATTAGATGTACAGGGTGGTGTATATATATGGGCATAAGGGACTGAGAGTGCCCAACACAGAGAGGGAGAGTATACATTTCTCACCAGACCTGGACAGACCAACGACTGGACAGACCTGAGACCTGGGACCAGACCTGGGACTGAGCAGCCAGCTACAACTTGCATGCGGAATATGTAAAGCCTGGTATGTTCATCTCCTTGTTTGTACAACTACTTCAATAAACAACCAATTAAACTGGAAATAACGCCTGGAAGATCTGTTCTGTTGGGTCTGCGTAAGATCACTCCTACTCCCTTGTGTAGTAATGGCAATTGGAAAATAATCCATTGGAAAAGTCGGAAAATTGCCGTTACAGTGGATTTAGATTTTCACAATAACATTTACAAAATCGCAGAAAAGTGAAATCAATATTATGAAACACGTAAATATGCCCATCTATCTCCCACGCTCTCGAATAAACGTTGTTTTTTTTCTATTGCACAGAGATTCACCATGTACTTACAGTAAGTGATGATGTTTTAGCATTACGGATATGATCATACTGTTGTTATCCAAAGATATTGGCCCTGGAAACACAGATAACATGCTAGTTTTAAAAAAAAGGGATCTCTTAGCCAATAAACCCTGAGTGTTTGGCTGGTGGGTAAGAACCATGCAATAATGACATAGAAGTGGCCATTGACAGAACATAACACACAACAGCACTCTCAGTGCCACTTCCACAATTTCAATAATCTACAACAACTTCCTTCCACCTTCTAAGTAGGAAAAAAATTAATGAGTTTATGCAGCTGCTGTTTATAGATTTGTTAAATAGGGCTCATTGTACGACTCAACAATAGATATTCAATTCAATGAAATTCATGGAATACTCAGCATAGTGCCACAGCATAAGATGGTCACTTCCTCCCTAGACAATAACGTCCAATGTCTAGGACCTTTAAATCACACTATGTAAATGTCAGCCTTTATTTTACATGATTTAATGTGGCCAAGGCAAAACCAGATTTTACAAATGACTTCAGCAGCTCGAACCCTGACACCCACTGTATGAGATCTTTTGCTGTGTGTCATTGTCAGTCTGTCAGTTGAATACCACAACAATGCCAAGTATAAGAAATAGAAGATCTCTAACTTCAAATAACCCTTGCATCCCCTCACTCCATCCTTCCCCACCCAAGTCGTACCTGTTCCAAAGTCGTCTTATCGAAACGTATAAGATTATTAAGGGGCTGGACACGTTAGAGGCAGGAAACATGTTCCCAATGTTGGGGAAGTCCAGAACCAGGGGCCACAGTCTAAGATGGTAGGCCATTTAAAACGGAGATGAGGAAAAAAAAATTCACCCAGAGAGTTGTAAATCTGTGGAATTCACTGCCTCAGAAGGCAGTGGAGGCCAATTCTCTGAATGAATTCAAGAGAGTTAGATAGAGCTCTTAAGGATAGCGGAGTCAGGGGGTATGGGGAGAAGGCAGGAACGGGGTACTGATTGAGAATGATCAGCCATGATCACATTGAATGGCGGTGCTGGCTCGAAGGGCCGAATGGCCTCCTCCTGCACCTATTGTCTATTGTCTATTGTCTTGATGGGTCTCATTGTCTGTAACTCATTCTCACCTAACACACAGCGAACAATGGACCGTTTCCTTTATCACCGTTACTTTTTTGCATATCTTTCATTCATTTGTTCTATATCTCTCTGTATCACCGTCTACATTTCTCGTTCCCTCTTCCCCTGACTCTCAGTCTGAAGAAGGGTCTCAACCGGAAACGTCACCTATTCCTTCTCTCCAGAGATGCTGCCTGTCCCGCTGAGTTACTCCAGCTTTTTGCCTCTATCTTCGAAGGAACCAGCAGTACCTTCCTACTCAGAAAATCCCTTTCCACACAGCAAAGCACTTCACATAATCTGTTTATTTCCTGTCTACGGGCGACCTTGGCTTTACTTGCATGTTACTTCCCCTCAAATGTAATTTCCTGTTTTCTCATAGTTAGGAATGAGGAGTGAAAATGTGTGGACATATGGGACAGATTGTAACTCCTTTCGTGAAAGAAACCTGCTGAACCTAGCATTTCTGATCTTTCAGTTACTGCAGAACCAGGGGCCACGGTTTAAGAATAAGGCCTAGGCCGTTTAGAACGGAGATGAGGAGGAACTTTTTCACCCAGAGAGTTGTGAGTCTGTGGAATTCGCTGCCTCAGAAGGCAGTGGAGGCCAATTCTCTGGATGCTTTCAAGTGAGAGTTAGATAGAGCTCTTAAGGATAGCGGAGTCAGGGGGTATGGGGAGAAGGCAGGAACGGGGTACTGATTGTGGATGATCAGCCATGATCACAGTGAATGGCGGTGCTGGCGCGAAGGGCCGAATGGCCTTCTCCTGCACCTATTGTCTATTGTCTATAATGTTGAAAATAATGTAGGTAACTTTTAACTACCCCCAGAAACTGCCAGTTTCCTGGTACTAAACTGCAGCTACAATAAAAGGAATCTCCTGTGCATGCCCTGGGAACTGCAATGAGTTGGGAGGGCTGTACCCAATATCAAGCAAAAGGCTGATATGTTGATTCCATCATTGAGACTTTTCACACATTGCCCTGGTCAGAGGGTGGTGAATCTGTGGAATTCATTGCCACGGAAGGCAGTGAAGGCCAGTGTTTGAAGGGAGAACAGAAGGAAGTATACAATATTACGCGAGGCGTAGATAGGGTAGGCAGTCAGAACCTTTATCCAAGGGTGGAAATATAAAAGACAAGAAGGCACAGCTTTAAGGTGACAAAGTTTATAAGACATGTGGGGCAAGCTTAAATAAAATGAAAATCCGGGTGTCTGGGACCAGTGGTGGTGGAGGCTGGCATTTAATAGTCTTTTAGATAAACACAAGGAGATGCAGGGAATGGGGGATATGGACTGTGTGCAGGCAGAGGAGACTAGTCTAACTTGGCATCACGTTCAGCACACAAATTGTGGGCTGTAGCTAGGGTTGCCAACTGTCCCGTATTAGCCAGGACATCCCGTATATTGGGCTAAATTGGTTTGTCCCATATGGGACCGCCCTTGTCCCGTATTAGGGCTGGGGGTGCTGTAGGCCCGAACGCTCTAGGCCCGGACGCTGTAGGCCCGGGCGCTGTAGGCCCGGACACTGTAGGTCCGGACACTGTAGGTCCGGACGCTGTAGGTCCGGACAGTGTAGGTCCGGACAGTGTAGGCCCAGGGGCCGCTGTAGGCCGGGGGCCGCTGTAGGTCTGGACAGTCTAGGTCTGGAGGCCTGGGCGCCTCCTAACCGAGGTTGTGTAGCAACCCGCCTCCCGGCCCGGGCGGCCACCATTGGTGGAGCGGGAGCACGTGGCCACTGGCTGGGGGAGGTCATGTGGGGCTCGGGGTGGTGACGTCACCTTGTCCCTTATTTGGGAGTGAGAAAGTTGGCACCCCAACACCAATACAAGATCTATTTGACAATGTCTTCACTAACTAGCTATTGCAGATGCATCTGTCCATGTCAGTGGCAGTAGGAATGACTACGGTACCATCTGTGTGGAGATGAAGTTCCATCTACGCATCCTAATATTGCAGATACATAGTTTAGTTTAGTTTAGTTTAGTTTAGAGATGCAGCACGGAAACAGGCCCTTCAGCCCACCGAGTCTGTACCGACCAGTATTGCCCGCACATTAACACTATTCTACACACACTAGGGACAATTTTACTCCTACACCAAGCCAATTAATCTACAAACCTTTACGTCTTTGGAGTGTGGGAGGAAACAGAAGATCTCAGAGAAAACCCATGCAGGTCACGGGGAGAACGTACAAACTCCGTACAGACAACACCTGCAGTCAGGATCGAACCCGGGTATCTGGCGCTGTAAGGCAGTAGCTCTACCGCTGCGCCACCACACCACCCTGAAGTTAAAAAGGAACGACTCAATATGCTTAGCAACTCATAACTGGGCAACCACCTGCACCATTGCAATTTGCTTCAGTAGTTTAGGTTCAGTGAAGTAATCTTAAAGTAGAAGATGAGATCAGTGGCAGCATTTCCCACCCACTTCAGAATGGTGGTGACAATTGATCAATTTGACAAGTACACAGATAGGAAAGATTTGGAGGGATAGAGGTCAGGCAAAGTGGATTAGCTTGATGAGGTAACTTTGTTGGCATAGATGAGTTGACCAAAGGGCCTGTCTACATGCTGTGTAGCGCTATGACTCCAATATTTAACCTATTCACCTATGGTTCAACGCAAGTCTAAAAGTGGGATCTGTTCACTGATGATAATCTTCCAGTGTTCAACTCCATTTATAACAAGCAGATGCTGGTTTAAAAACCAAAGATAGTGTGATGTCCTGAGAGGTCGGGAGCTTTTCTCTTGAAGGTTGGGAGGTGTGGGTGCCGGAAATGAAGACAGAAACGTTCTTGTTTTCAAACTTAAATTCCATATATTTAGTCTTTTCCAAAAACAGGTAAACTTAATTGTTTGCAGACAGGTACACAAAACCAAAACAGGTAGTTAAATCAAAACTGTAGCTTGTTGCCTTCTTACAAAATATAACTCAAACACTGCTTCTCTCCCTGTCTGTCTGCTCCAGTCGTTGTCTCTCTCTTTAAATATACTGCTTCCCTTCCCTTTTAGCTCCCTCACCGAGGCAATCAGCTCATCTGGTTCAGCTGGGCAGCAATCAGTGTCAGCAGCAATCAGTGTCAGCAGCAATCAGTGTCAGCAGCAATCAGTGTCAGCAGCAATCAGTGTCAGCAGCAATCAGTGTCAGCAGCAATCAGTGTAAGCAGCAATCAGTGTCAGCAGCAATCAGTGTCAGCAGCAATCAGTGTCAGCAGGGCAGGCAGCCCTGCTGACTATGGGTTTTGTAGTCTTTTGCTGGCAGCCATGATGGTTTGTAGTCCTTGTTGCATCCACCGGGAGGAAATGTATCTCCCCTCTATGACTCTACCTCTCATGATATCACAATAGACACAAAGTGCTGGAGTACCTCAACGGGTCAAACAACATCTCTGGAGAAAAAGAGTAGGCGACGTTTCGGATGGAGACCCTTCTTCAGACTGAGAGACAGGGGAAAGGGAAACGAGAGATATAGACAATAATATAGAGAGATATGGAACAAATTAATGAAAGATATGCAAAAAAAGTAATGATGATCAGAATCAGAATCAGAATCAGAATAACCTTTATTGTCTTCCAAAAAAACAAGTCTTTTGGATGAGATTTCGTTACCCAGTCCAACAATAAGAGCAATAAAAATAAGCAATAACACCCACAATCACAAACCAACACAAAACAAAAAAAAGAACCATCCATCACAGTGAGTCTCCTCCAGTCTCCTCCTCACTGTGATGGAAGGCCAGAATGTCTTTTCTCTTCCCCTGCCGTCTTCTCCCGCAGTCAGGCTGTTGAAGTTGCCACGTTCCAGGCCATGCCGGACAGTGAAAGGTCCGCAGTGGGCCGACCCAAGCCCCGCGATTCGGGGCGGGCAAAGACGCTGCCGCTGCCGGAGCTCCTGAAGTCGGCCCCCACCCAGGGCCGGGGCTGCGAGCTTCCGATATCCACTCGGCCCGTGGCCGAAGAAGCCTCTGGCGAGTCGCAGCCGCTACCGCGGCGCCACCACAGCCTCCGAAGGCAGCCAGCTCCGCAGGTGGTGAGTCCGGTCCGCGGGCTCTGCGAACCAGAGCCCCAGGTGGTCCCAGCTGGAGGCCGCCAGCTCCAGGTGTTTGGCCGATGGTAGGCCGCAGCGGGAACGGAGACACCACCCAGAAACAAAGGTCGGTCTCCGTACGGAAGAGACAATTTTACAGTCTCCCCCCCCCCCACATATAACACACAACCACAAAAAACACTACATCACATCTACACACTACAATTAAGACAAAAAACAACAAAAAACACAAAAGACAAACGGACTGCAGGTGAGCGCCGCCATTTTTCAAGGAAAAGGTCCATCGATAGCTGTGGGCGAGGTGAAAACGAGTTACAGACAATGAGACTCACCACGACGACAGTGAAACTAGTACGATGACTAGGGAGGTGGAGGGACGGAGAGTAAGGGGATGCAAAGGTTATGAAGTAGGGAAATCAATAATCACATTGTAAGCTGCCCAAGCAAAATATGTTCCTCCAATTTGCATTTGTCCTCACTGACAATGGAGGTGGTGCAGGACACGAAGGTCGGTGTAGGAATGGGAAGGGGCAACCGGGAGATCACGTTGGCCAAGCTTTTGTGTCTATCCGTTTACAACCCCTCAGACACGCAGTCTTTGCCCTGCATGCAGCAATGGGAGTAGAGTCACAGTGATACAGTGTGGAAACAGGCCCTTCGGCCCAACTTGCCCACACCGGCCAACACCGGCCCAGCTACACTCCACCCACCTGCCCGCATTTGCTTCATATCCCTTCAAAACTGTCCCATCCATGTATTTGTCTGACTATTTCTTAAATGTTGGGATAGTACCAGCCTCAACTACCTCCTCTGGCAGCTTGTTCCATACACCCGCCCCCCTTTGTGTGAAAAAGTTACCCCTCAGATTCCTATTAAATCTTTTCCCCTTCACCTTAAACATATGTCCTCTGGTCCTCGATTCCCCTACTCTGGCCAAGAGAATCTGAGCATCTACCCGATCTATTCCTCTCATGATTTTGTACACCTCTATAAGATCTACCCTCATCCTCCTGCGCTCCAAGGAATAGAGACCCAGCCTACTCAACCTCTCCCTGTAGCTCACACCCTCTAGTCCTGGCAACATCCTTGTAATTCTTTTCTGTACCCTTTCCAGCTTGATAACATCTTTCCTGTAATATGGTGCCCAGAACTGAACACAATACACTAAATGCGGCCTCACCAATATCTTATACAACTGCAACATGACCTCCCAACTTCTATACTCAATACTCTGACTGATGAAGGCCAATGTGCCAAAAGCCTTTTTGACCACCTTATCTACCTGCGACTCGACCTTCAAGGAACCATGCACCTGCACTCCTAGATCCCTCTGCTCCACAACACTCCCCAGATACCTTCCATCCACTGTGTAGGTCCTGCCCATGTTAGACATCCCACAATGAAACACCTCACATTTCTCCCTATTAAATTCCATCAACCATTCCTCCGCCCCCCTTGCCAATCGATCCAGATCCTGCTGCAATCGTTCACGACCATCTTCGCTTTCTGCAAAACCACCCACTTTTGTATCATCTGCAAACTTACTAATCTTACCCTGGAGTACTTCCCTTCCTCCTCAATCTAATACCAACAACTTCCTACGTGTCATCAGCTAGCAACCAGAGATGTAACTGGACTAGTTGTATAAATAACCCGTGATCAGGCCTGTTAATCTGGGGCAAGTGATTCACCTCCTGTCTGTCTATGCCTTATCTACAACGATGAAACAAGTCAAGTCAAGTTTATTTGTCACACACACATAAATGTGCAGTGAAATGAAATATTACCCACAGTCCAACAACAAGAACAATAAAAGGGACAAAAGAGCAATAAAAATAAGCATAACACACACAATCATAAACCAACACCAAACAAAAAGAAACATCCATCACAGTGAGTCTCCTCCAGTCACCTCCTCACTGTGATGGAAGGCCAGAATGTCTTTTCTCTTGCGTGCCGTCTTCTCCCGCGGTCAAGCTGTTGTAGTTGCCACATTCCAGGCCGTGCCGGACGGTGAAAGGTCTGCAGCGGGCCATCCCAAGCCCCGCAGCGGGCCATCCCAAGGGCGGGCGAAGACGCTGCCGCTGCACGTCGGGGCAGTCGGGGCTTCCGACATTGAAGCCCCCGCCGGGCAGATAAAATCCCGCGGCCTATTCCAGGCCGCGCCGGATGGTGAAAAGTCCGCGGTGGGCCGACCCAAGCCCTGCGATTCGGAGCGGGCGAAGACGCTGCCGCTGCCGGACCTCCCGATGTCGGCCCCCACCCAGGGGGCTGCATTGTCCATTTGCCTGGATTTGTACATTGACAACAACGTTCAAAAACCCAGCACCAAACGATTCTGCTCGACTGGCATTCCTTCCAGCACATGACACTCACACCCTCCACTACTGCTGCACTACGGCTGGGGTAATTACCATCGTCAAGATGCATTGCTGGGGGCTCAGCATGATTTCTTTGAAAGCACGTGTAAGAAGGAACTGCAGATGCTGGTTTCCACCGAAGATAGACACAAAACACTGGAGTAACTCAGCAGGGCGGGCAGCATCTATGGAGAAAAGGGATAGGTGACTTCAGAGTCTAAGGAAGGGTCTCGACCTGAAATGCCACCTATTTCTTTTCTCTAGAGGTAGTGCCTTACCCGCTGAGTTACTCCAGCTTTTTGGGTTTATCTTTCTTTGCAAGCATTTCCCAGACTGGCAAACTCAACCATCACAAGGGGCAAGCACTGCAGTTAAATGCATAAAGGGCCTGTCCCACTGAGGTGATTTTAAGGTGACTGTCGGTGACTAGGCTGTCGCTGAACGTTTGTCGGGGTGTCGCGGGCGTGACCGTGAGGAGTCTTCAATGAATCGTAGCGGATCTCGGCGCGTCGCGGAAACATTTACCTGCTAGAAATGTCTGTGCGCCAGCTGGCTTGTGGCCAGGTATCGTAGCTTATTGCGGGCGCTGTCTGTCGCACGCTGTCCCCAGGTTTGCTAGGTTGTCGCAGATGCATTTAGAAGCACGTAATATTAAATTAAGAAAAGGCATTTGAAGATACCAGAAGATAGTTTTGTTTAACCAATTTATTTACCGTCAGGACATTTGACGGGTAGATTGGAGGTGACAGTTTGACGGTCAGGTGAGCGTGGGAATTTGGTGATGTTTTCGAAGACGGTGTAATCTCTCAGCCAGGTGCTGGTTTCACCAAAAAAAGTAACTTGTGTCGACCTGACTCGGCATTGTCGTGGTCATTGTCGTGGTCATTGTCGTGGTCATTGTCATGGTCATTGTCGTGGTCATTGTCGTGGTCATTGTCGTGGTCATTGTCATGGTCATTGTCGTGGTCATTGTCGTGGTCATTGTGGTCACTGTCGTGGTCATTGTGGTCACTGTCGTGGTCATTGTGGTCACTGTCGTGGTCATTGTGGTCACTGTTGTGGTCATTGTGGTCACTATCATGGTCATTGTCGTGGTCATTGTCGTGGTCATTGTCGTGGTCATTGTCGTGGTCATTGTCGTGGTCATTGTCGTGGTCATTGTCGTGGTCATTGTGGTCACTGTCATGGTCATTCTGGTCATTGTCGTGGTCATTGTGGTCACTGTCATGGTCATTGTCGTGGTCATTGTCGTGGTCATTGTCACTGTCGTGGTCATTGTTGTGGTCATTGTCATGGTCATTGTCGTGGTCATTGTCGTGGTCATTGTGGTCACTGTCGTGGTCATTGTCATGGTCATTGTCGTGGTCATTGTGGTCACTGTCGTGGTCATTGTGGTCACTGTCCTTATTGACCATCTCCGGTACGACCATGACCAACGCCATCCTTATTGACCGTCTCCGGTACGCGGTTGGCATTGATGGCACTGCCCTGAGCTGGTTCGCTTCGTACCTCAAAGATAGGAGTTTCGCCATCAACATAGGCAGTTATTCCTCTGCTCCAG
The DNA here is from genome assembly GCF_053455715.1 of Rhinoraja longicauda. NCBI lineage: Eukaryota > Metazoa > Chordata > Chondrichthyes > Rajiformes > Arhynchobatidae > Rhinoraja > Rhinoraja longicauda. The sequence continues at coordinate 45,560,161 of NC_135968.1, forward strand.
CTAGCCTCTCCTGCGGAGTTCCACAAGGCTCCATCCTAGGCCCCATTCTCTTCTCTCTATACATGCTCCCCCTTGGCCAAATCATTCAAAGGCACGGCATTTCTTTCCACTGCTATGCCGATGACACTCAGCTTTACCTCCCCCTGAAACCCAACAACCAGTCAAATTTAAACAGCCTCTCACACTGCCTTGAGGACATAAAATGTTGGATGGCACAGAACTTCCTCCAATTAAATGAGAGCAAGTCTGAGGTCATCCTATTCGGCCCCCCCGACTCCATCAAATTGATAACAGGCAGTCTTGGAAGCCTATCCTGCCTAGTCAAACCGCATGTCAAAAACCTCGGCATGATATTTGACTCTGCATTAAAATTTGATAAGCAAGTCAACGCTGTGGTAAAAGCCAGCTTCTTCCAACTTCGAACCATAGCTAAAATCAAACCTTTCCTCAAATTCGACGACACAGAAAAAATCATTCACGCTTTCATTTCCTCCCGCCTAGACTACTGCAACTCCCTATACACTGGGATCAGCCAATCTTCCCTGTCCCGCCTGCAACTGGTCCAAAACGCCGCAGCGAGACTCCTGACGGGTACCCGTAAAAGGGACCACATCACCCCGATTCTGGCCTCTCTCCACTGGCTCCCTGTACGGTACAGAATCAACTTCAAGCTCCTCCTATTCACGTATAAAGCCCTAAATGGACACTCCCCCCCCTACATCAAAAATCTTCTAACCCCCCTCTCTAACTCCAGGTCCCTCAGATCGGCCGACTTGGGGCTATTCACTATCCCGCGGTCTAGGCTTAAACTCGGGGGTGACCGCGCTTTTGCGGTTGCAGCTCCTAGACTGTGGAACAGCATCCCTCTCCCGATCAGAACTGCCCCCTCCATCGACTCCTTTAAGTCCAGGCTCAAAACATATTTCTACTCCCTAGCGTTTGAGGCTCATTGAGGAGGCGCTGTGAACTGTTTGCGTGCTACTGTATGTTTTCATTTTTTTTCTATTGGAACCTAATCAAATGTACAGCACTTTGGTCAACGTGGGTTGTTTTTAAATGTGCTATACAACTAAAATTGACTTGACTTGACTTGACTGTCGTGGTCATTGTGGTCACTGTCGTGGTCATTGTGGTTACTGTCGTGGTCATTGTCATGGTCATTGGCGTAGGGTAAAAGAACATTTTGGCGATCTGCTACGACTTTGACAGTCGCTTTAAATATCGTGTAACTGGGTCAGGCCCTTAAGCTGCTTTCAAGTTTCCCTCCAAGTCACACACAATACTCAAACAGAAATATTTCACCATTCCTTCATCTCACAACGTGAAAATCTTGAAATCTACCAACCTTTGAATGCTGAGGGAATGACTTCACCTGTAAGGGGCGGGTGGCACTGTGGTGCAGCGGCAGAGTTGCTGCCTTACCTCACTACAGACCTGGGCTAGACCCTGACTACGGGTGCTGCCTGTACGTTCTCCACGTGACTGTAATCTGAGTACCTGCCTTCACCATCCCGACAAGCAGTGCGTTCCAGATTCCAACACCGGCACAGTTTGGGAACAGCTCCATCCAAGACCGCAAGAAATCGCAGCCAATTGTGGACGCAGCCCAGACCATCACACAAACCAACCTCCCTCCCATTGACTCCATCTACACCTCACGCTGTCTCGGCAAGGCCAGCAGCATAATCAAGGACCAGTCTCACCCTGGCCACTCCCTCTTCTCCCCTCTCTCTTCGGGCAAAAGGTATAGAAGTGTGAAAACGCACACCTCCAGATTCAGGGACAGTTTCTTCCCAGCTGTTATCAGGCAACCGAATCATCCTACCACAACCAGAGAGCAGTGCTGAACTACTATCTACCTTGTTGGTGATGATTGGACTGTCCTTATTCGGACTTTGCTGGCTTTACCTCGCACTAAACATTATTCCCTTCTCATGTGTCTGTACACTGTGAACGGCTCGATTGTAATCATATATTGTCTTTTCGCTGACTGGGTAGCACGCAACAAAACCTTTTCACTGTACCTCATTACACATGACAATAACGAAACTAAATGAGATAAAATCTTCCTTATATCTCCTCTAAACCGTATGCTGCTTACCATATATCTATACCCCCTGGTTTTAGACATCACTGCTATAGGGAAAGCTTTCCCACTAAACCTAATGTAAGAAAATAACTGCAGATGCTGGTACAAATCGAAGGTATTTATTCACAAAATGCTGGAGTAACTCAGCAGGTCAGGCAGCATCTCGGGAGAGAAGGAATGGGTGACGTTTCGGACCCGAAACATCACCCATTCCTTCTCTCCCAAGATGCTGCCTGGCCTGCTAAGTTACTCCAGCATTTTGTGAATAAATACCCACTAAATCTAAGGTCAATATATCCTGGAATGTGACCATGGATATGGATTGGGAGTTAACTTGAATGGACAAATCAAGGAAGATGTGAAGCAGTGATCTCAGAGGATGGACACAGCAGGTTAAATTGAGAAGATGAAATCATTAAGAACAACTAGCTGCTTGGTGGGAAAGTAAAGGATGGACAAACATCTTAGTGTTTAGCCCTATTATACCTGAGTGAGGGAATTTGAAGGAGGCAAGGGGCTGGAACAAGGTGAGACCTGTAGTTTAGGAGGAAATAGCAGAAGGGTACAAGGCAATGTGATACCACGATGGTGTGGGTAGGTTTACATCAACCTTAGAGAATGAAGAAGGATTTTAACAAGAAACTTGAATGAAACTTGAAGAACTTTTTCAGTCAGAAAGAACTTTTTCAGTCAGATTAGAACGGAGATGAGGAAGAACTTTTTCAGTCAGAGAGTGGTGAAGGTGTGGAATTATCTGCCTCAGAAGGCAGTGGAGGCCAGTTCGTTGGATGCTTTCAAGAGAGAGCTGGATAGAGCTCTTAAGGATAGCGGAGTGAGGGGGTATGGGGAGAAGGCAGGAACGGGGTACTGATTGAGAGTGATCAGCCATGATCGCATTGAATGGCGGTGCTGGCTCGAAGGGCTGAATGGCCTACTCCTGCACCTATTGTCTATTGTCTATTGTCTATTGTCTATTGTCTATAGTCACGTTCTTCAAACAGTCTCATCAAATAACAAAATGTGGAACAAAACACAAGGTGCTGGAGGAACTCACTGGGTCAGGCAACACCTGTGGAGGGGAATGTGTAGACAACGTTTTAGATTCGGACTTTTCTTCAGACCGGAGAAAGGTTTGAAGTAAGGTCCTGGCCCAAAATGTCGTCCGTCCATTTCCTCCACAGATGCTGCCTGGTCCACTGAGTTCATCCAGCACATTGTGCCTTGCTCAAGATTTCAGCATCTGCAGTTCGTTGTGTGCCAATAAAATGTGGAAGGACGTTTTTTATACTAATGAACTACTTTAAGATGACCTCAATTTATCTGTGAATGTGTCATATGAGGAAAGATTGGAAAGACCTGCCTCGTATTCACTGGAGTTTAGAAGGATGAGAGGGGAATCTTATAGAGACGTATAAAATTATGAAAGGACTGGACAAGCTAGATGCAGGAAAAATGTTCCTAATGTTGGGGGAGTCCAGAACCAAGGGCCACAAAGTCTAAGAATAAAGGGGAGGCCATTTAAAACTGAGGTGAGAAAAAAACTTTTTCACCCAGAGAGTTGCGAATTTGTGGAATTCTCTGCCACAGAAGACAGTAGAGGCCAATTCACTGGATAAATTTAAAAGAGAGTTAGATAGAGCTCTAGGGACTAGTGGAATCAAGGGGTATGGGGAGAAGGCAGGCACGGGTTACTGATTGTGGATGATCAACCATGATCACAATGAATGGAGGTGCTGGCTCGAAGGGCCAAATGGCCTCCTCCTGCACCTATTTTCTTTGTTTCTATGTTTCTATGTTTCTTTGTTTCTATGTTTCTATGTTTCTTTGTTTCTATGTTTCTATGTTTCTTTGTTTCTATGTTTCTATGTTTCTATCTAATAAGTCTTAACCTGCTTGCAGAGACCAATGGGATATTGTTTCTACCAGTAATGTAACAGGAAATAGTGGTACCAATCCAAAAAACAATTGACCACCATGATAGTTCCTGTAATTTGCAGCTAATAAACCTGACCTGTGCCAATCCATGTATAGTTCCCTGGTTTAGGACTTACATTTTGATTTGTAAAATACTTCAGGCTTCATTCCACGGTGTTTCCTTGCAACTACTGGATCTCTGCTTATAAATTTCAACGTGTAGAAAAAAAGACTATATTGTACCCTGATTTTCTAAATATCACATGATGTTTTAAATTTGCCTTTCCAACTTGGGTGTGCCTTGCACCCAGATTCAATAAAGCAAGAAATATGTCAGATGCCAAATTTCCATCGCTTACATGCAGTTATAATAAACCCACACATACCTAGGCAAAATTTAATGGTTGGCATCATTTCTAATGGAAGATGCCAGGGGTAGCAAGGGAAAATAGGGACTGACAGAGCAGCACTTGAAGACATTTCAGTATCTGGAATGGAAAGTCTGGGTTATAGTTTCTGAAATGTGAGCCAAGTTTACTCCGATGTATAGCAGAAAGCTTAACAAAACATGTTTTCCAGGTGCTTCCTATATCAAACCATTGTGACTCAGGTTTGATCATTTTACGATACCCGCACGACTGGCCTCAGCTTGGTCACACTGATTAGTCAAACTAACGACCACTGGAATGTTGGGTCAGTGCTAAACTGTAAAGGAGGTGGCCACACTGACCCATGTAGCCGTTGGCTCTTTAACGCTCACCAGGAGGGTGGCATGGTGGCGCAGTGTTAGAGCTACTATAGACAATAGACAATAGGTGCAGGAGGAGGCCATTCGGCCCTTTGAGCCAGCACCGCCATTCAATGTGATCATGGCTGATCATTCTCAATCAGTACCTCGTTCCTGCCTTCTCCCCATACCCCCTGACTCCGCTATCCTTAAGAGCACTATCAAGCTCTCTCTTGAATGCATTCAGAGAATTGGCCTCCACTGCCTTCTGAGGCAGAGAATTCCACAGACTCACAACTCTCTGACTGAAAAAGTTTTTCCTCATTTCAGTTCTGTAAGCTACTGCCCTACAGCGTCGGAGACCCGGGTTCCATCCTGACTATGGGTGCTTGTCTGTACGGAATTTGTACGTTCTCACCATGACCTGCGTGGGTTTTCTCCGGGATCTTCGGTTTCCTCCCACACTCCAAAGATGTACAGGTTTGTAGGTTAATTGGCTTGGTATAAATGTGCATTGTCCCTAGTGGGTGTAGGATAGCGCTAGTGTGCGGGGATCGCTGGTCGGTGTGGACACAGTGGGCCGAATGGCCTGTTTCTGCGCTGTATCTCTAAACTAAACTAAACACCTCTGCTGAGGTTCTGGTGCCATCAGTTAAACTTTGTGTACAGGGTAACCTTGCCAACAAGAGGCAATGTCATACACCTTTGGCAAAATGCAAAGAGCAGGAATGGGTTCTCAGAAGAACTAGTCCAACTAAAGCAGAAATAAGAGGATTCACACGTCGGGAAAGGACGAACAGACGAGATCTCTTTTATGAGAAAACTAGTTAGAAGGACAACTTGAGATTTTTCCATTTTAAAATCTTAAAAATGATGAGAAGCCTTGACAAAATGGAGGCAGATGGAACATAACTGGTGGCCACCAATGCCAGGCAATCAACAAGAATTCTATGGGGAATTCAGAAGGAACTTCCTTCTTCAAAGAGTTGTGAGCTTTTAGTTTAGTTTTGAGATGGAAACAGGAAACAGGAAACAGCCAACACTAGTTCTATCCTTCACACTGGGGACAATTTATGGGAGCCAATTAACCTACAAATCTGTACGTCTTAGGAATGTGGGAGGAAACCGGAGCACCCAGAGAAAACCACGCGATCACAGGGAGAACGTACAAATTCGGTGCAGACAGAACCTGTAGTCAGGATCTAACCTGAGTCTCTGGCGCTGTCAGGCAGCAACTCTACCGCTGTGTCACTGTGCTGCACTGATTGCACAATTCTCACTGTGGTGATTGCACAGTTCTCACTGTGGTGATTGCACAGTTCTCACTGTGGTGATTGCACAGTTCTCACTGTGGTGAGTAAACTAGTGTGTACTATCACTGGGAGTGTGAATGAAGTGAATAGTATGGTAACTATAGGAGGTGGCTGGACAGGAATATGAGGAAATATGGAACAGAGGGCATTAATGATAGATTGAGAACAAGTGACTCAGGAAGAGCAATGGCATGAACTGGTTGGTCAAATAGCCCGTTTCTGTTTTTGTGTATCCTACATAACCTGATGAAGAACAAATGTTCTCTGACATTGAGAAATGGAAAGATGTTGAGATTTGGGTTGATGCTTGTTGATCTCATTGTTTAATTTTAATAGCTCGGTCCACATCAATTGTACATTTAAAATGAAGATAGACACAAAATGCTGAAGTAACTTCTTCAGTCTGAAAAAGGGTCTCGACCCGAAACGTCACCCATTCCTTAGATGCTGCCTGTCCCGCTGAGTTACTCCAGCATTTTGTGGCCATCTTCGGTTTAAACCAGCATCTGCAGTTCCTTCGTACACATCCTGTACATTTAAAACGAGTCATTTAAAAATGCAGTAGGGTGCTACAAAAAACAAATATCCCATGTGTTTATGTTGGAGAATTCAACTTTACCTGCTGTGCAATAACGGAAGGCCTGACACCGTTGATAGAGCTTGTTCGCCTTGCTACATAAACTAAACTTAACACAATATACAATTTGATAACATTGTACTACATAATGTGGTTGAACAGTACCAAAATTGCAGCCAGGATATTTCTATACCTGCAGCTCTGAAAAGGATGTTGGCTGGACTCAAAGTTGTAATGGAAAATAGTTAAAATGATTGGGCTTCAGATTTCAAACTCAGAATATCCGAAGGTCATAGAGTCATAGAGTGATACAGTGTGGAAACAGGCCCTTCATAGAGTCATAGAGTGATACAGTGTGGAAACAGGCCCTTCATAGAGTCATAGAGTGATACAGTGTGGAAACAGGCCCTTCATAGAGTCACAGAGTGATACAGTGTGGAAACAGCCGTTTCGGCCCAACTTGCCCACACCGGCCAACAATGTCCCAGCTACACTTGTCCCACCTGCCCGCGCTTGGTCCATATCCCCCCCGACCTGTCCTATCCTTGTACCCATCTAACTGTTTCTTAAACATTGGGATAGTCCCCGCCTCAACTACCTCCTCTGGCAGCTTGTTCCATACACCCACCACCCTTTGTGTGAAAATGTTACCCCTCAGATTCCTATTACATTTTTCCTGCTTCACCTTAAACCTATGGCCTACGACAGTCCACACCAATGTAGTATTACCTGGGTGCAGTAGGCAAGTAGTAGCTTTTTTAACCTAAGTAAAGATGCCATAGAAAATGTATAAGAAGGAACTGCAGATGCTGGTTTAAACAGAAGACATAAAAAGCTGGAGTAATTCAGGGGGACAGGCAGCATCTCTGGAGAACAGGAATGGGTGACGTTTCGGGTTGAGACCCTTCTTCAGACTGAGAGTCATGGGAAAGGGAAATGAGAGATATAGATGATGATGTAGAAATATAGAACAAATGAATGAAAGATATGAAAAAGGGAACGATGATAAAGGAAATAGGCCATTGTTAGCTGATTGCTGGGTGAGAACGAGAAGCTGGTGTGACATGGGTGGGGGAGGGATGGGGAGAGAGGGAGTGCTGGGGTTACTTGAAGTTAGAGGAATCAATATTCATACCACTGGGTTGTAAGGATACTGACTGGACTCAAAGTTGTAATGTAAAATGGTTGGGGGGGCGTGTCCAATGCTTGGCTGAGTAGACATAACTTTTCAGCACTCCCGAAAACAAAGCCCTAAACTGCTAAAAAAAGACGAACTAAAGGAAATCAAGTACTTTAAATTAAATCAGAAAGTATACAGAAAGTATACAGAACGTACAGATGCTTTCCAAGAAAGAAAAAAGAGGAGTACAACTGCCACAGAAGCAAGGAAATCCAACAAAGGAATCAAGAAAAAAAACCGAAGGTCGGCCCACAGCTCTGATGGAGCAGGGGACTAGATTTGGTGACCCCTCGGCAGGCGGTGAGTCTGGGGAGGGCTCCAGTACGAAGCTGGAGTCGACTACTCCCAGCAAGCGCTCTTTGACTCGGGGCAAAATGCGAGGGGGTCACCGTGAGTTACCAAAAAGGCCCACTGTTTGCCGAGAGGCTGCTGAAGTCGAGTCTGGAGTTTCGGACACGAGTGATGATGAGGTAACGGGAGACCCCACTAGCAGTGGAAGTGGAAATGAGGAAGAAGAAAATCAAGAAGATACAGAGACTAATATGAAAACGATGTTTCAAGAAATTATTAACAGGCTTAAGAAAATTGAAGGAGATAACAAATTAATGAGGAGAGATAGCAAGAAATTGCATAAGACTTTGAAAAAAATGGAGGAGAATTTTCAAACAGTGACAAATAAAGTTGTTAATATACAAATGGAAAATGAAATGTTAAAATCAAGAGTGGAAAAAAATGAAGACAGTATTACTGCTGCAGCAATTTAAAGCAAAAAGACGGCGGAGAAGTTGGACGCCTTGGAAAACTATAGCAGGAGAAATAATGTTAAAATTGTTGGTTTGCCAGAGGGAGTGGAGGGGGAAGACCCAATTAACTTTTTTCAAGATTGGATAGTGACTACTCTGGGAATAGATAAACAAGGTCGGATGGAAATAGAAAGAGCACATAGGGCTCTAAGACCCAAACCCTCGGCTAATCAAAAGCCAAGATCGGTGTTGATTAAATTTTTAAGATACCAAGATCGAGAATTGGTTTTCAAAACAGTCGGGAATAATATAAGAGAGGGAAAACCAATAGAACATGAAGGCACTAAAATAATCTTTTACCCAGACATCAGTAATGTCTTGTTGAGCAGAAAAAAAGAATTTAATAAGGCAAAAAATATTCTATGGAAGAAGAGCTATAAGTTTATTTTACTGCATCCGGATAATACAGAACAATACATGTATAATCGGATTTATAATGTATAATCGAATATGAGTTGTAACATGTATGTGTTTTGTTAAAATTTAAATATAATTAATTTAAAAAAAAATGTAAAATGGTTAAAATAATCGGGCACATTGGCATCACTTTGCTGGATTCCCTGTTATCATATCATATCATATCATATATATACAGCCGGAAACAGGCCTTTTCGGCCCTCCAAGTCCGTGCCGCCCAGTGATCCCCGTACATTAACACTATCCTACACCCACTAGGGACAATTTTTACATTTACCCAGCCAATTAACCTACATACCTGTACGTCTTTGGAGTGTGGGAGGAAACCGAAGATCTCGGAGAAAACCCACGCAGGTCACGGGGAGAACGTACAAACTCCTTACAGTACAGCACCCGTAGTCAGGATCGAACCTGAGTCTCCGGCGCTGCATTCGCTGTAAAGCAGCAACTCTACCGCTGCGCTACCGTGACGCCCGTAGATCTTCTTGTGATATTGCAAGGACTACTTTGTTGTATCACAAGGACTACTTTGTTTGCCCGCGTAGTAACATGTATATAAGAGAATGAGGTGATTAGGTGGTCACTCTGGTTCCAGGTGGCCGTGGAATAAACAGCCTGGGTTTAAACTCCATCTTTCAAACCTTTTAAACACGTGTACAACACGAAGTACAACAGACCTCACAGCAAATTTAGCCCTAATTGGAGTGAAGTATCAGACTCAGAATGTCCGAAGGTCATAGAGTCATGGAGAGATACAGTGTGGAAACAGGCCCTTCGGCCCAACTTGTCCATCTACACTCGTCCCACCTGCCCGCGTTTGGTCCATATCCCTCCAAACCTGTCCTGTCCAATGCTGGAGTAACTCAGCGGGTCAGGCAGCATCTCGGGAGAGAAGGAATGGGTGACATTTGGGGTCGAGACCCTTCTTCTATCCATGTACCTGTCTAACTGTTTCTTAAACGTTGGGATAGTCCCTGCCTCAACGACCTCATTCTGGCAGCTTGTTGCAAACTGTTGCCAGCGTTGGAGTGAGGTATCCAGCTTCAGATTTCAGATTCAGAATACGTGAAGATGACAGAGCTGACCGATGCATTGTCACCTGGGCGCAGCCAGGTGGTAGCTTTACCTACCAATGTGAAGATGCCAGGGGGAGTGTATAGACTGCATTGCCAAAACGGATTCTTGTTCCTTGCTGTCGGCATGGCACCAGTAACTGAGAATGGCAGGCACGTTGCCCACTGCTGATCTTCGTGAATGCACAGCACGGCCATTGTCTTGCTTCACTGAAGCATGTTGCCATGACAAAGTACTGCTGTGTTGGGCGATAAAGTGGGTCAAGCCGTGTGCGTGTCCAAGGTTCCTTCCAGCTTCATCTCATTCACAGAATGTGCTTGCGGCCATTGGCATTTTGAATGTGATTCATCTAATGATTTTTTTGATTATATACAATTTAAAAAAATTACATATCTGGTTACAGGATGATCAGTGTACCTGCAAAGACCAGTGCTTGCAGAGGTTGGAGGTGTCAGTAAGGCGCGTTTTTATGAGCCTAGGAAGGAATTGCAGATGATAGTTTAAACCGACGATAGATACAAAGTGCTGGAGTAACTCAGCGGGCACCCTTGGAGAAAATGAAGAAGGGTCTCGACCCGAAACGTCGCCTATTCCTTCGCTCCAGAGATGCTGCCTGTCCCGCTGAGTTACTCCAACACTTTGTCTCTACCTTCCCATTTTTATTATGATAGCCATAGAGATTACCATGGAATCAAGGACAGAGAAGTGGATTTTATAGTTTGAAGATGTTATTCATTTTGTTATTAGATACTCTATTTCCGTCTCCATCATTATTTTATAGATGGCCCAAAGTGCAGGATTAATTGCTGGCAGTGAACACACCCATATATATTCCTTTTCCACATGGTAAAGATATGATCACATTTTTGAATAACAACATTTTAGAACATAGAAAAAAGGTGCAGGAGGAGGCCATTTGGGCCTTCGAGCCAGCACCGCCATTCATTGTGATCATGGCTGATCATCCACAATCAGTATCCCGTGCCTGCCTTCTCCCCATATCCCTTGATTCCGCTAGCCCCCAGAGCTCTATCTAACTCTCTCTTAAATTCATCCAGTGAATCGGCCTCCACTGCCTTCTGTGGCAGAGAATTCCACAAATTCACAACTCTATGGGTGAAAAGGTTTTTTTTCTCACCTCAGTTTTAAATGGCCTCCCCTTTTTTAAAATGGCCTCCCCTTTGACACCCATTGCGGTATAAATTTTAATGGAACATAAGAAAATGGAAGTAGGTGTCGGCACTTGGCCCTTCATCAGCATTACACCTTCTAATAAGATTATTATTATAGATTATTATTAGAGATACAGCGCGGAAACAGGCCCTTCGGCCCACCGGGTCCGTGCCGCCCAGCGATCCCCGCACATTAACACTATCCTACACACACTAAGGACAATTTTTTTTACATTTGCCCAGCCAATTAACCTACATACCTGTACGTCTTTGGAGTGTGGGAGGAAACCGAAGATCTCGGAGAAAACCCACACAAGTCACGGGGAGAACGTACAAACTCCGTACAGACAGCGCCCGTAGTCGGGATCGAACCAGAGTCTCCGGCGCTGCATTCGCTGTAAGGCAGCAACTCTACCGCTGCACCACCGATTATGGCATATTTTGTACCTCAGTCTCACTTTCCTGTATGTATCTGACATTTCTTGATTTCCTTAACATAAGGCTCTGACTTATGGTCAACATAGAATTCAGCAAAGGTTTTGAGATTAAAAAATAAGTCAGTTGAAAGCTGCAGCATTAATTCTTCTTGACAAGGTGAAGGTTGCCACTGCAATCCCATTGTACGCTCCAAAGGTGTTGAAGGGTTTGGCTGCAATCCCAGAATGTGCCTTTCCTCTTTACAAGGGTGTTGCCAGGACTAGAGGGTGTGAGCTATAGGGAGAGGTTGAGTAGGCTGGGTCTCTATTCCATGGATGAGGGGATCATGAGAGGAATGGATCGGGTAGATGCACAGAGTCTCTTGCCCAGAGCAGGGGAAACGAGGACCAGAGGACATAAGTTCAACGTGAAGGGGAAAAGTTGTAATAGGAATCTGAGGGACAACTTTTTCAGGCAAAGGGTGGTGGGTGTATGGAACAAGCTGCCAGAGGATGTAGTTGAGGCTGTGACTATCCCAACGTTTAAGAAACAGTTGGACAGGTACATGGATAGGACAGGTTTGGAGGGATATGGACCAAACGTGGGCAGGAGGGACAAGTGCGGCTGGGTCATGTTGGCCGTTGGGCTGAGTTGGGCAAGTTGGGCCAAAGGGCCTGTTTCCACACTGTATCACTCTATGACTCTATGAAGAGCCTGTTTCCACACTGTATCACTCTATGACTCTATGACCTTTGGACATTCTGAGTTTGAAATCTGAAGCCCAATCATTTTAACTATTTTCCATTACAACTTTTAGTCCAGCCAACATCCTTTTCAGAGCTGCAGGTATAGAAATACCCCGGCTGCAATTATGGTACTGTTCAACCACATTATGTAGTACAATGTTATCAAATTGTATACACTGATCAGCCAAAACATTATGATCACTGACAGGCAAAGTGAATAACATTGATTATCTTGTTACAATGGCACCTGTCAAGGGGTGGGATATATTAGGCAGCAAAACAGTCAGTTCTTGAAGTTGATGTGTTGGATGCAGGAGAAATGGGCAGGAGTAAAGACCTGAGCGACTTTGACAAGGGCCAAATTGTTATGGCCAGACGACTGGGTCAGAGCATCTCTGAAACGGCAAGGCTTGTGGGGTGCTCCCGGTCAGCAGTGGTGAGTACCTACCGACAGTGGTCCGAGGAGGGACAAACCACAAACTGGCGACAGGGTGTTGGGCGCCCAAGGCTCATTGATGCGCGAGGGCAACGAAGGCTATCCCGTCTGGTCCGAACCGACAGAAGGTCGACTGTGGCACAAGTCACAGAAAATGTTAATGGTGGTCACGGGAGGAATGTGTCACAATACACAGTGCATCGCACCCTGCTGCGTATGGGGCTGCACACGGAGGACCAACAGCATATTAGGCAGGTGGTCATAATGTTTTGGGTGCTCAGGTCATAATGTTTTGGCTGATCGGTGTATTGTGTTAAGTTTAGTTTATGTAGCAAGGTGTACAAGCTCTATCAACTGTGTCAGACCTTCCGTTATTGGGTAACATTTAATTCTCCAACATGAACACTTGGGATAATTCCCCTTGGCCTTGTTCTTATGCTGCACACTTCTCCTGATCACTAGATGGAACAATAATAATAATAATAATAATCCATTTATTTTATATAGCGCCTTATCACATGCTCAAAGCGCTTTACAAAAACAATTAACATAGAAACAAACAGACAAACTATCCTGACGGAAAAGCGGCGAATACACAACGCCAGCGTCCTCTCACGTCAGGGTCCGGCAGTAGACTTTAAAAAGCACAAGACACACAGATATAATTTTTTACACAAAACAGCCATCACAGTGATTGCTCTAGGCATACCCTCACTGTGATGGAAGGCAAAGTCTTATCTCCTCCTCATTCTTCTCCCGTGGCGATGGAAAGTCCCAGGGCTGAGCCGAGCAGGCCGATGAAAGTCCTGAGCCCCCACCGGGCGATGGAAAGTCCCAGGGCCGAGCCGAGCAGGCCGATGAAAGTCCTGAGCCCCCACCGGGCGATGGAAAGTGCTGCGGCCGAGCCACGCAGGGCGATGAAGGGCCTGCGGGCGGGTTGATCGTACCTCGCGCTTCGGGGCGGTCGAAGTTGCTACGGCTGGAGCTCCCAAAAGCCGGTCGCCAGCCAGGGACCTGCGAACTCCCGATGTTGCGGTCTGCAGGGCCCACGGCCGAAGCCTCCGAGATGGTAAGTCCAGGCCCTGCGACCGGAGTCTTTGAGGTCGATCCTAGCTGGAGGCCGCCGACTCCACGATGTTAGGCCGTAGCGCGAACGGAGATACGACACGGTAAAGGTCGCATCTCCGTTGAGGAGGAGATTTGAAAAAAAGGTTTCCCCCAACCCCCCCACCACCCCCCCTACATACACAGAATTAAAAATAAAACAAAACGTACATTTAACAACGACATTGACAAAAAAAACAAAACAAAAAAAACCGGAGAGACTGCCGGTGAGCCACAGCTGCAGAACACAGCCACGCCCCCAATGACAATGACAATGACGGACAGCAGGAATTAACCACTAATATTAATATGCTGGCATTTATTCACAAAATGCTGGAGTAACTCAGCAGGTCAGGCAGCATCTCAGGAGATGCTGCCTGACCTGCTGAGTTACTCCAGCATTTTGTGAATAAATACCTTCGATTTGTACCAGCATCTGCAGTTATTGTCTTATATTAATATGCTGGCAATCTCATTTGTCCTATATTGTTAAGATTATTAAAGGGTTGGACACGTTAGAGGCAGGAAACATGTTCCAAATGTTGGGGCAGTCCAGAACCAGGGGCCACAGTTTAAGAATAAGGGGTAGGCCATTTAGAACGGAGATGAGGAAAAACTTTGTCAGTCAGAGAGTTGTAAATCTGTGGAATTCTCTGCCTCAGAAGGCAGTGGAGGCCAATTCTCTGAATGCATTCAAGAGAGAGCTGGATAGAGCTCTTAAGGATAGCGGAGTCAGGGGGTATGGGGAGAAGGCAGGAACGGGGTACTGATTGAGAATGATCAGCCATGATCACATTGAATGGTGGTGCTGGCTCGAAGGGCCGAATGGCATCCTCCTGCACCTATTGTCTATTGTCAATTGTCTATTGCCCTATTTATTAATTCATAACTTGCATATTCTCGCTATGTAGTTTATAAATCGGAAATCGGAAATCAAAATGGAGAAGCAGGAAATTGCATGCGAGATTAGCTTGTGCATCACAAATCTACAGTGGGGCAAAAACAAATTTCTACCCCACACATTTAGGTTGAGTTTATTCTTATGCTACATAGCTTTTGAGCTGGAAGGTGATACAAGTAAGGAATAAACTGTCCATTGAAATATTATTTTAAACATAATTGCTCTTCACTGTAATGTAGTCGTCTTTGTTACAACTCTGTGGTAATTAGGGGTTAGGACATATCAGACTACCTCAGAATTAAACAAACTTTGTGTTACTGGGTCTGTTTCCAGAATAGGGACACATGGAAGGATTGGCAAACCTGTAAACACAGATGGTCACTAGCAGTGGCTAGAAATAACAGGCTGCATGAGTACAAACAAGTTGAGAGTACACTAACTAATCAAAGGAATGGCTGGTTACAATCATAATCATAATCATAATAGTAATTTATTAGCCAAGTATGTTTTGCACCATACGAGGAATTTGATTTGCCACACAGTCATACCAACAAAGAGCAACAAGGCGCCCAAATAAATGTTTAACCTGAGCATCCTCCACAGCGACTCCCCCCATTCCTCACTGTGATGGAAGGCGAAAAAAAGTTCAAACTTCTTCCCTTCTTTGTTCTCCTGAAGTCGGGGCGATCCCGCGGTTGGGGCCGGTGGTTGAGCGCTCCGTGTCAGGGTGATCAAGCTCCCGCATCAGGGGGATCTCAGCTCCCCCGCGCCGGGCGATCAGATAGAGGAGAATAGGTGGAGGGAAATGAGAAATGAGGAGAAATGGTCTTTGGGGAAGACAGTGAATGTGAGGATTCTTGACGGGGCAAATTTAATGGGAAGGGCAAGTTTGGTTTCGCCGATGTAAAGAAGTTGACATCTGGAGCAGCGGATACAATAGATGAGGTTGGAGGAGGTGCAGGTGAACCTCTGTCCCACCTGGAAAGACTATTTGGGTCCTTGGATGGAGTTGAGGGGGGAGGTAAAGGGACAGGTGTTGCATCTCCTGCGGTTGCTTTTCTGAGGAGAGAAGGAATGGGTGACGTTTTGGGTCGAGACCCTTCTTCAGACTGATGTCAGGGGGGCGGGACAAAGGAAGGATATAGGTGGAGACAGGAAGTTAGAGGGAGAACTGGGAAGGGGGGAGGGGGAAGAGAGGGACAGATCACTTTTTTTCTCAGGAGAAATGGAGAGGTCAGGTGGCAAGGGCAGAAAGAGCTCAGTGAGCAAGTGAAATTGTGAACCGCGAAGGGGCAGGAGAGTAATCGGGGGCCAGAAGGGGAGATGCACAAAGGGACATTGCAACGACTTGGAAGAGATGGAGCGATCAAGGTTTGATGAGGTTCAGGGCAGCAGAGAGTGGGCGAGCAAAATGAAGTAATGACTACTGGTTCCATTGCTACTGCAGCCAGGGAGGGATTAACCTATATTGGCAGGAGACTGGATTCAATGCAGTAGTGAGGCAGCCCAGTGGTTGCAAGTCGGTACAGAGGTCAACGATAGCAGGCTCAGTAGATGCGATTGGCAGGAATATGGCAGGAGCAAGGAACGACAGTTGGATTGTATTGCATTTACAGTATCTCGACATTAGATGACTGACAAGACTGGTGAATGAACTCAGGGTGTTGATAGGTGTAATTTGAGGTAGGACGTCCTTGCTATTGAGGCAGTGCAGCATAGGCTCACGAGGTTAATACCCAGGATGGCGGGACTGTCACTGGAAAGACTGGCCTTGTATTCACTGGAGTTTAGAAGGATGAGAGGGGATCTTAGAGAGACGTATAAAATTATAAAAGGACTGGACAAGCTAGATGCAGGAAAAATGTTCCCAATGTTGGGGGAGTCCAGAACCAGGGGCCACAGTCTAAGAATAAAGGGGAGGCCATTTAAAACTGAGGTGAGAAATAAACTTTTTCACCCAGAGAATTGTGAATTTGTGGAATTCTCTGCCACAGAGGGCAGTGGAGGCCAATTCACTGGATGAATTGAAAAGAGAGTTAGATAGAGCTCTAAGGGCTAGCGGAATCAAGGGATATGGGGAGAAGGCAGGCACGGGTTACTGATTGTGGACGATCAGCCATGATCACAATGAATGGCGGTGCTGGCTCGAAGGGCCGAATGGCCTCCTCCTGCACCTATTTCTGTGTTTTCTATGTATGTGAGCCTGGGACACTGTAGCCATTAGGGCAAACTGGTTAAGGGAAGGACAGGACCGGCAGTTTAATGCTCCAGGGTGCAGGTGCTAAGTGCAAGAGAGAGGGATGGGGGTCAAATAGGTCGTGGAGTGGCTTTGTTAACATCCTGGCAGGAGTCCTAGATGACATTACTGAAGGATCGTTTGTCCCAGTGGTTTAGTCTTCCTCAAACCTGCTACAGGGGAACACAATTAGCAGGGAGACGCTCCACTTTGTCCCCCACCCCTCTCCCCACTCTAACCCCCCCCCCACCCCACTCTCCCCCCCCCCCCCCCCCCCCGCTCTCCCCTCACCCCTCCCCCCTCAGATATATCTGATCAGTCCTGGGAGATTTATCCACTTTCTCGCCTACATCGGCGAGACCAATCTCGGTGATCGTTTCGCTGAACACTTCCGCTCAGTCCGTCTTAACCTACCTGATCTCCTAATGGCTCAGCACGTCAACTCCCCCTCCCATTCCCAGTCTGACCTTCCTGGGCCTCCTCCATTGTCAGAGTGAGGCCCAGCGCAAATTGGAGGAACAGCACCTCATATTTCGCTTGGGTAGTCTACACCCCAGCGGTATGAACATTGACCTCTCTAACTTCAGATAGTCCCAGCTTTTCCTCTCTTTCCCCTCCCCCTTCCCAGTTCTCCCACTAGTCTTCCTGTCTCCGACTACATCCTATCTTTTTCCCGCCCCCTCATCAGTCTGAAGAAGGGTCTCAACCCGAAACGTCACCCATTCCTTCTCTCCCAAGATGCTGCCTGTCCCACTGAGTTACTCCAGCATTTTGTGCCCACTTTTTATCCACCTTCACACGCCTTAGGATGTCCAGCACCTCCTCGACCGTAATATGGACTGTCCTCAGACATTTCCATGAAACTGTCTCAAGTTCCCCAGTCTTCCTGTCCTTCTCCACGGTAAAACCAGAAGATAAATATTATTGTGGAACGTTTGCAATTCCTGCAGCTCCACACAAAGATGACCACATTGGTTTCTGAGGGTCCCTTGTCTCTCTCTAGTTACCCTCTTTCCCTTAATGTACATAAAATGTAGGGTAGCCAACTGTCCCCTAGTAACCGGGACATCCCGTATATTGGGCTAAATTGGTTTGTCCCGTAAGGGACCGCCCTTGTCCCATATTAGGCCCAGGGGAAGCTGTAGGCCTGGACACTGTAGGCCCGGACACTGTGGGCCCGGACACTGTAGGCCCGGACACTGTGGGCCCGGACACTGTGGGCCCGGACACTGTGGGCCCGGACACTGTGGGCCCGGACACTGTGGGCCCGGACACTGTGGGCCCGGACACTGTGGGCCCGGACACTGTGGGCCCGGACACTGTGGGCCCGGACACTGTGGGCCCGGACACTGTGGGCCCGGACACTGTGGGCCCGGACACTGTGGGCCCCGGACACTGTGGGCCCGGACACTGTGGGCCCGGACACTGTGGGCCCGGACACTGTGGGCCCGGACACTGTGGGCCCGGACACTGTGGGCCCGGACACTGTGGGCCCGGACACTGTGGGCCCGGACACTGTGGGCCCGGACACTGTGGGCCCGGACACTGTGGGCCCGGACACTGTGGGCCCGGACACTGTAGGCCCGGACACTATGGGCCCGGACACTGTGGGCCCGGACACTGTGGGCCCGGACACTGTGGGCCCGGACACTGTGGGCCCGGACACTGTGGGCCCGGACACTGTGGGCCCGGACACTGTGGGCCCCGGACACTGTAGGCCCGGGGGCCACTGTAGGCCGGGACAGTGTAGGCTAACGGAGTGTGTTCGGGGAGCAGGACTGAGTGTGTTCGCCTAATGGACGTTGCTTAGCAACCCGCCTCCCTGCCCGGACGGCTGCCATTGGTGGAGCGGGAGCACGTGGCCCCTGGCTGGGTGAGGTCACGTGGGGAGCGGGTGGTGACATCACCTTTTGTCCCTTATTTGGGAGTAAGAAAGTTGGCAACCCTAATAAAATATCTTAGGATTTTCCTTAATATTATCTGTCAGTTATTTCCTGCCCCCTATTTTCCCTCGTTGATTTCCTTCTTAAGTATTCTCCTCAGTTCCTGAAACTCCTCCAGGGATACACTTGATCCCAGCTGCCTATACCTGTCCCATTCCTCCTCCTCTTTCCTGACGAACGCCTCAGCATTCTGGCTCCCACCTGCTTTGCCCTTCACTCTAACATGAACATGCGCACCATGAACTCTTGTCACCACCCATTTTAAAAGCATCCCACTTTCCGGCAGTTCCTTTGCCCAAAACCAACTTACTCCAATAAGGGCGGTCACGGTGGCGCGGCGGGTTGCTGCCTTACAGTGAATGCAGCGCCGGAGACCCGGGTTCGATCCCGACTACGGGTGCTGTCTGTACGGAGTTTGTACGTTCTCCCTGTGACCTGCGTCGGTTTTACCCAAGAGCTTCGGTTTCCTCCCACACTCCAAAAGCGTACAGGTTTGTAGGTTAATTGGCTTGGTATAAATGTAAAAATTGTCCCTGGTGGGTGTAGGATAGTGTAAATGTGCGGGGATTGCTGGTTGGCGCGGACCCGGTGGGCCGAAGGGCCTGTTTCCGCGCTGTATCTCTAAACTAAACTAAAACTAAATGTTCCTGACTAATACCATCAATATTGGCCTTGTCCCAATTTAGAACTTCAACTCGTGGACTCGCCCTGCCTTTACCCAGAACTATTTTAAACCTAATAGAACAGTGATCGCTGATCTTTAGTGATCGCTAATAGAACAGTGGTCGCTGGCAGGCAAAACTAAACGGACACAGGACCACATAAAGGGATTTGAGACAGGTGAATTTACGCTTGGTCAAAGAGATAGGTTTTAAGAACATCATGGAGCAACAGGAAACAGAGGGAATTTCAGAGTTTTGAGCCTTGGCAGCTAAAACCATGGTTACTGTTACCGGGGCGATTTAAAACAAGGGAGGAGCAGGAGGCTGGAATGTGGAGTGTATTGATGTGAAAACCGTAAGGTGGGTTGCAAAGGATGCAGATTTAAAGAGGGACTAAACTGTGATGGGGTTCGCGAATGGTAACATTAATGCACAGATGGGCTGGGAACTAGCGGAGACGAGCGAAGTAGAACTGGCAAAGCTCACACATCTTAACTTCTGTAAACCAATACATGGCCTCAGTGCTATATTGCCGATTCATCATCATCATATCATCATATATATACAGTCGGAAACAGGCCTTTTCGGCCCTCCAAGTCCGTGCCGCCCAGTGATCCCCGCACATTAACACTATCCTACACCCACCAGGGACAATTTTTACATTTACCCAGCCAATTAACCTACATACCTGTACGTCTTTGGAGTGTGGGAGGAAACCGAAGATCTCGGAGAAAACCCACGCAGGTCACGGGGAGAACGTACAAACTCCTTACAGTGCAGCACCCGTAGTCAGGATCGAACCTGAGTCTCCGGCGCTGCATTAGCTGTAAAGCAGCAACTCTACCGCTGCGCCACCGTGCATATTCTGTGGAAACAAGACTACTTTGTTTCCCTGTTTAAGCGCTGATTAATTCACGGCTCACCATCCCGTCGCGATTGAGAACATGACACTCGTGATACCGTACCAGGCCAGAAACATTGTTAATAATTCTAACAGAGGACGCTGTAAAAACTATTAAGCCTGTCTGATCAAGGCTGTAGTTAGTTCATTAGGTTTAAACATAGAATCATCAGGAGGAGGCCATTCGGCCCTTCGAGCCAGCACCGCCATTCATTGTGATCAAGGCTGATCATCCACAATCAGTACCCCGTTCCTGCCTTCTCCCCATATCCCTTGATTCCGTTAGCCCCTAGAGCTAAATCTAACTCTCTCTTGAATACTTCCAGTGAATTGGCCTCCACTGCCTTCTGTGGCAGAGAATTCCACAAATTCACAACTCTCTGGGTGAAAATGTTTTTCCTCATCTCAGTCCTAAATGGCCTCCCCCTTATTCTTAAACTGTGACCCCTGGTTCTGGACTCCCCCAACATCAGGAACATTTTTCCTGCATCTAGCCTGTCCAATCCCTTATGAATTTTATATGTTTCTATAAGATCCCCTTTCATCCTTCTAAATTCCAGTGAACCCTGCAAATTTCAGTTTTGGTCTCCTAATTTGAGGAAGGATGTCCTTGCTATTGAGGCAGTGCAGCGTAGGTTCACAAGGTTAATCCCTGGGATGGCGAGACTGTCATCTGGGGAAAGATTGGAAAGACTGGGCTTGCATTCACTGGAGTTTAGAAGGATGAGAGGGGATCTTATAGAGACGTATAAAATTATAAAAGGACTGGACAAGCTAGATGCAGGAAAAATGTTCCCAATGTTGGGGGAGTCCAGAACCAGGGGCCACAGTCTAAGAATAAAGGGGAGGCCATTTTGAACTGAGGTGAGAAGAAACATTTTCACCCAGAGAGTTGTGAATTTGTGGAATTCTCTGCCACAGAAGGCAGTGGAGGCCAATTCACTGGATGAATTTAAAGGAGAGTTAGATAGAGCTCTAGGGGCTAGTGGAATCAAGGGATATGGGGAGAAGGCAGGCACGGGTTACTGATTGTGGATGATCAGCCATGATCACAATGAATGGCGGTGCTGGCTCGAAGGGCCGAATGGCCTCCTCCTGCACCTATTTTCTATGTTTCTATGTAACTACACGTGCATAGTTGTGGCTTTTCCTTTCATCCAGTAGTAATAGTGACTGTTAATAACTTGTCTTTAATTGTCACCAATCCCCAGTTCGGTAGGTTGGTCCTGTGAGAATATATCACCCTTTGCTTTGTGGTAACATACTTGACACTAATCAATGTGGGTTCATGGCTCATTGAATCTTATTTCGTTTGTAACTGGTTAACTCATTGCAGATGCTTCTTTTGGACGAGGCATTAAACCATGAACGATCCCAGAGTGTTATTCAAAGCACAGAAGTCCAGTGCATGGCTTGTCAGCATTTATCCACAAACCACTCGTAGTAAAGCGGAAGATGGACACAAAATGCCGGGGTAACAGAGCATCTCTGGAGAGAAGGAACGGGTGACGTTTCGGGTCAAGACCATTCTTTAGAAGGGAATGCTGGAGTAACTCAGCGGGACAGGCAGCATCTCTGGAGAGAAGGAACGGGTGACGTTTCGGGTTGAGACCTTTCTTCGGAAGAGTTACTCCAGAATTTTGTGTCTATCTTCGGTTTAAACCAGCATCTACAGTTCCTTCCTACACATGACTAAAATGGATATTTTAATACATATGTTAAGTTTGTGAAGTCTTGCAAAGCATTACATTGCTCATTATAAACAAGATGAATCATTTTTTAGTGGCAGTGGTGAGGCAAAACACTTTGCTTGCCAGCAGTTGTATTCATCTGGAAACATGTTGCCTGGTTGTGGTTTTCACTGGGGAATTTCTTATCAAGTTATCTGAGGAATAGGGAGAACACAAATTACTCAATGTTGTCGAGAAACAAAGACAAGCTGTTGGCAAACTCTTGCTGCAGTAATTGCTGAATAATTTGTTGAATGAGACCTTGACCTCTGTGCAAAAATGTAAGAGTATCTCAGAAATCTCGCAGTAACCGTATTCAATGACAAGGGCTGCAGACCTTGTTTGAGCTGTGTCTGTATAACATCGATGTAGGAACAAAACTGTAGACGCTGGTTCAAATCGAAGGTAGACACAAAATGCTGGAGTAACTCAGCAGGTCAGGCAGCATCTCAGGAGAGAAGGAATGGGTGACGTTTCGGGTCGAGACCCTTCTTCAGACTGATGTCAGGGGGGCGGGACAAAGGAAGGATATAGGTGGAGACAGGAAGATAGAGGGAGATCTGGGAAGGAGGAGGGGAAGAGAGTAAAGCGGAAGATGGACACAAAATGCCGGAGTAACACAGCATCTCTGGGGAGAAGGAATGGGTGACGTTTCGGGTCAACAGGAGGGGAACTCCCGCCCCCCCCTGTTTCTCCAACTTTAGATAGTACCTCTGTCCCTCTCTTCCCCTCCCCCTTCCCAGATCTCCCTCTATCTTCCTGTCTCCACCTATATCCTTTCTTTGTCCCGCCCCCCTGACATCAGTCTGAAGAAGGGTCTCGACCCGAAACGTCACCCATTCCTTCTCTCCCGAGATGCTGCCTGACCCGCTGAGTTACTCCAGCATTTTGTGAATAAATACCTTCGATTTGTACCAGCATCTGCAGTTATTTTCTTATATCTCTTACTCTCCTGAGATGCTGCCTGACCTGCAGTTACTCCAGGCTTTTGTGTATAACATCTAACTACTTTTTACACTAATCTTCAAATTACATCCCTGTACAAACAAAATGCAAAATCTATCATGAGATGGGAGCACAATGTGGCTAGCTGGGACTATCCAGCAGGTGAAAGGTGTCACACTTAGGCTGCCTTGACCAACTACTATCCTTGTATGGAGATTGGCCTCATCATTACATTTGAAACATAGAAACATAGAAACATAGAAAATAGGTGCAGGAGGAGGCCATTTGGCCCTTTGAGCCAGCACCGCCATTCATTGTGATCATGGCTGATCATCCACAATCAGTAACCCGTGCCTGCCTTCTCCCCATATCCCTTGACTCCGCTAGCCCCCAGAGCTCTATCTAACTCTCTTTTAAATTCATCCAGTGAATTCAGTGAATTCAGTGAATTGGTAGGAAAGTCCAGAATATTAGTAAGATGATGGTTGAGGAACAAAAATACATTTCTGCGTCCGAATTCTGTGTGGTTTGAAAAGAAGATGGACACAAAATGCTGGAGTAACTCAGCGGGTCAGGCAGCATCTCTGGACAGAAGGAATAGGTGATGTTTCGGGTCGAGACACTTCTTGAGACTTGGAGAGAGAGCAGATGTTGTGATCAACCTGCGACATTGCTGGTGTGTTTTAAGTTTTCACTCTCAGAAATCATGCAAGAAGGGAACCTGTTAAAATTACTTTGAAAATTTGTGGCGGTGCATCCTTAATTGTAATTATAATTGTAATTGATTTTATTAGCCAAGTATGGAAACTAAACAAGTATATAAATCATACGAGGAATCAGAACAATGAAGTAACTATTCTGTCTTTAGAGATACAGCGCGGAAACAAGCCCTTTCGGCCCACCGGGCCATAATTAAAAGATTATACGGTGGACTGATTAATAACCATCAATACAAACCAAGAACCAATGTTCAAACATCTTTCAAATGTACCCTACAAGCATTGTAGGAGCCATTTATGTTTAGGCTAGCGACTGTTGGCATATTACATTATTTTGTCTAGATATATCTTGCTGTATTATTTTGGACACTAGGGGGCGGTCATTAGATGTACTGGGTGGTGTATATATATGGGCATAAGGGACAGGGAGTGCCAGATACAGGGAGGGAGAGTATACAGTTCTCACCAGTCCTGGACAGACCAACGACTGGACAGACCTGAGACCTGGGACCAGACCATGGACAGAACAGCCAGCTATGACTTATATGCGGAATAGGTAAAGCCTGGTATGTTCATCTCCTTGTTTGTACAACTACTTCAATAAACAACCAATTAAATTGGAAAGAATGACTGGAAGATCTGTTCTGTTGGGCCTGCGTACGATCGCAGTATAGTAATTACTCCTTGTGTAGTATTGGCAATTGGAAAAGAAGACATTGGAAAAGTCGGCAAGTTGCCATTACACGCATTAATTATCATTGAAATTGCAAAGACAACTGCACGAATAAGCTACAGAACCAACCAGGCAAGGTGTTTCCAGATTAATACAGCTAACTGCTTCTGAGGAGAGCCAGCTACTAGATCACAGCAGGAGACCGCAGAACAAAGACCAAACAACTGGAGGAACTCGGCAGGTAAAGAGGGAATGGTCAAAAGACTTTTCACATTGGGACCCTTCTTCAAACTGACCAGAAAGGAATCTTGTTCTGGAAAATGACATCGAGACATAAACAGAAAGTGCTGGAAAAACTCTGCAGGTTAGGCTGTATCTATGGGAAAAGAATTTAAAAAAACATATTACGTTGAAGATCTTCAGTTGGAAATGGGAAGAAAACAAAATACGTTTGTTAAGGTGTTGACATAGTGGGGGAGGTGACCGTGGGGGACAGGGTTGCCAACTGTCCCGTATTAATCGGGACATCCCGTATTTTGGGCTAAATTGGTTTGTCCCGTACGGGACCGCTCTTGTTTGGTTTGTCCCGTACGGGGTCGCAGTAGGCTAACAGAGTGTGTTTGCCGAATGGACATTGTTTAGCAACCCGCCTTCCGGCCCGGGCGGCCACCATTGGTGGAGCGGGAGCATGTGGACAACTATGGCAGGTACATTTGAGTGGCCAGATGCATGTTCCAAAAATTCCTTTACACACAATCTGCTGTGACATATATTCTTTAGATTTGACTTGTGTGGCATGTCTTTTTTTAAATTAAATGCACATTTTCACTCAGCCTACACACTGACCAAGCTTAAAAGTGCTGACTGCTTTGTGTCTAAAAAAGCAAAAGCATTGTTAACAAGTAACAGCAACCCCTTTTTTCTTGTGTTACAATTTGCTCTCAATAGACAATAGGTGCAGGAGGAGGCCATTCGGCCCTTCGCGCCAGCACTGCCATTCACTGTGATCATAGCTGATCATCCACCATCAGTACCCCGTTCCTGCCTTCTCTCCATATCCCTTGACTCCGCTATCTTTAAGAGCTCTATCTAACTCTATCTAACTCTCTCTTGAAAGCATCCAGTGAACTGGCCTCCACTGCCTTCTGAGGCAGAGAATTCCACAGATTCACAACTCTCTGGATGAAAAACTCTCACTATATTCTAAAGGACACCATTGATGAAGGAGCCGTTCAGATTATGTGCTGTATACAATAGAAGCTGCTTGTATACCATTTTGAGCAACACCAAAGTCATATTGATGACTCCATTCATAGAAACATAGAAACATAGAAAATAGATGTAGGAGGAGGCCATTTGGCCCTTCGAACCAGCACTGCCATTCATTGTGATCATGGCTGATCATCCAGTAACCCGTGCCTGCCTTCTCCCCATATCCCTTGATTCCACTAGCCCCTAGAGGTCTATCTAACTCTTTTTTTAATTCATCCAGTGAATTGACCTCCACTGCCCTCTGTGGCAGAGAATTCCACAAATTCACAATTCTCTGGGTGAAAGTATTTTTCTCATCTCAGTTTTAAATGGCCTCCCCTTTATTCTTAGACTGTGGCCCCTGATTGTGGACTCCCCCAACATTGGGAACATTTTTCCTGCATCTAGCTTGTCCAGTGCTTTTATAATTTTATACTTTTCTCTAACATCCCCTCTCATCCTTCTAAATTCCAGTGAATACAAGGCCAGCCTTTCCAATCTTTCCTCATATGACAGTCCCGCCATCCCGGGGATTAACCTCATGAACCTACGCTGCACTGCCTCAATAGCAAGGACGTCCTTCCTCAAATTAGGAGACCAAAGCTACACACAATATTCCAGGTGTGGTCTCACTAGGGCCCTGTGCAACTGCAGAAAGACCTCTTTACTCATATACTCAAATCCTCTCGTTATGAAGGCCAACATGCCATTAGCTTTCTTCACTGCCTGCTGTACCTGCATGTTCCCCTTCAAATTACCACCTTTTGCACCACCCATTACCGACAACACCCAACCACTATCAGTCACCAAATATATTATCTCTCATTTCTCTAACTTCCCTGATATTCCTCCAGCATTAGATGAACAGAAATGTTCTCCACCAATTGTTAGAAAGACTGAAGTCGTTGGTTTACAGTTCTCCCTATTGCCCGGCTCAGCATCTAAAGACTCCACCCTCTCTTTCCAGTTTGAACCGGAACAGGGACGTTTGCAACCCTGGGCATGTTTGACTTTGAGATAAACTTTGGACACCAAGTCTGTGTTATTAAAAATAACGGCCGAATGTGCACGGTAGCGCAGCGGTAGAGTTGCTGCTTTACAGCGAATGCAGCGCCGGAGACTCAGGTTCGATCCTGACTACGGGTGCTGCACTGTAAGGAGTTTGTACGTTCTCCCCGTGACCTGCGTGGGTTTTCTCCGAGATCTTCGGTTTCCTCCCACACTCCAAAGACGTACAGGTATGTAGGTTAATTGGCTGGGTAAATGTAAAAATTGTCCCTAGTGGGTGTAGTATAGTGTTAATGTGCGGGGATCACTGGGCGGCACGGACTTGGTGGGCCGAAAAGGCCTGTTTCCGCGCTGTATATATATGATATGATATGATATGAAAGTAACTTGAAAGCACATTACCTATACATTACCTTAACAGCACATTACCATGAGCTGCCAAAACACCCTTATTTAACTTAGTGGGACAGGCAGCAACTCTGGAAAGAAGGAATGGGTGATGGGTTGGATCAAGACCCTTCTTCAGACGTCACCCATTGCTTCTTAACCGAGATACTGCCCGTCCCGCTGAGTTACTCCAGCATTTTGCATTTATATTCGGTGTAAACCAGCATCTGCAGTTACTTCCTACACACCTTATATTATACAGGCGTCAAGAATGTTTTATTATCGTATGTCCCAGACAGAACAGTGACATTCTTACTTGCAGCAGCACAACACAATATGTAAACATAATACACTGTAAACAATATAATGAATGAGAAAAAAAGTAAAGTTTGCATACATACACATACATATACCAGCACACACACATCTATACACTGATCAGCCAAAACATTATGACCACTGACAGGCGAAGTGAATAACATTGATTATCTTGTTACAATGGCACCTGTCAAGGGGTGGGACATATTAGGCAGCAAGTGAACAGTCAGTTCTTGAAGTTGATGTGTTGGATGCAGGAGAAATGGGCAGGAGTAAAGACCTGAGCGACTTTGACAAGGGCCAAATTATTATGGCCAGACGACTGGGTCAGAGCATCTCTGAAACGGCAAGGCTTGTGGGGTGATCCCGGTCAGCAGTGGTGAGTACCGACCGACAGTGGTCCGAAGAGGGACAAACCACAAACCGGCGACAGGGTGTTGGGTGCCCAAGGCTCATCGATGCGCGAGGGCAACGAAGGCTATCCCGTCTGGTCCGAACCGACAGAAGGTCTAAAATGTTAATGGTGGTCACGGGAGGAATGTGTCACAATACACAGTGCATCGCACCCTGCTGCATATGGGGCTGCACACGGAGGACCAACAGCATATTAGGCAGATGGTCGTAATGTTTTGGCTCATCAGGTCATAATGTTTTGGCTGATCTGTGTATATGTATATATGTGCGTGTGTGTATGTATGTATGTATGTATGTATGTGTATATGTATGTATGTATATATACACAAACTGAACTAAACTAACCCGAAGATAGACACAAAAAGCTGGAGTAACTCAGTGGGGCAGGCAGCATCTCTGGAGAGAAGGAATGAGTAGCGTTTTGGATCGAGACCCTTCTTGTACACACATAAAAAACAAACAATAATAGTGCAAAAATACTTCTGTTATTTACAGATTCTATACATTCTCCTAATCTGCTTGCTAATGACTGTCCTGTGAAATGAGAGACACCATTACACTGTTGCATCTTGGATTCAATCTTGGGCCATCTCCCATCCACATGCCCCAGTAACATGGACATCAACGAGAGATATGGGTGGAGTTGACCTCGGGTTGCCAACTGTCCCGTGTTAGCCGGGACATTTTGGGCTAAATTGGTTTGTCCCGTACGGGTCCGCCCTTGTCCCGTATTAGGCCCGGGGGATGCTGTAGGCCCGGATGCTGTAGGCCCGGACACTGTAGGCCCGGATGCTGTAGGCCCCGACACTGTAGGCCCGGACAGTTTAGGTCCCGACACTCTAGGTTTTTGACATTTTAGGTTCCGAGGCCCAGGCACTGCCTAATGGAGGTTGCGTAGCAACCAGCCTCCCGGCCCTGGCGGCCGCAATCGGTGGAGTGTGGGCAAGTGGCCGCTGGCTGGGTGAGGTCATGTGGGGCGCGGGGCGGTGACGTCACCTTTTGTCCCTTATTTGGGAGTGAGAATGTTGGCAAACCTAGGTGGAGTTGACCTGACACCTGACATGTTGTTTTATTTTCAGTGAACATTTGACCTATCACAACTGGTAACCCGGGGTGACCAGGGCATAGTAGGTGGAAGTGCTGCTTGGAGCAGTTGCGGGAGGCGGGAGACAGTGAGCATCGCCTGGCCCACTCCAGCTGACAGGGGAACAAAGGTGGAGTTGGATCTTGTGTGGGAAGGAACTGCAGATGCAGGTTTACACCAAAGATAGACACAAATTGCTGGAGTAACGCAACGGGCCAGGCAGCATCTCTGGAGAGAAGGAATGGGTGACGATTCCTGTTGATTCGTTCGGCTGCAGGTTGCCAATAGTCTCCGCCCTTGCCAACAATTGTCAAGGTGGGTCCTGTTCTGTCCTGTTTTCCTGCATTGACACAAAATGCTGGAGTAACTCAGCAGGACAGGCATCATCTCTGGCGAGAAGGAATAGATGATGTTTCGGGTCAAGACCCATCTCCAGATTCTCAGACTCTCACCCATTCCTTCTATCCAGAGATGCTGCCTGTGCCGCTGAGTTACTCCAGCATTTTGTATCTATCTTCGGTTTAAACCAGCATCTGCACTTCCTTCCCCACGCTGTTTTCCTGTACGTTTTCTTTTTTCAGGTAGACTGGGAATTTTACTTTTATTCTATCCCAGGGATGGGTGAAGTCACAAGCTCTGGTCTGACGGTGTGAGCAGGAGCTGCCTGGCTCGGTCTGGACTGACTTCCCCTCTCTGCTTTGGCACCATCTTTGCCCCCATCCTCTTCTTCTGTTACTTGCTCCTGTGCGAAGATGAGGGGCAAAAAATTCCATGGACAGTTCTCGCATACACGTTATTACTGGTGTCAGGAACAGCACCAAAACACTAAGATACATGGTACATGGATAGGACAGGTTTGGAGGGATATGGACCAAGCGCAGGTAAGTGGGACTAGTGTAGCTGGGACATTGTTGTCCGGTGTGGGCGAGTTGGGCCGAAGGGCCTGTTTCCACACTGTATCCACGCACGGTGGCGCAGCGGTAGAGTTGCTGCCTTATAGCAAATGCAGCGCCGGAGACTCAGGTTCGATCCTGAGTACGGGCGCTGTCTGTACGGAGTTTGTACGTTCTCCCCGTGACCTGCGTGGGTTTTCTCCGAGATCTTCGGTTTCCTCCCACACTCCAAAGACGTGCAGGTATGTAGGTTAATTGGCTGGGCAAATGTAAAAATTGTCCATAGTGGGTGTAGGATAGTGTTCATGTGTGGGGATCGCTGGGCAGCGCGGACCCGGTGGGCCGAAGGGCCTGTTTCTGCGCTGTATCTCTAAATCTAAAAATCTAAACAAAATCTAAAATGTATCACTCTATGACTCTATGAACTGAGATTACGACAATGCAATCATAATAATGACAGCGCTTGGAGTCGTACAGCACAGAAGCAGGCTCTTTGGCCCAACTTGCCCATGCCGGCGGGACGTGGACTTACCATCTGAGCCTGTGATTCCTTGCCTGGATCGACGCTCCAACCGCGGCCTGCGGAATTTAACATCACGGAGCTCGCAGTCTCGGGTTGAGACCGAGGTCGGGAAGCTCCAAAAGCCGCACGACGTCGACTGGTCCCGACCCGGGGTAGATCGCCCGGCACGGGGGAGCTGAGATTCCCCCCCGATGCAGGAGCTGGATCACCCCGACGAGGAAGGCCCACCGCCGGCTACGGGAGTCAAGATCGTCCCGTCAACGGAAGGTTAGAGGCCCCCGACCGCTGGAGGACAAAGAAGGGAGAGATTGAACTGTTTTTCACCTTCCATCACAGTGAGGAATGTGGAGGGGTCACTGTGGTGGATGTTCATGTTAAAATGTATTTTGTGTGTCCTGTTGCTTTTTATTGGTATGTCTGTACGGCAAATTAAGTTCCTCGTATGTTGCAAAACATACTTGGCTAATAAAGCAATATTGTGGTCGTGATTGTGATTGTGACAAGCCAATAATTCACAACCAACAATGTTACTAATTGATCTAAGTTGTAGTCTTCTGAGGATATGTTGCTGTTGGGAACATTCCCAAAAGGCATTTTTAATGAGAATGCTGCTTACAATTGACTCTGCATTAAATTTAATGAATGTAAAGGGCCATTGTTTTTCAGTGGACAGGTTTTTACATAATCAGGAAAATTGGTGAACTGGCATAGGTATTTTTGGCCCTAAAATGATCCCGTATCTTGTTAATTTAAACAACAATAGCGGAATTGTTCAACTATCATGATAATCAGGTTTTTTTCTAAATTAGTTTTCATTATAAATGAAGATCCCTGAAAGACTAAATTTATGTATTCATCGTTCACGTCATTTTTAACTTTGCATTTCTTTCATTGGAGATTTATCATCTGGTTTTCAGTAAATTTCAACAGGATGTTTATTTGTTTGTGTTTGTTCAGAAGTAATGCCCACTGGCTTAATGGGAACGATGAGATATTTTTCCTGTCCTAACAGATTCGGCTATTTTACCTTCAGTGATAATTGCGAATTAAAGTTCGGTCTACGGCATCCTTTTTTATAGGATAATGCAAAGTAGAATATTTGCTGGATGTAATTGGGAGACGAAAAACTTTAATCAGCAGAAATTAATTACTCATGAATTCGTGTGTAGGTGTGTAGAACAATTAATTTCATGGAAAATGCCACAGTGCGAAAAGCAGTTTTCACGTTTCTATGTTTTTAAATCCCATTTCTGTAAACTCTCCTCGGACAACTATTACACTGGCAGATTGCAATCCATCAACCAGATTTTGCAAAGAATCCCTTAAAATCAAACCTTTGATTGTTTTGGCCAGAAGTAGCGGGGGAGTGCCAGAAGTTGGAAGGTCTTTGTCAGCTGCAGTCTCACTTGCAAGAGAATCAAGTCTGCTTTTGTTGCGTTGAAAGGCCTTTATACCTTTTTGTTTCATTTCAATGCCTTAATGGGCATGATTTTTGTTTTTGTAATTGCCTAATTGACGCTGGCTAAACACAGAAGTGTTTGTTCCACCAAGGGTCGTGTTTAAAGCAGAATTTCTGGGGAAAGAAATGGATGAAAAGAGCCAATTTTGTACCTTGCGATTGGAATTTAAGCAGAAATAATGACGTCTCGGAGCCAAAACATACTTTGCACAAAAGCGAATGGACTTTTAAAATATGTTTACCTTCTTCTAGTGAAGTGGATACAGTGCAGTTAGCCTGATTGCTCATAACAGTGAATAAAGGGAACATTGTCAATTATGTCTTTAAATGCTTAGATTATGGATATTGTAGAAAGAAATGCTTAGATTATGGATATTGATTATGGTTATTTTTCGAACTAGTATTCACAAATGAATGGGAACCTCAGATAGACAGAGGTTGGAGTTAGTCAGGGGAGTGGAGACTTTGAGGCGGTTAATGTCACGCCGGCAGTTGGAGATGAAAAGTTCTAGTGAGGGTAGTTGGCCAAACGGGGGGGGGGTCCAAGAGGAGGGGGTCCGTTGGAGACGGGAGAAAGGGTCATCAGTGGGGGGTGAGGACTCCTTCCCATGGAAAAAGGCTCGGAGGCGGAGGCGGCGGAAGAAGAGCTCCACGTCATGGCGGACGTGGAACTCGTTGATGTGGGGGCGGAGGGGAACAAAGGTGAGGCCTCTGCTGAGGACAGACAGTTCGGTGTCTGAATGGGGGAGGTCAGGGGGGATGGTGAACACCCGGCAATGGTGGGGGTTGGGGTCGGATGGAGGCAGGGGGGCAGGTGGAGGTGGAGGGGATGTATGGTGAGGGGGTGGTGGGTTAGCAGGGCAGAGGGGGGCATGAGGACCGATGTGGGGAGTAGTTAAGGTCGCCTGGCTAGAGGGGGAAGGGGGAGACTCAGTGGAACCCCTGCTGCGGTTCCCTTGGGGGGGGGAAAGGGATAGAGAGGGGGAGCAGGGACTACCTGAAGTTAGAGAAGTCAATGTTCATACCACTGGGGTGTAAACTACCCAAGCGA
The DNA here is from genome assembly GCF_053455715.1 of Rhinoraja longicauda. NCBI lineage: Eukaryota > Metazoa > Chordata > Chondrichthyes > Rajiformes > Arhynchobatidae > Rhinoraja > Rhinoraja longicauda. Next base: position 45,593,228 of record NC_135968.1, read on the forward strand.
AATATGAGGTGCTGTTCCTCTAATTTCCGATGGGCCTCACGCTGACAATGGAGGAGGCCCAGGACAGAAAAGTCAGATTGGGAATGGGAGGGGGAGTTGAAGTGCTGAGCCACTGGGAGATCAGGTTGGTTAAGACGGACTGAGCGGAGGTATTCTGCGAGACGATCACCAAGCCTGTGCTTGGTCTTGCCGAATAGGATGGGTTTATTTTCCTGGAGCGAAGTAAATTGAAGAGTGACCTGAGATACGTATGTAAAATGAAGAAGCAGAGTTCCGGTGGATAATCTTTCTCCCAGGATAAAGGCATCAAAAAAAGAGGGCATTGGTTTAACATGAGAGGAACGATTCTTTTTAAGAGGATCTGAGGGGGGAGTTTTTACATAGAATGTGGTTTAGTTTAGTTTAGAGATACTGCGCGGAAACAGGCCCTTCGGCCCATCGAGTCCGCACCGACCAGCGATCCCCGCACATTAACACTATCCTATACAGGTGTTCCCCGGCTTACGATGCTTCGACTTGCGATAGTTCGACTTTGCGATGGTGTAGGCCCGGACACTGTAACCCGGGGGCCGTTGTAGTCCCGGACAGTGTAAGCCCGGGCACAGCTTAATGGAGGTTGTGTAGCAACCTGCCTCCCGGCCCAGGCGGCCGCCTTTGGTGGAGCGGGAGCACGTGGCAGCTGGCTGGGCTGGGTGAGGTCATGTGGGGCGCGGAGCAGTGACGTCACCCTTTGTCCCTTATTTGGGAGTGAGGAAGTTGGCAACCCTAGAGCTAGGCGTCCAGAGTGCAAGTAGGGTGTGCGGCCAGAGCTGTGGGTCTGGTGTTCTTCTAGATCTGGGATTTAACTTGAGGGATGGGTGCATGTCTGAAGCTAAGGTTGTGAGGGGGGGGGGAGGGGGAGGGAGTGGGGAGGGGAGGGGAGAGGGGGGAGGGTGAGAGGAGAGGGGAGAGGGGAGGGGAGGGGCGAGTGGGGGAGGAGAGGGTGCTGCACCAATGCAGGAGAGGTTTGGGCCCAATGGATCCACTTGGTCTCGTGTATTATATTATTGAGTAATATGTTCCAGGGTACGTGTGCTACAGATGAGATGGAGGTGGGGGTTAAAGGGGGAGGGGGTGTTGATTTATTGATCAAGTAGCATGTCATGGCAGTAGTCTGATCAGTTCAGTCAGTTTACTTTATTGTCACGTGTACCGAGGTACAGTGAAAAGCTTTTTATTGCGTGCTTACCAGTCAGCAGAAAGACAATACATTATTACAATCGATCCATTTACAGTGTTGATCATACAGTGAATGACATTCTGTCCAGGGCCTCCTCCAGAGTGAGGCCCAGCACTAATTGGAGGAACAGCACCTCATATTTCGCTTGGGAAGTTTACACCCCAGCGGTATGAACATTGACTTCTCCAATTTCAGGTAGTCCCTGTTTCCCCTCTCTATCCCCTCCCCCTTCCCAGTTCTCCCACCCGTCTTCCTGTCTCCGACTACATCCTATCATTGTCCAGCCCCCTCTCCCTGACATCAGTCTGAAGAAGGGTCTCGGCCCGAAACGTCACCCATTCCTTCTCTCCCGAGATGCTGCCTGACCCGCTGAGTTATTCCAGCATTTTGTGTCTACCTTCGATATGACATTACTGATGGTTTGTCTCAAAGAGGGAAAATAAATAAAAGGGCAAACTGAAACTGCAAGATATGGTTCGGAAGGAACTGCAGATGTTGGTTTAAACCAAAAATAGATACTTCTGTAAACACAGTGTGATCATCATCATCATCATTGGCGGTCACTCGAAGCGAGTATGACTGTCCTCTCCAGGGACCAGGGGTGGAGTGTTGCCGGGGCTCACGGGGGTGCCACTCCAGCAGCTCGAAAACCCCCCAAAATAAACAGCGGGGAATATTAACTAGCGGGGAATTAAACAGCAGCCGCTCCGGCACCAGTGACAGCTCCGGCACCTAAAACATTAGCACTGCAACACTGCCGACGACACCTGTGCGTGACTTTGTTTAACGTGGGGAGACTGGTGCACAGACAGCCACCACACGGTCCTTGACAGATCTGGGTCAGGATCCAGTGGCATGGAGTCCAAGACGAACGGGGACCCTTTTCTGCTGCAGCCTTCATCCATCCGCCTTCCCAGCCGTTGTGACGCTCCACTGAAGTCAGCCGTCACCCTCCGCCTGTTCCACCGTTGAGGTCTTGGTTGGATTGCTCTTTGTCAGGGACCTCCCCCTCGACCTTACCGCCATGGGTGACCCTACCAGGAGCGTAGCTCCAGATGGCATCGCACTCAGGATCTCAGGACCACACAAGCTTCTCCACCACCACAAGGTGACAATCCACGGAGAAGTGTGATACCAGCACAGGTTTGACACAAACCTCATGATGCTCCAGTATCTTCAATTATTAACAACATCCCAAAGAGACAGTCAAAATGTTTTTGAATGCATCTGCTAACATTGGAATTGTGGCCACTAAGTTATGCACAGCAAGCCACCATATACAGCAATGCAATAAGAACTGAATTCTGTAAAACTCTAATCCCTGTGTCCATTGCACTTTGGCAGGTTTTCAGTACTATTAGATGTTACTCCAATAAATACCAAACATGCACTTGTATTTCACATTCTTGTATTGTTATCGGGCCTTGCAACATGGAAACAGCCCCTACGGTCCAACTTGCCCACGCTGACCAAGATCCCCATCTACGCTCGTCCCACCTGCCCGCGTTTGGCCCATATCAATTTGAAGCATTGCTTTCCACATACATGTCCAAATGTCTTTAAAATGTTGTTATAGTAATTTGAGGAAGGACATCCTTGGCAGTGCAGCATAGGTTCACCAGGTTAATCCCCGGGATGGAGGGACTGTCATATGAGAAAAGATTGGAAAGACTGGGCTTGTATTCACTGGAGTTTAGAAGGATGAGAGAGTATCTTGTAGAGACGTATAAAATTAGGAAAGGTTTGGACAAGCTAGATGCAGGGTGAAAAAGTCTCTGGGTGAAAAAGTTTTTTCTCAGCTCAGTTTTAAATAGCCTCCCCTTTATTCTTAGACTGTGGCCCCTGGTTCTGGAATCCCCCAACATTGGGAACATTTTTCCTGCTTCTAGCTTGTCCAGTCCTTTTATAATTTTATACGTCTCTATAAGATCCCCTCTCATCCTTCTAAACTCCAGCCAATGTGTCAAAGCCTTCATAACAACCCGTTCGTGGCGGCGCCTAACGGCAGCGGCTGACTAGCAGTCTGTCCGTCTTTTTTTTGTTGTGTGTCGGTGTTGGGATGGTTTTTATATATTTTTTTGGTTGTGTATGTGTGGGAGGGGGTGGTGGTGGGGGTGGGGGGGGGGGAACTTTTCTCTTCCTCACGGCGCGGGGTGCGGCTCGGCTGCGGGGCCTAACATCGCCCGCTGCGCCTCGGCCGCTGGACTTTACATCCCGGTGCGGCTTGGCCGCTGGACTTTACATCACCCGGAGCGGCTTGGCCGCTGGACTTTACATCCCGGTGCGGCTTGGCCGCTGGACTTTACATCCCGGTGCGGCTTGGCCGCTGGACTTAACAGTGCCCGGTGCAGCTCGGCTGCGGGGCTTAACATCGCCCGGTGCAACTCGGCTGCGGGGCTTAACATCGCCCGGTGCAGCTCGACTGCGGGGCTTTTCATCGCTGGTGCGGCTGGACTGCGGACTTGACATCGCCCGGTGCGGCTCGACCACGGGACTTAGCTGCGCAAGGCTTGGTCGCGGGCCTTTCATCGCCCGGTTCGGCCGCGGGACGTTTCAGCGCCCGGTGCGGGGACTGTGCGGGTCGGTCGGGGACGAGCTGTCTGTCCGTGGGCGTGGGGAAGAGAGTGGAAGTTTTGTTGCCTCCATCACAGTGAGGGGGTGTTTGGAGTCACTGTGATGGACGTTTGTGTTGGGGTCATGTGTCTTGTGTTCTTTTTTTTTTCTATGACTGCTATGTAGTTTCGTTCGGTACTTCGGTACCGAACGACAAATAAAGCTCTGTTATACCTGTTATACCTGTTATCTACCTGTGTGGCGACTTTCAAGGGACTGTGTACCTGCTTTCCGAGATCCAGCTTGCTCTATAACACTATCCAGGGCCCTGCCATTCACTGTGAAGGTTTGACTTTCCAAAAATCTACAGGCCCACAAGTGGGAAGATAAACCAGGGCAGGATCTTCACAGTGAATAGCAGAAGGGCAGCTGATCAAGATCTGGTGTATTTTTTGATAACCTTCTTCACTATGAACGATGCCACCCTCTTTAGTGTCATCCGCGAATTTACTAATCACGTCTTGTGCGTTCTCATCCAAATTGTTGATCTTCCAGTTTCTCATCATTTTAACTCCCCTTTCCCATTCCCATACTGACCTTTCTGGCCTGGCTCCCCTACCTGCCCAGTAGCTTGTTCAGTATCAGCAGGATATCCTTTTAAATGGCGGAAGCAGTAAAGTTCAAGATTTCAAGATTCAAGATCAATTTATTGTCCCAATTAAGGTACAGTGAAATTTGAGTTACCATACAGCCACACTAAGTGAAAAGCAACAAGACACACAGCCACATAAAATAAAATTTAACATAAACATCCACCACAGCGGATTCCACATTCCTCACTGTGATGGAAGGTAATAAAGTCCAACCATCTTCCTCTTTGTTACTCCAAATTTGCACATAACTTGTTTCATGGTGGTTGTAGTTTGAAGCTGTGTGTTCCAGTTTATGTTGGTACTGATAGAAATGGATGTTACATGAACTCTGTCAACATAAGGTTCGTGCCTGATGCTTGGAAGATATCGGATGCTTTATTGTGTGTGCATCGTCTCCAGAAGTTTAGTTTAATTTAGAGATAGTTTAGTTTAGAGATACCGTGCGGGAACAGGACCTTCGATCCACCGGGTCCACACTGACCAGCGATCCCCGCACACTAGCAATACAATACAATACAATACAATACAATACAATATATGCCTTCCATCACAGTGCCTGGAGGAGTCACTGTGATGGATGTTTGTGTTAAAATTGTGTGACTTGTGTCTTTTACTCTGTACTGTAGTGACTGCGTGGCAAATGATTTTCGTTCAATTAATTTTGAGTGACAATAAAGGCAATAAAATAAATAAATATATCTTTATTGTCATTGTACAGGGGTACAACAAGATTGGGACACACTGGGGACAATATCCTACACACTGGGGACAATTTACAATTTTACGGGTCATGGTGAGAACGTACCAACTCTGTACAGACAGCATCCGTAGTCAGGATCGAACCCGGCTCTCTGGTGCTGTAAGGGTCTTTAACAATAGTTAAAGAGAGAGAGAGAGAGAGAGACACAGAGAAAAGGAAGGGTAAGGTGAGAAAACAAGACATCAAAGGGGAACAGAGACAGACACAGAATGCTGGAGTAACTCAGCGGGTCAGGCAGCATCTCTGGAGAGAAGGAATGGGTGACGTTTCGGGTCGAGACCCTTCCTCAGACTGATGTGAGGGGAGGAGGCGGGCAAATGATAGTATGTAGTAGGTGACAGGAAGACTGGAGGGAGAACTGGGAAAGGGGAGGGGATAGAAAGGGAAAGCAGAGACTATCTGAAGTTAGAGAAGTCAATGTTCATACCGCTGGGGTGTAAACTACCCAAGCGAAATATGAGGTGCTGTTCCTCCAATTTCACAACAGACATGATTTTACCTCCCCCCCCCAAAAAAATAGCCAATGTGACTTACTCTGGGTAACATTGAAATTGGATCATGTAGCAATGGGTAAAACAGTGCTATACAGTCCAGTCCAACAAGAGTGCTTATTTTCCAGCAACCCCTTAGTTCCTGCGTTTGCCTCTTTCTGAAGGCCTGTTACCCCCAAGTATTTGCTGACTGGGCAGTTTTATTTCTGCATACAATTTGAACATTCGTTATTGAAGTAAATTATTCTGAGTAATTTCTAACCCAGGACCATAGACAATAGACAATAGGGGCAGGAGGAGGCCATTCGGCCCTTCGAGCCTGTATGCACCGCCATTCAATGTGATCATGGCTGATGATTCTCAATCAGTACCCCGTTCCTGCCTTCTCCCCATACCCCCTGACTCCGCTATCCTTAAGAGCTCTATCCAGCTCTCTCTTGAATGCATTCAGAGAATTGGCCTCCACTGCCTTTTGAGGCAGAGAATTCCACAGATTCACAACTCTCTGACTGAAAAAGGACCAGACGCAACACAGATTTCCTGAAGCTATCTGCAATGCATTCACAACAAAAACATAATGTGCGCAAATTTCCTGACACCAAACACTATTGGCATTGACACAGTGGATGGAGCTAGCTGCTAAACAGTGCACTCATAGAGAGAGGGGAGACTTTCTGCCCACTCCAATGCAGGTGTGGAAATCCTGATAACTTTCTGCCAAGGACAGATTTATGGGGTATGTTTTGCAAATTGACCAACAAGAAACCTCCTGTTCCAGGGCGGCACATGTGTCTTATTCTGTAGCAGCACACAGTAGTAAAAAAATACGCTTTATTCCGTGCATCTGTGCAAATGGACTGCAGCAGCTAAGTTCATTGAAACACTGCTTTTTTTTTTGTTTTGCTGGTGTGCCAGTAAAACAAGACTGGCGTACTTGTTTCCTGATTCACAAGGCTTTCCTTGGCGTCCTGACCCCCCCTCTCACCCTCCCCTCCTCCCCACATCACGTTTTCTTTCTTCGCTCAAAGACTGTCAGGAGAGAATGGTTGGCAACTCTTAGCAGAGAGTGGAGGTTGCAGTCTTGAGCAAACTGTTGAATCGAGGCATTGTGTTCTTGAGATAGCACACATATTTCACTGAACAGTGGGGGGGGGGGTGGGCTTAAAAAGGCACCTTGTGTGCGACTGTTGGCTGATAGTTGGAGGCAAGGAGAATATGAACAAGGTCTAGGCAACCCGGCCGGTGCAAATCACTATTGAGAGCCCCTCGCAAGTGGAGTTAGCTCAGACATTCCGAAGCCCTGACACAGCCCAGGCAACTCTGCTTCACAGCTTATCTGAGGTTAGCCCTGGTATTTCACATGCTGAATCTGCCACTGAACTTTCACTCACTGGATGGCTACACAATGGCTCCACAGCACCGTCTGCACCGAGCAGAGCAGTCACCGCTGGACAGAGGCTGGACAAGCCTGGGCACACAGCTGGAAGGTAAGGCTACTGCACCACGCTGCTGAACGGATCAAGGGGTGTATCAGATCTCTGGGGATGCATGCAACTTGGTAATAATGTTCTTGGGTTCTGGGCTTTTGCTTTACTGATTGTCGTCGCTGATTGAGCAGGGTGCTAAACTGCAAGATCATGCAATCTGGATATATAGCACAATAGAACATCTGAATTTATTTTTAAAAAGTCGAAAACACTACTTCGACTTAAACACTACTTAAACAATATTGCTGACTGAGGAAAAAATGCAGACTTGCATTGCGAGTACCAAATGTTAGAATCCAAATGCCACGGCTCCAATTCCTCTGAATGTTGTCACATAGTTATCCGTGTACTTCCTTCACCACAGACACTAAGCTTTTTACATCAATGCTTGCATGATGTGAGGGTAGAGGTGGGGGGGAGAGAGACTATTTATTTGCCACATGCACGGGATATAAACTGGAACAATGAAGGTCTTACTTGCTGCAGCTTTACAGGCACATTAGTCACAATAATAGCACGTAACTATACACTATAAACTATCAGCTATTAGAAACATAGAAGCATAGATCAGCCATGATCACATTGAATGGCGGTGCTGGCTCGAAGGGCCGAATGGCCTACTCCTGCACCTATTGTCTAAAATAGGTGCAGGAGGAGGCCATTTGGCCCTTCGAGCCAGCACCGCCATTCATTGTGATCATGGCTGACCCGTGCCTGCCTTCTCCCCATATCCCTTGATTCCACTAGCCCCCAGAGCTCTATCTAACTCTCTTTTAATTTCATCCAGTGAATCGGCCTCCACTGCCTTCTATAGACAATAGACAATAGACAATAGACAATAGGTGCAGGAGTAGGCCATTCAGCCCTTCGAGCCAGCACCGCCATTCAATGCGATCATGGCTGATCACTCTCAATCAGTACCCCGTTCCTGCCTTCTCCCCATACCCCCTCACTCCGCTATCCTTAAGAGCTCTATCCAGCTCTCTCTTGAAAGCATCCAACGAACTGGCCTCCACTGCCTTCTGAGGCAGAGAATTCCACACCTTCACCACCCTCTGACTGAAAAAGTTCTTCCTCATCTCCGTTCTAAATGGCCTACCCCTTATTCTCAGAGAATTCCACAAATTCACAACTCTCTGGGTGAACAAGTCTTTTTTCTCACCTCAGTTTTAAATAGCCTCCCCTTTATTCTTAGACTGTGGCCCCTGGTCCTGGACTCCCCCAACATTGGGGACATTTTTCCTGCATCTAGCTTGTCCAGTCCTTTCATAATTTTATACTTTTCTTTCAGATCCCCTCTCATCCTACTAAATTCCAGTGAATACAATACTATTGTAAGTAAACAGACCACGATGGTGCAAAAGCCCATGTAGGTAGACCACCATGTGAGTGTAAAGTGTGTAGTGGTTCGCTGCTGAGGTCAGGTTGTGGCTGGGGTTGAGCATGGTGGTTTCCAGTTCTAATGACTGATGAGATCATCTGTTCTTGACTGTGGGTGCAACCATTTCCAGCCTCCTGTGCCACCTTCTCAGTGGTGGCAGTGAGAGTAAGCATTGGCAGGGTGATGTGGGTCTTTAATGGTATTCGTAACCTTCTTGAGACAAGTGCTTCCAGTGGATCCTTTCAGCGGTGGGGAGGTCAGTACTGGTGATGGACCGGGCAATGTCCACTACTTTCTGCAGACTCCCTTGTTCTTTGAGTGTTTAGTTTAGTTTAGTTTAGAGATACACCGTGGAAACAGGCCCTTCGGCCCACCGAGTCCACGCCGACCAGCGATCCTCGCTCACTAACGCTACCCAGCACACACGAGGGACAATTTTTTCACATTTCTACCAAGCCAATCAACCTACAAACCTGTACGTCTTTGGAGTGTCGGAGGAGAAAACCCACGCAGGTCACGGGGAGAGTATGCAAACTCCGTACAGACAGCACCCGTTGTCTCAAGAAGGTCGAACCCGGGTCTCGGGTGCTGTAAGCGCTGGAAGGCGGCAACTCTACCGCCGCGCCAGCGTGCCGTTTGAATTATAGGGAGCAGCCACAATGCACCAAATCAGCAGTGATTCAGTTGTTTTTTTCAGCAGGAATAATGAGCGCCGATTATCTGCTTGCCATTCCTATCAAACCACACAGTTATTTACAGTGATTTTGCCGTACTTCTTAGGGTATACGAGACGACCCGTGGGTTCCCGTTGTGACGCATGATAGTTCAAATACGGGTCTCTTCATTCTTTCTGGGCGCGCCACCGCCCGGCCCAGCAACCCTCCCCCAACCGTGCACACGCGGATACCGGGCCCGACAACCCTCCCCCAACCATGTACGTGCAGATACCGGGCCCGGCAACCCCTCCCCCAACCGTGCACACGCGGATACCGGGCCCTGCAACCCTCCCCCAACCGTGTACGTGCAGATACCGGGCCCTGCAACCCCTCCCCCAACCGTGTACGTGCAGATACCGGGCGCGGCAACCCCTCCCCCAACCGTGTACGTGCAGATACCGGGCCCTGCAACCCCTCCCCCAACCGTGTACGTGCAGATACCGGGCCCGGCAACCCCTCCCCCAACCGTGTACGTGCAGATACCGGGCGCGGCAACCCTCCCCCAACCGTGTACGTGCAGATACCGGGCCCTGCAACCCCTCCCCCAACCGCGCACGTGCAGATACCGGGCCTGGCACCCCTGCCCCAACTGCGCGCACGCAGATACCGGGCCCGGCAACCCTCCCCCAACTGCGCAGGCTCAGCTGACAGGCCTGGCAAGAGGGAGCGCACTGTGCAGGCACGACTGCGAACTATCGTGCGTTGAATCCTGTCCCATTCACAGTATAAAGTTTATTAAAGTTTATAAAGTGAATTACTTTTAAAATCTAACGAAACTTGATACTGCACACCGCAGGCGAATGGTGAGTAAGGTGGCCCTAAAGTTTTTGCGCTATCGTGTACCGTTTGGCTGTATTTCGGGGACATACATACAAGATGAGAATTTTGGTTATATATATAGATGAAAAGTGTCTTATTATCACCCCCTCCCTTTCCCCAATGTTGACGATTGACTGCATGTGATGTGGGTCTTTAATGGTATTAGTAACCTTCTTGAGTCAAGTGCTTCCAGTCGATCCTTTCAGCGGTGGGGAGGTCAGTACTGGTGATGGACCGGGCAATGTCCACTACTTTCTGCAGACCCCCTTGTTCTTTGAGTGTTTGGTTTAGTTTAGTTTAGAGATACACCGTGGAAACAGGCCCTTCGGCCCACCGAGTCCGCGCCGACCAGCGATCCTCGCGCACTAACGCTACCCGGCACACACGAAGAGCAATTATTTCTCAGCATTCTTCGGGTAAAAGATCACCTTAAAAATCATATAACAAAATGAGAAATTGAGTGTAGGAACAGCACAAAGAGGAACTGTTGGAATTTTTCTAAACAAATTGGAGATTCTATTCTTTGCGTAGATTTACATTTGTCCCGGGTGCTCAGGCATATTTGCGAGATACTAATATTTTCCTAACAACCATTCTTTTCATATTGGCAGCTCAATAGTGGATATCAGTTGTGAGGCAGTACTGATTAATTACTGAAAGCTAAACTTAATTAATACAATGCACACATGCCTCGGGAAATCTCAGTTCTTAAAAGGGGCACTGCATATATAATAACCTCCTCAGTTGTTACATATGCCCAATGGAATGATGTGTAGCAAGGAACAGCAGATGCTGGTTCAAACTGAAGATAGGCACAAAAAGATTGGAAAGACTGGGCTTGTATTCACTAGAGTTTAGAAGGATGAGAGGGGATCTTATAAAGATGTATAAAATTATGAAAGGACTGGACAAGCTAGATGCAGGAAAAATGTTCCCAATGTTGGGGGAGTCCAGAATCAGGGGCCACAGTCTAAGAATAAAGGGGAGGCCATTTAAAACTGAGGTAAGAAAAAACTTTTTCACCCAGAGTGTTGTGAATTTGTGGAATTCTCTGCCACAGAGGGCAGTGGAGGCCAATTCACTGGATGAATTTAAAAGAGAGTTAGATAGAGCTCTAGGGGCTAGTGGAATCAAGGGATATGAGGAGAAGGCAGGCACGGGTTGCTGATTGTGGATGATCAGCCATGATCACAATGAATGGCGGTGCTGGCTCTAAGGGCCAAATGTCCTCTTACTGCACCTATTTTCTATGTTTCTAAAAAGCTGGAGTAACTCAGCGGGACAGGCAGCATTTCTGGTTAGAAGGAATGGGTGACTTTTCTTGTTGAGACCCTTCTTTAGAAGGAGGATCTCGACCTGAAACGTCACCTATTCCTTTTCTCCAGAGATGCTGTCTGACCCGCTGAATGACTCCAGCTTTTTGTGTCTCTCTCCAATGGAATGATTGATGTCAGGCACATTATTGTGCCACATGCCAGAGATGCCAATTTGAGGAAAATCAGCATATTTCCTGTAGTTATTTTACTTGAGCAAACATTAGAAAGTTAAATGGTTTGAAATGAAGATGGTGAGAAATGGTTTGAAATGAAGATACGTTCAGAGTTTTGTTCTGCAATTAATTAGTTAATCTCGGTCTACAATCAGGAAATAGATGCGGGCGGTGACTCTCGTGAGCTGGTAAATAAACACGATTGCAAACACTCTGTTCTCTCTTGTTATGTTCAACCACAGGAAGGCAGATTGTATTTAGAAATTTGAGGGAGAGCAGATAGTCACAAAAAGCTGGAGTAACTCAGTGGGACAGGCAGCATCTCTGGAGAGAAGGAATGGTTGACGTTTCAGGTCGAGAACCTTCTTCAGACTCTTCAGGGAGAGCAACTGGTTATCAGTGTCGGAACAGTTTGAAAAAGCGATAGTTTCCGATTTGTTGTTTCTTCATGTGAGATGTTACTGATACAGGATTTGTAAATGTAAGGTAATATGTAAGGGAGAATAAGATCAGAAATGGGATTTAAATTTTAACTTGTGAGTAAATTCAAATGAAGCGGATTTAATTGTTGTTTTATGAAAGAATTGGACATGTATTGCAAGAAGTATATGACAATGGAATAGAATAATTGGGCAGCTTTCAAAAGGTGAGGAGAAAAAAAAGCCACATTGATTTCTCTTGTGCTTCATAATTTTACGTATAAAGATGTGTAATTTTCCACCTAATTGTCTCGTTTTTAGTCTTGACTGCCATTGTGATTTGTGCTTGCAGATTTGTGGTGGGTATTGTTCTCCTATAACGGTCGGCTTGCTAATGAAACTGCCGAACTGTTACACAGGCTGACGATTGTGCTGCCTAATCAGTGTGTGGAATGCAATGTTGGAGCCACCACTCTCGCCAGCTCTTTCAAAATGGTTATTGCTTCAGCCCACACACGGGATTGGGGGTATTTATTGGACCCGATTGTTGTCACAGCAGATTCCAACAAGTTCCTCTTCCCCATTCACCACCCACTGGTCACCGACAACACTCCATTGACCTGTGGTCGCTAAGGATTGAGATTGATGACTTGTTGTTCTGGAAACTCAAGTCTTTTAGCACCATGTGCCTTGTTAATGTTTACCTGTAAGGACAATTGGTCAAAATAAAATAACCATTTTTTAAATCTGGCATGCTGGGAAAAGATTAAATTCCAGAATCTAAAGAGAATTGGTTTGAAAATTGTCTAGGCTACAAAAGGCAAATGGAAGTCTTAAAAAAATAGTTTGTTTTTTAATGTTTTCACTGTATGCCACATAAAGGGGGCATTTTATATCTATATACTAAAACTCTCGTTTTGTTTGTTTGTTCCTGAACTACAGCCAAAACAGTACACGATAGCGTGACAATTTTAGGCCCACCTTACTCACCGTCGTCCCTTTGGTGCTAATGGAAGAAGTCTCATTGAAATAGGTGTTATATTTTTTAAGTTATTCACGTTTTAAAGTTTAAATCTATCTCCTAGGGAGGGGGGGGGGGGGAGGGAGGGAGGATAAGAGGTGTTGAGGAGGATGGAGTAGGGGGGAGAGGGGGAGGGGAAGGGAGGAGGGGGATGAAGGAGGGGAAGGGAGATGAGGGGGGGAGGGAGGGGGGAGGGGAGGTGGGGGAGGGGGGGGGGGGAGGAGAGGGTGCTGCACCAATGCTGGAGAGGTTTGGGCCCAACGGGTCCACTTGGTCGAGTACACTATATTATTGAAAGATCTATCTCGGAATGGAGGTTGTTCTGATGGCATGTCAGCGACCTGTAATGTCTTGCAGGGGTCGATGCTGCGACCTCTTATTTTGTGACAAAAAATGCATGCAGTCTAATTGGTAATTTTGCATCAACACCACATTGGAGGAATTATAGACAGTGGCACAGCAGGATATAGATCAATCGAATAGGGTAATGGCAGATGGAGTTTAAGGCAGACTAGGGTGAAATGTTGCACTTTGGCAGGTCAAATGTAAGAGGACAGTATACAGGAAATGGTAGGATCCTTTGAAGCATACATGTACAGATGAACACACAATACTGGAGCAACTCAGCGTGTCAGGCAGCGTCTCTGGAGAACAAGGGGTTGCCAACTATCTCACTCCCAAATAAGGGACAAGGTGACATCATATCATCATATATATACAGCCGGAAACAGGCCTTTTCGACCCTCCAAGTCCGTGCCGCCCAGTGATCCCCGTACATTAACACTATCCTACACCCACTAGGGACAATTTTTACATTTACCCAGCCAATTAACCTGCATACCTGTACGTCTTTGGAGTGTGGGAGGAAACCGAAGATCTCGGAGAAAACCCACGCAGGTCACGGGGAGAACGTACAAACTCCTTACAGTGCAGCACCCATAGTCAGGATCGAACCTGAGTCTCCGGCGTTGCATTCGCTGTAAAGCAGCAACTCTACCGCTGCGTTACCGTGCCGCCCTACATCACCGCCCCGCCCCCCACGTAACCTCACCCTGCCAGCGGCCACGTGCTCCCGCTCCACCAATGGCGGCCGCCTGGGCTGGGAGGCGGGTTGCTACTCAACCTCCGTTAGGCGGCACCCGGGCCTCCGGGCCTACACTGTTCGGGCTTACACTGTCCGGGCTTACACTGTTCGGGCTTACACTGTCCGGGCCTACACTGTGCGGGCCTACATTGTCCGGGCCTACACTGTCGGGGCCTACAGTGTGCGGGCCTACATTGTCCGGGCCTACACTGTGCGGGCCTACATTGTCCGGGCCTACACTGTCGGGGCCTACACTGTGCGGGCCTACATTGTCCGGGCCTACACTGTCGGGGCCTACAGCGCCCCCCCCCCCCGGGTCTAATACGGGACAAGGGCGGTCCCGTACGGGACAAAAAAAATTAGCCAAAAATACGGGATGTCCCGGCTAATACGGGACAGTTGGCAACCCTAAGGATAGGTGGCGTTTCGGGTCGGGACCCTTCAGTCTAAGATGGGTTCCGTCCCAAAATGTCACCCATGCATTTTCTCCAGAGGTGCTACCTGACCTTCTGAATTGTTCCAGTATTTTGAGTCTATCTTTGATATAAACCAGCATCTTCAGTTCCTTTATGTACAGATGAGTAGACACAAAATGCTAGGGAAACTCAGCGGGAAAGGCAGCATTTCTGGAGAGAAGGAATGGGTGACGTTTCAGGTCGAGCCGTTTCTTGTGGTTGCTGGTCCATAGCTCGCTGATGAGGAATGTCTCTGGCATTGAGAACTCAACTGGGGAAACAATGCTGTAGCTGCATGAAACTTTGTTTTGGCCACACATCTCATATTGTGTGCAGTTTTAGTCAATGCATTATAGGAAGGAAGTGGAGGCTTTGGAGAAGGGTTGCCAACTGTCTCGTATTAGCCGGGACATCCTGTATATTGGGCTAAATTGGTTTGTCCTGTATGGGACCGCCCTTGTCCCTTATTAGGCCCGGGGGCCGCTGTAGGCCCGGACACTGTAGGTTGGACCACTGTAGGCCCAGACACTGTAGGCCCGGGTGCCGCTGTAGGCCCGGACAGTGTAGGCCCGGAGGCCTGGGCGCCGCTTAACGGAGGTTGCGTAGCAACCAGCCCACCGGCCCGGGCGGCCGCCATTGCTGGAGCGGGAGCACGTGGCCGTTGGCTGGGTGAGGTCATGCCTTTAAAATTATTTTAAAGTTATTATTAAGATTATTGTGCAACTATTAAGATTCATGGTGCCAATGACTTCAATCTGAAACCCATTTTCCACTCTCATATTTTTCTGTAATAACCAGTGAAATTTGTAAGAACATGTTGAGCAACAGGATTTAGATAGCTCCTGAAAGATCTGGTGAAGAGGAGCCTCTGATAGGAAGTGACTTGGCAAAGATGAGCTGTGTTTATGTGCCAACATCTTTCCACATATTACAATTCAGTTCTAATGTAAAGGACCATTACCTTCCTGCGGCAACTTTCATTAAGATAGTGGCTTTAACATAGCAGAACTTAGAAACATAGAAACATAGACAATAGGTGCAGGAGGAGGCCATTTGGCCCTTCGAGCCAGCACCGCCATTCATTGTGATCATGGCTGAACATCCACAATCAGTAACCCGTGCCTGCCTTCTCCCCATATCTCTTGATTCCACTGGCCCCCAGAGCTCTATCTAACTCTCTTTTAAATTCAAGTGGCGTCACCTTTTGTCCCTTATTTGGGAGTGAGAAAGTTGGCAACTCTACTTTCGAGAGGGTGCAAAAGAGGTCCATCCGGATGTTACCTTGATTAGAATGTATTAGCTATGAAAAGACGTTGGATATACTTGGATTTATTTCTCCTGAATTTAGGCAGCTCTGGGGGCAACCTGGGGGAAAAGGGTGGGAGGGGGGGCGGGGGAAGGAGAGAGTTTAAAGGCGATCTGCTAGTCAAATTTCTTTTACCGAGAGTGGTAGGTGCCTGGAATCCACCTGGTACAAAATCTGATATGGTAGCAATGTTTAGGAAACATTTACTTTACTTTAGTTTAGTTTTTTTAGTTTTAGTTTAGAGATACATCGCGGAAACAGGCCTTTCGGCCCACCGAGTCTGCACCGACCAGCGATCCCCGCAAATTCACACTATCCTACACAAGGGACATTTTTTACATTCATACCAAGACAATGAACCTACAAGCCTGTACGTCTTTGGAGTGTGGGAGGAAACCAAAGATCTTAGAGAAAACCCACGCAGGTCACGGGGAGAACGTACAAACTCCACACAAACAGCACCCGTAGTCGGGTTTGAACTAGGGTCTATGGTGTTGTAAGTGATGTAAGGCAGCAACTCTACCGCTACGCCACCGTGCCACCCTAAATTCTATTTGGATAGAAAGCGTGGACAGGCGGTGAATGGAACTGGACAGGCAGATGTGATTTGTTTAAATTGGCATCAAAGCCAGCACAGACATAATGGACTGAAGGGCCTGTTATTGTGATGCATTTTCTATATTAATTCATTCACTGATTTCCAAAGACATAGTTTGTGGGTTTTAGATAAAATGAAGAAATAACATAAAAATGTCAGTGTTTTCTTAAAGGATAAAGATTTGAACAATTTGACTTAAGAAATAATTACAATGTTTGAATTTATTTAAATAATCTTTTGTTGTAAATTGTTTACAGCTGGTTTGCTCTCTAATTGAGGAATGCTTGCAATAGACAGACAAGAGGAGGCATTAGTTTAGTTTAGTTTAGAGATACAGCGCAGAAACAGGCCCTTCGGCCCACCGGGTCCGCGCCTACCAGCGATCCCCACACATTAACACTATCCTACACCCACTAGGGATAATTTTTACATTTACCATGCCAATTAACCTACAAACCTGCACGTCTTTGGAGTGTGGGAGGAAACCGAAGATCTCGGAGAAAACCCACGCAGGTCACGGGGAGAACGTACAAACTCCGTACAGACAGCACCCGTAGTCAGGATGGAACCCGGATCTCCAGCGCTGCATTCGCTGTAAGGCAGCAACTCTACCGCTGTGCCACCGTGCCACCCAAAGCCGTGACCTTAGGACAGCAATGATAAATAAAATGAGTTTTTGGTATCCCTTGATTTTATGAATTTTTTAAGAAAGTATGTGATAATGAGTATGGGCTGCTAAAATGTGTCTTATCCCTGATCGCGTTAAACGACATGTGCCTTCTAACATAATACTCTCCATGGACAATGCTCTTTATCTGATTGCCCGACTGAAGGACAGTTATTATTAAGACTATTGTGCAACTATTAAGATTCATGGTGCCAACGACTTCAATCTGAAACCCGACCTGTTGTTTTGCCACTTTCTGTAATAATAAGTGAAATTTGTAAGAACATATTGAGCAACATGATTTAGATAGCTCCTTAAAGACCTGGTGAACAGGAGCCTC
Organism: Rhinoraja longicauda; assembly: GCF_053455715.1. NCBI lineage: Eukaryota > Metazoa > Chordata > Chondrichthyes > Rajiformes > Arhynchobatidae > Rhinoraja > Rhinoraja longicauda. Next base: position 45,610,686 of record NC_135968.1, read on the forward strand.
TGATAGGAAGTGACTTGGCAAAGATGAGCTGTGTTTATGTGCCAACATCTTTCGAGATATTACAATCCAGATCTAATGTAAAGGACCATTACCTTTCTGCTGCAACTTTCATTAAGATAGTGGCTTTAACATAGCAGAACTTAGAAACATAGAAACATAGAAAATAGGTGCAAGAGGAGGCCATTTGGCCCTTTGAGCCAGCACCGCCATTCATTGTGATCATGGCTGAACATCCACAATCAGTAACCCGTGCCTGCCTTCTCCCCATATCTCTTGATTCCACTAGCCCCTAGAGCTCTATCTAACTCTCTTTTAAATTCAAGTGGCGTCACCTTTTGTCCCTTATTTGGGAGTGAGAAAGTTGGCAACCCTACTTTCGAGAGGGTGCAAAAGAGGTCCATCCGGATGTTACCTTGATTAGAATGTATTAGCTATGAAAAGACGTTGGATATACTTGGATTTATTTCTCCTGAATTTAGGCGGCTCTGGGGGCAACCTGGGGGAAAAGGGTGGGAGGGGGGCGGGGGAAGGAGAGAGTTTAAAGGCGATCTGCTAGTCAAATTTCTTTTACCGAGAGTGGTAGGTGCCTGGAATCCACCTGGTACAAAATCTGATATGGTAGCAATGTTTAGGAAACATTTACTTTACTTTAGTTTAGTTTTTTTAGTTTTAGTTTAGAGATACATGGCGGAAACAGGCCTTTCGGCCCACCGAGTCTGCACCGACCAGCGATTCACACTATCCTACACGGGGACAATTTTTACATTTACCAAGACAATGAACCTACGAACCCGTACGTCGTTGGAGTGTGGGAGGAAACCGAAGATCTTGGAGAAAACCCACGCAGGTCACGGGGAGAACGTACAAACTCCACACAAACAGCACCCGTAGTCGGGTTTGAACTAGGGTCTATGGTGTTGTAAGTGATGTAAGGCAGCAACTCTACCGCTACGCCACCGTGCCACCCTAAATTCTATTTGGATAGAAAGCGTGGACAGGCGGTGAATGGAACTGGACAGGCAGATGTGATTAGTTTAAATTGGCATCAAAGCCAGCACAGACATAATGAACTGAAGGGCCTGTTCTTGTGATGCATTTTCTATATTAATTCATTCACTGATTTCCAAAGACATAGTTTGTGGGTTTTAGATAAAATGAAGAAATAACATAAAAATGTCAGTGTTTTCTTAAAGGATAAAGATTTGAACAATTTGACTTAAGAAATAATTACAATGTTTGAATTTATTTAAATAATCTTTTGTTGTAAATTGTTTACAGCTGGTTTGCTCTCTAATTGAGGAATGCTTGCAATAGACAGACAAGAGGAGGCATTAGTTTAGTTTAGTTTAGAGATACAGCGCAGAAACAGGCCCTTCGGCCCACCGGGTCCGCGCCTACCAGCGATCCCCACACATTAACACTATCCTACACCCACTAGGGATAATTTTTACATTTACCATGCCAATTAACCTACAAACCTGCACGTCTTTGGAGTGTGGGAGGAAACCGAAGATCTCGGAGAAAACCCACGCAGGTCACGGGGAGAACGTACAAACTCCGTACAGACAGCACCCGTAGTCAGGATGGAACCCGGATCTCCAGCGCTGCATTCGCTGTAAGGCAGCAACTCTACCGCTGTGCCACCGTGCCACCCAAAGCCGTGACCTTAGGACAGCAATGATAAATAAAATGAGTTTTTGGTATCCCTTGATTTTATGAATTTTTTAAGAAAGTATGTGATAATGAGTATGGGCTGCTAAAATGTGTCTTATCCCTGATCGCGTTAAACGACATGTGCCTTCTAACATAATACTCTCCATGGACAATGCTCTTTATCTGATTGCCCGACTGAAGGACAGTTATTATTAAGACTATTGTGCAACTATTAAGATTCATGGTGCCAACGACTTCAATCTGAAACCCCACCTGTTGTTTTGCCACTTTCTGTAATAATAAGTGAAATTTGTAAGAACATATTGAGCAACATGATTTAGATAGCTCCTTAAAGACCTGGTGAACAGGAGCCTCTGATAGGAAGTGACTTGGCAAAGATGAGCTGTGTTTATGTGCCAACATCTTTCGAGATATTACAATCCAGATCTAATGTAAAGGACCATTACCTTTCTGCTGCAACTTTCATTAAGATAGTGGCTTTAACATAGCAGAACTTAGAAACATAGAAACATAGAAAATAGGTGCAAGAGGAGGCCATTTGGCCCTTTGAGCCAGCACCGCCATTCATTGTGATCATGGCTGAACATCCACAATCAGTAACCCGTGCCTGCCTTCTCCCCATATCTCTTGATTCCACTAGCCCCTAGAGCTCTATCTAACTCTCTTTTAAATTCAAGTGGCGTCACCTTTTGTCCCTTATTTGGGAGTGAGAAAGTTGGCAACCCTACTTTCGAGAGGGTGCAAAAGAGGTCCATCCGGATGTTACCTTGATTAGAATGTATTAGCTATGAAAAGACGTTGGATATACTTGGATTTATTTCTCCTGAATTTAGGCGGCTCTGGGGGCAACCTGGGGGAAAAGGGTGGGAGGGGGGCGGGGGAAGGAGAGAGTTTAAAGGCGATCTGCTAGTCAAATTTCTTTTACCGAGAGTGGTAGGTGCCTGGAATCCACCTGGTACAAAATCTGATATGGTAGCAATGTTTAGGAAACATTTACTTTACTTTAGTTTAGTTTTTTTAGTTTTAGTTTAGAGATACATGGCGGAAACAGGCCTTTCGGCCCACCGAGTCTGCACCGACCAGCGATTCACACTATCCTACACGGGGACAATTTTTACATTTACCAAGACAATGAACCTACGAACCCGTACGTCGTTGGAGTGTGGGAGGAAACCGAAGATCTTGGAGAAAACCCACGCAGGTCACGGGGAGAACGTACAAACTCCACACAAACAGCACCCGTAGTCGGGTTTGAACTAGGGTCTATGGTGTTGTAAGTGATGTAAGGCAGCAACTCTACCGCTACGCCACCGTGCCACCCTAAATTCTATTTGGATAGAAAGCGTGGACAGGCGGTGAATGGAACTGGACAGGCAGATGTGATTAGTTTAAATTGGCATCAAAGCCAGCACAGACATAATGAACTGAAGGGCCTGTTCTTGTGATGCATTTTCTATATTAATTCATTCACTGATTTCCAAAGACATAGTTTGTGGGTTTTAGATAAAATGAAGAAATAACATAAAAATGTCAGTGTTTTCTTAAAGGATAAAGATTTGAACAATTTGACTTAAGAAATAATTACAATGTTTGAATTTATTTAAATAATCTTTTGTTGTAAATTGTTTACAGCTGGTTTGCTCTCTAATTGAGGAATGCTTGCAATAGACAGACAAGAGGAGGCATTAGTTTAGTTTAGTTTAGAGATACAGCGCAGAAACAGGCCCTTCGGCCCACCGGGTCCGCGCCGACCAGTGATCCCTGCACATTAACACTATCTTACACCCACTAGAGACAATTTTTACATTTACCATGCCAATTAACCTACAAACCTGCACGTCTTTGGAGTGTGGGAGGAAACCGAAGATCTCGGAGAAAACCCACGCAGGTCACGGGGAGAACGTACAAACTCCGTACAGACAGCACCCGTAGTCAGGATGGAACCCGGATCTCCGGCGCTGCATTCGCTGTAAGGCAGCAACTCTACCGCTGTGCCACCGTGCCACCCAAAGCCGTGACCTTAGGACAGCAATGATAAATAAAATGAGTTTTTGGTGTCCCTTGATTTTATGAATTTTTTAAGAAAGTATGTGATAATGAGTATGGGCTGCTAAAATGTGTCTTATCCCTGATCGCGTTAAAAGGCATGTGCCTTCTAACATCATACTCTCCATGGACAATGCTCTTTATCTGATTGCCCGACTGAAGGACAGTTATTATTAAGACTATTGTGCAACTATTAAGATTCATAGTGCCAACCACTTCAATCTGAAACCCCACCTGTTGTTTTGCCACTTTCTGTAATAACCAGTGAAAGTTGTAAGAACATATAGAGCAACAGGCTTTAGATAGCTCCTTAAAGACCTGGTGAACAGGAGCCTCTGATAGGAAGTGACTTGGCAAAGATGAGCTGTGTTTATGTGCCAACATCTTTCCAAATATTACAATCCAGATCTAATGTAAAGGACCATTACCTTTCTGCTGCAACTTTCATTAAGATAGTGGCTTTAACATAGCAGAACTTAGAAACATAGAAACGTAGAAAATAGGTGCAGGAGGAGGCCATTTGTCCCTTCGAGCCAGCACCGCCATTCATTGTGATCATGGCTGATCATCCACAATCAGTAACCCGTGCCTGCCTTCTCCCCATATCCCTTGATTCCACTAGCCCCTAGAGCTCTATCTAACTCTCTTTTAAATTCATCCAGTGAATTGGCCTCCACTGCCTTCTGTGGCAGAGAATTACACAAATTCACAACTCTCTGGGTGAAAAAGTTCCTTCTCACCTCTAGCTTGTCCAGTTCTTTCATAATTTTATACGTCTCTATAAGACCCCCTTTCATCCTTCTAAACTTCAGTGAATACAAGCCCAGTCTTTCCAATCTTTCCTCATATGACAGTCCCGCCATCCCGGGGATTAACCTCGTTAACCTACGCTGCACTGCCTCAGTAGCAAGGACGTTCTTCCTCAAATTAGGAGACCAAAACTGCACACAGTACTCCAGATGTGGTCTCACCAGGGCCCTGTACAACTGCAGTAGGACCTCTCGTTACGAAGGGCAACATGCCATTAGCTTCTCTAGGCACTTAACATTATCAAGCAGAATTTGATCTTGACCAACATGAAACATTGGGGCAACGTGACTAAAAGGATAGTTAAAGGGTGAGCAATTATAGCAACTTCAGCAGCAATTTTAAGATTGAGGTTACGGGAAGAATTTCAGAACCTTGGCAGCTATTTTTTTTAATTCAAAAACATTTTTTTTTTAGAGATACAGCGCGGAAACAGGCCCTTCGGCCCACCGAATCCGCGCCTAGTCCGTGCCGCCCAGCGATCCCCGCACATTAACACTATCCTACACACACTAGGGACAATTTTTACATTTACCCAGTCAATTAACCTACATACCTGTACGTCTTTGGAGTGTGGGAGGAAACCGAAGATCTCGGAGAAAACCCACGCAGGTCACGGGGAGAAGGAGAGAGAACGTACAAACTCCGTACAGACGGCGCCCGTAATCGGGATTGAACCTGAGTCTCCGGCGCTGCATTCGCTGTAAGGCAGCAACTCTACCGCTGCGCCACCGTGCCGTCTATATGGTGATCAATGGAGAATTAATTACATTTGATGTTGATCAAGAGAGCAGGATTAAAGAGCATTGATTTATTAGAGGATTAAACAACCGAGGTGATTTATACTGGCTGGGAGATTCTGGACACTTAAAAGGAAAAACAATTTGAAGGGGACGGGGGATAACATTATTTGGTTTCAAAGAATTGTCATATAACAATGTTTTCGCTTAATCTGTTAAATCTGCATGAAACAAATTCTCTGATAGTTTATTAGCAGATACTGTATTTTAGTCTTGGAAACTTTTTGTAATAATGAAGACAGACACAAAATGCTGGAGTAACTCAGCGGGACAGGCAGCATCTCTGGAGAGAAGGAATGGGTGACGTTTCGGGTTGAGACCCTTCTTCAGACTGATGGCAGGAATGACAAGGAATTGAGAATAGTGTGATAAAAATATAGTTTACTGGAAATTATACTTCCAAGGGTCGAGACCCTTCAGATCCTATCTTGATGTTAGTTCCCTTCATCTGAGATGTTCTAAAGATCATTGCTAAAGAAACTGGTATTGCAGAAAACTGGAGAAGTAATTCTTGATATTAAAGCCTTAAAAGTAAATGTATTTCGAAGAGTTGTCTGTTAATACCATTCATGTTCCAGGTAATTATTTAAACGGAACATTTGTTCAGGCAAAGATTTACTCAATGTAAATGTTGGAGAAAGAAAGGCTGTCCCATGAGAACATTTTAGTCCATTTGCCCTGAAGTCATTGTAAAGCTGAACATATAACCTGGAATGAATACTGAAAAGTTCCTATGAATACTCGGTGGTGCATAGTTTAGTTTAGTTTAGAGATACAGCGTGGAAACAGGCCCTTCGGCCCACCGGGTCCACGCCGACCAGCGATCCCCGCACATTAACACTATCCGACACGCTAGGGACAATTTTTATATTTACCAAGCCAATTTACCTACAAACCTTTGTGTCTTTGGAGTGTGTCACAGGGAGAACGTACAAACTCCGTACAGACAGCACTCATAGTCAGGATGGAACCCGGGTCTCTGGCACTGCAAGCCTGTAAGGCAGCAACTCCACCACTGCCCATGTAGCTGAGAATATATAGTAGAATTATGTAGTGCAAATCACTTTGCAATAGTTTACATTTTAATTTTGTACTAGACCAAGTGGACCCATTGGACCTCTCCTGCATTAGTGCAGCACCCTCTCCCCCCTCCCCCTCCCCTCTACCCCCTCCCACCTCCCACCCTCCTCCCCTCCCCTCACCCTCCTCCCTTTCCCTACACCTCCCCTTCCCCTCCCCCCTCCCCTCCCCCTCCATCCCCCTCAACCCCCCTTTATCCTCCCACCCCCTCCCTTCTCCTCCCCTTCCCCCCTCCCCTCCTCCTTCCCCTTCCCCTCCCTCTTCCCCCCTCCATCCCCTTCAACCCCCCCCTTATCCTTCAACCCCCCCCTTATCCTCCCACCCCCCTTCCCTCTCCTCCCCTTCCCCCCTTACCCCCCTCCCCCTCCCTCCATCCCTCTCAACCCCCCTCCCACCATACCCCTCCCTCCCTCCCTCCCTCCCTAGGAGATAGATTTAAACTTTAAAATGTGAATAACTTAAAAAATATAACACCGATTTCAATGAGACTTCTTCCATTAGCACCAAAGGGACGACGGTGAGTAAGGTGGGCCTAAATTGTCACGCTATCGTGTACCGTTTTGGCTGTAGTTCAGGAACAGATGTACAAACAAACGAGTTTTAGTATATTGACATATTCACATGAATAAACAATTTGTGTGTTTTTTATGTTAAATTTGTGTTTTTTGTCTTTCAAGCATAATCAGTCAAGCAAGAAGCTTTGTTTGGGAGAGAAGGAATGGGTGACATTTCAGGTCGAGACCCTTCTTCAGACTGAAGAAGGGTCTCGACCCGAAACGTCACCCATTCCTTCTCTCCAGAGATTCCTGCCTGTCCCGCTGAGTTACTCCAGCATTTTGTGTCTATCTTCAGCGTAAGCCAGCATATCCAGTTCCTTCCTACACTTATACAGTTTGCACTGAGTTTTGGCCATTATTTCAAGTTTACTGCATTCCATTGTGTTCCCAGCCTTTCCTGGGATCAACCTTTGAGACCCAACCAACGTCAATGGCCCCATAATTAAATCATTGGTAAAGACTGGGGAGGGGGGGGGGGGGGGGGGGGGGGAGGTTGGGAACAAAAGGGGGAGCCTACGTGCTTTGCGCCCAAGGTGTCATATGAGGAAAGATTGGAAAGATTGGGCTTGTATTCACTGGAGTTTAGAAGGATGAGAGAGCACCGCCATTCATTGTGATCATGACTGATCATCCACAATCAGTACCCCGTTCCTGCCTTCTCCCCATATCCCTTGATTCCTTTAGCCCCCAGAGCTAAATCTAACTCTCTCTTGAAAACATCCAGTGAATTGGCCTCCACTGCCTTCTGTGGCAGAGAATTCCACAAATTCACAACTCTCTGGGTGAAAATGTTTTTCCTCATCTCAGTCCTAAATGGCCTCCCCCTTATTCTTAAACTGTGACCCCTGGTTCTGGACTCCCCCAACATCAGGAACATTTTTCCTGCATCTAGCGTAGGTTCACCAGATTAATCCCTGGGATGGCGAGACTGTCATCTGGGGAAAGATTGGAAAGACTGGGCTTGCATTCACTGGAGTTTAGAAGGATGAGAGGGGATCTTATAGAGACGTATAAAATTATAAAAGGAGTGGACACGCTGGATGCAGGAAAAATGTTCCCAATGTTGGGGGAGTCCAGAACCAGGGGCCACAGTCTAAGAATAAAGAGGAGACCATTTAAAACTGAGGTGAGAAGAAACTTTTTCACCCAGGGAGTTGTGAATTTGTGGCATTCTCTGCCACAGAGGGCAGTGGAGGCCAATTCACTGGATGAATTTTAAAGAGAGTTTGATAGAGCTCTAGGGGCCAGTGGAATCAAGGGATATGGGGAGAAGGCAGGCATGGGTTACTGATTGTAGATGATCAGCCATGATCACAATGAATGGCGGTGCTGGCTCGAAGGGCCAAATGGCCTCCTCCTGCACCTATTTTCTATGTTCCTATGTTATTTGAATACATTGTGTATGCAAGCAAAGAATCTCACTGTGCCTAGTCACATGTGACAATAAAATGTTCCTATTCCTATTCCCAGATGCATTTTTACCCAGCTTTGTAAATGTGCTAAATATTGTGAAGAAGCTGTAGACGTAAGTTTCAGTGGGAGAATGATGTCTGAGAAGTAGCAATGGCTGACTGTTAATATCTGAGTGTTTCCCGTGGGGCTGAACCTGGTTCTGAGCCAACACTTCATCAGCATCTTTGCCAGTGCTGGATATGGTGTGTTGTCCCAGACTTCACTGGGACAGTTGCAGCCCTGTGGTCCATGGACCTGTCTGCCTCGCTCGTTCTTTGCTGGCTGTTTTTTTTTTTAAAGCCTCTGTCACTGATCAAACTGACCATTCTGTTTTTGCATTCAAGGCAGGCTGGTATGAATATGTAAGATTATTTTACGCTGCTGCACTGCATAAATTTCCCAAATTGGTTGGATCAGAACTGTAGCCCATTGTCTGATATGAGCACTCCCAGCAATCCAGACATAGCAAAAGGAGGTGATAAAGAACAGAAGCCTTTCGCGAGCAAAAGAGCTATTTGTTTCAGTCGAAATTGCAGGAATACTTACAATGCTAGCTAGTTTATTAGCACCTCGCGGGATAATTGATGTATTTTTCAATGAAACTATACTGAGCAACAACTGGGTAAGGATAAAAATCTGTCTGAAGGATAAAAAAACCATGTTTAGGTTAGAGATACAGGCCCTTCGGCCCACCAAGTCCATGCCAACCAGTGATCCCCGCACATTAACACCATCCTACACACGCTAGGGACAATTTACAATTCACCAATTTTAACCTGCAAACCTGTATGTCTTTGAAGTGCGGGAGGAAACCGGAGCACCCGGAGAAAACCCACGCATGCCACAGCGGGAACGTGCAAACTCCGCTCAGACAGCACCCATGGTCAGGATCAAACCCGGGTCCCTGGCACTGTAAGGCAGCAACTCTAGCCATGGGTAGCAGCTAAATGTGGAAAATGGGATCTACATAGTGGTTTCTTCGATCTTGACATTGGGATCACTGACATTTCTAATTTATACGGATGACTTCGATTCAGAAGCTAAATGTACCAATGGTGCTAATCTCCATAGAGCAGTAGGGTTGGAAGAGATGCTTAAAAATCATTAAATGAACTTGACAAAACATGAAGGCTGGATGTATGAAACATTTAATCAGAGATTAAAAAAAAAAGATCTGTAGTAGAAACATAGAAAATAGGTGCAGGAGTTGGCCATTCGGCCCTTCAAGCCAGCACCATGCAATATGAGTATGGCTGGTCATCCAAAATCAGTACCCCGTTCCTGCTTTCTCCCCATATCCCTTGATTCCCTTAACCCTAAGAACTATATGTAAAACTGCTCTAAAACCTTCTGATGCTACTTTAAAGCACTCTAAAGCACTCCTAAAACTAAAACTGTAAAGAGCACTAAAACCACTCTAAAACTAAAACAAAAACATTCTAAAACTACTCTGAAACATTCTAAATGACACAAAACTAGACCAAGGTCAAGCAAATTAAAGTAAACTGTGCCAATGTAAAATAAACTAAACTAAACTATTGTAGGGAGGGGGGGGGGGGGGAGGGTGAGAGGTGGAAGAGAGAGGGAAGAAAGAGAGAGAGAAGGAAAGAGAGAGATTGAGGGAGAAGGGAAAGGGAAAGGGAGGTAAGAGAGTTACGGGGAGTATGTTTATTTAGCATAGAAATGCAATGAGACTATTAACAATTTACCATTACGTGCTATGAGATCCTGATGTTAACGCACAGTATGATTTATGGTTTATCTATGTCTTCCCTCACTGTAGATTCCATATCATTTAGAGTTGTGCAAATATCATTTTAGTTTATTAAAGTTACACATGCACTTTGTGGCAATCACCTCTTGAAATTTATTTGTTTAGTTTATTGTCACGTGTACCGAGGTACAGCGAAAAGCTTTTTGTTGCGTGCTAACCAGTCAGCGGAAAGACAATATATGATTACAATTGAGCTATTTACAGTGTACAGTGACTGAGATGAGAAAAAACCTTTTCACCCAGAGAGTTGTGAATTTGTGGAATTCTCTGCCACAGAGGGCAGTGGAGGCCAATTCACTGGATGAATTTAAAAGAGAGTTAGGTAGAGCTCTAGGGGCTAGTGGAATCAAGGGATATGGGGAGAAGGCAGGCACGGGTTACTGATTGTGGATGATCAGCCATGATCGCAATGAATGGCGGTGCTGGCTCGAAGGGCCAAATGGCCTCCTCCTGCACCTATTTTCTATGTTTCTATGATAAGGGGAATAACGTTTAGTGCAAGGTAAAGCCAGAAAAGTCCGATCAAGAATAGATCATGAATAGTCTGAGGCTCTCCAATGAGGTAGATAGTAGTTCAGCACTGCTCTCTGGTTGTGGTAGGATGGTTCAGTTGCCTGATCACAGCTGGGAAGAAACTGTCCCTGAATCTGGAGGTGTGCGTTTTTACATTATATTCCACATCTCATTTAACTGCATCTATGCAGTTTGGAAGGTAAGTTATGATATCCAGCAGTGCTGTTGAGGCTTGGCCACAAGGCAGTGGGTGACCAAGTTGTGGAAATGTACGCACAAATGGAACTGCCTTGGTCTGGGCTTGTCTGATTTGACATTTGAGTGTCAGTATGACCTTGATATGAAGTTTGGTCGTGCTTGTTATTCAGGCTTAGTCTAGCTAGGCTCGTTAATCCTGTTCATTTTTGGTCTGGGCCTGTGTGTGATTGTTCTTGCCTTATTCACAATGGATTAAAACAAATCCTTTGACATTACAGCTGTTTATTAAGAGCAAATTGGAGGTACAAAGTGCCAAAGTGCATTTTGCTTGTAAATGCCGTGTCAGCCAATGTAAAGTGTTCATTGTATGTATAGCCAAAAGAGCTGATGTAAATTCACTGGACAACATATGGCCCACCCCAGTTATCCCCCCCCCCCCCCCTCCTTCTCCCCGTTACTGTATGGCAGAAGGTACAGAAGCTTGAACGCACACACCACCAGACTCTACACCAGCTTCTTCCACCCTGCTATCAGGCTTCTGAACTGCCCTTCAAAAGCTAGTGTACTGTCTGATTCATCTCTAACCCCATTGTGTACTTTGGACTTTGTACATGCAACTGATGCACTACAATGCTGAGAACTATATTTTGCACTCTGTATCTTCTCCTTTGCTCTATCTACTGTACTTGAGTTTGGCTTAATTGTATTTATGTATGGTATATCTGATCGATATCCTGTGTGATCCCACACAGGAGATTAGTGGGCAAAAATTAGAGCACATGGTATTGGGGGTAGGGTGTTGACATGGATAGAGAATTGGTTGCAAACAGGAAACAAAGAGTAGGAATAAACGGGTCCTTTTCAGAATGGCAGGCAGTGGCGAGTGGAGTGCTGCAAGGCTCGGTGTTGGGGCCGCAACTATTCGCCATATATATTAATGATTTGGATGGAGGAATTAGAAGTAACACTAGCAAGTTTGCAGATGACACAAAGCTGGGTGGCAGTGTGAACTGTGAAGAGGATGCTATGAGGATGCAGGGTGACTTGGACAGGTTGAGTGAGTGGGCAGATGCGCGGCAGATGCAGTATAATGAATGGCGGTGCTGGCTCAAAGGGCCAAATGGCCTCCTCCTGTACCTATTTTCTATGTTTATTATTTGGATAGCATGCAAAACAAAGCTTTCCACTGTACCTCAGTACAGGTGACAATAACAAACCTAAACCTGATGTTGAATCTCAATGCGCTTTGTGTAAACTGAATGTCTGCAAGTTACATTGTGTGAGAAGCAGCCACATTTCATGAGCCTGTTGTCTAAAAGGATCACAATACTAATATCCGTAGAGACCATAAGAACACCGGTCCAGGCTGGAGGTGCATTGCAATCTCCTCCCCTGTTTTGTTTAAGCAACAACGACATTTATTATCAATGTACGTACATGAGCAACAACAATTACAACTTCAGTTTAATAATTGTTTTTTAGAATATCCCCAAGTTCCTTGTAGGTCTTGGAGTTCATTGCACATTTGGGTTGTGTCTTTCTGAATTAGGAAATATTCTGTTCCTTCATCAGGCACGCTTGAATTTGGTGTATCGTTTCTTGATGTTTGTCTGTGTGCCACAGGAGTCCGCTGTGTTTCGCCATCTATATTAATGATTTGGACGAGAATGTAGTAAGTTTGCCGAGGATTCCAAGGAGGCACTGTGAGTGGTGAAGAATTATCAAAGGTTTCAAAGGTCTTTTATTGTGACGTGTACCAATTAAGGTACAGTGATATGTGAAATGCCGTACAGCTATACGAAAAGAAAGCAACAAGACACACTACTACATAAAAGTTAACATAAACACCCGCCCACAGCGGATTCCCCACATTCCTCACTGTGATGGAAGGCAATAAAGCCGGAGCTTCTTCCCTCTTTATTCTCATAATCATCATAATCATAATCATACTTTATTAGCCAAGTGTGTTTTGCAACATACGAGGAATTTCATTTGCCGTACAGTCATAACAATAAAAAGCAACAGGACACACAAAATACATTTTAACATGAACATCCACCACAGTGACTCCTCCACATTCCTCATTGTGATGGAAGGCGAAAAACAGTTCAATCTCTTCCCTTCTTTGTCCTCCAGCGGTCGGGGGCCTCGAGCCTTCCGTTGACGGGACGATCTTGACCCCCGTAGCCGGCGGCGTTTGGGCCCTGCGCGTCAGGGCGATCAATCTCCTGCATCGGGAAGGGGGGGGGGGGATCTCAGCTCCCCCGCGCCGGCCGATCGGACCCCGGGCCGGGGCTAGTTGAACCTTCTGCGTCTTTAGAGCTAAGATTACAACAGGAAATAGATAAACTGGCAAAGTGGGCCAAGGAATGACAGTTGGAGTTTTACCTAGACTAGTGTAGACTGTTGCATTTTGTTAAGTTAAACTAGGACAGGACCTTTGCATTATCATATCATATCATATATATACAGCCGGAAACAGGCCTTTTCGGCCCTCCAAGTCCGTGCTGCCCAGCGATCCCCGTACATTAACACTATCCTACACCCACTAGGGACAATTTTTACATTTACCCAGCCAATTAACCTACACACCATTAAAGGGCCTGTCCCACTTTAGGCGATTTTAAGGCGACTGCCGGTGACTAGGCTGTCGCAGACAGTTCGCCGGGGTGTCGCGGGCATGATCGTGAGGAGTCTTCCAAGAATCGTAGTGGATCTCGGCGCGTCGCTGAGAAATCATCCGGAGTGAAATTTCTCGGCGACAGCTGGCTTGTCGCCAGGTATCGTTGCTTATTGCGGGCGCTGTCGCATGCTGTCCCCAGGTTTGCTAGGTTCTCTTAGATGCATTTAAAAGCACATAATATTGAAATAAGTAAAGTCTTTTCAAAATACCATAAAATGCTTGTGTTTAACCAATTTATTTACCGTAAGGACATTTGACGGGTAGATTGGAGGCAACAGTTTGACGGTCAGGTAAGCGTGGGAATTTTCGCGATGTTTATTTCCATCAGCGATTACAGCAGGCTCCCAACCCAGATATGCAACCCAGAAACCAGATATGCATCTCCCGTACATTTTCAAAGAATGCCCACACTCCACACAAAAATCCATTTAACCACTTTTAAAATTAAATTTCTTAATACTGCTATTAGTAAACTGGAAGTCAATCCAGTTTAGTCCTTGTTACCGTGAAGCTTGGTTTTCAAGTAACCCGGGCAAGATGTTATATTTCAAAACTCTCCGACTTGTCATTGATTTCAGCGAAAATTAGGACGCGGAGAAGCATTGACAGCGTGGGACTTTCGCGATGTTTCAGAAGACGCTGTAATCTCGACCTGACTCGGCATTGTCGTGGTCATTGTCGTCGGGTAAAAGGAAATGTTGGCGATCTGCTACGACTTTGACAGTCGCCGGCAGTCACCTAAACAATCACCTAAGTGGGACAGGCCCTTTATAGGCTCTGCCTTTCAAAGTCATGTGCAATATTTGAAGGTTGATTTGTAAAGCACTTTTTGCACTTTAAATTGTTGACGTGTATTTTCCTTTGCCAACAATATGTACATTTATATTCGGGACCCTTCTTCAGACCATCTGGGGCGGCACGGTAGCGCAGCGGTAGAGTTGCTGCTTTACAGCGAATGCAGCGCCGGAGACTCAGATTCGATCCTGACTACGGGTGCTGCACTGTAAGGAGTTTGTACGTTCTCCCCGTGACCTGCGTGGGTTTTCTCCGAGATCTTCGGTTTCCTCCCACACTCCAAAGACGTACAGGTATGTAGGTTAATTGGCTGGGTAAATGTAAAAAATTTTTTTTGTCTCTAGTGGGTGTAGGATAGTGTTAATGTGCGGGGATCGCTGGGCGGCACGGACTTGGAGGGCCGAAAAGGCCTGTTTCCGGCTGTATATATATGATATGATATGATATGACCCGAAACATCACCCATTCCTTATCTCCAGAGATGCTGCCTGTCCCACTGAGTTACTCTGGCATTTTGTGTCCATCTTCGGTGTAAACCAGCATCTGCAGTTCCTTCCTATATATTTATGGTTTTAATCGGCGTGCCACCTTGTAAAGACAGAAGTGACATGCTTAATTTGTATTATTTTGAAGGGCCAGTGTTTCTTCTGTTCTGTTTTTTGCAACTTGTGCCTTACTTTTTTATATCTCTCTGGTCAGCAGACAGCAGGTACTTCTAGATTGGTCCTCACTTGAATATCATTGCAACTTACTGCAAGAGAGCCACTGGCAACAACTTGTATTTATATCACGGCTTTAATACAATACAATACAATACAATACAATACAATACAATACAATATATCTTTATTGTCATTGTACAGGGGTACAATGAGATTGGGAATGCGCCTCCCATACGATGCAATAAATTAATTAGCTAGTCAGTATTAATTTAAACAACCCAATGAAACAAATTAGAAACAGTTTTAAAACAGAATAAAGTGCATGTAGGTCTGTGCGGGTTCACTGTGCGATGTGACCATCCGGCTCAGCAGGACCGGTTCATAGCAGCTATGGCCCTGGGGATGAAGCTGTTCCTGAGTCTGGAGGTGCGGGCGTAGAAGGCCTTGTATCGTCTGCCCGATGGTAGAAGTTCGAACAGACTGTTGCAGGGGTGTGAAGAGTCTTTGTGGGTGCTGGTGGCTTTTCTGAGGCATCGTGTGTTGTAGATGCCCTCCAAGGCTGGTAGCTGTGTTCTGATGGTCCTCTGAGCTCTATGGACTACCCGCTGAAGAGCTTTCCTCTCTGCCTCCGTGCAGCTGAGATACCACACAGGGATGCCAGGCGATCAATCTCCTGCATCGGGAAGTGGGGGGATCTCAGCTCCCCCGCGCCGGCCGATCGGACCCCGGGCCGGGGCTAGTTGAACCTTCTGCGTCTTTAGAGCTAAGATTACAACAGGAAATAGATAAACTGGCAAAGTGGAATGACAGTTGGAGTTTTACCTAGACTAGTGTAGACTGTTACATTTTGTTAAGTTAAACTAGGACAGGACCTTTGCATTAAAGGGCTTGTCCCACTTTAGGCGATTTTAAGGCGACTGCCTGTGACTAGGCTGTCGCCGACAGTTCGCCGGGATGTTGTGGGCATGATCGTGAGGAGTCTTCCAAGAATCGTAGTGGATCTCGGCGCGTCGCTGAGAAATCATCCGGTGAAATTTCTCGGTGACAGCTGGCTTGTCGCCAGGTATCGTTGCTTATTGCGGGCGCTGTCGCATGCTGTCCCCAGGTTTGCTAGGTTCTCTTAGATGCATTTAAAAGCACATAATATTGAAATAAGTAAAGTCTTTTCAAAATACCATAAAATGCTTGTGTTTAACCAATTTATTTACCGTCAGGACATTTGACAGGTAGATTGGAGGCGACAGTTTGACGGTCAGGTAAGCGTGGGAATTTTCGCGATGTTTATGGCCATTACATTTAAAGTGGGCTCCCAACCCAGATATGCAACCCAGAAACCAGATATGCATCTCCCGTACATTTTCAAAGAATGCCCACACACTTTTCTCAAAAATCCACTTAACCACTTTTTAAATTAATTTTTTTAATACAGCTATTAGTAAACTGGAAGTAAATCCAGTTTATTCCTTGTTACAGTGAAGCTTGGTTTTCAAGTAACCCATACAAGATGTTATAGATCAAAACTCTCAAGTACTTACCGACTTGTCAGTGATTTCACCGAAAACCAGGACGCCGGAGAAGCATTGACAGCGTGGGAATTTCGTGATGTTTCCGAAGACGGTGTAATCTCGACCTGACTCGGCATTGTCGTGGTCATTGTCGTCGAGTAAAAGAAAATTTCAGTGATCTGCTACGACTTTGACAGTCACAGGCAGTCGCCTAAAAAATCACCTAAGTGGGACAGGCCCTTAAGGAGTGCTCTTGAGTCAATTGGTCACATATGCAACTGCACAGTGGAATTCATTTTGCCTAGATTACACATGCAGGCATCACCATTTTTGACGTCATTATTCAAAGTCCAAAGTCGGGTCGGCCCGCACGCTCGATGTACTGGAGCAGTTCCCACGAACCGACATCCCTTCCCTCCCCTCTCCTCTCCTCGCCCGGCCATCTTTGTGATCCAGGGGGCACCTCCTGCAGTCAATTTGAAGACGCTGGAGGTATTACCCCAGTCAGCGATACAAGTCCAGGTGCTCATCAACTTACAATGGGGTTATGTTCCGATAAGCCCATCTCAAACCGAAAATATCCTGCGTGGAAATGCATTGAATACACCTGATCACGCGGCCGGAAGCGAGCTGCGAGTCGCGGCCGTTGCCCAGCGTTTGCACCGTTGTAAAGTTGAAATATCGTACGTCGAAGCATCGTTAGTCGGGAAGCACCTGTACATGGTTCCCTGAAAGTGGTGCCACAGGGCGACAGAGGGGTGAAGAAGGTACCCTTAATGGGATCGCACTTGGAGTATCATATGCAGTTGTGGTCGTTTAGTTAGAGGAAGTCATTAAGTTGGAAAGATTCACAAGGAGCTTATTGGGACTGGCGGGTGAGTTATTGGGATAGATTGGATGGTTTTGGGTTCTTTTTTCCCTGGGGAGTAGGAGCCTGATGAGTGACCTTTATTTACAGGTCCATAAAACCATGAGGGAAAGAGATAGGGTGAATGGTGGCTGTCTTTTTACCAGCGTAGAGGAGTCCAAAACTACAAAGATTGGAAAGACTGGGCTTGTATTCACTGGAGTTTAGAAGGATGAGAGGGGATCTTATAGAGACATGTAAAATTATAAAAGGACTGGACAAGCTAGATGCAGGAAAAATGTTCCCAATGTTGGGGGAGTCCAGAACCAGGGGCCACAGTCTTAGAATAAAGGGGAGGCCATTTAAAACTGAGGTGAGAAGGAACTTTTTCACCCAGAGAGTTGTGAATTTGTGGAATTCTCTGCCACAGAGGGCAGTGGAGGCCAAATCACTGGATGAATTTAAAAGAGATTTAGATGGAGCTCTAGGGGCTAGTGGAATCAAGGGATATGGGGAGAAGGCAGGCATGGGTTACTGATTGTGGATGATCAGCCATGATCACAATGAATGGCGGTGCTGGCTTGAAGGGCTGAATGGCCTCCTTCTGCACCTATTGTCTATGTTTCTATGTTTCTAGAAGGCATAGGTTTAAGGTGAGATGGGAAAGATGTAAAAGGGATGTAGGGGGCAACTTTCACATAGAGTGTGATGAATATGTGGAAATAACTGCCAGAGGACGTGGTGGTGGCATCATAGATCATAGTCTACTATCAGTAAAATGATCCCGTTTAGGACCAGTTTTGAGTCTACACCCACATTGAGGAACTCAAGGCATAGCTTGTCAAACTTCTCTGGAGCAAGCTTGCTCAAAATGCCTGTGACTTTCCTGAAGATTCCATCTTTCCAATCTTTCCTCATATGACAGTCCCGCCATCCCGGGGATTAACCTGGTGAACCTACACTGCACTGCCTCAATAGCAAGGACGTCCTTCCTCAAATTAGGTAGATGGAATTAAAAACATTCAGTCATTTGGGGTGGTTGGGTTGGGCTGAAGGGCCCGTTTCCATGCTGTACAACTCTCTGCCTCTACTACTTCATATCAGTTGCCTCACTATAGAGACTTGTCTCATCTCAAGCTGAGATCACCTGATCTATATAAAACGATTGGTGATCATTTCAACCATGTGTCTCTTGTTGCTGGAAACCTCCTACTGTGAAGCTGATCAGTCTGAAGGCGGAAAGAGTATGTCACCTGGAAAGAGAGTGCGTGGATGTTGTCAGAAGGCATCTGATATCCACCGGGTGGCGCCGTGCGATGGCAGCCTCGCCATCAGTCTGTCTCGACCCTTTCCCTCTTTGTTGTTTTTTTAGTCTGTAGTTAAATCTTGTTTTAGTTTTGCATTATGTGGGGGGTGGAGGGGGGGGGGGGTGGGAGAAACTTTTTAAATCTGTTTCCTCGACGGAGATGCGACTTTTTCCGTATCGTATTTGCGTCTGCGCTGCGGCCTAACATCGTGGAGCTGGCGGCCTCTCGCTGGGGACCGACCTTGGGAGCTCCAACTGCGGGAGGCTGCAGAATTAACATATGGGAGCTGGTGGTCCCTTTGCCAGGGACCGACTTTGGGGGCGCCAACCGCACGAGGCTGCGGACTTTAACATCGTGGTGCTCGCGACCGCGGGTGCTTCCATCGCCCCGACACGGGAGCTTCGACCGCCCCAGTCGAGCTTCGATCGCCGGCTGCGGGAGCTTCAATAGACAATAGACAATAGGTGCAGGAGGAGGCCATTCGGCCCTTCGAGCCAGCACCGCCATTCAATGTGATCATGGCTGATCATTCTCAATCAGTACCCCGTTCCTGCCTTCTCCCCATACCCCCTGACTCTGCTATCCCTAAGAGCTCTATCCAGCTCTCTCTTGAATGCATTCAGAGAATTGGCCCCCACTGCCTTCTGAGGCAGAGAATTCCACAGATTCACAACTCTCTGACTGAAAAAGTTTTTCCTCATCTCCGTTCTAAATGGCCTACCCCTTATTCCTAAACTGTGGCCGACGTGGGAGCTTCGATCGCCCCGACCATGGGAGAAAAAGGAAGAAAGAAGATAAGACTTTATCACCTTCCATCACAGTGAGGAACCTGGGGAGCTGCTGTGGTGGATGTTTATGTCACATGTTTATGTGGTTGCGTGTTTTGTTGCTTTTTTGGTATGACTGTATGGCAAATCAAATTCCTCGTATGCTTTTCATACTTGTTTTGTTTCCATACTTGGCTAATAAAAGTCAATGACAATTATAACAAGCTGCCACACATGAGGCTACTAAACAAGACCAGTGTGGAGAGCTCCAGCCGCGGGGCCTGTGGATTTTAACACCGTGAAGCCCGAGGTCTCTGGTAAGAAGAGGCCGACTCGGGAGCTCCATGCTGCGGAGAGAGTTTCAACCGTCCCGACGCGGGGCTTCGGACCATTGGCTGCGGGGGCTTTGATCGGGGGCCCTACTGTGGACGGTTCAACAGCCCCGACCGCGGGTGAACAAAGAGGAAGACGATTGAACTTTATTACCTTCCATCACAGTGAGGGATGTGGAATCCGCTGTGGTGGATGTTTATGTTAAACTTTACTTTATGTGGCTGTGTGTCTTGTTGCTTTTCACTTGGTATGGCTGTATGGTAACTCAAATTTCACTGTACCTTAATTGGTACATGTGACAATAAATTGATCTTGAAATCTTGAGTCGAAGGTATTAGAGGGAAGTTACTGACCTGGATGGAAGGTTGGCTGAATGGCATAACGCAGAGTGGGAATAAAGAGCTGGCTGCCGGTGTCTAGTGGTGTTCCGTAGAGGTTGGTGTTTGCTCCACTTTGTGGCCAAGTTTACGGATGATACAAAGATACGTGGAGGAGTAGGTCAGGTAGGGGAAGCCGGGGAATCTGCAAAACAGACTTGGACAGGTTGGGAGAGTGGGCAAAGAAGTGGCAGATGGAATACACTGTAGCAAAGTGTGCGGTCATGCACTTTGGTGGCAGGAATAAAGGCATAGACTATTTTCTAAATGTGGAGAGGATTCAGAAATGTAAGGTGCAAAGGGACTTGGGAGTGCTGGTGCAGGACTCTCAAAAGATTAATGTGCAGGTTGAATTTGTAGTAAGGGAGGCAAATGCAATGTTAGCATTCATTTTGACAGCACTAGGATATGGAAGCGGGGATGTGATGCTGAGGCTCCATAAGATGCTGGCCAGACCTCATTTGGAGTATTGTGAGCAGTTTTGGTTCCCATATCTGAGGAAGGCTGTGCTGGCATTGGAGAGGGTCCAGAGGAGGTTTACGAATGACCCTGGGGATGATTGGGTTAATACATGATGAGCATGTGACTGCTCAGGGCCTGTACTCACTGGAGTTTAGAAGGATGAGGGAGGATCTTAGCAAAACGTAAATTAAAACTTAGCGAATAGTGAAAGGCCCTTGATATTGTGGAAGTGGAGAGGATGTTTCCATTAGTCAGAGTATTATGGACCAAAGGGCACAGCCTCTGAATACAAGGATGCATCTTTAGGAAGGAGATGAGGAGGAATTTGTTTAGGCCCATGGTGGTCAATCTATGGAATTCATTGCCGCAGATGGCTGTGGAGGCCAAGTCATTAGGTATTTTTAATGCAGAGATGGACAAGTTCTTGATGGACAAGTCAATGATTTGGGGGAGAAGGCAGGAGAATGGGGTTGAGAGGGAAAGATGGGTCAGCCATGATTGGCAGAGAAGATTCGATGGGCCGAATGGCCTACTTCTACTCCTTATGACCTTATTACACTTCCTAACCCATTTAGGGAAATTGAACCCGTGGTGCTGGTTTGGGGTTTAAGGATACAAACTCATTTGTTATGCTTCCGATTAGTGAAGTAATGCTTTTGATCCCCTTGCTTTATTCAATTTTAGAAGCTAAATTGGGTTGAACAAGGCTTGAGTGTGTTCTCGGCCTTCTCTTCAAGGGCTCGACAATGTACCTGTGGTAGCGTTGGGGTTGACAACTGTCCCGTGTAAGCCGGGACATCCCGTATTTTGGGCTAAATTGGTTTGTCCCGTAAGGACAGTGTAGGTCCGGACAGTGTAGGTCCGGACAGTGTACGCCCGGACAGTGTAGGTCCGGACAGTGTAGGTCCGGACAGTGTACGCCTGGACAGTGTAGGTCCGGACAGTGTAGATCCGGACAGTGTAGGTCCGGACAGTGTAGGTCCGGACAGTGTAGGTCCGGACAGTGTAGGTCCGGACAGTGTACGCCTGGACAGTGTAGGTCCGGACAGTGTAGGTCCGGACAGTGTAGATCCGGACAGTGTAGGTCCGGACAATGTAGGTCCGGACAGTGTATGTCCGGACAGTCTAGGTCCGGACAGTCTAGGTCCGGACAGTCTAGGTCCGGACAGTGTAGGTCCGGACACTGTAGGTCCGGGGACTGCTGTAGGTCCGGACAGTGTAGGTCCGGACAGTGTAGGTCCGGACAGTGTAGGTCCGGACAGTGTAGGTCCGGACAGTGTAGGTCCGGACAGTGTAGGTCCGGACAGTGTATGTCCGGACAGTCTAGGTCCGGACAGTCTAGGTCCGGACAGTCTAGGTCCGGACAGTGTAGGTCCGGACACTGTAGGTCCGGGGACTGCTGTAGGTCCGGACAGTGTAGGTCCGGACAGTGTAGGTCCGGGGACTGCTGTAGGTCCGGACAGTGTAGGTCCGGACAGTGTAGGTCCGGACAGTGTAGGTCCGGGGACTGCTGTAGGTCCGGACAGTGTAGGTCCGGACAGTGTAGGTCCGGACAGTGTAGGTCCGGACAGTGCGGGTCCGGACAGTGTAGGCCCGGACAGTGTAGGTCCAGAGGCAGCTGTAGGCCCAGACAGTGTAGGCCCAGACAGTGTAGGTCCGGACAGTGTAGGTCTGGACAGTCTAGGTCCGGACAGTGTAGGTCCAGAGGCCACTGTAGGTCCAGAGGCCGCTGTAGGCCCAGACAGTGTAGGTCCGGACAGTGTAGGTCTGGACAGTCTAGGTCTGGAGGCCCTGGCGCCGCCTAACAGAGGTTGCGTATCAACCTGCCTCCCGGCCCGGGCGGCCGCCATTGGTGGAGCGGAAGCACGTGGCCGCTGGCTGCGTGAGGTCATGTGGGGCGTCACCTTGTCCCTTATTTGGGAGTGAGATAGTTGGCACCCCTAGGTATAGTGCAGGCTTGTTCTGTGCTGGAGGAATGTTACATGCTGAGTGTTTAATGAGCAAATTGGGGCAGACATCTTCAAGCAGTATAGTCAACAATGACACAGCGACAACATTTGTGTTTTGGAAAGTCCAATGATGATTGTTGCCGCTGTCCCTTGCCATTCTTGCTGTAACTGTACTTTGCACCATGCAAGGATCTTCAATACATTTTTTAAAAATCTGTTTTTGTGTTGGAAACGCACCTAAAATGAATTTGGTGCAAGTTAATTTTGTCCTTTTAATGCTCTCATTTTGAGTTTTAAGCCGTGGTAGAAACACATTAGTTTGAATGGCAGGCACACCGCATAGCTCAGTCACAAGGGAACCAAAGATAAACTGATGATCAGTCCGAGAAGGGTCCCGACCCAAAAGGTCTTTTGTCCATTTCACTCCACAGATGCTGCCTGACCCCCTGAGGTCCTCCAGCAGTTTGCTTTTTATACCTTGTAACTCTGACCATCAGGATCACTATAAGGAGGGACCTCATTGAAACATACAGAATAGTGAAAGGCTTTGATAGAGTGGATGTGGAGAGGATGTTTCCACTAGTGGGAGAGTCTAGGACTAGAGGTCACAGCCTCATAATTAAAGGACGTTCATTTAGGAAGGAGATGAGGATAAATTTCTTTAGTCTGAGGGTGGTGAATCTGTGGAATTCTTTGCCGCAGAAGGCTGTGGAGGCCAAGTCAATGGATATATTTAAGGCAGAGATGGATTCTTGAATAGTGTGGGTGTCAGGGGTTATGGGGAGAAGGCAGGAAAATGGGGTTAGAAGGGAGAGATAGATCAGCCATGATTAAATGGCAGAGTAGACTTGATGGGCCGAATGGCCTCTCTCTTATGACATGTGTAAGAAAATAACTGCAGATGCTGGTACAAATCGAAGGTATTTATTCACAAAATGCTGGAGTAACTCAGCAGGTCAGGCAGCATCTCAGGAGAGAAGGAATGGGCGATGTTTCGGGATGAGACCCTTCTTCAGACTGACTCTCTTATGACATTGTGACTATATGCAGGTACATACATATGGAGAACGCAGTGTGTTCGACACTTGAAGGCATATTGTAGCCACATTGATTTTTGAAAGGAAACATTTAGGAGATTGGAGTCCATGCTTGCCTGTTCCAGTCTTCTGAAATTGGGTTGTGCTGGATCACAGTTGGCACTGGGTTAGTTGAGGGTGGCCAAGTCTGTGTGTGGTTTCAGAAACTGACCTGAAATACTCTTCCAAGAGCCATTGCTGGCTATCATTACACACCCCCCTGCTTCCTCCCAGGACCGCGTTGTCAGCAGTGTGGCGTGCAATATCGCAATGAGAAGCCTCATTTCATTTGCTGATGAGGAGGTAAGTGTTGGTGGTTTTATGGTCCAATTTAAAGTTCGAAATCCACTTTCAATGTAGCCTTGGGCTGCATGTTCTGGCGCAGTGATTGTTTCCATGCCTAATTATTAAAATTCCCTCCTGATATTCTCACAAAGTAAAGCCAGATTTAATCTCGATTTTCCCTGATTTTAATGTTTTTTTTGTAATACTTTGCTGTTATGTCTGTTTCTCGGTGTTAGACCCTCTGAAGTCCATGATTAATGGTTCATTGAAAAGGCCAAACGTTGCATTCCTGTTCTTGGATGGACTTCCAGACCCCCAATGATGGTTTTTTTTTTCCATTGCTAAAGATGGGGGGAGATAGAAGATTGTGCTGAGGCTCTGGAACGTTAAGGTGGACAGGTCTCCAGGACCTCGGGCGGTCACGGTGGCGCAGCGGTAGAGTTGCTGCCTTACAGCGAATGCAGCGCCGGAGACCCGGGTTCCATCCCGACTACGGGTGCTGTCTGTGCGGAGTTTGTACGTTCTCCCCGTGACCTGCGTGGGTTTTCTCCAAGATCTTCGGTTTCCTCCCACACTCCAAAGACGTACAGGCTTGTAGCAGGGCCGTTTTTACAGCATTATGGGCCCCCGGGCAAAGCAGTGTACTGGGGCCCCTACCATTACTCTCCCCCACCCCCCTTTTCCTACCAGCCCCCCCCTGTCGTGCCGGCGAAAAGCACTTACCGAAAAGCACTTAGCGATGGACTTAGGGTGCTACATTGTTGCGAAAAGCACTTACAGATCGCTGTGAGAAGCACTTAGGGACCAAAAATGTTGCGAAAAAAGCACTTATTGAACCTACATTTTTAAAGTAGTATTTATTTATTGCAAGTCACTTAACATACACAGATCAGCATGGGGTCCCTATGCTCGTGGGGCCCCGGGCAAGTGCCTATCAGGCCCATGCGTTAAGACGGCCCTGACTTGTAGGTTAATTGGCTTGGTAAATGTAAAAAAATTGTTCCCAGTGGGTGTAGGATAGTGTTAATGTACTGGGATCACACACACACACACACACACACACACACACACACACACACACACACACACACACACACACACACACACACACACACATATATGTGTGCATGTATATGTATATGTATGTGGGTCTGAAAACGAGACATCAAAAGAGATGAGGCTCAAGGAAAATGTAGAACAGATCATTGTGAGCTGGGAGAAGGTGAGAACAAAGCAAACTTCCACCTTGTCACCTTCTTGTCATCACATCTCTTTCGATGTCTCTTTTTCACACCTTACCCTTCCTTATCTCTGTGTCTCCCTCTCCCCTGACTCTCAGTCTGAAGAAGGGTCTCGACCCGAAACGTCACCCATTCCTTCTCTCCAGAGATGCTGCCTGTCCCGCTGAGTTCCTCCAGCATTTCGTGTCTATCTTCGGTTTAAACCAGCATCTGCAGTTCCTTCCTGCACCTAAGTTGGTTGCAGCCCTTGGCATTTGTATTTGGGCTGCCTTTCACTTTTCTATGATGTTCACCTGTGCAGATGAAATCTTCTTTGACCTAGGTGGCCCATTGTGATTGGATTCTGAATATCAGTACTAATCTTCCTAAATCATGTTTTCTTTAGTTGTTCCACCCTCCCCCCACCCCCTGCTAAAGGGGCATCTTTGATTTTTGTTTGCTGGCATTAGAATCCAGTTTTCTCCAATTAGTTTATTCAGGCATGTACTTATCTCAGATTTGCTATTTAAGTAGGGTGGAATTGCATGTAGCCAGTACTTTTCACAACTTCAGGATGTCTAGCACTTAACAACCAATTATTACTGTTGAAGCACAGTCCCTTTTATAATGTTGAATATGCAGCAGCCACTTTGTACATTCACTGGAGTTTAGAAGGATGAGACGGGATCTTATACAAACGTACAGAATTATAAAAGGACTGGACAAGCTCGATGCAGGAAAAATGTTCCCAATGTTGGGGGAATCCAGAACCAGGGGCCCCAGTCTAAGAATAAAGGGGAGGCCATTTAAAACCGAGATGAGAAAAGACTTTTTCACCCAGATAGTTGTGAATTTGTGGAATTCTCTGCCACAGAGGGCAGTGGAGGCCAATTCACTGGATGGATTTAAAAGAGAGTTAGATAGAGCTCTAGGGGCTAGTGGAATCAAGGGATATGGGGAGAAGGCAGGCACGGGTTACTGATTGTGGATGATCAGCCATGATCACAATGAATGGCGGTGCTGGCTCGAAGGGCCGAATTGGCTCCTCCTGCACCTATTTTCTATGTTTGTATGGTTCTATGTTAAACAGCTCCAAGAACAGTGACCTGAAGGAGTGATGTGTGATGGACAATTCTTGATCAGAACATTGGAGAGAATTCCCCTGCTTCTGTACAAATAGTGCTTGCAATTGTTCACATCGACAGCACTGATGTTTTGATGAATATTCATTTCTCTAACTTCAAGTGACCCTTGCATCCCCTCTCTCTCCGTCCCTCCCCCACCCCCGTCGTCGTACAATTATGATATACAGCTTGAGTTAGTTAGTTGTTCACTAATTGAGATGCCTTTGCTATTAGTATAAGAAAATAACTGCAGATGCTGGAACAAATCGAAGGTATTTATTTCACAAAATGCTGGAGTAACTCAGCAGGTCAGGCAACATCTCTGGAGAGAAGGAATGGGTGACGTTTCGGGTCGAGACCCTTCTTCAGACTGATGTCAGGGGGGCGGGACAAATGTATCATAAGGCCCACCAGTGTGATGCCGGCCTTGTCACCCTTTTCCAAACTGTCTTGGATGTCATTGGTCAGCGTGACTATTTGGTGGGTGGTGCAGCGTCCACGACGAAATCCGGCTTGTTCAGCGGGTAGTTGAGGGTCACGATTGGATGGAGCCGGGCCTGGAGAAGCCGCTCGAGGAGCTTGTACTGGACACAGAGGAGTGAGATGGGCCGATAGTTCCTTGGGTCGTCCGCAGGCTTGTTTGGTTTTGGTAGCGCAATGACGGTGGCTTTGCGCCAGATCTTCGGAATGGACTGACCAATGAGGCAAGAGGAGTAAAACTCACGGAGCCAGGCCAGGCATTTAGGAGCGCAGTGTTTCAGGAATTCTGGGGGGGATGTTATCAGGACCCTGAGCCATTCCACATTCCAACTGTCCCTGTTGCAACTAGGGGGAGGGGAAGAAGAGCAGAGCTGCAGGGTTCCAAGGGGACACACGGTCTAGGCTTAAGCTCAGGGGTGACCGCGCTTTTGCGGTTGCAGCTCCTAGACTGTGGAACAGCATCCCTCTCCCCATCAGAACTGCCCCCTCCATCGACTCCTTTAAGTCCAGGCTCAAAACCTATTTCTACCCCCTAGTGTTTGAAGCCCTCTGAGGGGGCGCTGTGAACTGTTTATGTATGTGCTGTTATGTTTGTGTGCCATTGCATGTTCGTTCTTAGTACCTGAACTGATGTACAGCACTTTGGTCAACGTGGGTTGTTTTTAAATGTGCTATACAAATAAAATTGACTTGACTTGACGTGTGAGGGCGAACCCTAACCACCCCCTCCCTCCCCAAATACGTTCCCCTGCAAACGCAGGAGATGCAAGATCTGTTGCTTTGTGGTCACCTTCCCCTGTCTAACATTGATCTATTCTACATTTTCCTTGAACTGCATCCCCCGTGATCTCTCACTTTCACACCTGACCCTTCCATATCTCTGTGTCACCCTCTCTCCTGACTCTAAGTTTTAGTTTAATTTAGTTTAGAGATACAGCGCAGAAACAGGCTCTTTCGGCCCACCGGGTCCGCGCCGACCAGCGATCCCCGCACATTAACACTATCCTACACACACTACAGACAATTTACACATACACCAAGCCAATTAACCTACAAACCTGCACGTCTTTGGAGTGTGGGAGGAAACCGAAGATTCTTGCTTACGGTTCGATCGGTGAATGGAGTGTGGACATAGCAACACCTTCCAGATAATGCCATCTAGCGTTAGAATTTGCTATTGACACGCTGTTCCAGGTGTCAACCTCTCTACATCGGCGAGACCAAGCACAGGCTCGGCGATCGTTTCGCCAAACACCTCCGCTCAGTCCATCTTAACCAACCTGATCTCCCGGTGGCTCAGCACTTCAACTCCCCCTCCCATTCTCAATCTGACCTTTCTGTCCTGGGCCTCCTCCATTGTCAGAGTGAGGCCCAGCGCAAATTGGAGGAACAGCACCTCATATTTCACTCGGGCAGTTTACACCCCAGTGGTATGAACATTGACTTCTCTAACTTCAGATAGTCTCAGCTTTCCCTCTCTAGCCTCTCCCCCTTCCCAGTTCTCCCATTAGTCTTCCTGTCTCCAACTACATCCTATCTCTGTCCCGCCCCCTCCCCTGGCATCAGTCTGAAGACGTCACCCATTCCTTCTCTCCCAAGATGCTGCTTGACCCGCTGAGTTACTCCAGCATTTTGTGTCTGCCTTAGAAATTGCTGTGACAGGTTGTTGTTACAAAATACTGCTGAACGGACCATGTGGATTGCAATTGCTGCTGTGTGAAATGCAACCCATTGTTGGAAATCCAAATGTATTGAGCTGTTGCTATGGGAAATATTGTTTACACAGTACAATGCATCAGTGTTCCTACTCCAAAAGAATCCCTCCAACTTTTTTTTGGAACAACAGATCACATTTTCCATAGCCATAATATTTCATTTTATGGCAATGTCTACTAAAAGTTGTAATCAAAGCCAGCAACGATGAATGGCGTACAAGAATGATTCATTGTAATCCGGTTTGATCCACTGGAATCTACATTGCTGGAGCACACGGAACGATGCAACATGTCAAATTATTGTGTGGGAAGGAACTGCAGATGCTGGAGATGGACACAAAAAGCTGGAGTAGCTCAAAGCGTGACAGGCAGCGTCGCTGGAGGAAAGGAACAGGTGGCGATTCGGGTCAAGACCCTTCCTCAGACTCAAAACAGTGAGTCTGGGTTAAAACAAGGACTGAAGAAGGGTCTTGAGCCAAAACGTCACCTATTCCTTTTCTCCAGTGATGCTGCCTGACCTGCTGAGTTACTCCGGCTTTTTGTGTCTATCTTCAGTCAAATTATTGAATCATTAAACACGCTACTTTAGTTCTGCCTTGTATGTTTTTGCCATTCAATGCATGGATAGTGTTTCTGTAAAGACAGTGGGCAAAGGGAAAGATTGTGAAGACCACAGAATACAATTAGGAGTGAGACAATCAGCCCATCGAAAATACACTAAATATGCTCCGGATAGATCTTTATCAGTCCATTTTCGGTAAGCTTCCCTGTTCTCCTCTTGGATGTCTTCATTATAGACTAAAGGGCCTGTCCCACTTAGGCGATTTTTTTAGGCGACTGCCGGTGACTGTCATAGTCGTAACAGGTCGCCGAAAAACCGGCCACTGGACCCCCCTATGACAATGTGTATAACAAGCTACAACAACCTACCACCTGGTCGACGGCAAGCTACCGACAACCGGCGACCCAATCGTCGCGAGTAGGATGTCTACCTACGACCGCACCTACGACAACCTACGACAACCAAAGTCAACCTGCGTCCCCCCGCAACAAGCTACGACAAGCTACGACCCTGTCGGCGACAACTGAAGACAATTCACATCATTTTCGCCTCCGGTTTTGACGCCGGTACCTGTCGCCGGTTGACGTAGGTTAACGTGGGTAGTCGCCAATGGAATTCACCGAACACCGCACCAGCGACAACCTATGTCACCTGGCGACAACCTATGACCGCACCTACGTCAGGAGACGTCAAGCTACGCTCATTGACGTCAAACCCACTGTTGCCGAATATTCTGAAAATCCAGCAGCGATCAGAAAGACGCAACGACTCTTTGGAGACGACTGACTGTTGTACTTCGTGGTCCGGTACCTTTTGTACCTTTGTTGAGACTCTGGACGGACCACAAGTACACGTGTGTAAAAGGTTACAATGCTGGAGCTCAACTCCAGGCTGTTTATTCCGTGGCCACCTGGAACCAGAGTGGCCGCCTAATCACACCAATCACTTATAAACACAGGCATACAAAATAGTCCTTGTGACCAACAAAGTAGTCCACGCAATATCACAACATCCCCCTTGTCTTATATATTACAACACTCACGGCCGTACAGGTGATACCCCAGCGACTATGTGGCGACAGCCTAGTCACCTGTAGTCGCCTAACAAATCGCCTAAGTGCGACAGGGTTTTAAAAAGTCTGAGTTTATCCCACATTTCTCTGCCACAGAAATGCAGTGGAGGCCAATTCACTGGATGTTTTCAAGAAAAAGTTCGACATTGCTCTTAGGGCTAAGGGAATCGAGGGATATGGGGTGAAAGCAGGAACGGGGTACTGAATTGGGATGATCAGCCTGGCTGGTCCTGGCTCGAATGGCCGAAAGGCCTACTCCTGCACCTAGTTTCTATGTTTCTATGTTTCCATGTTTCTATTTCCATGTAAATCTTGCTCTTGACACTGGGGATAAGTTCCTTTATTCTTCTCTACACTCCAATATTCCCATGATCTTAACCAGACATTGTGTTGAAGATGTGCCCGGCCAAAAGCCTGATACATCAGATTTCCTCGGTGTATTTTACTGTTTTGGCCATTTAGTCGGGAGGCACTAAATATGTTATATTAGCAGTGTCGGCATGCCAAAATTCAGGTCCGTAATGGGGATGAAAATCTGTTTTTTAGTTTTTTACAACAGCTAACTACCATGGAAACTGAAACACTGCAATAAGAGCAGTAAAGGCTAGAACATGGCTGCAGATTAGGTAACATCACTCGAAAAAGGAGCTTAAGTTAACATCTCTGGTCAATGAACTTTCACTGATACCATTATATTTATTTAGTTACATGCTGCTCCACATTACCTGCACATTGACTTCTAAGCTTGGTAATCCCCACTACCTCTTCCAGCTTCCTCCTTAGTTACCACTTCAATATTTCTCAATCAATTTGCTGTGACTCTAAATTATTTTAGTTTAGAGATACAGGAGGCCCTTCGCCTCCACCGAATCTGCACCGACCAGCGATCCCCGCACATTAACACTATCCCACACACACTAGGGACAATTTTTTAATGGCAAGCCAATTAACCTACGAACCTGTACGTCTTTGGAGTGTGGGAGGAAACCGAAGATGTCGGAGAAAACCCACGCAGGTCACGGGGAGAACGTACAAACTCCGTACAGACGGCGCCCGTAGTCGGGATGGAACCCGGGGCTCTGGCGCTGTAAGGCAGCAACTCTACCGCTGCACCTCAAATAATCTCTCTGATTTCCCCGGTATCATTACGTTACTGACCTGAATAAATCCTTTAATTCAAACATTCGTATCAATTTGATTTTAAACCAAAATAATGGATGATTTTATTCCTTTATTGTTATGCTCATGAGTATTATCATTTTTGGGGAGGCTGGCTACTTCAGTTCTAAAATCAATCAGAATTACAGAATATGATATTCCTTTTGAGCACATAAAGAGTATACTTCAAATACTTCAAGGGCGGCACGGTGGCGCAGCGGTAGAGTTGCTGCCTTACAGCGAATGCAGCGCCAGGGACTCAGGTTCGATCCTGACTACGGGCGCCGTCTGTACGGAGTTTGTACGTTCTCCCCGTGACTTGCGTGGGTTTTCTCCGAGATCTTCGATTTCCTCCCACACTCCAAAGACGTACAGGTTTGTAGGTTAATTGACTGGGTAAATGTAAAAATTGTCCCTAGTGTGTGTAGGATAGTGTTAGTGTGCGGGGATCGCTGGGCGGCGCGGACTCGGTGGGCCGAAGGGCCTGTTTCTGCGCTGTATCTCTAAATCTAAAAATCTAAATCTATATAAAGTCTTTGACTGGTCCGGTGCCTTTGAATATTTTTGTCATTGATAGTTGCACTGAATTATAGTTGTATTGGAAGGGCATTCTTGATTTTGGGAGATTCTCTTTTTTTTTTTACCTTTCACTGATTCTGAGCCCACGTGTCAGAAGTTTCACTTTAGTTTATTGTCATGTGTACCGAGGTACAGTGAAAAGCTTTTGTTGCGTGCTAACCAGTCGGCGGAAAGACAATACATGATTACAATGGAGCCATTTACAGTTTATAGATACACGATAAGGGAATAACGTTTAGTGCAAGGTAAAGCCAGCAAAGTCTGATCAAGGATAGTCCGAGGGTCACCAATGAGGTAGATAGTCGATCAGGGCTGCTCTCTGGTTGTGGTCTGATGAGAAATATAGTGATTAAAGTTTATAGTCAATGTGGAATTCAAAAAATGACTTCTTGCTGTTAGAATAGGTATTTTCAAATATCAGTAATCCAGGATCTGATACATCTACCATTGTTTTGAGTTTCAGCATTAGGAAATTGCAAGTATTACCGGAAGATAATCTATTTTTTGGAGGCAGAATCAGCTAGGGAGGAGTAGACATAAAGTGTTAGTCGATGTCGTGCACTTAGGTTAAAGGTAGATTACAAACAACAACAAAAAACAGAAAAAAAGCTTTTGGAGGAAGTGAAATTGTGAGAATCTCGTTATGATCCAGAATATATTTGTCTTGTATCGTTCATTGTTCATTATTTGGTTCATGGATTTATTTTGGAGATGTTTATTGATGCCAAGCTTTACTCAGTTGTGACCCAACATCCAAATGACACTTGATAATTACAAGGAGCAGAATGACTGGCCTACTTATAGTATTGATCTTAACACTGACTGGCCTACTTATAGTATTGATCTTAACATTGTCCTGTTTAAAACCAGCAAGGTCAATTCAGATTGGGAGGGAAAAAAATCATAATTCTGTATGAAAGTAATAAAATACTGGAAACGACCAGCAAGTTAGCAGCTTGATGCAGCTGCTGTTGTGGCAATACCAGCCGTTTCAACTGTACTGGGCTGTGAGTGGTGAGGGGCTCGCTGGCTGGCGTTCCTTGTGGCTTTGGAAGCCGGGGCTGTGCAGCTGGCTGGTGCGGTTTGGCAAGACCGTCCACTAGAGCCGAAATCCATTATAAGAGGGTCTGAAGAAGGGTCTCGGCCCGAAGCGTCACCCATTCCTTCTCTCCAGAGATGGTGCCTCTCCCGCTGAGTTACTCCAGCATTTTGTGTCTGTCCTTTATAAAGCACTCTGTTAAAATGTGACGTTACTGTTATGTGGCAACGAATATCTATTTTTTGAAGTATGCTCTTCATCCGTGGAATGGTAAGTGATCAATATGCCAGTGAAATAAGTTAGCATTGCCTCTTTGATTCCTAAAAAGGCAAATATATTGGTGAATATGATTTCCATTGTTTTCTGTTCATCATGAACTGATACTTGTATGAATGAATGAATGAATGAATGAATGAATGAATAAGTTTATTGGCCAAGTATGTGCAGATACAAGGAATGTGCCTTGGTGCTCCGCTCACAAATGACAACACAAACATACAGTTAACAATTAAGAATAAAGCATAAACACATCAAAACAATAAGGATATAACATTACGGTCTAAACATGTGGGTGAAAATAAACCAGAGCAAAATAGAGACTACAGACTTTGGTTATTGAGTAGAACTATCATTCGTGGAAAAAACCCGCTGTTTTTATGTCTGACTGTGGCTGCTTTGGAAGTGCTTCGAAGAGTTTGTGGCCAGGGTGAGAGGGGTCAGAGATGATCTTGCCCGCTCGCTTCCTGGCCTGGCAGTGTACAGTTGGTCAATGGGGGGAAGGTTGCAGCCAACAACCTTCTCAGCTGTGCGAACGATCCGTTGCAGCCTCCGGATGTCGTGCTTGGTGGCTGAGCCAAACCAGACCATGATGGAGAAGGTGAGGACGGACTCAATGATAGCAGTATAGAATTGGACCATCACTGCCTGTGGCAGGTTGTGTTTCCTCAGTTGCCGCAGGAAGTACATCCTCTGTTGGGTCTTTTTGACTGTGGAGTCGATGGTGGCCCCCCATTTAAGGTGCCTGGAGATGATGGTTCCAAGGAACTTAAATGACTCCACAGATGTGACTAAGGTGTTGTTGATGGTGAGTGTATGAATTTACTGTTCCAAGCAGTCTACTGCTGTGCTCTTGAATCTGCGTTATCCTCTGCGTTATTATTCATACACAGTATGACTTTTGCAACGTGTGCATAATTGCAAAGGAATTTAAATCTGCAATATTTATTTTCATCTTTTTTAAGGAAATGATTCCAATTAAAGGGCCTGTCCCGCTTTAGGCGATTTTAAGGCAACTGCTGGTGACTAGGCTGTCGCCGACAGTTCGCCGGGTGTCGTGGGCATGATCGTGAGGAGTCTTCCAAGAATCATAGTGGATCTCGGCGCGTCGCTGAGAAATCAACCGGTATGAAATTTCTCGGCGACAGCTGGCTTGTTGCCAGGTATCGTAGCTTATTGCGGGCGCTGTCGCATGCTGTCCCCAGGTTTGCTAGGTTCTCTTAGATGCATTTAGAAGCACATAATATTAAATTAAGTAAAGTCATTTGAAGATACCATAAAATGCTTGTGTTTAACCAATTTATTTACCGTCAGGACATTTGACGGGTAGATTGGAGGCAACAGTTTGACGGTCAGGTAAGCGTGGGAATTTTCGCGATGTTTATTTCCATCAGCGATTACAGCAGGCTCCCAACCCAGATATGCAACCCAGAAACCAGATATGCATCTCCCGTACATTTTCAAAGAATGCCCACACTCCACACAATAATCCATTTAACCACATTTAAAATTAAATTTCTTAATACTGCTATTAGTAAACTGGAAGTCAATCCAGTTTAGTCCTTGTTACCGTGAAGCTTGGTTTTCAAGTAACCCGGGCAAGATGTTATATTTCAAAACTCTCCGACTTGTCATTGATTTCAGCGAAAATTAGGACGCGGAGAAGCATTGGCAGCGTGGGACTTTCGCGATGTTTCCGAAGACGGTGTAATTTCGACCTGACTCGGCATTGTCGTGGTCATTGTCGTCGGGTAAAAGGAAATGTTGGCGATCTGCTACGACCTTGACAGTCGCCGGCAGTCACCTAAACAATCGCCTAAGTGGGGCAGGCCCTTTATAGGCTCTGCCTTTCAAATCATGTGCAATATTTGAAGGTTGATTTGTAAAGCACTTTTTGCACTTTAAATTGTTGATGTGTATTTTCCTTTGCCAACAATATGTACATTTATATTCGGGACCCTTCTTCAGACCATCTGAAGAAGGGTCTCGACCCGAAACGTCACCCATTCCTTCTCTCCAGAGATGCTGCCTGTCCCACTGAGTTACTCTGGCATTTTGTGTCTATCTTCGGTGTAAACCAGCATCTGCAGTTCCTTCCTATATATTTATGGTTTTAATCGGCGTGCCACCTTGTAAAGACAGAAGTGACATGCTTAATTTGTATTATTTTGAAGGGCCAGTGTTTCTTCTGTTCTGTTTTTTGCAACTTGTGCCTTACTTTTTTATATCTCTCTGGTCAGCAGACAGCAGGTACTTCTAGATTGGTCCTCACTTGAATATCATTGCAACTTACTGCAAGAGAGCCACTGGCAACAACTTGTATTTATATCACGGCTTTAATACAATACAATACAATACAATATATTTTTATTGTCATTGTACAGGGGTACAATGAGATTGGGAATGCGCCTCCCATACGATGCAATAAATTAATTAGCTAGTCAGTATTAATTTAAACAACCCAATGAAACAAATTAGAAACAGTTTTAAAACAGAATAAAGTGCAAGTAGATCTGTGCGGGTTCACTGTGCGATGTGACCATCCGGCTCAGCAGGACCGGTTCATAGCAGCTATGGCCCTGGGGATGAAGCTGTTCCTGAGTCTGGAGGTGCGGGCGTAGAAGACCTTGTATCGTCTGCCCGATGGTAGAAGTTCGAACAGACTGTTGCAGGGGTGTGAAGAGTCTTTGTGGATGCTGGTGGCTTTTATGAGGCGTCGTGTGTTGTAGATGCCCTCCAAGGCTGGTAGCTGTGTTCCGATGGTCCTCTGAGCTCTATGGACTACCCGCTGAAGAGCTTTCCTCTCTGCCTCCGTGCAGCTGAGGTACCACACAGGGATGCCATGTGTTAGGATGCTCTCTATGGTGCAGCGGTAGAATGTCGTCAGCAGTTGTTGGGGTAAACCAGACTTTTTCAGTGTTCTCAGGTAGAACAGTCTTTGTTGTGCCTTCTTGACCAGCGCAGCAGTGTTATTGGACCATGTTAGGTCCTCCGAAATGTGAGTGCCCAGAAACTTGAAGCTGGACACTCTCTCCACACTGTCCCCATTGAGAAAGATCGGGGACAGTGAAATGGCTCTCATTCCTACTAAAGAAGTGATTCTGCGGCAGCTTCTAGGCTTTTTAAGGAAGTTGCATCCTTTGTACCTTTCTCGAACGTCAGTGAAGTTTAGTTTAGTTTAGAGATACAGCGCGGAAACAGGCCTTTCGGCCCACCGGGTCCGCGCCGACCAGCGATCCCCGCACATTAACACTATCCTACACAGACTCAGGACAATTTTTACATTTACCAAGTCAATTAACCTACAAACCTGTACGTCTTTGGAGTGTGGGAGGAAACCGAAGATCTCGGAGAAAACCGACACAGATCACGGGGAGAACTCTGTACAGACAGCATCCGTAGTCAGGATCGAACCCGGGTCTCCGGCGCTGCATTCACTGTAAAGCAGCAACTTTACCGCTGCGCCACAATGCCACCCTGAGTAACTCAGTGGGACAGGCAGCATCCCTGGAGATAAATTGTGCTAAGGGATCTTGGGATCAACTGAACAGGTAAAGAAAATTAGACACAGAAGGCTGGAGTAACTCAGCGGGACAGGCAGCATCTCTGGGGAGAAGGAACGGGTGAGGGTTCCAGTCGACACCCTTCTTCAGATGTCACCCATTCCATCTCTCCAGAGATGTCCCGCTGAGTTACTCCAGTATTTTGTTTCTATCTTCAGTGTAAACCAGTATCTGCTGTTCCTTCCTACACGGGTGAAGAGCGTGGGGAAGGGAGGGCTTGTGGACAGGGTCAATTGGGAGCAGAGAGGAGGTAATGGATGTTGACCAAAGGAGGTCAGTGGCCAAGGGTGGGGGATGTCCTGATGGATTCAACATCAATGTGGAAATGTTTGGGTTGATCAGGGCCTGTGATCAGAACTTTCCAAGATTAGCCTCAATAAAAAGGGGAGACAGAAAACTTGAAACCATAGATACGTTTGCCTGATATTTGACAATGGGGAAAATGTGAGAATTCATTATTAAGAGCCAGTGGCAGTAATATACAATTGACGAGAGCAATATGATTTTATGAAATAAATCCTGTTCATTAACTTTAATAACGTTCTTGTGCAGGATGGGCAAATGGGAGCCGATGGCACCAATATCTTTGGTGTTCCAGAAGGCATTTAATTAGATGCCATGATCATAACAATTCTTGGGGGATTATGAGTAATATATTAGAGTGCATAGGATAATTGGCTAAGTAACAGTAAATGAATAACTTTCATCTTGGCAAGTAATAACTGAGTAGGGTGCCAGAATGATCACTGCTGAAGCTTCAACCATTTACAGTCACCATTAATGATTTAAATGAAGGGACCAAGTGTATTGGTCAATGATGCAAAGATACACTGATCAGCCAAAACATGATGACCTGATGAGCCACAACATTATGACCACTGGCCTAATATGCTGTTGGTCCTCCGTGTGCAGCCCCATACGCAGCAGGGTGCGATGCACTGTGTATTGTGACACATTCCTCCCGTGACCACCATTAACATTTTCTGTGACTTGTGCCACAGTCGACTTTCTGTCGGTTCGGACCAGACGGGATAGCCTTTGTTGCCCTCGCGCATCGATAAGCCTTGGGCACCCAACACCCTGTCGCCGGTTTGTGGTTTGTCCCTCCTCGGACCACTGTCGGTAGGTACTCACCACTGCTGACCGGGAGCACCCCACAAGCCTTGCCGTTTCAGAGATGCTCTGACCCAGTCATCTGACCATAACAATTTGGCCCTTGTCAAAGTCACTCAGGTCTTTACTCCTGCCCATTTCTCCTGCATCCAACACATCAACTTCAAGAACTGACTGTTCACTTGCTGCCTAATATATCCCACCCCTTGACAAGTCAAGTCAAGTCAAGTCAAATTTATTTGTCACATACTCGATGTGCAGTGAAATGAAAGTGGCAATGCCTGCGGGTTGTGCACAAAAAGAATTACAGTTACAGCATATAAATAAAGTTAATAAGTTACTAACATAGCACAAAAAGTGTCGACAAAAATTTAGTCTCTGGGGTTATAAAAGTTGATAGTCCTGATGGCCTGTGGGAAGAAGCTCCGTCTCATCCTCTCTGTTTTCACAGCGTGACAGCGGAGGCGTTTGCCTGTTCGTAGCATCTGGAACAGTCCGTTACTGGGGTGGCAGGGGTCCCTCATGATCTTGCTTGCTCTGGATCTGCACCTCCTGATGTATAGGTCCTGCAGGGGGACGAGTGTAGTTCCCATGGTGCGTTCTGCCGAACGCATTACTCTCTGCAGGGCCATCCTGTCCTGGGCAGAGCTGTTCCCAAACCAGACTGTAATGTTGCCGGACAGGATGCTCTCTACAGCCCCAGAGTAGAAGCAATGAAGGATCCTCAGCGACACTCTGAATTTCCTCAGTTGTCTAAGGTGGTAAAGGCGCTGCTTAGCCTTACCCACCAGTGCGGCAATGTGCGTTGTCCACGTCAGATCCTCTGCGATGCGGACTCCCAAGTATTTGAAACTGCTCACCCTATCCACAATAGACCCATTTATCTCGAGTGGCGTGTACGTCCTTGGATGTTTAGCCCTTCTGAAGTCCACAATCAGCTCCTTTGTTTTAGTGACATTCAAGAGGAGGCTATTGTCCTGACACCAGAGTGCCAGATCAGCCACCTCCTCCCGGTAGGCCTTCTCATCGTTGTTGGAGATCCGGCCCACCACCACAGTGTCATCAGCAAACTTGATGATGGAGTTTGAGCTGAACCTGGCCCCACAGTCATGTGTGTACAGGGAGTACAGTAGGGGGCTAAGGACGCAACCCTGGGGGGATCCTATATTCAGGGTGAGGGAGCTAGATGTGTGTTCCCCCATCCTGACCACTTGGGGCCTGGCAGTGAGAAAGTCCAGGACCCAGGCACACAGAGGGGTGCTAAGCCCCAGTTCCAGCAGCTTCTCAACCAGTCTGCTGGGGACTATTGTGTTGAATGCTGAACTAAAGTCAATGAACAGCATCCTCACATAGCCCCCCTGGCTGTCCAGATGAGAGAGAGCGGTGTGTAGAACCTGGGAGACCGCATCATCCGTGGACCTGTTCGGACGGTATGCGAACTGTAGTGGGTCCATGTTGCGAGGAAGGAGGGCGCAGATGTGCTTCTTGATCAGCCTCTCAAAGCATTTCATGACAACCGAGGTGATGGCCACCGGTCGGTAGTCATTTAAACACGCTGGAGAGGCATTCTTTGGCACCGGTACAATGATGGATCTTTTGAAGCATGCAGGGACCACGGACTTTGCCAAGGAGAGGTTGAATATTGTGGTGAGCACTGGAGCAAGCTGAGTAGCACAAGACTTTAGTACTCGCCCAGATATACCATCTGGGCCTCCAGCTTTCCTCGTGTTCACACGCGTCAGAGCCCACCTCACCTCATGCTCGGACACCGAGAATGTGTGCACATCCCCGGCAGTGGATCCCCCTCCAGCCTCGCTAGCCAGCCCCCCTTCGGTGCTGTTTTTAGACGGCGAGCTGGTGGTGTTACCCGTCTCAAACCGTGCGTAAAAAGAGTTCAGGTCATCAGCTAAGGAGGAGCCGGCACTTCCGGTTGAGGGGGTGCTGGACCTGTAGCTAGTTATAGTCCGTAGCCCCTGCCAAAGGCGCCTGGTGTCCTGCTGCTCCATCTGTGACTCCATCTTGTCCCAGTACCTCTTTTTTGCATCCTTCACTGCCCTTCGCAGTCGGTAGGACTCTCCCTTTTAGTGGTCCATGTTGCCGGATGCCAGGCCGGAGTTGTAAGCAGCGGTGCGAGCATTCAAGGCCACGCGAATAGACCTGTCCACCCAGGGTTTTTGGTTAGGGAAGATACTGACCCTTACCGTGGGGATGACGGTATCGGCTATTGTGGCAATGAAGTCCGTAACCGCTTCCGCAAACTCATTTACGTCTCTGGAACTTGCTTGGAACATATTCCAGTCGACTTCGCTCAGTGCATCCTGCAGCATGGCCTCTGAATGGTCAGCCCACCGCTTTACATCCCTCGTCACTGTCGCTTCCCATACTATCCGTTGTTTGTACTCCGGCAGCAGGAAAATGGCAGCGTGGTCAGATTTCCCAAAAGGAGGGAGAGGAACGGCCTTGTAGCCTTTCCTGAACGGCGTGTAGCAGTGGTCCAAAGTTCTTTCCCCCCTGGTGACACATGTGATCTGTTGGTAGAAGTTGGGCATGACCTTTTTGAGATTTCCCCTATTGAAGTCTCCAGCCACCAGCACAGCCGCATCAGGGTTCTTGTTTTGGTGTTGACACAACACATCGTGTAGGGTGGACAGTGCCACGTCGGTGTCCGCATGCGGTGGGATATAGACGGCTGTGATGATCACCGAGCTGAACTCCCGGGGTAGGTAGAATGGTCGGCATAGGATAGTTAGATGTTCCAGGTCCGGCGAGCAGGAACGAGAAAGCGTCTTAATATTCCCAGGATTACACCAGTTATTATTGGTCAAGAAGCAGACTCCTCCGCCCTTGGATTTCCCGGATTCTTCTGTTCTGTCCGCCCGGAAAACAGTGAAGGACTTGGATGGGCAGATCACCTGGTCAGGCACCAGCGGGGTCAGCCATGTTTCAGTCAGTCAAAGGATGTTGCAGTTCTTTATGTCCCTCTGGAATCTGATCCTTGCCCTCAGGTCATCCAGCTTGTTCTCCAGGGACTGGACGTTGGCCAGAAGGATGCTGGGCAGAGGTGGACGTAAGGCTTGGGTTCTCAGCCTGTTCCCAATCCCCCCTCGCTTCCCTCGGTGTTTTTTCCGACTTTCCCACTGACCTGCGCTCCCACTGCTGCTGCCGCAGTGCGCTCCTTTGATGATCTCTATCGGTATATCGGTGAGTAGATTTCTGTTTAATAGTGCTCCTGTAGCGCTCGAGTTTAATTTTACGAGCGTTTCCCGGTCGTACATTGGTTAATGCTAAGTGCTAGCACACGCTAGAGCACTTAGGGATAATTTTAAAGTAAACATACCAGTTTAAAACGCACAGTTCCCGCAGAGCTACCACGACGGCGACTGGACTGGACCGCGCCATCATACAGGTGGCATTGTAACAAGATAATCAATGTTGTTCACTTCGCCTGTCAGTGGTCATAATGTTTTGGCTGATCTGTGGGAAGGGCAGTTATGGGGAATATGTGGAATGTGCAGGGAGATATCCAAAAGTGCTGGAGGAACTCAGCAGGTCAGGCAGCATTGAGGGAGGGAATGGACCGGCGATGTTTCAGGTCAGGACCATTTTTCATATTTGGCAGTGCCTCGTGTCACCAAAGGTACAGATGGATCACATGAGTGGGCAGATGGAGTACAATGTGTGGTGAGAACAGTGCTCTGGTCAGCTTTAGTTCAGAGGTGCAGTGCAGAACCAGGCCTTTCGGCCCACCGAGTCCGCACTGACCAGCGATCCCCACGCATTAACACTATCCTACACACACTGGGGACAATTTACACTTAGAACCAAGCCAATTAACCTACAAACCTGTACGCCTTTGGAGTGTGGGAGGAAACCGAAGATCTCGGAGAAAGCCCACGCAGGTCACGGGTAGAACGTGCAAACTCCGTACAGACAGCACCCATAGTCGGGATGAAACCCGGGTCTCTGGCGCTGCATTCGCTGTAAGGCAGCAACTCTACCGCTGCACCATCGCGACCGTCCATCGCAGCAAGTGGCAGAGCAGTCTGCGTGGTTGATCCCTGTAATGTGAGTTTCTACGATTACAGGCCAGCACTGATAAATACATAGAACTTCTCAAAAACATAGGAAATTATTTGATTTCATGTCACATTTTTGGGGCCATAATTTGAGCACGGACATTGAATCAAGAATTGTGCAGCGCAGAAGGAAGATATTTATCTCATTAATTCTTCATTACTGTTGTAAAGAGCAGATTAATAGGTTTCTTCCATTTCTCTGCCAGTTATTCAAGGCAAGTGTAGATGCTGCTATTGGGTTTGGGCCCACAAAGCGTATACAGTAATACTCTGATAATCTGCTATCTGATTATTCAGATATCTCAATGGTTCTTCATTTGCCTCAC
Organism: Rhinoraja longicauda; assembly: GCF_053455715.1. NCBI lineage: Eukaryota > Metazoa > Chordata > Chondrichthyes > Rajiformes > Arhynchobatidae > Rhinoraja > Rhinoraja longicauda. Next base: position 45,652,938 of record NC_135968.1, read on the forward strand.
TCATTAATACATAGCCCCCATTAGCCCCTGGATTTGCATTTCAGGGATCGTTGCACTTATGAGTGCAGCTGTATGTTATTGAGAATGTGGGCTGGGTATGTCGCCAAGGTTGATATCAGGCTCAGCAACACTGAACATGATATCAACACAAGAGTGTTGTTTTATCATCTGTCCCACATAGAACAATGAAATTCTTACTTCCTGCAGCACAACAGATTATGTAAATATAGTGCACTGTAAATAATAATAATAATAGTCTAATGTAGTTCAGAGTTTATTTGAGGTTGTGGGGAGGTCAGAGCTGGTGATGGACTGGGCAGTGTTCACAATTTTTTGCAGTCTTTTCCGCTCCTGGACGTTCAAGTTGCTGAACCAGGCCGTGATGCAACCAGTCAATATGCTCTCTACTGTACACCTGTAGAAGCTCAAGAGAATCCTCTCTGACATACTGAATCTCCTTGAAGGTATTTATTCACAAAATGCTGGAGTAACTCAGCAGGTCAGGCAGCATCTCAGGATAGAAGGAATGGGTGACGTTTCGGGTCGAGACCCTTCTTCAGACTTCTCTCCTGAGATGCTGCCTGACCTGCTGAGTTACTCAAGCATTTTGTGAATAAATACCTTCGATTTGTACCAGCATCTGCAGTTATTTTCTTATACTGAATCTCCTTAATCTTCTCAGGAAGTAGAGGATAGACTAGATTCTCTAGAAGATAGACACGTCATGCTGGAGTAACTCAGCGGGACTGGCAGCATCTATGGATAGAAGGAATGGGTGACCTTTCAGGTCGAGACCCTTGTTTATAAGGTTGTCACTTCTTAAAATGAGTGCTTGCTCATTGATACCAAACCTCTTCTTTTTTTTTTAAACACCTCGAATCAGTGGTTCCTGGAGAATGCAAAACAACATGGTGCAAGGTCAAAGTGTAGACAAGAAATGTTTTTAACTGTGAATGGTGATATTTGGTGATATTTTCTTGTGGTTTTTGAAAGATCAATCCATCAAAAGAAAGTCCTATTTCTATCAGAAATCATTTTTATATGCCAGCAGTGGGATTTGAAAATAACCAATAGTTTAGTTTAGTTTAGAGATACAGCAGAGAAACAGGCCCTTCGGCCCCTCCGAGTCCATACCGACCAGCGATCCCCGCAAACTAACACTATTCTACACGCACGATTTTCATTTCTATCACGCCAAATAATCTACAACCCTGTACGTCTTAGGAGCATTGTCGGATACCGAAGGTCTTGGAGAAAACCCACACAGGTCACGGGGAGAATGTACAAACTCCGTACAGGCAGCACCTGCAGTCAGGATGGAACCCGGATCTCTGGCGCTGTAAAGCAGCAACTCTCCCGCCACCGCTCGGCATTGCATTGAATTAATTGCTTTTCTTATACATTGGTTTCTGTACTCTCATAACAAAAACAGATTGGCATCCTCGGGCTAATTTTTTTAATATTTTGAAAAGTACGACAAGTTGGTTAAATATTTAACTGGGTCAGCTGGCCAATCTGCAGGAAATTATTTTGTAACTAAACCCTTTGGTTGTGTGCAGAGCAATGCACTGAGAATTGTAAAACTTTTCAATAGATCAAAGAATTTCAAATGCAAATTGCAGTGATAACATTTTTTTCTTTGTACGAACGTTTTTGTTTGCACTAAAATCATCAAGCTGTAAACTAGCTCCACTCACAAGCAGGTCACGTTTCCAGATTAGATAGATCCTTGTGTGACGACTTACTGTTAATTGGTGTCGTTGAGATTGCTCTTAAAATTGAAGATGTTTCCTTCACGCTCCAGGATACCAGTAAAGACCTTTTAAAAGTTTTGTAAATGTTAAAACCACGTTACAAGTTGGGCAGTCACGGTGGCACAGCGGTAGAGTTGCTGCCTTACAGCGAATGCAGCGTCGGAGACCCGGGTTCCACCCCGACTACAGGTGCTGTCTGTACGGTGGCACGGTGGCGCAGCGGTAGAGTTGCTGCCTTGCAGCGAATGCAGTGCCGGAGACCCCGGTTCGATCCTGACTATGGGCGCCGTCTGTACGGAGTTTGTACGTTCTCCCCGTGATCTGCGTGGGTTTTCCAAGATCTTCGGTTTCCTCCCACACTCCAAAGACGTGCAGGTTTGTAGGTTAATTGCCTTGGTAAATGTAAAAATTGTCGCTAGTGGGTGTAGGATAGTGTTAATGTGTGGGGATCGCTGGTCGGCGCGGACCCGGTGGGCCGAAAGAGCCTGTTTCTGCGCTGTATCTCTACACTAAACTAAGTGATGGATTTTGATTAAAATGCTTATATTGGTTAATAAACTAATTTCCAATTTTTTGAATAAAATAACACCACGTTTCCTCCAATAAAAAATGAAGGAATATTTTCTGTACCAAACCTAATAGTCTAAATGCCGACTGTACACTGATTCATGCAAGGATGAGTTTGAACCAACATTGGAACAAAAAACTTACTTTTGGATAACTAGCACAGTTTGTAGAGGAAGGAACTGCAGATGGTGGTTTAAAACGAAGATAGATACAAAATGCTGTTGTAACTCGGTGGGACAGGCGGCATCTCTGGATAGAAGGAATGGATGATGTTTCAGGTCAAGAATGGGTCGACTGGGCTTGTATTCACTGGAATTTAGAAAGGCGAGAGGGGATCTTATAGAAACATATAAAATTCTTAAGAGATTGGACAGGAAAAATGTTCCCATGTTGGGGGAGTCCAGAACTAGGGGTCACAGTGTACGAATAAGGGGTAGGCCATTTAGGACTGAGATGAGGAAAAACTTTTTCATCCAGAGAGTTGTGAATCTGTGGAATTCTCTGACACAGAAGGCAGTGGAGGCCAATTCAATGGATGTTTTCAAGAGAGAGGTACATTTAGCTCTATGGAATCAAGGGATATGGGGAGAAAGCAGGAACGGGGTACTGATTTTGGGTGATCAGCCGTGATCATATTGAATGGCGATGCTGACTTGAAGGGCCAAATGGCCTACTCCTGCACCTATTTTCTATGTCCCGCTGAGTTACTCCAGCATTTTGTGTCTATCTTCAGCACAGTTTGTACTGGATGGTGTTGAACAAACTCCACCTTGTGTCGTACAGTACTTCTCATTGCCATTCTGTTTTCTCTTGGCTATGTGTAATTTATAGAAAATGTCTGCAACTCTCGTTCATTTTTTTTCTTGTTTTTACAGTGAAAGGAAATATGAATTTGAAGACTGCGTGAGGAAAAATAATTTTCTTTAACTGCAAAGGCAAAAAACAAACTTGCTTTTCACGAAACGATTTGTTATATCCATTGTGAAGGAGGCAACATGAATTTCTAAGCCCGCAAAATGGCCGACATCTCCCAGCAAATGTGGAAGACACAGAACAGAATCGTCGATGTCATACAATACTTGAGAGCCCAGCTTCTCACTGTTTGAATGGTCATGGGTTTTATCAACTGGTAAAGGTTCGCTGGCTTTGAAACTCCCACAAAAGGGTTCAGCCTTTACTGATGCAAGGCTTCAGCAGGGACAACTAGACAGAACTGCCACTGCAAAGCCCATGCTATGACAGTCAAGGGGAATAATCAGAGGAATACCAAGAGCGGCTCTTTCACCATGAACTCCGAGGAAATAGCTGCTTCTGTGTTTGCGACTGTGGGACCAGGTAAGATGATATCTGGCCAGTCAGCTGAAGATGAAAATAGGCTGAGTAATTCGGGCTGTGCTACTAAAATAAACCGTGTTGTCAAGGAGGGAACGCTGGCTGCAGATCCTGTGTCATTCCTTCGGGGTGCCTCTGAGGCTCCTGCAGAACTGCAGGGGACCGCGCACACAGCGATGTCCGCGGCACAACCGACGACCAAAGACACTTCTGCAAGTGGAGTGGAACCTCAGGGTGCAGCAATGGGAACCTCAGGCCCAAGTGCGGGGCGCCACACTGTAAACAGAGGCGGCTGGAACCAGCAACAATGCCATTCCAGCTTGTTGTTGGACAACCACAAGCCATGCCATTTGCAAACAGATGGAGATGTACGCTGGAACCTCGAGCTTCAACCCTCGCTCTTGGGGGACGGGATCAAAAACCCAACAGAAGAAAAGGCTTCAATGGATACGTCACCAACGTGCAGCCGTACAGTTGTAGTCGAAGACAGTTGCACAAACGTGAAGAGGAAGCACCATGTCAGCTGTGAGGATAAGCACAACCACATCTTTTATCCTGAACCGTGTTCTCCAGATACTTCATTTTTCCAGGTTGAAGATGCCAGTCGATCTTCAGCCTTTGCCTGTGCATCGAACGTGCTACTGCAGTTTCCAAAGGACTACATTGTAGAGGGTGTGGAAGGCGATAATTACGCTTGTCCAAGTTTGCAATCCACAGAGGCAGGGTTAGGCGCAAACCAAAGAAAGCTGAAGGTGAAACCATTGACTGAAAGGGTTCTAGCAGGTCATTTGATCAACCGGTTTCCTCTGAGGCCTTCCGTCAGCCATTTTGAAGATTCGGATGATGCCTGCGATGAAAGAATGGAAGATGAATTTAACCGGAACAGGAAGGAGAGGTCCACTTTACTGTTTAGACGATACAACAAGAATAACAGGGAAGTGAAGAAGTCTGTGTACACGGGATCTAAAGCACGCACAAGGAGATTACCATCGGGACGCATTGGTGCAAAGGCTAGCGAGTCTGTCAGACAAAGGAGAAATGATGGCCACCATGTGAAAGTTCCCAGAGTCCTCAGCGAGAAGCACATGATATGCCAAGCTCTGCTGATGGCGGACAAGTGGACCAGACCCAGCAGATATAAGGTAAGATACCACCGATACTGCTATTTTAATTGACTCTATTTTGTTTGGGTATTTATTATCCGAGGCTAGAAGCTATGGATTCAATTGGTGGTTTTAGAAACTAAAGAAATGACTGCAGTTTTCAGATGCCAACGTTTGATAATAATTCTGACTTGCTGGCTGATGTAAGATGTTTTTCATCTTGTCTATACAGTTGGAACTGGGATATTAATGTTGGTTGTGGCATGGCCTTCAGAAATTCCCAAGTTGGACTCCATTGTGAATAGGGTTGCCAACATCCTCACTCCCAAATAAGGGACAAAGGGTGACATCACCGCCCGCGCCCCACGTGACCTCACCCAGCCCAGCGGCCACGTGCTCCCGCTCCACCAATGGCGGCTGCCCGGACCGGGAGGCGGGTTGCTATGCAACCTCCTTTAGGCGGCACCCTGGCCTACACTGTCCGGGACTACAGCGGCCCCCGGGCTACAATGTCCGGGCCTACAGCGCCCTCCCAGGCCTGCAATGTCCGGGCCTACAGTGTCCGGGCCTACAGCATCCGGGCCTACAGCATCCGGGCGTACAGAATCCGGGCCTACAGCGTCCGGGCCTACAGCGTTCGGGCCTACAGCGTCCGGGCCTACAGTGTCCGGACCTACAGCGCTGTCCGGGCCTAATACGGGACAAACCAAATTAACCCAAAATATGGGATGTCCCGGCTAATACGGGACAGTTGGCAACCCTGATTGTGAAGCATTTACTGAGCAGCCTAGTCAAAATAGAATTGTTGAGGTGGGCTTTTAATGAACAGGTCCAAACTGTAGAGAGTTCACTTTTGTTTACAATATATCTACGCTTACCATAAACACGTGTGTATGTACTGAGATGAAGCTGGATTATTGGTGTTTAATGCATTCGAAAGCCATGGGAGTGACTTTCCAGGAACACTAAACCAGCAGCGATAGTTTATGATGTGCGATGACTTTTAGGAATGTTCAATCATTTTCAGATGTAATAAAAACGTGTTTGTGACTTTTTTCCCCCCTGGTGATTCATTCGAGTTTAATGAACTGTGTGCAGTATGTAAGAGGAGAAATTGATTTGTGGGTTCTGGTTGTGTGAGTGAGTTGTCAAAATAGCCGAGTTCCTTACTGGTGGTAAATTGGAAGATAAAGGTAACTATTCTAGCAGAATTTAAATGTGAACCATAAGTCATAAATGGAGACTTTCATGATTGTATAATTTTCCATTTCAACAGTAATGTTGTTCTTTTGCTCTCTTCCATTGTACCGCATTTTGGAAAATTACAAAATTGCAGAAAAATGATGTGATGAAACATAATACTCTGTTTGAGGTCTTCCCATCTAGCTTCCACCCCGTCTTTGGGTGGCATGGTGGCACAGCGGTAGAGCTGCTGCCTTACAGCGCCAGAGACCCGGGTTCGATCCCGACTGCGGGTGCTGTCTGTACGGAGTTTGTACGTTCTCCCCGTGACCTGCGTGGGTTTTCTCCGAGATCTTCGGTTTCCTCCCACACTCCAAAGACATACAGGTATGTAGGTGAATTGGCTTGGTAAATGTGAAAATTGTCCCTAGTGGGTGTAGGATAGTGTTAATGTGCGGGGATCGCTGGGCGGCGCGGACCCGGCGGGCCAATGGGCCTGTTTCCGCGCTGTATCTCTAAACTAAACTAAACTAAATCTTCAGAACCAACTCCTCCCTGGCTAAATAAGGAGAGGTTGGACAAGCTAGGACATTGCTGGAGCGTAGGAGACTGAGGGGTGATCTAATCAAGAGGGGCATGGATATGGTGAATGCACACAGGCTTTACCCAGAGTGAGGGGAAAGATTTATTAATAATCTGAGGGGCATTTCTTTCCACACAGAATGGGTCATGTATGAAACGAGCTGCCCGAGGAAGTAGTTGGGACAAGTGCCATAGCAACATTTAAAGCATTTGGACAGGCACATGAATAGGAAAGATTCAGAGGCTAAATGTGAGGAAATTGGACCTGCTCAGATTGGTAGCTTGGTCACCATAGACCATCGGTTGCTCAGCACTTTACCTCCCCCTCCCATTCCCAATCTGACCTTTCTATCCTGGGCCTCCTCCATTGTCAGACTGAGGCACAGTGCAAATTGGAGGGACAGCACCTCATATTTCACCGGTAGCTTACACCCCAGCGGTATGAACATTGACTTCTCTAACTTCAAGTAGCCCTTGCTTTCCCTCTCTCTCCATCCCCTCCCCCTTCCCAGTTCTCCCACCAGTCTTACTGTCTCCGACTACATCCTATCTTTGTCCCGCCACCTCCCCTGACATCAGTCTGAAGAAGGGTCTCGACCCAAAACGTCACCCGTTCCTTCTCTCCAGAGATGCTGCCTGACCCGCTGAGTGACTCCAGCGTTTTGTGTCTACCTTTGACTTCAACCAGCATCTGCAGTTCTTTCCTACACTCACCAGAGACCAGTTGGGCCGAGGAGCCTGGCTCTGTGTTTAATTTAGTTTAGAGGTGGAAAGAGGCCCTTTGGCCCACTGAGTCTGCATTGACCATCGATGTACTAGTACTATCGTACACATCAGCAACAATTTACAGACGCCAATTAACCTACAAACCTGCATGTCTTTGGAGTGTGGGAGGAACCTGGAGCACCTAGAGAAAACCCACATGGTCACATAGAGAATGGACCAATTCCATACAGACAGCACCTGTAGTCAGGATCGAACCCGGGTCTCTGACACTGTAAGGCAGCAACTTTTGTGTTGAATGAATCTGCAACTTTAAAATATCAAAGAGACTAAAGTGGATTACATATCCAGGTCCTAGTCTAGCACTTAAATCATTGGCTCATACAGAAGTGATCCAAGTAAAACCAATATAAAACTTGTCAATGCTACTTGGATAGGTTATGACCTCTGCTGCTAAATGCAGTATGTAAACGTAAGATTGCTTGACCATATAAACACATTGGAGCACTTTGTGGTCATCAGTAGATTAGATTAGATTCGAGATACAGTGTGGAAACCGGCCCTTTCGGCCCACCGGGTCCGCGCCGACCAGCGATCCCCGCACACTAACACTTTCCTACACTCACTAGGGACAATTTTTACATTTACCAAGCCAATTAACCTACAAACCTGTACGTCTTTGGAGTGTGGGAGGAAACCGAAAATCTCGGAGAAAACCCACGCAGGTCACGGGGAGAACGTACAAACTCCATACAGACAGCACCCGTAGTCGGGATGGAACCCGGGTCTCCGGCGCTGCATTCGCTGTAAGGCGGCAACACTACCTCCGTCAGTATAAAGGTTAAGTGCTTCGTTCACTAGCATTGTCGCACCATCTGAGCAGAGAAAGGTCAAGTTCAATTGTATGTGAATAAAGCAAAATGTATTAATGTTGCTTCGAGAATGGGGAATCTATTAAAGAAGCATTTTTGCCTGAAACAGCAAATGATTTTAACAAGTACCTTCGAGTGGCTCGACAGAGTGCTCCCCCACCGGTTCAAACAAGCATCGTGATGACAACAGCCTTCAAAGTCCTCTCTGCACTGAGAGGAAGAAGTTTTATTTAGCTGATCCAGCTAATTCAGTTTGTTGTTCCTCTGTTCCATTCTCTACGTCTTTATTTTTAATAAAGACAAGAGCAATGTATTAACGTAAGGGCTAACAATGTTTTGGTAGATATGACCATAAAACAATCTTGCCTCTTGATATGTTGCCACATAAGTATTTCTGAAGTTTAAAAATTGATTATTTATAAGTGGACACGATAGCAGTGTTATCGCTGTCGTTCTGACCGTGGGTGGCGCGGCGGTAGAGTTGCCGCCTTACAGCGAATGCAGCGCCAAAGACCCGGGTTCCATCCCGACTATAGGTGCTGTCTGTACCGAGTTTGTACGTTCCCCCCCTGACCTGCGTGGGCTTTCTCCGAGATCTTCGGTTTCCTCCCGCACTCCAGAGCTGTACAGGTTTGTAGGTTAATTGGCTTAGGTTTGTATACTTGGTGTATGGTGTAAATTGTTCCTAGTGTGTGCAGGCTTGTGTTAATGTGTGGGGATCGCTGGTCTGTGTGTACTCTGTGGACCGAAGGGCCTGTTTCCGTGCTGTATCTCTAAACTATGCGAAATTAAAATGGAACCAGGGGCCACAGTCTTAGAATAAAGGGGAGGCCGTTTAAAACTGAGGTGAGAAAATACTTTTTCACCCAGAGAGTTGTGAGTTTGTGGAATTCTCTGCCACAGAGGGCAGTGGAAGCCAAATCACTGATTTAAGAGAGAGTTAGATAGAGTTCTAGGGGCTAGTGGAATCAAGGGACAGGTTATTGATTGGGGACGATCAGCCATGATCACAATGAATGGCGGCACTGGTTCGAATGGCCGAATGGCCTCCTCCTGCACCTAGTTTCTATGTTTCTAACATAAGCCATATGTTTATAAGAGCAGCAGGTTTGGTAGCAGGTTCTTTGTTGTTGTTCATTCGGGAAGTAACAAGGGGAGTGAGCATCCAAACAAATATCAATGAAACAAAGTATTTAAAATCATACGCATAGATTTCATCGTCCTTAAAGGTACATGCATGCCCAATACACAACTCTTTATATAAATAAGTTACAAAGACATCTTAATGTCAATCTATATATATTCTAATCTATTGAATAATTGTTTAATGAGGTGCTGTCCGACTTTGACTAATACAATTTTCATTCAGAAAAAGAGTAAAACGCAGGCATGCATACCTCAAGAAAATCATCCAAACCGTTAAGATTTAGATTTAGATTTAGAGATACATCGCGGAAACAGTCCCTTCGGCCCACCGGGTCCGTGCCGCCCAGCGATCCCCGCACACTAACACTATCCTACACACACTAGGGACAAGTTTTACATTTACCAAGCCAATTAACCTACATACCTGCACGTCTTTGGAGTGTGGGATGAAACCGAAGATCTCGGAGAAAACCCACGCAGGTCACGGGGAGAACGTACAAACTCCGTACAAACAGCACCCGTAGTCAGGATTGAACATGAGTCTCCGGCGCTGCATTCGCTGTAAGGCAGCAACTCTACCGCTGCGCCACCGTGCCGCTTGACTCTATCAGGTTCCAATTTCCTTTAACATAAAAACATAGTGAGATATCCTGGTCCATTCCTTGGTTGCGATCAGAGTGACCGACGTACCTGAGCAAACTGACGTGGTTTTCCATGATGAAAACACATACCCTCTGGCCTCTCTTTCTTCACTTCTCTGTTGATTCTCTCCACCTTTGTCCCGTCGATAAAGACAAGCTCATCCTCATCCTTCCTCTTCCAAAGTCCACAATCAGTCCCTTGGTCTCACTGACATTGAGAGCCAGGTTGTTTTGCTGGCACCACTTGGCCCTAAACAGTGCGCACTGGGAAACACTCTGAGAGAACCCAAAGCGTTTCAAAGATTTGCAACATCCACTGCATTTTTATATTATTACGACAAAATGGCCACATGCGGATTCCACATATTTTTGAATTCTTTCCAGGTGAGGCAGAGGTTCACCTGCATCTCCTCCAACCTCATCTATTGTATCCATTGTTCCCGATGTCAACTTCTCTACATCGGCGAGGCCAAATGCAGACTCGGCGATCGTTTCACTCAACACCTTCGCTCAGTCCGCCTTAACCAACCTGATCTCCCGGTGGCTTAGCACTTCAACTCCCACTCCCACTCCCAGACTGACCTTTCTGAAATGGGCCTCCTCCATTGTCAGTGTGAGGCCCAGTGCAAATTGGAGGAACAGAATCTCATATTTCCCTTGGGCAGTTTACACCCCAACGGTATGAACATTGACTTCTCCAACTTCAGATAGTTCCTCTGTCCCTCTCTTTCCCCTCCCCCTTCCCAGTTCTCCCACTGTCTTCCCGTCTCCGACCTCATCTTATCTTTGTCCCGCCCCCTCCCCTGACATCAGTCTGAAGGAGGGTCTCGATCCGAAGCATCTGTGGAGAGAAGGAATGGGTGATGTTTCCCTTTCCAACACATCTTTGTTCAATGTCTCTGGAGCCTTTCATCTTTGTCTTTTCCCGGAGTTAACTTTAACCTAATGTTCCTTGCTATTTAGAAAGCGTCTCTCCTATTTGTCTAACAAATGTCTGCAATAAAACTCACCACTCCCTGATGGGGTTTATGGCCCTCAGCTTAGTTTACAATCTCCAATGTTTATTTTAGCTATGGCGGGGAATCTAAACACCATGAGCTCTACCTAACTCTCTTTTAAATTCATTCACTGAATTGGCCTCCACTGCCCTCTGTGGCAGAGAATTCCACAAATTCACAACTCTCTGGGTGAAAAAGCTTTTTCTCATCTCAGTTTTAAATGGCCTCCCCTTTATTCTTAGACTGTGGCCCCTGGTTCTGGACTCCCCCAACATTGGGAACATTTTTCCTGCATCTAGCTTGTCCAGTCCTTTCATAATTGTATGCGTCTCTATAAGATCCCCTCTCATCCTTCTAAACTCCAGTGAATACAAGCCCAGTCTTTCCGAATCTTTCCTCATATGGCAGTCCCGCCATCCCGGGGATTAACCTGGTTAAAATGTTGGCTTCTTTTCCCATCCTGATTGCCCAGTATATAAGCTCTTGGGTATTAGACATTGGATAATACACACATTACAAACTTCTTGTCTTCCTTTGTAATGGTCCGAATTGCCGCCATCATCGTGTCCCCCACCGTCCCCGAGCATTTCCCTCCAGTGCTGGTCCGTGATTGTCAATCGATGACTGAGTACGTCTGTAAACCAGGGCCGCAGTTCCCCAATGGTTTCCCACAGAATAACCTGCGTGACACAACCCATGAGTGTGTGATGATCATAATATTCTGTTTTGTGTTCCCCTCTGGGATCTCAGTGATATAATTTGCTCTTGAGAACAAAGCAGCTTGTTCCACTTACAGGGTAAATGAGTAATACATGTTGTAGTTGTAAACCCAGCAACATATCCATTACATCCTCTGCCTGACATCACCACTCTAGCAGGAGAAATGCATTCTCCACTCTTCAACACGTGATAGGTGCCGTGCTGCGATCACCTTTGTTGCCAATGCAGCTTTGAGAATTATTGAGAAAAATTGAACAATTCAATGAATATTAAAGCTCTAACCCCCCCCCCCTTTTAGTTAGTTTAGTTGTGTTTAGAGATGCAGCGCGGAAACAGGCCCTTCGGCCCACCGGGTCCGCGCCGACCACGCAGGTCATGGGGAGAACGTACAAACTCCGTACAGACAGCACCCGTAGTCGTGATGGAACCCGGGTCTCCGGCGCTGCATTCGCTGTAAGGCAGCAACTCTACCGCCGCGCCACTTATTTTCTGGACTCCCACTTATTTCACTGCTCCTATTCCCTCCCCCACTTACTTTCCTCCCTCTGGCTTCGCAACTCACAACTCTTCAATCCTGTCACATACCTCCTGTTCTTATCCCTGACCTTTGTCCCAACTATCAACCCCCCCCCCCCCCCTCGCCTGTGACCAGGGAGACCCTGCCTCTCCCCTCTTCCAGCTTTCTAACCCCCAACTACCTCCTCCTCAATCAGTCTGAAGAAGGGTCCCCACCCAAAATGTTGCCTACCAATCTTCACCAGAGATGCTGGTTGGCCAGTTCATTGGCTATATTTAAGAGGGAGTTAGATGTGGCCCTTATGGCTAAAGGGATCAGGGGGTATGGAGAGAAGGCAGGTACGGGATACTGAGCTGGATGATCAGCCATGATCATATTGAATGGCGGTGCAGGCTCGAAGGGCCGAATGGCCTACTCCTGCACCTATTTTCTATGTTTCTATGTTTCTATGCTGCCTGACTTGCTGAGTTACTCCAGCACATTGTGTCCTTTTGTGTATTAACCAGCATCTGCAGTTCCTTGTCTCTAGCATCTTCCCTCTGCTGTCAGTAAAGCTACAAACAACGCAAGAGCTTCTCAACAGATGTCCTCTGTTAAATGTGAAAACTCGGTTGTGGCTAACACAATACATTAAAGGTACACTGTATATGTGCTCAGTATAAGACCTCTTTTTTTCCTCTTCCTTCTGATGTCTCTACCCAAGATTTCTAAATCACAGTGGTACTCTTGAAGCATGGAGCTATATGTTGCAGCTTATATATCATGCACATTGAATTCCTTGCCATGATCCTAACATTTTACAAATAAAATCTATGGTCCAGATTTTACTGGTAAATACTATCAGGTTGGAAGTCAAATGGAGTCAAATGCATAAATATCAACTGAGAGTCATAGAATCATAGTGTGATAGAGTGTGGAAACAGGCCCATCGGCCCAACACGCCCACACCGGCCAACAATGTCCCAGCTACCCTAGTCCCACTTGCCTGCGCTTGGTCCATAACCCTCCAAACCTGTCCTGTCCATGTACCTGTCCAACTGTTTCTTAAACGATGGGATAGTCCCAGCCTCAACTACCTCCTCTGGCAGCTTGTTCCATACACCCACCACCCTCTGTGTGAAAAGTTACCTCTCGGATTCCCCTACTCTGGGCAAAAGACTCTGTGCATCTCTTGATTTTGTACACTTCTACAAGATCTCCCCTCATCCTCCTGCGCTCCATGGAATAGAGACCCAGCCTACTCAACCTCTCCTTGTAGCTCACACCCTCTAGTCCTGGCAACATCCTCGTAAATCTTTTCTGAACCTTTTCAAACTTCACTGAACTGAAGCCATATGTGGATACACCAGTGAGTGGTGGTGGAAACAACAGGTCAGGCAGCACCCGTAGTGGAATGTAACAGACAGTGTGTCAGGTCTGAAGATGGGTCTCGACCCGAAACATCACCTATTCCTTTTCTCCAGAGACGCAGCCTGACCCGCTGAGTTACTCCAGCTTTTTGAGTCTAGCCTTCTTCAAGATATTCCTTTTAATTATTTTCGATTCCGTGTCTTAACCAACAACATTTTGACTTCAGCATAAATGAACTGCTAACACAAAGTGTGGGTGGAATTCAACGGGTCAGGGGGCATCTGCGGAGGGAATGGGCAGGTGATGTTTTGGATCAGGACCCTGCTTCAGATTGATCAATAGGCAGCATTTCCGGTCTGGACCCTTCCTCGGATTGATGAACTAAATGGACATCTTGTCATCTCATGAAAATGCTAACATAAATGGTTGTACTCTGTTAATATCATTCAAGGCACATGCATTTTCATGTGGGGGGGGGGTGGGGAAACTGTAAAATTGTCTCTTCCGAACGGAGACACGGCCTTTTTTCTGGGTGGTATTTCCGTTCATGTTGCGGCCTACCATCGGCCAAACACCTGGAGCTGGCGGCCTCCAGCTGGGACCACCTGGGCTCTGGTTCTCAGGCGGGAACGGCTGCAACTCACCTTCGGAGGCTTCACCCGCGGGCCCTGTGGACGTCGGAAGCTCGCAGGTCCCTGGGTGGGGGCCGACATCGGGAGCTCCGGCAGCAGCGGCTTCTTCGCCCGCCCCGAATCGTGGGGCTTGGGTCGGCCCGCCGCGGACCTTTCACCTTCCGGCGCAGCCTGGAATAGGCCGCGGGATTTTCCACCGCCCGGCGGGGGCTTCAATGTCGGGAGCCCCGACTGCCCCGACGTGGCAAGTTTGACTGCCTGACCGCGGGAGAAGACGGCAGGGAAGAGAAAGACATTCTGGCCTTCCATCACAGTGAGGAGGTGACTGGAGGAGACTCACTGTGATGGATGTTTCTTTTGTTTGTTTCGTGTTGGTTTGTGATTGTGTGTGTTATTGTTTATTTTTATTGCTCTTATTGTCGGACTGTGGGTAACAGAATTTCGTCCAAAAGACTTATATAATGTCTGGTTTATTATATTGGTTACAGTGTACTATGTTTACATATTCTGTTGTGCTGCTGCAAGTAAGAATGTCATTGTACTGTCTGGGACACACGACAATTAAACACTAAACTCTCTTGACTCTTGCCCTCCACAATATCCCCATTGGCCTTCGATAAGAGTCAACGTTGTGAGCTTAAGTGAGGGGCCTTGAATCTGAACCAGTTTGCTTTGGCTCTTTCAGCTCCAGTTTTTGTTCCAAGATAAAATGAATCCTGTTGTAAAGATTATCTTGGTAAAAGTGCTTGGTGATTTGTTTTGGGCTGAAGAATATGCATGCACAAGGGCCAGTGAGAAGAGATTGTAATTGCAGACAAGTGTCCTGAAACTGGCTGTTAACTGATCTGTCATGTTCATACGTTTGGATTCCTCCACACTGTGATCATGCTCCAGTAAATTAAATTACTTACTGCAACCTCCTGTAGTTTAGTTCAGTTTAGAGATACAGCGCGGAAACAGGCCCTTCAGCTCACTGAATCTGCGCCGATCAGAGATTCCCGCACACTAACACAATCCTACACACACTAGGGACAAGTGTTACATTTTTCCCGAAGCCAATTAACCTACAAACCTCCATGTCTTTGGAGTGTGGGAGAAAACCGGAGCACCCGGAGAAAACCCACGCAGGTCACGGGGAGAACGTTCAAACTCCATACAGACAGCACCCGTAGTCAGGATCGAACCTGAGTCTCTGAATCTAGTCTATTGAATCACGCAGTAAAGCAGCATAGAAGCAACATACTTTTGGTGGAACCTAGGCAATTAATTTTATTCCCTGGCCATCCCATTACCTTTTGTTTTTCTGCTGAAATAATCCACCTATTCTCTTTCAGTCTTTAACCTGTTTTCACCGTACTCTGGACCATAACTTGTTGAGTAAAATTGTTTCAGCAGCTATTTTTCTGACAGTGATTTTTTGACTCCTTTCAAATATAGTAAGGTTCATTTATTTTGGTTTTGAATGTTACATTCAGATTAGGGGTGCCAACTATCTCACTCCCAAATATGGGAAAGGTGACGTCACCGCCCCGCGCCCCATGTGACCTCACCCAGCCAGCGGCCACGTGCTCCCGCTCCACCAATGCCGGCCGCCTGGGCTGGGAGACGGGTTGCTACGCAACCTCTGTTAGGCGGCGCCCGGGCCTCCGGACCTAGACTGTCTGGGCCTACACTGTCTGCAGCTAAAATGTTGGAAACCTAGAGTGTCGGGACCTAAACTGTCGGGGCTTACAGCGTCCGGGCCTACAGCGTCGGGGCCTTCAGCGTCAGGGCCTACAGCGTCCGGGCCTACAGCGTCCGGGCCTACAGCGTCGGGGCCTACAGCGTCCGGGCCTACAGCGTCCGGGCCTACAGCGTCCGGGCCTACAGCGTCGGGCCTACAGCGTCGGGGCCTACAGCGTCCGGGCCTACAGTGCCCCCTGGGCCTAATATGGGGCAAGGGCGGTCCCATACGGGACAATCCAATTTAGCCCACAATACGGGATGCCCCAGCTAATACTGGACAGTTGGCAACCCTAATTCAGATGCACCTCACACTTATTTTAAAAAGAAATTACTATGTTCAATTCAGAGTCACGTATTTCGATCGAGTGAGTGCCAGACTATCAGACCCTTACTCTCAGCCTAGTTGTTAACCAGAACTACCTGCCCCCTCACATAAACATGATAAATTCCCCCGGTGTGTCGGAGTAGAATAATGCCGTCTTGCCCAGCCCCCTTTCCAATATTTATTCTCCATCATGCAAGTAATTTGGTCATTAACACATTTCTGCTTGTTAAAGCTTTGCTTTATCCATTATACTGCAGCAATGACCAGCTTTCTGAAACAAAAGGGTATTCAGCTATGAACGTGTTGTTATTATTAAAATATGAACATTGCGAAATCATTGCAGTTCCTGCCATTTATTAGCAAATAGACCGCTTATTGTATGCAGTGCAAGTAGGCTTTTGACATTCCTCCATCTGACCTGAAACTTGAATTCATTCAATTGAAATGAAAGTGAAAGCAAACAAACTATTAAATATGTAGGAAAGAACTGCAGATGCTGGTTTAAACCAAAGATAGACACAAAAAGCTGGAGTAACTCAGCGGGACAGGCAGCATCTCTGGAGAAAAGGAATAGGTGACGTTTTGGGTCGATACCCTTCTTCAGACTGTTAAATATTAAACTATTAAATATCACTGGCAATTTACTGTATGGTTACGATTGCCAACATTCTCATTCCCAAATAAGGGACAAAAGGTGACGTCACCGCCCCGCGCCCAATGTGACCTCACCCAGCCAGCGGTCACGTGCTCCCGCTCCACCAATGGCGGCCACCCGGGCCGGGAGGCGGGTTGCTACACAACCTCCATTAGGAGACGCCCAGGTCTCCAGGCCTACACTGTCCGGCTGCAGTGTCCAGGCCTACAGTGTCCGGGCCTACAGCGTCCAATATACGGGATGTCCCGGCTAATACGGGACAGTTGGCAACCCTATGTATGGATGAGGTACAAAACAAAGATCAGCTACCCTTCTCTTGGTAACTGGTCATTTCTTCATAGAGTGGGGTGTCTGCAATGATGGCCATTAGGGGCAT
The DNA here is from genome assembly GCF_053455715.1 of Rhinoraja longicauda. Classification (NCBI taxonomy): domain Eukaryota; kingdom Metazoa; phylum Chordata; class Chondrichthyes; order Rajiformes; family Arhynchobatidae; genus Rhinoraja; species Rhinoraja longicauda. The sequence continues at coordinate 45,670,138 of NC_135968.1, forward strand.
GCTGTGGATTTTTTTCATGTATACAAATCAAGGGACATGGCTGTTGCTGCCAACCTGAGCATTTATGGTCCCTGAGAAGGTGCTTCTGCAGGCGTGATAAATGTACTTCTGCATTTAATTTAAAGTTTAAAGATACAGCGCGGAAACAGGCCCTATCGGCCCACTGGGTCCACGCCGACCAGCGATACCCGCACATTAACACCATCCTACACACACTAAGGACCATTTTTACATTCACCAAGCCAATTAACCTACAAACATTAACACTATCCTACACCCACTAGGGACCATTTTTACATTCACCAAGCCAATTAACCTACAAACCTGTACGCCTTTGGAGTGTGGGAGGAAACCGAAGATCTCGGAGTAAACCCACGCAGGTTACGGGGAGAACGTACAAACTCCGTACAGACAGCGCCCGTAGTCGGGATGGAACCCGGGTCTCCGGCGCTGCATTCGCTGTAAGGCAGCAACTCTACCGCTGTGCCACCGTGACCGCCCATCGCATTGCTGCTTGGTTGGAGCAAAGTAGCTGCAAAACCTTCACCCAGCGATAGTTTGATTTAGTTTAGAGATACAGCGTGGAAACAGGCCCTTTGGCTCACAGAGTCTGTGCAGATCAGTGATCCCCGCACACTAACACTATCCCACACACACTAGGGACAATTTACATGTGTACCAAGTGAATTAACCGATGTCTTTGGAGTGAGGGAGAAAACCGGAGATCCCGGAGAAAATCCATGCAGGTCATGGGGAGAGCGTACAAACTCCGTACAGGCAGCACCCGTAGTCGGGATGGAACCTGGGTACCTGGCGCTGTAATGCAGCAACCGTGCTGCTGCACCACTGTGTTAGTGAAGGAACTATTTACAAATCAGCAATATGTGTGAATTGGATATGACTTTGTACACACGTGCTTTCTTTCCCAGGTGGCTTAGGTTGTGGATTTGTGGGGGATGAAGAAGGGTCTCGACCCGAAACGTCACCCATTCCTTCTCTCCTGAGATGCCGCCTGACCTGCTGAGTTACTCCAGCATTTTGCGAAATAAATGTCCAAGAACCTTAGTCAAGTCCCAGCTGTGCACCCAGAATGCAGCAGGGGTATGCCAGTACTGGATGCTGGAGACGGACACAAAATGCTGGAGTAACTCAGCGGGACAGGTAGCATCTCTGTAGAGAAGGAACGGGTTGAGATCAGTCTGAAGAATAGTCTCGACCCGAAACATCACCCATTCCTTCTCTCCAGAGATGCTGCCTGTCCTGCTGAGTTACTCCAGCATTTTGTGTCTATGCTCACCTACAAACCTGTACGTCTTTGGAGTGCGGGAGGAAACCGAAGATCTTTGAGAAAACCCACGCAGGTCACGGGGAGAACGTACAAACTCCGTACAGACAGCGCCCGTAGTCGGGATGGAACCCGGGTCACTGGCGTTGCAAGGCAGCAACTCTACCGCTGCGCCACCGTGCCGTGCATCTCTTCATGTTCTCATGACTTTAAGCCACTTAATAGATACGGCCTCATCATGCTTGGTGTCAAATTTTGATTCATGGCACTTCGATTCTACGTGCTTGGATTTTTTCCACGTCAAACACACTATGCGAATACACACTGTTGGTGTGCTGATTTTATTTGATTTTAAAAGTCTTTGTATTTTGAATTGCCTGGCCCTTTACGTTACATCTTGCTATTGAAATGGTTTGCTTTGCTTCTTACGGTGGAGGTTTGCAAGTGTTGTCGATGCTGTACTGATCTGGACATTTGGGCAGCATCCCATCAGAATTCTGACATGCCGAGCAGGAAGTGAAATGGCCATGAGACTTCAGGAAGTGAGTTACTCACCATACAACAACACTGTTAGACTCTGAACTCTTCAAGTCATTATTTGTCTGATAGAGTTATGTTTCTGGTCAGCCATGACCCTTGGCATGTTGATTGTGGAGGATCTGCTGATGTAAATGTGGTTGAGTGTCAAGATAATTGATTAGACTTTCTCTTCTTGAAGCTAGTCATTGCCCTGCCCCGTGCAGCTCGATTACTGTTTCATAGATTTAGCACTAAGTGGTCCCATTAAAGCCATACAGCACAGAAACAGGCCCTTCAGCCCAACTTGCCCATGCCGACCAATTTGCCCCATCCACACGAGTCCCACCTGCCCAAGTTTGGCCCATATCCCTCTAAACCTTACCAAACCATGTACCTGTCCAAATGTCTTTTAAATGCCTCTACTACTTCCTCTGGCAGTACGTTCCTTACACCCACCACCATCTGTGTGAAAAATGTGCCTCTCAGATTCGTGCTAAACCTTTCCCATCTCACCTTAAACCTATGTCTCTTTCTGTGTCAGACGGGTCTCTTTTGTAAGATGCTGGGGTTTTTATTGTTGAGGGGTAGGAGAAAAACTGCAGATGCTGGTTTAAATCGAAGGTAGACACAAAATGCTGGAGTAACTCAGCAGGTCCGGCAGCATCTCGGGAGAGAAGGAATGGATGACGTTTCGGGTCGAGACCCTCTTCAGACCCTTCTTCTCATAACCTTATGCCTTTTCTTGTCATCCAAAGTAATCCTGAACTACTTTAATGAATCCCAGGTGGTGGGCCTGGTTGCCTGGAGTCCTAATTTCTTGATGCTACACTTGTTGAGAATATATTTTACATTGAACACATAACTTTACAGCGCAGGAACAGGCCCTTCGGCCCACTATGTCTGTGCCGAACATGATGCCATGTCCTACCTGCCTGCACAGAATACATGTCCCTCAGTCTGAAGAAGGGTCTCGACCCGAAATGTCACCTATTCCTTTTCTCCAGAGATGTTGTCTGACCCGCTGAATTCCTCCAGCATTTTATCTGCATCTTCAGTTTAAACCAGCATCTGCAGTTCCATCCTATACAGCACATATCCCTCTATCTCCTGCATGTTCATACAGTTCACTCCAAAAGTCACCTAAATGCCTCGATCATATCTCTCTCCACCACCACCCCCAGCAGCAAGTTCCAGGCAAGCATCACTCTCTGTGTTTAATAAAAACTTGCCCTGCCCATCTGCTTTAAACATTGCCCTGCACATCATACAGCAATGCCCACTAGTCTTGGAAATGTCCTCCATGGGGGAAAAAGGTTCTGACTGTCTACCCTATCTATGTCTCTCATAATTTTATATACTTCCATCGGGTCTCCCCACAACCTCCACATTCCAGAGAAATGGAACAGAGTCTGTACGTTCTCCCCGTGACCTGCGTGGGTTTTCTCCGAGATCTTCGGTTTCCTCCCACACTCCAAAGACGTACAGGTTTGTAGGTTAATTGGCTTGGTGAATGTAAAAAATTGTCCCTAGTGGGTGTAGGATAGTGTTAGTGTGCGGGGATCGCTGGTCGGCGCGGACCCGGTGGGCCGAAGTTTCCGCGCTGTATCTCTAAACTAAACTAAAACAATCCAAGACTGTCTAAGAACAGTCTGAAGAAAGGTCCAGACCCAAAATGTCAACTACCCATGTTCTCCAGGGATGCTGTCCTGCATTCCTCAGAGTTGCTCGTGAAATTATCTTCCTCTAATCCCTTCATAGAACCTCCTCCTTGGTCCTACCTATGTCATTAGATGCCACATAAAACACAAAATTCAATCCTTTGCCACCTATTCCAAATGTAGGAAGGAATTGCCGATGCTGGTTTAAACCGAAGATAGACACAAAAAGCTGGAGTAACTCAGTGGGTCAGGCAGCGTCCGGTCACCTATTCCTTTTCTCCAGAGATGCTGTCTGAGCCGCTGAGCTACCCCAGCTTTTTGTCTCTCTCTTCGCCTCCTATTCCGTGTTCCTTCCCATCCCTGACCACTGGTCCTTAACCTTGGCATTGGGCAGATGTTACATCCTTTTATTAAAATCAAAAATATTTATTTAAATATCATAATAATATATACAATACACTAAAACCAAAACCAAATCCACCACCATAATACAAGACAAACAGTAAGCTACTATACAACTATCTTACACTCCAGGATGCATCCAACCCCCCGCGGTGCCCAGCGGTCACGGGTGTCCCCCAGGGTGCCCGTAGACAGCGCGTGGTCCCTATCCAACACCACCCCAGGGTTGGACGTAACCCTGGAAAAGGGGCAGGCAGCCGGCTCGGTCAGAGCCCTCTTCCGCCTGGTGCCGTGACTCGTGGATGGCCAGCTTGGCCAGGCCCAGGAGCAACCCAACCAGGACATCCTTGGCCCAATGTTACGTCCTTGGGGACTGGCATTGTCAATTGCTGGCAGCAATATTTATCCACCAGAGCATCCAATCTCTCGTCATTACCCTACGGCTTTTTATGTACCCACCACATTTGTGTGGCATCTCCGACCCTGTACCACAGTACTACCGTCAGTTGTTCATCTTCCTGCATTCATCCACAAAGCCTGCAGACGGCATCCATCCACAAAGCCGAAGGCCACACAATGGCGCGGTGGTAGAGTTGCTGCCTTACAGCAAATGCAGTGCTGGAGACCCGGGTTCCATCCTGACTACGGGTGCTGTCTGTATGGAGTTTGTACGTTCTCCCCGTGACCTGCGTGGGTTTTCTCCGAGATCTTCGGTTTCCTCCCACATTCCAAAGAAGTACAGGTTTGTAGGTTAATTGGCTTGGTGTAAGTGTAAATGATTCCTAGTGGGTGTAGGATGGTGTTAATGTGCGGGGATCGCTGGTCGGCGCGGACCCGGTGGGCTGAAGGGCCTGTTTCCGTGCTATCTCTAAACTAAACTAAACTGAACTTCATGCCCGTTTGGTAAGAGCACAGGCTGAGGCACTCCCAACACGACCTCTTTAGTCCCCAGAACTGTTTGACTCTTTGTTGCTTACTCCTGTCCCTGAACCACTATCCAAATCCTGAAGAAAAGAATCTAAAGTTGCCAAGATAGAGAGAGGCTTGGAGGCTGTTTTTGAGAAAAAATATCATGTTGGCAGGCAGCAGTGTAAAACGGTTCTCCTGGGGCTGAAACATTCTGCCTGAGTCAGTCCTGTGCTCCGACTGCACTGTAAGTCTGGGAGATCACAGTGCCTGCCTTGTGTTCTGCAAGGGTGCTACATATCTTTCCACAGAACGTTGGCTCCGAAATTAAAAATAATATTTATTATTCTTACTGAGCCAAAGCTCGGAGGAAACTTATACTGCACAGCTGCAAGTCAATCAGCTGGGGTGATGTAATTTAACATGGAGAGCATTAGAATGTAGGATGAACAAGCTGATGCTGAAGTGGGTGAGACCGCACCTGGAGTACTGTGTGCAGTTGTACAGGGCCCTAGTGAGACCGCACCTGGAGTACTGTGTGCAGTTGTACAGGGCCCTAGTGAGACCGCACCTGGAGTACTGTGTGCAGTTGTACAGGGCCCTAGTGAGACCGCACCTGGAGTACTGTGTGCAGTTTTGGTCTCCACATTTGAGGAAGGATATTCTTGCCATTGAGGGCGTGCAGTGTAGGTTTACTAGGTTAATTCCCGGAATGGCGGGACTGTCATATGTTGAAAGACTGGAGCGACTAGGCTTGTATACACTGGAATTTAGAAGGATGAGAGGGGATCTTATCGAAACGTATAAGATTATTAAGGGGTTGGACACGTTAGAGGCAGGAAAGCATGTTCCCAGTGTTGGGGGAGTCCAGAACAAGGGGCCACAGTTTAAGAATAAGGGGTAGGCCATTTAGAACTGAGATGAGGAAAAACTTTTTCAGTCAGAGAGTTGTGAATCTGTGGAATTCTCTGCCTCAGAAGGCAGTGGAGGCCAATTCTCTGAATGCATTCAAGAGAGAGCTAGATAGAGCTCTTAAGGATAGCAGAGTCAGGGGGTATGGGGAGAAGGCAGGAACGGGGTACTGATTGAGAATGATCAGCCGTGATCACATTGAATGGCGGTGCTGGCTCGAAGGGCCGAATGGCCTCCTCCTGCACCTATTGTCTATTGTCTATAACCGTCCTCCAAGTGTGGCCACCACACACGACTGTGAGAGCTTGGCAGGAATGCCCCTCTGCTGTCCGTTCAATTTGTTGCCGCCTTTCATTCTACTTTGCGGAAGGTTATATCTAGACTCTGTAGTAGTCCAGGTCCAAGCACCAACAAACCATTGATTAACGAGTCACGTAGTGGAAGGGAAACGTCTCTCAACTCCAACAGTTAATGACCGTTCCTTCTAGTCTGAGCGGCTGGTCGGATGCCCACTCAAGCAGGAAACAGTGCTCTCTCTGGCAAGTCCCGCCACTTCACCGATGGTTCAACCACAAACACTACATCCCATCTTGCCGAGCAAGCTGTGTGAAGCAGACCCCTTGGCTGGACAATAAACCAAATATCCCTGATTGCTTTGCCTAGAGCTGCACTCAAAGGCACAAAGACATAATTGCCGCTAACAACGTCTGTTTTCCAGGAAGTTAAATGGAACACCCTTCTGTGCATCCAGTTGGATTTGAAAGAACCCCTCAGTTGTCTGCGCTATGAATCATAAATGCAGCCCCTCTCACTGAGGGCGATTTCTGGTTAGATTCATAATTTTTTCCAGCTGGCAACTGGGAAGTATTTTACTTCCAAACACAATGCGCCACAATGATAGAATGTTGTCTCCAGATAGTCTGAGCCACTTGATTGGGAACCATTTGAAACAGCAAAGCTCTCAATGCGTGAAGACCTTAGCTTTGTCGTGCGCTAGGTAGCTGAGACGCCGGAAATGGAAAGCTTTGTAAACAAAAGAAGGAATCTTTCTGGAGCTTTCGATAACTTTAATTGGCAGAAGGGAAACGAATTATGCATGAAACATGTTACAAAACATTTGGGTTTTTTCAAGGACCAGGGAACCGACAGAAGGCAAGAAGCTATGAGTTTGTTGGTGAGTAATTATTATTATTGTGCAACCTTTCATTGTTGCTAAATAATTCATTTTACATTCAGTTTAAAAAAAAGTCCCACAACTGATCATCTCACTAGATTGTACCTTGGGTTTGCAAGACTGTTTCGAGTTATAGTCTTCCCTGGATTAGATCGGGATTAAGAGTGAACCACAAGATGCATCTCAGTAGCAGTCTTGGCTGCTGCTAAAATGGAGGTGGGAGCAGGAGGGAGAATCACATTTTCAATTGCAGACGTTTCATACATACACCGATCAGCCAAAACATTATGACCACTGACAGGCGAAGTGAATAACATTGATTATCTTGTTACAATGGCACCTGTCAAGGGGTGGGATATATTAGGCAGCAAGTGAACAGCCAGTTCTTGAAGTTGATGTGTTGGATGCAGGAGAAATGGGCAGGAGTAAAGACCTGAGCGACTTTGACAAGGGCCAAATTGTTATGGCCAGACGACTGGGTCAGAGCATCTCTGAAACGGCAAGGCTTGTGGGGTGCTCCCGGTCAGCAGTGGTGAGTACCTACCGACAGTGGTCCGAGGAGGGACAAACCACAAACCGGCGACAGGGTGTTGGGCGCCCAAGGCTCATCGATGCACGAGGGCAACGAAGGCTATCCCGTCTGGTCCGAACTGACAGAAGGTCGACTGTGGCACAAGTCACAGAAAATGTTAATGGTGGTCACGGGAGGAATGTGTCACAATACACAGTGCATCGCACCCTGCTGCGTATGGGGCTGCACACAGAGGACCAACAGGATATTAGGCAGGTGGTCACAATGTTTTGGCTCATCAGGTCATCATGTTTTGGCTGATGGGTGTATGATAACAATGTCGCACTGCGTCATCTCTGCCACCTTGCACAAATTCCACTGCTGCTGTTGTCTCAGTCTCAGATCGAGTCATGCAGTGTGGAAAAGGTCCTTTGGCCCATCGTGCCCATGTTGATCAAGATACCCAATGTACACTCGTCCCACCTGTCTGTCTTTGGTCCATATCCCTCTAACCTTTCCCATCCATGTACCTGTCCAAGTGTTGTTATTCTGCCTGCCTCAACTACTTTCTCTAGCAGCTCTTTCCATATACCCAGCACCATCTATTTATACATTGACATAGACATAGAAAATAGGTGCAGGAGGAGGCCATTTGGCCCTTCGAGCCAGCATCGCCATTCATTGTGATCAAGGCTGATCATCCACAATCAGTAACCCGTGCCTGCCTTCTCCCCATATCCCTTGATTCCACTAGCCCCTGGAGCTCTATCTAACTCTCTTTTAAATCCTTTTAAATCCAAAACTCTCTTTTGGAATTGGCCTCCACTGCCTTCTGTGGCAGAGAATTCTACAATTTCACAACTCTCTGGGTGAAAAAGTTTCTTCTCACCACAGTTTTAAATGGCCTCCCCCTTATTCTTAGACTATGGCCCCTGGTTCTGGACTCCCCCAACATCGGGATCATTTTTCCTGCATCTAACTTGTCCAGTCCTTTTATAATTTTATACGTCTCTAAAATAATTGCCCCTTGGTTCTTACTAAATCTTGCCCCTCTCACCTTAAACCTGTGGTTCTTGATTGTCCTAGTCTGCTGAAAAGACTCTGTGCATTCACTCTATCTATTCCCCTCATGATTTTATCCACCTCGATAAGATCATGCCACAGCCATCTGTGCTCCAAGGAATGTAGAAAGCCTTCACAGCCACTCCCTGTAGTTCAATCCCTTGAGCCTTGGCAAAATCCTCCTAAATCCTCTGCATGCTTCTGCAGCTTAATAATATCTTTCCTATGGCATGGTGATCAAAGCTGAACAGAATACTCCAAATGTGCCTCACCAACATTTTGTACAACTATAACATAACATCAGGGGGTATGGGGAGAAGGCAGGAACGGGGTACTGATTGAGAATGATCAGCCATGATCACATTGAATGGTGGTGCTGGCTCGAAGGGCCGAATGGCCTCCTCCTGCACCTATTGTCTATTGTCTATCCCAACATCTATACTCAATACCTTGACTGATAAAGGCCATTGTACCAAAACCTTCTGGTCCGCCATATTCACTTGTGACACCACTTTGGAGTGTTGTAGTTCGTGACCTATTAACAGAATAGTCAGACAACCAAATTCGTTTAACCTCTTTATTCTACTTACCCAGGTGGGAGAGAGCCTAGGTTCAGAAACGCTCAGGCACCTAGTGTAGCCTCTCTCTCCGAAAGCTTACATTTACACACATTTTACACCCGTAATACATGTGCCAGCACTTTTCCATCACTGCCTTATATGGCAAGTTTACAATGTCCTATAAATCTTTATGTGTCCTTTGGGACCTCCATGTCCTCTGCATTCTTGGGAACAAAGGGCAGTCCATGTGGCAAGATGTTCTTCTTAACACTTCAAGGCTAATATCAGGGGATGGATCAGTCATAAACCATGCTGCATGCTGACAAACAGGATCACTATATAATAGTAGGTACTCATCACTGCTGACCGGGAGCACCCCACAAGCCTTGCCGTTTCAGAGATGTTCTGACCCAGTCGTCAGGATCAGCAATATAACCAAGCTGGAACATTTTCACTCCTGCAATAGCACCCACATAGCTGCTTACCCAATGTTAACCCTTACAGGAGGGACTATGTATCCTAGATCCCCCTATGCTATCCAACACTGCCCTGACCTCTGCCATTCACTGTGAAGTCCGTCCTGGTTTAACTTCCAAAAAATGCAGCATCTCAAACTTATCTGCACAAAACTCTATCAACCATTCCTTAGCCCACTTGACCAACTGATCAAGATCATGCTGTAACTCTTGATAACCATCTTCGCTATCTGTCATACCACCCACTTTAGTTTAGTTTTACTTCAGAGAAAGAAGGCCTTGGGCATGCCATGTCCGCGCCGACCAGCGATCCCCGACATTATCACTATCCTACACCCACTAGGGACAATGTTTACATTTACCAAGCCAATTAACCTACAAACCCGTACGTCTTTGGAGTGTGGGAGGAAACCGAAGATCTCGGAGAAAACCCACGCAGGTCACGGGGAGAACGTACAAACTCCGTACAGACAGCACCCGTAGTCGGGATGGAACCCGGGTCTCTGGCGCTGCATTCGCTGTAAGGCAGCAACTCTACCGCTGCGCCACCGTGACCGCCACTTTCGTGTCATCTGCAAAATTAATAATAGACAATAGGTGCAGGAGTAGGCCATTCGGCCCTTCGAGCCAGCACCACCATTCAATGTGATCATGGCTGATCATTCTCAATCAGTACTCCGTTCCTGCCTTCTCCCCATACCCCCAGACTCCGCTATCATTAAGTGCTCTATCTAGCTCTCTCTCTTAATAATCATGCCTTCAACATTCTTGTCCAAATCGTTGATATAAATCCCAACCAGCACCTGAGGCACAGCACTAGGCCGCCAGGCTGAAAAACAACCTTCCACCATCACCCTCTGCTTCCTTCTGTGTAGAAAATTCTCCAAAGATTGAAACAAATTGTGGAGTAAGTCAGCGCGTCAGGCAGCATCTCTGGAGAAAACGGAACAGTGATGCTTCGGGTCAGGAGCCTTCTTCAGACTTCTACATTTTCTATCCAGTCAGCTCACTGAATCCCCTGTGATCTAACCTTCCAGAGCAGCCTACCGTGTGGAATCTTGTCGAATGCCTTGTTGGTCCATATACACATTGTCTACGGCATAGGCCCCATCAACCTTTTTGGTGATTTCAAAATATTCAATCAGATTCGTGGGGCACGATCCCTCGTGTACAAACCCATGCTGACTATCCATTATCATCCCCATCTATCCAAACGCATATATATCTTATCTAGGGGTGCCAACTATCTCACTCCCAAATAAGGGACAAGGTGACGTCACCTCACCCAGCCAGCGGCCACGTGCTCCCGCTCCACCACTGGCAGCCACCCGGGCCGGGAGGCGGGTTGCTATGCAACCTCCGTCAGGCGGCGCCCGGGCCTCCGGTCCTAGACTGTCCGGACCTACACTGTCCAGACCTACACTGTCCGGACCTACAGTGTCCGGGCCTACACTGTCCGGGCCTACACTGTCCGGACCTACACTGTCCGGACCTTCACTGTCCAGACCTACACTGTCCGGGCATACACTGTCCAGGCCTACACTGTCCGGACCTACACTGTCCGGGCCTACACTGTCCGGGCCTACACTACCCGGACCTAAAGTGTCCGGGCCTACAGTGTCCGGACATACAGTGTCCGGACCTACAGTGTCCGGACCTACAGTGTCTGGGCCTACAGTGCCACTCGGGCCTAATATGGGACAAGGGCAGTCCCGTACGGGACAAACCAATTTAGCCCAAAATACGGGATGTCCCGGCTAATACGGAACTGTTGACAACCCTAATCTTATTCCTCAGAATCCTCTCCAATAACTTGTCTGCCACAGATGTTAGGCTCACTGGCCTAGAGTTCCCAGGGTTTTCCTTGCTGCTCTTCTTAAATAGAGATACAATATTAACCACCGTCCAGTCTCCTGGCTCCTCACCTGTGTCTAATGATGATTTGTATATCTCAGCCAGGCTAGACAGACGCAAAATGCTGGAGTAACTCAGCGGGTCAGGCAGCATCTCTGGAGAGAAGGAATGGGTGACGTTTCTGGTCAAGACCCTTCTTCAGCCAATGTGCCTGTGATTTACTCTCTCTCTTCCCTCACTGTGTTTGGTTATAGCTGATCAGGCCTGGGAGATTTATCCACCTTCTTCTCCAGCCCAACTCAATAGACAATAGACAATAGGTGCAGGAGGAGGCCATTCGGCCCTTCGAGCCAGCACCGCCATTCAATGTGATCATGGCTGATCATTCTCAATCAGTACCCCGTTCCTGCCTTCTCCCCATACCCCCTGACTCCGCTATCCTTAAGAGCTCTATCTAGCTCTCTCTTGAATGCATTCAGAGAATTGCCCTCCACTGCCTTCTGAGGCAGAGAATTCCACAGATTCACAACTCTCTGACTGAAAAAGGTTTTTCCTCCTGCGACTTGGATACAGAGATGATCGCTTTGTTTTCTGATGTTATTCTTGTTTATAGAGATATGGGTATTCATTTTACAGGAGGTTAATGATCCACACAGAAGTGATGTCCTTGAATGTAGTATGGCCCACTTACTGGATGGAAACAATTGTAAATTAAATACATTGTATCCCAACACGAATGAGATTAATGTTAAGAATAACAAAGATTCACGGCATTATATCCAGTATCAAATGGATTGATATTGCAACTTCAGTTCACGAGTTCTACGAGCAGAATTAGGCCATTCGGCCCATTAAGTCTACTCCGCCATTCAATCATGGCTGATCTATCTCTCCCTCTCAATCCCATTCCCCTGCCTTCGCCCCAGACATCCTTACTAATCACAAATCTGTCAATACCGCCTTAAAAATATCCATTGACTTGGCCTCCACAGCCTTCTGTTGCAATGAATTCCACAGATTCACCACCCTCTGACTGAAAAAATTCCTCCTCATCTCCTTCTTAAAGGACCGTCCTTTTATTCTGAGGCTATGACCTCTGGTCCTAAACTCTCCTAATTTTTTTAAATTTCAAAATATACTTTATTTGAGAAATAAATATATACAAATATATACAAAACATGTTCCTTCCAAAACTCCATCTGACATTCTCAGAGGCTATACATACATTCAACACAGATATTCAATACAGCAATTGCATAAAATTACCCCCCACCCTTGCCACTCATGCGGCCCACTGGGTTCGAGCCAGCACCGCCATTCATTGTGATCATGGCTGATCATCCACAATCAGTAACCCGTGCCTGCCTTCTCCCCATATCCCTTGATTCCACTAGCCCTAGAGCTCTATCTAACTCTCTTTTCAATTCATCCAGTGAATTTGCCTCCACTGCCTTCTGTGGCAGAGAATTCCACAAATTCACAACTCTCTGCGTGAGGTTTTTGTCACCTCAGTTTTAAATGGCCTACCTTTATTCTTAGACTGTGGCCCCTGGTTCTGGACTCCCCCAACATTGGGAACATTTTTCCTGCATCGAGCTTGTCCAGTCCTTTTATAATTTTATACGTCTCTATAAAATCCCCCCTCATCCTTCTAAACTCCAGTGAACACAAGCCCAGTCTTTCCAATCTTTCCTCATATTAATGGATTAATAAATCCATGATCCTCATGGATTTATTTTTTGCCTATCCTTACTGATTTGCGGTCTGTAGGTCAGGTAGCCAAGGATGGAGTTGCAGAGGAGTTAATCTTGTCGAATGCTGATTCATTGAACTCTATTTGGCATGGTCATGGCATGTTTCTGGCTGATGTGCTGATCACCTTCCACAGGCCCTGCTTAGTCTGAACCATAGCCAGAAAGGGGATCTGGATTAATGGATATCCAAAGAAAACAGCAGTCGCTGGAAATTAAAATATAAATATAAATTGTTGGATATCTTCACCAGTAAGATGCCATCTGTAGAAAGAGAAAATCATTGGTGTTTCAGGCCCTGTAACGTTTGGACCTGATCTGGGCTAATGTATATTGCAGCAATCAAGGACTTGGCCAGATTTCTTTCCCTGAATTAGACTGAGATTTTGAAGGTTGGCTTTCACCACCCTCAGGCTTCAGCTGGTAATGGCAGGACAATTTGGAACACCAATATACAGAGGGATCTTGGGGTGCAAGTCCATAGCTTCCTGAAAGTGGTTACATTGTGTGCAGTTTTGGTCTCCTAATATGAGGAAGGATGTAGGTTCACGAGGTTAATCCCCGGGATGGCGGGACTGTCATATGAGGAAAGATTGGAAAGACTGGGCATGTATTCACTGGAGTTTAGAAGGATGAGGGGATTTTATAGAGACATATAAAATTATAGAAGGACTGGACATGCTTGATGCAGGAAAAATGGTCCCAATGTTGGGGGAGTCCAGAACCAGGGGCACAGTCTAAGAATAAAGGGGAGGCCATTTAAAACTGAGGTGAGAAGTAACTTTTTCACCCAGAGAGTTGTGAATTTGTGGAATTCTCTTCCACGGAAGACAGTGGAGGCCAATTCACTGGATGAATTTAAAAGAGAGTTAGATAGAGCTCTGGGGGCTAGCAGAGTAAAGGGATATGGGGAGAAGGCAGGCATGGGTTACTGATTGTGGACGATCAGCCATGATCTCAATGAATGGCGGTACTGGCTCGAAGGGCCAAAGGGCCTCCTCCTGCACCTATTTTCAATGTTTCAATGTTTCTATGAGTAGATAGGTTAACAAAGAAGGCACAAAGCATGCTTACCTTCAGTGTTCAAGTTATTGAGAACTAACGTTGGTTAGTCAGATCGCTGCTGTATAACACTTTCATGAGGCCTCTTGTAGAACACTGTGTGCACTTTTGGTCACCATACTACATGACGAAGAATATGGAGATTTGGACAGAGGTAGTTTACCAAGATGTTGCCTGTTTGGGGTGCATTAGATATAAGGAGATTTTATTTTAAATTAAAACTTTGGTTGGATAGTTTTAGTTTAGTTTAGTGTAGAGATACAGCGCGAAAACAGGCCCATCGGCCCACCGAGTCCGTGCTGACGAGAGATCGTTGCACGCTAACACTATTCTATACACACTTGGGACAATGTTACATTTATACCAAGCCAATTAGACTACAAACCTGTACGTCTTATCGAAACGTATAAGATTATTAAGGGGTCGGACACGTAAGAGGCAGGAAACATGTTCCCAATGTTGGGGGAGTCCAGAACAAGGGGCCACAGTTTAAGAATAAGGGGTAGGCCATTTAGAACTGAGATGAGGAAAAACTTTTTCTGTCAGAGAGTTGTGAATCTGTGGAATTCTCTGCCTCAGAAGGCAGTGGAGGCCAATTCTCTGAATGCATTCAAGAGAGAGCTAGATAGAGCTCTTAATGATAGCGGAGTCAGGGGGTATGGGGAGAAGGCAGGAACGGGGTACTGATTGAGAATGATCAGCCATGATCACATTGAATGGCCGTGCTGGCTCGAAGGGCCGAATGGCCTACTCCTGCACCTATTGTCTATTGTCTTTGGAATGTTTGAGGAAAGCCCCAATGCTTTATCTACCTTCATATGTTTCAGGACAACCATCATTCCTTCGACTGTAATACAGCCTGTCCTCAAGACACGGCCAATCACTGAGGACTTTGCCTATCTTCCGCTGCTCATAAGATCATAAAATCATCTGATAAGAGCAGAATTCGGCCATTCAAGTCTACTCCGCCATTCAACCATGGCTGGTCTCTCTCTCCCTCCTGACCCCCATTCCCCTGCCTTCTCCCCATAACCTCTGACACCCAGAATAGATGGCACACATAGATTACCACTTTGGTTTGCCTGAGACCCACGACCCACGATCTTCATCCTAACCCTGACCCTTAGTTCGGTAAGAAATGTTCTCTGGTGTTATTTCACAATTCCACACCTGCCCCATTATGTGTTTTGTCTACATTGCTCACAACAAATCTTGCATTTCTGCCTTTTCACAAGGTTATATCAACAGAATGAGACCCACGAAAATTTACCAAACGTTCTCATCGTTATTGCAGTAGTCTATTGAGAATTGTAATTATTTTAGTTAACATAATTCACGAGGGATCAATGAAATCAAGAGGGTGAAATATATACGATACGATAGAACTTTACATGGTTTGGATGGGAGGGTGACAGTGAATTGACAGTCAAAAATGCACAATCTGGTTTTCTTTTACATCCTCTTCAAGAAGATGTATCCAATTAGTAATATCTTTTTAGTTTAGTTTAGGTTAGAGATACAACGCAGAAACAGGCCCTTTGGCCCACTGAGTCCGCACCGACCAGCGATCCCCGCACATTAACACTGTCCGACACACACAAGGGCCATTTTACAATTATACCAAGCCAATTACCGTACATACCTGTACGTCTCTGGTGTGTGGGAGGAAACCGGGGAGCCCGGAGAAAACCCATGCAGGTCACGGGGAGAACGTACAAATTCCGTAAAGACGGCGCCCGTAGTCATGATCGAACCTGGGTCTCTGGTGCTGAAGGCAGCAACTCTACTGTTGTGTCGCCGTGCCACCCTATCTGTTTCATAGTGCTTCCCTGAGTACTTCACTCTTATATTACTCCCTGGGAAGTTATAACATTAACACAAATATTGTCAATATTGTTGGCTGTAGAGAAATGAACTGCAATAACAGGAGCAGTCACGGTGGTGCAGCGGTAGAGTTGCTGTCTCACAGTGAATGCAGCGCCGGAGACCCGGGTTCCATCCCGACTACGGGTGCTGTCTGTAAGGAGTTTGTACATTCTCCCCGTGACCTGCGTGGGTTTCCTCCGAGTGGTGAAGGTGTGGAATTCTCTGCCTCAGAAGGCAGTGGAGGCCAGTTCGTTGGATGCTTTCAAGAGAGAGCTGGATAGAGCTCTTAAGGATAGCGGAGTGAGGGGTATGGGAAGAAGGCAGGAACGGGGTACTGATTGAGAGTGATCAGCCATGATCGCATTGAATGGCGGTGCTGGCTCGAAGGGCTGAATGGCCTACTCCTGCACCTATTGTCTATTGTCTTATCTTCGGTTTCCTCCCACACTCCAAAGACGTACAGGTTTGTAGGTTAATTGGCTTGGTGTATATATAAATTGTCCATGGTGTGTGTAGGATAGTGTTAATGTGCGGGGATCGCTGGTTGGCGTGGACCCGGTGGGCCGAAGGGCCTGTTTCTGCGCTGTATCTCTAAACTAAACTAAACTAAAGATGACAAGTAGTGTAAGCTGCTGTGAAAAACAGTAAAATACTGATATAATCACATCGTTCCTGAGTCCATGGCCAGAGTGTAAAGAAGCTGAAACTCTCAACTGCTGTATAGCGCTTTGTTGGAATTGTATTACTGCACAATTAACCTTTCACATCGAATACCATTTTTTACAATAGACAATAGGTGCAGGAGGAGGCCATTCGGCCCTTCGAGCCAGCACCGCCATTCAATGTGATCATGGCTGATCACTCTCAATCAGTACCCCGTTCCTGCCTTCTCCCCATACCCCCTCACTCCGCTATCTTTAAGAGCTCTATCCAGCTCTCTCTTGAATGCATTCAGAGAATTGGCCTCCACTGCCTTCTGAGGCAGAGAATTCCACAGATTCACAACTCCTTGACTAAAAAAGTTTTTCCTCATCTCCGTTCTAAATGGCCTACCCCTTATTCTTAAACTGTGGCCCCTTGTTCTGGACTCCCCCAACATTGGGAACATGTTTCCTGCCTCTAATGTGTCCAACCCCTTAATAATCTTATATGTTTCAATAAGATCCCCTCTCATCCTTCTAAATTCCAGCGTATACAAGCCTAGTCGCTGTTGTTCTTGTTCTTGATCTGCCCAATGTACGGGTTTGATTGGGTAAACGCCTAATTTGTTTTCTGACCTGACAGACCAGAACATTTGTGTCAAGTTTCAGGGCATGTATTTGTCTTAAAGCAAAGTGTTCAGATTATTTGAATCACTGCTGAACAGGTCATTGTTTATCTGCAAAGCATTTTACACGCTGTTCCTGTTTGGAGCCAGGCTAGAACAACTGATCTCTGCTGGATGAGAATGTGCCATTAACTTTGATCTGAACTTTTGATTGGCTTGACATTTTGTATTGTTCCTATCTGGCACAGTTCCTGTCATCAGTACTTCAAAGGAGCAAGAGCTATTGAAAAATGCAAAGTTGTCAACAGTCTTGTGTGGATCATGGCAAATATAGTTGGAGTGCTAATGCATGCCACACGCTTACAGTTCAGCCCGCACGCATGCTCCGGGACAACACTTATTGCAGGTGATAAAGATGCATAATAGTACTAGCTGCTTGTCTCTGGATTATTTTGTTTAATTTCATTATTTTGTGAATTATATAACCTGACTCTCCTCGATTAAGTGCTGAGGTGATGAGAACAACAATCAAATTTAACTCCCGAACGTGACATAGATTCAGACGTTAGACTCCCGAAGTTGAATATTGTTGATATATTGTGGCCTGTTTCCTTTATCATCGTGACTTTTCTGCATATCTTTCATTCATTGTTCTTTACCTCTTTACACCACCGTCTATATCTCTCGTTTCCCTTTCCCCTGACACGTCTCAAGAAGGGTCTCGACCCGAAACGTCACCCGTTCCTCCTCTCCGGAGATGCTGCCTGTCCCGCTGAGTTACTCCAGCTTTTTGTGTCTATTGTTGATTGAGCTCCTGAATGAAGCAGAAATGCTTGAACAACGATGGACAGGAGCTTGGAAATCCTGTCCCAATTTAGGAACACAAGAAGAGCCCCTTGATCTGGGAGATACGTTTGGGCAGACCTGTTGGAGGGTAAAAAAAAAGACAATGTTGGATTAACTCAGCGGGTCAGATCGCATTCCAGGAGAACATGGATAGGTGATGCTTTGGGTCGGGACCCTTCTTCAGATTCCAGCATCTGCAGTTACTCATTTCTACATTGGACAGTAGGTTACTTTGCTTGAACGAGTTGGACCAGTTTAGCTTGAACAGCTAGCTGCCCAGTAGATTTTGTGGCCAATTTCTGGACACGGCCCATAATTCCTAGATGATTACATTTATTGACAATTATTTAGAAAACAATATATCGCAAAGATCATTTCATGTAGAGATTCAAGATTATTTTGTTTGTTAATTATTCTTAGTAACATTTTGTTTCTTGAATATAATATGCTTCAATAATGTCACAATTTTTTGTCAACAAAATAAGCAAAGACAAGGGGTTGGAATCAGGCAGCAGTTTCAGAAAGGTGGAACGCAAAATTGGAAGTGGAGGCATGAGGTAAATTAAAGACGGGAAGAAAAGAGAACTAAAATCCTTGCTATTGAGGCAGTGCGGCGTAGGCTCATGAGGTTAATCCCAGGGATGGTGGGACTGTCATATGAGGAAAGATTGGAAAGACTAGGCTTGTAAACACTGGAATTTGGAAGGATGAGAGGGGATCTTACAGAGACGTATAAAATTATAAAAGGACTGGACAAGCAAGATGCAGGAAAAATGTTCCCAATGTTGGGGGAGTCCAGAACCAGGGGCCACAGTCTGAGAATAAAGGGGAGGCCATTTAAAACTGAGGTGAGAAGAAACGTTTTCACCCAGAGAGTTGTGAATTTGAGGAATTCTCTGCCACTGAAGGCAGTGGAGGCCAATTCACTGGATGAATTTAAAAGAGAGTTAGATAGAGCTCTAGGGGCTAGTGGAATCAAGGGATATGGGGAGAAGGCAGGCACGGGTTACTGATTATGGATGATTAGCCGTGATCACAATGAATGGCGGTGCTGGCTCCAAATGGCAGTGCTGGCTCCAAATGGCGATGCTGGCTCCAAATGGCCTCCTCCTGCACTCCTGCACTTATGTTTCGAGGTTTCTAAAATGTTTGGCAGTGTTTTGTTGCATATGGTATAAGACAATATATATCAGAAGTCAAAGTGATGAACAGATCACAGATAACACGTGGGAGTCAAGATTGTGGCCATTATTAAAACAAGATTTAAAGATCACTCGGAAAGATGACTCAGTATTCCTAGTTACAGGAATACGGAATAGGTTGAAGGCATTGGCTAAAAAGTGGGCCAAAGCAATATTGATTAGGGACCAATATTGGTTTGCAACCAGGAGAATGAATGAAGCAGTGGAGACAAAGATAGGCACAGAAAGCTGGAGTAACTCAGCAGGTCAGGCAGGATCTCTGGGGAAAAGGAATAGGTGACGTTTCCGGTCGAGACCCTTCTTCAGACTGAGAGTTTGACTGAGTGGCAGCTGTTCCAGATATGGATTCCTATGTATCGGCAAGACCAAGCTCGGGCTCGCTGAACACCTTCGCTCAGTTCAGCCCGCCTGGACCTACCCGATCTCCCGGTTGCCAAACATTTTAATTCCCCCTCCCATTCCCACACTGGCCTTTCTGTTGTAGGCCTCCTCCATTGTCAAAGTGAGGCCAAATGTAATTTGGAGGAATGGCATCTCATATCCCGCTTGGGCAGCTTACAGCCCAGTGGTAATAGCTTTGATTTCTCTAACTTCAAGTCAACCTTGACTCCCCTCTCTCTTTGTCCCTCCCCAACCCTAGTCAACATACTAGTGTCACTGTCGTCCTGTTGAGTTTCAGTGTCTGTATAACTAGTTATTGCCTATCCCACAGCCAACAATGGACCATTGTGGTCTCCACCTTTCCTTGATTATTATTGCTTTTTGTCCTATATTTCTTGCTTCCCTTTCCCCTGAAGCTCAGTCTGAAGAAGACCCAAAACACCACCTCTTCCTCTCACCTATTCCTTTTCTCCAGAGATGCTGTCTGACCCGTTGAGTTACTCCAGTTTTTTGTGTCTTGGTCTTCGGTTTACACCAGCATCTGCAGTTCCTTCCGACAGAGTAGACAAAGGTAATTAGTGATTAATAATTTTAGTACTGGTTAGTAATATAATCTGCTGTCTCAATAGGAGAAATAAATAGATGCCGTAACTACTGACCAATCAACCTAATTTTGGTGTGGGACAAATTATTCACAAAAATGCTGAGAGACCAACATTTTGAGAAGTGCAGATTAATTAAGGACAGCCACCTTTTATTTATTAAGGGACTAATAGGAGATGGGACATTATGTTTGTGGTGCTTAAACCATGTTCATGGAAAAGGATGAGAGGAGATCTTATCGAAACGTATAAGATTATTAAGGGGTTGGACACATTAGAGGCAGGAAACATCTTCCCAATGTTGGGGGAGTCCAGAACAAGGGGCCACAGTTTAAGAATAAGGGGTAGGCCATTTAGAATGGAGATGAGGAAAAACTTTTTCAGTCAGAGAGTTGCAAATCCATGGAATTCTCTGCCTCAGAAGGCAGTGGAGGCCAATTCTCTGAATGCATTCAAGAGAGAGCTAGATAGAGCTCTTAAGGATAGCGGAGTCAGGGGGTATGGGGAGAAGGCAGGAACGGGGTACTGATTGAGAATGATCAGCCATGATCACATTGAATGGTGGTGCTTGCTCGAAGGGCCGAATGGCCTACTCCTGCACCTATTGTCTATTGTCTATTGTCTATTGAGAGGTTATCATGAGGAAAACTCAATGTCGATTGCCCCATATATTGCTAATAATTTTGAGTGCCCAATTTTAAATAAATTGCAAGTGGATCATTGCTACTTTGATCTAATTTTCTACATAGTATCAGAGCTACTTCTCAGCTAATTATTTGGCACAATGGAACACAATACCCTTGGTGCAACATTGGTTCACTTCTAGGATTTAAATATTTTTAAAATATGTACAAACACTGCACCTTTGAATCCAGACATCTGACCGATTGAATTCTGAAGAACAATATCTGGTGTAGAAAAATCTATGGTTGAAAATTAAAACTGAATAAAGTGAAATTAGATAACATTAAGTCTTCTAGAGGCTGGTTGAAAATCAGCAGGATCTGGCATTAATTAACATTCTATCCATATAAATGGCCCATTTATAGGCCTAGTCCTCCATGGTCTATTGTTGTTTGTGAGATGCAAAACATGTGAACATGATACAGATATGCTGTTCAAAGTAGCAGATAACATATTATTGATATACCTCGCCAATGCCGTTGAATTTAATACCTTTTGGGAGATGCACAAGAAGATTGTGTATTTGATGGAGTTCTCACTATGCTGTGCTTTGATTTTTTTAATTGGATTATGCTCTGGCATGTATCCAAGATCAATGAACACATCATAATTAACATCTACGACCAGAATGAAAGGAGCACAAAAACAATTGAGCCCAACGTAAGTCTGATCACAAATTTATGTTGTTTTAAAATGGTTTTAAACAGGAATAACACCAATTGTTGTACAATCTGCAAGAAGAGCTTTATCAAAAAGTTAGCTGTTATCCAGTCTGAGGCAGACACAAAATGCCCCAAAGACGTACAGGTATGTAGGTTAATTGACTGGGTAAATGTAAAAATTGTCCCTAGTGTGTGTAGGATAGTGTTAATGTGCGGGGATCGCTGGGCGGCGCGGACTTGGTGGGCCGAAAAGGCCTGTTTCCGCGCTGTATCTGAAATATGAAATAAAAAAAAAAATATGAAAAATTAACACTGCCCTACATACACAAGGGACAATTTACATTTACACCAAGCCAATTAACCTACAAACCTGTACATCTTTGGAGTGTGGGAGGAAACTGACGATCTCAGAGAAAACCCACGCAGGTCACGGGGAGAACGTACAAACTCCGTACAGACAGCACCCGTAGTCAGGATCGAAAGTGCAAGTGCTGTAAGGTAGAAACTCGACCGCTGCGGCCGCCCATCGGCCTATAATTGGCACTTGTGAGGTCAAGGTGGAGAGGATTGCTGATTGGGATGAGCGTTATTCAGTCATCTCAGGCCTTCAGGTCTGAGGTGGATCGAGGGGTGAGGTGGGATAATAGTTGTCACTGAGGCAGCTCCTAAGGCCAAGGCATGGTGTTTCTCATTTACTTATGACAGACTCAGTGGTTCAGCTGCATATTGAATTTTAGAATAGGTTCTCTTGAATGATTTCAAGAATTCTAGTGCATCATTACACTTGACTCCGGTACATTCCCAACTACTGCTCATTGTTTTTTATGTACTTCCGGAAGTTGGCCTCCAATTTGGGATTGTTTACCTCCCTCTCACTGTGTGGAGACCAATGGTGTAATAATCAATAAAGCAACACCCCCCCCCCTCTTTTACCCCCATCTCTCCCTCTCTTGCAGCATCTGTACCCTGGAATATTAAGCAAGTCCAGTCCCCTCTCATAACCATGTTTCTGTAATGGCCACACCATCGCAGCCGCACGTATCTATCCATGCCCAGAGTTGATCTGCCTCCAGCATCAGGCCTCTTACATCAAAATAAGTGCAATTCAACCCAACAGTCCTTTCTCGGCCTGGGCATAGGGGAGAGGGTAGTGCCGAGGATGTCCTGGGCCTGGCTAAGCTGGCCATCCGCGAGTCACGGCGCCAGGCGGAAGAGGGCTCTGCCCGAGCCGGCTGCCTGCCCCTTTCCCGGGGTTACGTCCGTGCCCGGATGGCACTAGAGAGGGACAACGCGCTGTCCACGGGAACCCTGGGGGATTTCCGAGACCGCTGGGCACGGTGGTGGGGGGGGGGGTGAATGCATCCTTGACAAGGAGTGTAAGCTAGTTGTAAAGGATTACATTTAGTACATTTATCTCTCTTGTATTATGGCGGTGGGTTCTGTTTTGGTTTATTGTATTTGCAAATATTATTTTTAATAATTGAATAATTTTTTTGATATAAATTTAACTCACACTTTTGTGACTTGTACAAATATGCAGAATGTTTGGATCGATATTTTAAAAATCATTTCCAAAGTTATCGATAACCAACTGGATTTAGATCCAAAAATGAATCATTTTAGGATTATCAGAACACATTACAAACTTTACGTTAAGTCAGAGATGCTTTCTTGACTACAGTTTAATAACTGCGAAAACATTAATACTTAAATTTTGGAAAAAAAACAGTAACCCCCACAATTAAAATGGGGATTACGGAAATGACCGAGACCTTGCATTTGGAAAAAATAACGTTTGCCTTAATTGACAAACCAGATCTATTTTTTAAAATATGGTCTCCATTTATTGAATTTTAAAAAAAGTAAATGGGTTTGTCACAAAACTAAAATTTAAAACTAAAGTTAAAACTTGAGTTTAGGGTTGGATGTACAACTATACTCATTAGCTCCCGGATCTATCATTATCAATCTTTATATTTGTCATTCTCTTTTTTCTTTGCTTTCTCTCTATTAGTTTATAGTCTTTTTCTTTCTGCCTCTTTTCATCTTTATTTTTTCTTTAAAAATTTAAAAATTGAAGCTATGAAAGAATTCTATAACCAGTTTGTCGTTTATTATTATTTGTACATATGCTTTAAATTTTTTTTAAAAAGAAATAAATAAAAGAAATAAAACAAAACAGTCCTTCCTCGCTCGCCCCCTGTCATGCTCCTGCCTATTCTGTCCACTGAACCTTCTGTCATCACCATCCATAACAATTTCCACCCTCTCACCTGCCTTGGTTCTTAATAGGATGCCACCCCCTGCCAATTTTCATTTTTATACACATTATTGTAATCATTATTTTATCGGCATTATTTCACTCATTATTTTAGTCATTATCAGTTATTTGGACGAGGGGATTGAAGTCTTTGTTTCCAAGTTTGCAGATGATACGAAGATAGGTGGAGAGGCAGGAGGTGTAGAGAAAGCAGGGACTCTGCAGAAGGACTTGGACAGTTTGGGAGAGTGGGCAGAGAAGTGGCAGATGGAACATAGTATCGCAAAGTGTGGCATCTTGCATTTTGGCAGTTGGAATAAAGGGGAGAGAATTCTTAATGGGGAGAGAATTCAGAAATCGGAGGTGCAAAGGGACTTGAGAGTGCTGGTGCATTAAAATAAACATGGTTGTGTTGAATTTGGTACGTTTACAATCGTTCATATTATTCAATCAACACATCTCTAAATTGCAATGGAAGCCAATGAGGGTGAAATATTTGTGTAAAGAAATGGGGACTACTGCCACCAGGTGGAGCCAAAGCTTTCCATTCTAAAACCTGTTGTATAAATGTGCCTCTGGAGTTTGTTTCATTCCATGGCCATTGTCCACATTGAAGTGTGCCTCGGACTATGGTGGCAGTTTGACAATTCACATAGACGGGAACATCTGCAGTTTTAGAGATACAGAGTGGAAACAGGCCCTTCGGCCCACCGGGTCCGTGCCGACCAGCGATCCCCGCACACTAACACTATCCTACACACACTAGGGACAATTTTTACATTTACCCAGCCAATTAACCTACAAACCTGTACGTCTTTGGAGTGTGGGAGGAAACCGAAGATCTCGGGGAAAACCCACGCAGGTCACGGGGAGAACGTACAAACTCCGTACAGACAGCACCCTCGGTCGGGATGGAACCCGGGTCTCTGCCGCTGCGTTCGCTGTAAGTCAGCAACTCTACCGCTGCACCACCGTGCCTGCAGTTTTAGTGGAGAGATGTGGTGTTAAAGACAAGGTCACTGAAGTCACCATCAGAAAACCATGGGCAAAGATCTTCAAATCAAAGGATTGCCAGTGATCATATTAATCGGAAAGCAATTACCAGGTGGACAGAGATAACATTTCAAGGATATGCTCAAAACTTCCCTGAGGAAGTGCAATATTCCTACTGATTCCTGCTAACTTCTGGCCTGTTTCTGCTCAGGATGGAGAAGGGGCAGTCTGGTACCTCTTGGCCCTGCTTTGGAGAGCACACTGATGCCTTGCGCAAGTGGTGGAATAAACGCACCACCTCACAAACTGCCACTTGACCACCTCCTTTCAGCCACCTCCTTGCCTATCCAGGCAATACAATGGCTTCATGAGATAACTCAGAGCCCACATGACTGGACTGGAATGGAAGCAAGCCATTTCCAATCCTGAAGGAGTGCCTCTAAAGAAGGGATCAAGCCTTCGGTCCAAAAGTGCCATCACAATGTACATGTTATTTTTGTCCTCTGAAATGGAGTGTATTGATCTCTCTACGTGATGGTAAGACCTAATGCACAAATTGCAACTTTCACATGTGTGGAATGTGCACATACAAGCAGCCAATTGATATGTTTGTTATATGATGCCCTGGTGCTTTGGTAACTCATTGGACCCGTAGGTAACTCACCTGGAGCTGAAGAAGGGCACCCAACGACCCAAAGGGTCTCGACCCAAAACGTCACCCATTCCTTCTCTCCAGAGATGCTGCCTGTCCCGCATTTGATGATCGTTTACTCATCATCAAACGCAGTTCACAGAACTAATAGTTGCTGGAATAAGCAAAGGATTGTTGGTCTGGTGGCAAATGTTTACCTCCATCTCACTTAAGCATCCGTGCGAAAAAACAAAAACACGTTTGCTATAATTGCAACCTGCAGGGGGGAGCCGAGTAGCTGGGTTTAATTTGTGTTTAATTTTGAATGTCTAATTCTGCTGGATGGTGCAGGTGGGTTTAGAATGTAAATAAATGCAAACTTTGGATTGGAGTGAAACATGAGCATTGAGGTCATGACAATTACTCCAGCGTTTTGTGTCTACCTTAAAATACCAGGAGATTTGGTTTCCCTTCGTCCACTGTGGCTAGGGTTGCCAACTGTCCCGTATTAGCCGGGACATCCCGTATTTTGGGCTAAATTGGTTTGTCCCGTATGGGACCGCCCTTGTCCCGTATTAGGCCCGCGGGCCTCAACACTGTAGGCCCGGAGAGTGTAGGCCCAGACACTGTAGGCCCAGACACTGTAGGCCCGGACAGTGTAGGCCCAGACACTGTAGGCCCAGACACTGTAGGCCTGGACAGTGTAGGCCCAGACACTGTAGACCCAGACACTGTAGGCCCGGACAGTGTAGGCCCAGACACTGTAGGCCCAGACACTGTAGGCCTGGACAGTGTAGGCCCAGACACTGTAGGCCCAGACACTGTAGGCCTGGACAGTGTAGGCTAACAGAGCTCGTTAACATTAACGGAGTTTGGGGAGCGGGGGGGGCCGAGTGTGTTGGGGGAGTGGGGCCGAGTGTGTTCGGGGCCGAGTGTATTGGGGGAGCGGGGCGAGTGTGTTCGGGAAGCGGGGGGGCCGAGTGTGTTGGGGAGCGGGGGGGCCGAGTGTGTTTGGGGAGCGGGTGCTGAGTGTGTTTGGGGAGCGGGGGCTGAGTGTGTTCGGGGAGCGGGGGGGACCGAGTGTGTTCGGGGCCGAGTGTGTTCGGGGAGCGGGGGGGGCCGAGTGTGTTCGGGGCCGAGTGTGTTCGGGGCCGAGTGTGTTCGGGGAGCGGGGGGGGCCGAGTGTGTTTGTGGAGCGGGGGCTGAGTGTGTTCGGGGAGCGGGGGGGCCGAGTGTGTTCGGGGCGAGTGTGTTCGGAGAGCGGGGGGGGCCGAGTGTGTTTGGGGAGCGGGGGCTAAGTGTGTTCGGGGAGCGGGGGGGCTGAGTGTGTTCGGGGCGAGTGTGTTTGGAGAGCGGGGCCAAGTGTGTTTGGGGAGCGGGGGCTGAGTGTGTTCGGGGAGCGGGGGGGGCCGAGTGTGTTCTGGGAGCGGGGGGGCTGAGTGTGTTCTGGGAGCGGGGGGGGCGAGTGTGTTCTGGGAGCGGGGGGGGCGAGTGTGTTCTGGGAGCGGGGGGGCTGAGTGTGTTCGGGGCCGAGTGTGTTTGGGGAGCGGGGGGGCTGAGTGTGTTCGGGGAGCGGGGGGGGCTGAGTATGTTCTGGGAGCGGGGGGGCTGAGTGTGTTCTGGGAGCGGGGGGGGCGAGTGTGTTCTGGGAGCGGGGGGGCTGAGTGTGTTCGGGGAGCGGGGGGGGCTGAGTATGTTCTGGGAGCGGGGGGGCTGAGTGTGTTCTGGGAGCGGGGGGGGCGAGTGTGTTCTGGGAGCGGGGGGGCTGAGTGTGTTCGGGGAGCGGGGGGGCTGAGTGTGTTCGGGGAGCGGGGGGGGCTGAGTGTGTTCGGGGAGCGGGGTGGGCTGAGTATGTACGCCGAGCAGAGGTTGCAACCCGCCTCCCGGCCTGTGCGGATGTCATTGGTGAAGCGGGAGCACATGGCCGCTGGCTGGGTGAGGATCCTCTAACTGTGGATCTAAGCCAGTAATTATTGTCAGATTCTATTAGGTACTACCTGGCAATTATGTGAGAATGTTTACAAAAACCTAAAGGTTGATGTCATGTAACTTTGCGGCCAGATGACTAGCAACACTATCGTTTGCCACACAGACAAAGGGTAAAGTGTTGTGTAAGAAGGAACTGCAGATGCTGGTTTACACCGATGATAGACACTAAACGCTGGAGTAACTCAGCGGGACAGGCAGCATCTCTGGAGAGAAGGAATGGGTGACGTTTTGGATTGAGACCCTTCTTCAGATTCTACCCAAAACGTCACCCATTCCTTCTATCCAGAGATGCTGCCTGTCCCTCTGAGTTACTCCAGCATTTAGTGTCTATCTATAAGGGAAGAGGGTTGTTTTGCTGGGGGAATATTCTTGGGGGGTAATCTTTCATTTGATGCCATTACATTAATTCTGCCCTCCTTTTGTAAGATTAATATTACTTCTAACGTCTCCTACAGTATACAGTATGTATATAAACAGTATTTTGAAAATTGGTTCTCTTGCTTTGATTTCTTGCTTTGTAAGTGATAAAGAAATTGAAAAATTTGCAGAGTGTGAGAGTAAATGAGGAACCTTTTATCTTCACAGAGTGATACAGTATGGAAACAGGCCCTTCATAGAGTCACAGAGTGATACAGTGTGGAAACAGGCCCTTCATAGAGTCACAGAGTGATACAGTGTGGAAACAGGCCCTTCATAGAGTGTGGAAACAGGCCCTTCATAGGGTCATAGAGTGATACAGTGTGGAAACAGGCCCTTCATAGAGTCACAGAGTGATACAGTGTGGAAACAGGCCCTTCATAGAGTCACAGAGTGATACAGTGTGGAAACAGGCCCTTCATAGAGTCATAGAGTGATACAGTGTGGAAACAGGCCCTTCATAAAGTCACAGAGTGATACAGTGTGGAAACAGGCCCTTCATAGAGTCATAGAGTGATACAGTGTGGAAACAGGCCCTTCATAAAGTCACAGAGTGATACAGTGTGGAAACAGGCCCTTCATAGAGTCATAGAGTGATACAGTGTGGAAACAGGCCCTTCATAGAGTCGCAGAGTGATACAGTGTGGAAACAGGCCTTCGGCCCAACCTGCCCACACTGGCCAACAATGTCCCAGCTACAGTGGTCCGATCTGCCCGCGTTTGGTCCATATCCTTCCAAACCCGTCCTATCCATGTACCTGTCTGTCTGCTTCTTAAATGTTGGGATAGTCCCTGCCTCAACTACCTCCTCTGGCAGCTTGTCCACACACCTACCACCTTTGTGTGAAAATGTTACCCCTCAGACTCCTATTAAATCTTTTCCCCTTCACATAAGTGCTGCCTAAGTTTTATTCATCCAGTTGCTTTATCTTATTAAACAGATCTTTCATTAGCCTTTTTCATAGCATTTGCAAGATGCTAATACTTTATATTTTTGCAGTGACATCAGTGGAGACTGAGTAGGGTTGCCAACTGTCCCACATTAGCCGGGACATCCGGTATTTTGAGCTAAATTTGTTTGTCCCGTACGGGACCGCTCAGCCACTGTAGGCCCAGACACTGTAGGCCCGGACAGTGTAGGCTAACGGAGTGTGTTCGGGGAGCGGGGCCAAGTGTGTTTGCCTGATGGAGGTTGCGTAGCAACCCGCCTCCCGGCCCGGGTGGCCACCATTGGTGGAGCGGGAACACGCGGCCGCTGGCTGGGTGACGTCACCTGGGGCGCGGGGCGGTGACGTCACCTTGTCCCTTATTTGGGAGTTAGAAAGTTGGCAACCGTAAGGCTGATGGTTAGTGCATCTTTCTGCTGGGTAGTGGCTGAACTTTATTCTGCAGCACTATGCACTGCGACTTGTCGTTTAAAAATATCCATTCCATATTACATTGTAATGTATGATTTCACTGATAATGGTTCCACTGTGTAGATCTAAGTTGATATGCCAAACCTTATTGAATTGCACTGTTTCATGTGGTCCTTTAGCATTGTGACTGAGGTTATCTCCACATCTCAAACACAAACAAGTCATGTAATCAGAATCAAAGGCAGATGAAAATAAAAGGAGAATTGCAACACCATTAATTCCAAAGATAGACACAAAAAGCTGGAGTAACTCAGCGGGCCAGGCAGCATCTCTGGAGAGAAGGAATGGGTGACGTTTCGTGTCGAGACTCTTCTTCACAATTCCTCATCCCTTTAGCAGCATGGCCAACACGAATATCACAGTAACACACCCTTCACCACGGGTTTTTTAGATTTAGATTTGGAGATACAGTGCGGAAACGGCCCTTCGGCCCACCGTGTCCGCGCCACCCAGCGATCCCCGCACATTAACACTATCCTACACACATCCTAGGGACAATTTTTACATTTTACCCAGCCAATTAACCTACACACCTGCACGTCTTTGGAGTGTGGGAGGAAACCGAAGATCTCGGAGAAAACCCACGCAGGTCACGGGGAGAACGTACAAACTCCGTACAGATGACACCCGTAGTCAGGATCGAACCCGAGTCTCTGGCGCTGCATTCGCTGTAAGGCAGCAACTCTACCGCTGCGCCACCGTGCCGACCAGTTACAATGGCTATATTCGGATCATTTATAACATAGTCCATACCATTGGCAGCACAGTTTTGAAAGCATTGACAATGGGTTGTGGACTAACTCTGAGCTTGCAAAATACATGTGTCATCTGAAACTGGAGCGGGATGACTGAGATTTGGATGACTTTGGTTCTGGAGTGTAGTTGTTGCATGTTGATCAGCCTCCATTCAGTTCTGAAGATTAGCAGCACTCCTGTGGGAAGTTATCTGGATGTGAGATGCAAGGCCTGGATAGAGTGGATGTGGAGAGGATGTTTCCACCAGTGGGAGAGGCTAGGACCAGAGGTCACAGCCTCAGAATTAAATGACTTTCCATTAGGAAGGAGATGAGGAGGAATTTCTTGAGTTAGAGGGTGGTGAAACTGTGGAATGTTTTGCCACAGAAGGATATGGAGGGCCAAGTCAATGGATATTTTTAAAGCAGATGGATAGATTCTTGATTAGTAAGGGTGTCAGGGGTTATGGGGAGAAGGCAGGCGAATGTGGTTGAGAGGGAAAAATAGATCAGCCATGATTGAATGGCGGAGTAGACTTGATGGGCTGAATGGCCTAATTCTGCTCCTATCACTTACGAACATGAAAATACTGTAGCAATGATTCAAGATTCAAGATTCAAGATAGCTTTATTGTCATCCAAATTGGACGAAATTCAGTCACCCACAGTCCAACAACAAAAGCATCAAAATAGGCATTAAAATTACACAACCCCCAAAACACACAAAAGAAACATCCATCAAGAAAACATCCATCACAGTGAGTCTCCTCCAGTCCTCTCCTCACTGTGATGGAAGGCCACAATGTCTTGGCAATGGCACAGAGCTATTTGACTCTGCCAGTACCATCAGCAACATGGACTGTAAGTTTAGATTTTAGTTTAGTTTAGAGATACAGTGCGGAAACAGGCCCTTTCGGCCCACAGGGTCCGCGCCGACCAGTGATCCCCGCACATTAACACTATCCTACACCCACTA